>NW_026692352.1:9337500-9937500 GCF_021218885.2 Marmota monax
CACCTCTAAACTTTCTTGCATTGTCTCACACACAAGCTTCAGGGAATACCTCATACCTAAACCATAATAATGAGTCAGGGCCAAGTTCAGAGGCTCCTGTGCAGAGCTGCAGGCCTAGCACTGGCTCCCTGCCCCCGTGTGCATCCCTCCCTCCTGGAGCCTTGTGCGCATCTGCCCAACTGTGCGATTCTCACAACCCAGCATGGTGTGCATTATTATGCTCATTTTATAGACCAAGAAACTGAAGTTCAAAAAGACTAAGCAACCTGCTTGGTCACATGGTTGTTATAGTTAAACTATAATCCCAAGGAAAGAGTCATAGGGGAAGAAGAAAGAGAAATGAAAGAGCAAGAGATGAAAAATGGGAGGAGACCAATATCAAAAGAGAAAGAGGGAAAAAGAGAGAGAGGGGGAGAGGGATGAGGAAAAAGGGCAAACAGCGAGAAGAAATAGCCCCCTGTTGGGGACATAGAGGGGACACTGTGGGGTTGCTGACCAGTTGCTCATGGCTGGTGTGGGGTGGGCCCTCCAGGCCTGAGGAGTGGCCACAGGAAGCAGCATGGGGAAGTGACAGGTCAGCAGAGACATTCAGCTGAGCTGCAAAGCCTTCTGCTGGGTGGCGAAAAAAATATGAAACGTGACTTCCTCGGGCTTTAGAAATTGCTGAAATACAGAGGCCGCAATGGAAGATAAAGTGTCCTACAAAGGGAGCTCCGAATGGAATCAATTTCCCTGGGCCGACTTTTATGTCCTATTATAAGAAATTGAAAAATTATTTCTGCAGGGATGTCGCTCGGCTGGTCTACCTCTCCCGAAGATATTGAGGAGGAAAATGACTTCCAATAAATGGGTGTTGGGCCTTGTCCTCCAACACTGGGGTTGAGCCTCTGCTCTGGGCTCTGGAGCCCAGGGAGGTGGGGTTGAGGGAATGTGGGGGGATTCTTCTGTTATAATTTGGGGGGCTGATGGGGAAGGTGATAAAATGGAGACAACTGTGACAGCCCTAGGGACTATCAACTCCTCATGGCCAGACACACACAATAGCCGGCTGGAACATGATACCCTTGTGGCTGGCTAGAATGGGCCAGGGAGGAATGTCAGGATTCCCTGGACAAGACGTCACATTGCAGAGAGGATTCCCGCAGCTGCTGCTCTACCACACACGTTGGCTTCTAGTGTCACCACATAAAAGGCCTTCCCACCCATCATTCCACCCCTCACACCCACACTATCATGGCCACGAACTCCTCATCTTACCCCACCCATGGCAGGCTTTCCTTCCATGCCTGATGCCTTAACTCCTTCTGGAATGTCCTTTCCTGCATGTCAATCAGGCAAACCCTTCCCTTTTCCAGAACTGGCTAAAAATGTGCTTCCTAAGGAACTTATCCTTGGCCTCTGTAATGGTCTGCCCCAAGGGCCCACGACATAATCCCTAGAACCTTTCCCATGTTACCTTACTTGATAAAAAGGTCTCCGTAAATATGATTAAGGTAACCTGTAGTTAAGATATTGACATGGGGAGATTACCTAGGTGAGCCCACTATAATCACAAGGGTCCTGGCAAGACAGGCAGGAGGCTCAGAGTTAGCAGCAGGAGATGTAAAACAAAAGGTTGGAAGAGATTGAGGTGGGACCACAGACCAAGGACTGCAGGCAGTTCTGAGGAGCCATCAGGGGAGAGTATGTGTTCCCTCTTCTGTGCCTCTGGAAGGAACAAACCCTGGAAGTACCTTTTACCCCCAGGGAGGCTGATTATGGACTTCTCACTCTGAAACTACAAGATAACACATTTGTATTGTTTTAAGGCATTCTCTGGTCATGTGGCATAACAGCAATAGAAAACTCATTCACATGAACAGGAGTCCTTCTCCCTCCCCTGGGCTCTGGAACTGCATGTCCACACTCTAGCTTCTCATGACTAGAATTTGTGAGCACCTTTCAAGTGCCAGGCCTAACCCAAGCACCAGACATGTATCATGCCTCAATCTCACCACAGGCTGCTGCACAGTTACCATCACCCTCACCTTACAGGTGAAAAAAAACCCCTAAAGTCCAGAGAGGTTAGGCCATTTGCCAAAAGAAAATTGCAAAGGTACTACCTGATAGAGCTAGAACTTAGGCCCAACCTGCATGTTGGTCTCTTCAGGTGGAAGAGACCAACATGCAGGTTCATGACGCAGATTGTTGATTGCCTCTGCAATCAATGGTGCAGAATGTTGAGTCCCCAGTGCCCAGCTGGAATCTGGTTTAACAGCTCCAGCAACTACATGGTTTACATCTGAACTGGGACCTTCCTGATCCTAGCCAGGAGGTATTTTTGTTCTACCCTATTGTATGACAGATATTAAAAAATGGAATGTTTGCCCTTAGAATCTAGAACTTCTACCAAACTAGATTATTTGTAACAACATCAGAAAGCACTTTATTCTATACTTTCTGAGCCTTCCTCATGTAATATGATAAAGTGAAAGAAATCCAGGATTTAAGAGTCCAGATGCCTGTGGGTGAGCTTCCACAAATATATTTCCCAAAACTTCAATTTCTTCATCTGTAAAATGGATACAGTAATCCCTCCTGGTAGGGATATGAATGCACACAAAGCACTGGGTTCCTGTGGAGACTGTCCTTGTCCTCTCTAGACCTCACTGCAAAGGTGCACAGCACACTGGACTGGTGGTTTTACAACTATGGGGGAGGAAACTGAGGCCCCACAGGCTGCACAGCACCACATTATAGTACCAGGCTGCCTCTCCTAAATACCATGGGGGCTATCCAAGCTGGGTGCTCCCAGAATGCAGATGTGGGCTGGGATGAAGAGTTTCCCAAAGAAGCCAGCTGTGCTGGTCAAAGGAGGTGTGACTTGATGGAACATGGTGAGAGGTGGGCTTTGGGGGCAGTGCACATGGACTGAGCAAAGGTGGAGAGGTGAGAAAGCCTCAGCGGCCAGGGGAGGTTCTGAGAGTGTGAGACCATGGACTTTGTGGCAAAGGCCAAGGGACAGAATAAGATATAGGAGCTGGATTGGGGTGGGCAAGAGAAAGCACAGAGGGAGAAGGGAAAAGGGAGGAGAGTGGCCAGCTGGGCAAACACTGGGGCACATGGACACGGGGAGCTGCCTGGACTCTGTCTCTTGTAGGACTATGAGCCGAAAGTCCAAGGGGCTCCCAGCCAGCTCTCTAGGCCAGGGGTTCTCAGCCCTCACTGCACACAAGAGTCACTTGGGGAGTTTTAAAATTCCCAGTTCCCGGGCTGCACTCCAAACCAACTAACTCAAAGTCTCCGGGAATGGAATCCAGGCATGGGCATTTGTTAAAGCTGGGTGATTACGGCGTACAGGCAAGGCTGAGCAGCTTCGCTCTGGGACTCAGATCCAGGGCAAGGATGCCACCCTGGAGTCATCTGGCTTCCAATTGGGTTAATTACCTTCAGCCATTCCCAGTGCTGTTGAAACGCTCCCCTTCCCTGGCCCACACCCCTGAAGCACTGCAGCTTTGCATGAACTTGATACTTTTCTTCCTGTCCTCCGTCTGAACTGGGCCTTTGGGGGGATGTTTGTGCAGTGTTTGAGGATAAGGTTCCACCCGCCTCATCTCCCTAGCCAGCCAGACTGAGTCTCAATGGTTTGGTGGCTCTCCCCTGAGGCACAGTGGGCTTCTGAGGCCTCACACTACCAGTTCATCTGAGCATTAATAAGGCTTGCTTCTCTGAGGCCCACCCCTAGCATGAATGACCTGGGGACATGAGGATAGGGAGCATTCTGCTGCTGGTCCCTGGAGAAAGTAAGAAAGATCACTTATTTAGCACCTGCTCTGTGCCTGGCATGGGGTTAGGTGCTTTAGATGCATGCTAGTTAATTTCTCCATGCAATTCCTTATGAAGCAGATATTTGAAATCATCCTGTTTTAAAAATGAGAACATTCAGGCACAAGTTGGTGAAGTGATTAATCAAAGGTTTCACAAATGGGAAAGATTAGAGCTTCTGCTTGCTCCAGGGTCTGAGCTTTAAATCCCTGGTTCTCAGTTTCCCATCTGTAAAATGGGGCCGACAAATAATTCCTGGTGAACATTTTAATGTGTTAACCTATTGTGAAGCAGCTGTTAGAGGATTTAGAATTTAGATGCTTGATAAAAACAACACCAAGCCAGGTGAGGTGGTGCACGCCTGTAATCCCAGAGGCTCAGGAGGCTGAGGCAGGAGGATCACAAGTTCAAAATCAGCCTCAGCAACTTAGTGAGGGTTGAAACTCAGTGAGACCCTGTCTCTAAATAAAATATAAAAAGGGCTGGGGATGTAGCTCAGTGGCTAAGTGCCCCTGGGTTCAGTCCCCAGTACCAAAAAAACAAAAATAAAACAAAAAAAAAAAAAAACAACCTGCTTCATCTTCAGAAGTTCATACTAACGCCTATGTGGTTTGAAGAAGAGGGAGTATAGCTAAGTTGGAAAAAGAGAAAGAGAGGTGGGGAGAGAGGGAGAGAAAAGGATCAAGACCAGAGTATTATTTTTTCCCATCTCTACCTTGATTCTTTTCCTTGCTCTCTAAGAAGCTAATGAGCTTGTTATCATTGCTAATTATCTCTTGTCCTGGCACTGAATCAACAAGAATATGTCCAAGGTCACCATCTGGGGTCCTTTGGGATAGGGGGAATGGGGCAGCTGCCCCTGGCTGATCCCTGGGTGGGGGACCCCTCCGATGACACAAAGAACACAGGTGAAGTCTTGGGCACCCTGCACTTTTCCCAGCTGCATCCCAGAGGTGTTTTTGGTAGTTCTCTTTTTCCGTTGTCTGCATTTTCTTTGCATTTTAAAGACCACTATCAAGGGGGCATCCCAGATTCCACATGGGAAAATATTCTTCAAATACTCCCAGACCTGGGACAATGCCTGGAACAGACATTTAATAAATATGTTTTAAATGAATGGATGGATATATGAAAACTTGCTCATATAGCCCACATCTCCCAATTTCCAGACCATGCACCCCGAGCATTTCAGTATTACTCACATGGTGGCAATGGAGGCTGCTCTGAGCAGGAGGCTTCAGTGAACTGCAAACTTACGGAAAAAATATCTCTGAGCTGGGGAAGTAGCAGTCAGTAAGCCAGAGAAGAGAGCCTGACCTTAGATGCAATTCACAGTCAAAATCACTGACATCCTCGCCAGCACTTGTTGTTGTTTGACTTCCTAATGGCTGCCAATCTTACTGGAGTGAGATGGTATCTTAGGGTGGTTTTGATTTGCATTTCTCCGACAGCTAGAGATGTTGAGCATTTTTTCATGTACTTGTTGATTGACTGTATGTCCTCCTCTGAGAAGTGTCTGTTCAGGTCCTTGGCCCATTTGTTGATTGGGTTGTTTGTTCTCTTATTGTCTAATTTTTTGAGTTCTTTGTATACTCTGGATATTAGGGCTCTATCTGAAGTGTGAGGAGTAAAGATTTGTTCCCATGATGTAGGCTCCCTATTTACCTCTCTTATTGTTTCTTTTGCTGAGAAAAAACTTTTTAGTTTGAGTAAGTCCCATTTGTTGATTCTAGTTATTAACTTTTGTGCTATGGGTGTCCTATTGAGGAATTTGGAGCCCGACCCCACAGTATGTAGATCGTAGCCAACTTTTTCTTCTATCAGACGGCGCGTCTCTGATTTGATATCAAGCTCCTTGATCCATTTTGAATTCACTTTTGTGCATGGCGAGAGAAAGGGATTCAGTTTCATTTTGTTGCATATGGATTTCCAGTTTTCCCAGCACCATTTGTTGAAGATGCTATCCTTCCTCCATTGCATGCTTTTAGCCCCTTTATCAAATATAAGATAGTTGTAGTTTTGTGGATTGGTTTCTGTGTCCTCTATTCTGTACCATTGGTCCACCCGCCTGTTTTGGTACCAGTACCATGCTGTTTTTGTTACTATTGCTCTGTAGTATAGTTTGAAGTCTGGTATCGCTATACCGCCTGATTGGGGAAAAGGGTACACTTGTACATTGCTGGTGGGACTGCAGATTGGTGCAGCCAATTTGGAAAGCAGTATGGAGATTTCTTGGAAAGCTGGGAATGGAGCCACCATTTGACCCAGCTATTCCCTTTCTTGGTCTATTCCCTAAAGACCTAAAAAGAGCATGCTACAGGGACACTGCTACATCGATGTTCATAGCAGCACAGTTCACAATAGCAAGACTGTGGAACCAACCTAGATGCCCTTCTATAGACGAATGGATAAAAAAATGTGGCATTTATACACAATGGAGTATTACTCTGCATTAAAAAATGACAAAATCATAGAATTTACAGGGAAATGGTTGGCATTAGACAGATTATGCTAAGTGAAGCTAGCCAATCCCTAAAAAACAAATGCCAAATGTCTTCTTTGATATAAGGAAAGTAACTAAGAACAGAGTAGGGACGAAGAACAGGAGAAGAAGATTAACATTTAACAGGGATGAGAGGTGGGAGGGAAAGGGAGAGAGAAGGGAAATTGCACGGTAATGGAAGGAGACCCTCAGGGTTATACAGTGGAGGAGGTAGAGAGAGAGGAGGGGAGGGGAGGGGAGAGGTGGGGAGGGGGGAGGGTGGATGATGGGAAAGGCAGCGGAGCACAACAGACACTAGTATGGCAATTTGTAAATCAATGGATGTGTAACTGATGTGAATCTGCAATCTGTGTATGGGGTGAAGGTGGGAGTTCATAACCCACTTGAATCAAAGTGTGGAATATGATATGTCAAGAAATTTGTAATGTTTTGAACAACCCACAATAAAAAATTAAAAAAAAAAAAATCACTGACATCCAAAGCTTCCACCAGGAGCCAAGCACAGAGGGAAGGCTGAAGGCAGAGCCAGGGGATGAGAGAGACCCAGGCCTGCAGGAAGGTCTCATGCCCCTGCAGCTGCCCCAGCTGAACTGGTTGGAACTCTGGCACTTACAGGCACAGAGCTCATGGACAGCGACAGAAACGACCTGCAAATAAGTGCCCAGCCATTGTGGACTGGCATGGGAGTCATTGAAAATGAAATCACTGTGACCAACACTCAAGAGTGACAACTACATTGAGTGTCAGAATCCTTCCCTACCTTCTCCTACATCACCCTGTCCCATCCTTCTGACTTGCAAAATGGCAATATTTTATTGTGCAGAAAAAAAAAATCTAGCAGCCACGACAGGAAGCAGAGTAGACAAGCCACCTTCCCAATTCTACCTAAATTTTCTCCCTATATTACCAAGACAAATATTTCAGGAAACTGCACTTGGCTGCAATGGTTAGGTAATTCATTTTATTTACCATCTAAACACACTTGAGAGCGGAGATAGATTCATTCACATTGCTGCTTCTTAGTCAGATGCAATTCACAGTCGAAATCACTGCCATCCAAAGCTTCCATAACTTCCAAAGGGTAATGGATTTTTTTTCAGCTCATCTTTCTTCCCTGCTCATATTTGCTTGAGGATTCCAAATGGATTCTATTTACTGTAATTACTGTTCTAACTGCAGCTCACTTGCAATGCATCAGGTTAATGCTAACAAGATACCCAGCTGATGCTGGTAATGTGTGTTCATTGTTCAAACTCTTTACCCACCCCCTTTGGTCTTGTCTCAATTCTATTTTCTGAACCCAAAGGGGATGAAGCAAAGCCAAGTAACACGGGTGTTTTTTTCTTTGTTTCATTCTTCTCTAGTGCCATGGGCTTTTTTCTCAATGGATATTCATTGTTCTTGGGTTTTCCTATTTCTGTATTTACATGACAGTGCTACAAATGTTAGGCTTTGCTTAAATACTGATTTACATGCTTATATCTTCTCAAAATTTTTCATGCTATTAGTCTCATTTAATTCCATATTATTTGATTATTGATAATAACAATTCACATCAACACAGCCCTGACAATTTTTAAGATACACAGTTTCATGTTTTCATAAATAATGTATCAAGAGTCTTATCTCTTAATCACTGGGTAGTTTTATATACCTAATGTGGATCTATAGAAAAAGCATACAATTCAGAGGGGCAAAGACTAGAGTTCAAACTCTTGTTTCACCAATTAGCTACATGAATTCAAATAACCTTATCTCTCTATACCTCAGTATTCTCATCGATAAAGGACAAAATAATTACCTGGTTCCCATGTTGCTGAGAAGTTCCTTGCAGACAGTAGGCGCTTAATAAATTGTCTCTTACTCTACTTTATTGGTAGTTCCACACCAGCAGCAGGATCTCAGGTCAGTTTTTTATTGAAGCCTTTTTAGAACGTCAGAATGGATTACTTGAGGTGGGTGGGGCTTATGGATGAGATGCTTACTACAGTAAGTGTGGTTCATAATCCAGCAGCATCTGGGAACCTAACGAAATTCAGACTCTCTCGGGTCCTTCCCTGGGCAGTGGGGGTAGGGTGAGGGTGGGATGGGAAACAGTGTATAACATGACTCCATTAAGTTGACAGAAAAGCAGACTGTTCCTTGAGAGTGTCCTGACCACCTGGTCTCAGTCCAAATGACATAAGATAAGCCAAGAGTAGACATTCCCAAGTCAAACCCCAAAGTCCATTTTAGCTCATTCCATTATGCAAGCAGCTGTAATCCCACAGAGGCCATTCTGCCCTCCTCCTAACAGCGATGATCATTAAGCATGATGAAAATAAACACCATGTGTTGATTCAGGTGCTAAGAGTCTGACACACACGGCTTTGATGTTAGTCAGACTGTCGCCCTCAAACTCTGAGTATGTCTCTTCTTTCTACCTACACGTCATCTATAAAATGAGGATAACAATGCCTACCTCCAGAGGTTTTGAGAATTAATTCAGACAGATGCTGAGCACCGTGTGTGGCAAACTGTAGGCACTCAATCATAGCTATAGCAGGAGTAGCCTTAATAATAGTAATAACTCATGTGTATGGGATGGAAAGTGGGGGGCTGGAGCTGCTGCAGCTTTTAGTTGCCACCTCTGCAGAATGAGCTCCATGTCCCTGTTCCCAAATCCCAATTCTTATAGTCATCTGCTGTCATAGGGGCAGGCAAAGGAAAACTGGAGATGGAATAGAAAATTCAGCTTCATTCTCATTTCCTGATAACTTTCTTTGAAAAGTTACTTAGCCCCTGACAATCACACTTTTCTCTTCTGTCAAATGGGCACAATACTATTTCCCTGAGTGCTTCAGGGCCACAGCAAAGAGCTCTTCAAAATGAAGCATCTGAAAGTGATTTGCAGTCACACAATCAGTCTTGACTGAACAAATAGAACACATTCCTGTGATTCCTGCTGCCTCCTAAGCCCTGTTCCCATGGCTTGTTGTCTTCTGCTTTCTCTCACCCCTTACTCTCCCTTTCCCACTAAGACACCTGCCTGGCAGAGGCCTCCACTGCTGCACAGGTCCCCTGAAATCTCTATCCTGGGTTTCACTCTCTCTGCCTTGAGACCAATTTGCTCATCACTGGGGATGAATCTTAGAAACCTTCCTTTCTTCTTTAAAACCGTAAGTAGCATTCTCAACGGTTTGGGGGAGGGGTGCTTTTGCCTCCGTATCACTTCCATTAGTCCCTGGTCCCATCAAATAAATGTGCATGCAGTCAAAAGTGTCTGCCATGCAATTGAAGCTTCCAGGCAGGTCCTCCAGCTTCTTTGTTTTTAGTGAGGAGTGGCACTGAGGATTGAACCCAGTGAGACTTTTTGGCCGAGCTACATCTTCAGCCTTTTTACTTTTTTTATTTTGAAACAGGGTCTGGCTAAGTTGCTGAGGTCGGCTAAGTTGCTGAGGCTGACCTCAAACTTGTAATCCTCCTGCCTCAGCCTCTAGAGTGGCTGGTACTACAGGCATGTACCACCATACTGAGTCTCCAGACTTTTAGCCTTCGTTTTCCTACTAGTCTTTATATTGGTGCCTTTCCATTGGTCCTGCAGAGAGATTCTAGGGCTGCCTTGTCTGTACCAAACCCTATGGCTTTCTTTCTGTTTTCTGAATAAGCGCATAAGGAACCCTAAAATTCCCAGGCCCAAAGACAAGTGTATAAGACTGACTGACTCATCTTTTCCTCACAGTAAGTACAAAAAGGACCTCAAGACTTGACTGACTGGCTTTAGGGCCAGGGTCTTGTACCCATCCTGGGTGGGCACTCAGCACCTCCCTGTAGGAGGCTGTCACTCTCATGGTTCTTGGTGCCACACTGTTGACAGCTGGGGCCTGCAGACAAACACACTTCTTGGACATTTCTGTGACCTTTCGTGAGTTGCTGCCATGCTCCTCAGCTCCTGGGACATGATGCTTTTCTCAGTTTCCATCTCCCTATCTACAGAGAGAGGGAGCAACTCTCTTTGGATTGTTGTGATATTTAAACAGGTTAAAATGAAAAGCAGCGGGAAGAATGTAGCATGTATCAGAAATTTAACATCTGCTCTTCCCCTCACTTCTCTTGATAAGATCTCAAGGGGCCCTGTCTTTCTAGGATACCTGGACAAAGCCACTTTTTGAGGTTTTGTACCCAACCATTGTCATGAGTCTTTGTCATGGTCATTCACTCATTTATGTGGGATATAATGATTAAGCATCTCTCCCAATGTGGTAGGGACTATGTGCTGAGGCCATAGTAGTCAACAATATTGCCAGGGTCCCTGAGCCCACATAAACTGTCTGACACCAGTTGCTGCCTCCTGAAGAACCTCTTTTTTTGGGGGGGATCTGGTATCAGAGCAGAGAAATCATGCAAGATGCCCTTCAGTCAGAATGAGTAGTCTGCTAATGATCAAAGTTAAATTCTTTTTCTGCCACTTGCTGTCTATGGGACTGCTATAGACCGAATGTCTGTGCTTCCTCCCTCAACTCATATATGGAATTAACCCCCCGTCTGATTTAAAAAAAAATATTTTAGAGATGACATTTTTCAGAGGTAGAGTTAGATGACGTCTTGAGGACGGGGCTCTCATAACAGGATTAGCAGCCCTATAGAAGGATGAAGAGAGAGAACAAGGCCATGTGACGGCACAGTGAGAAGGTGGCCACCCGTCAGTCAGGAAGAGCTTCCTTCAGCACTAGAAACTGAAAGGGCCAAACTTTGATCTTGGACTTTTCAGCCTCCAGGACTATGAAAAATAAATTTCTGTTGTTTAAGCTACCCAGTCTACAATATTTTGTTATAGCAGCCCAAACTGACTAATACAGTGAATTAACTTATCTTTTATATGCCTCAATTTTCTCACGTAGAAAATGGGGCTGACCACAACCCTATCTGAGAGTTGAAATAAGGGCTAGAGGAAATATTGCATATAAATTGACTAACACAGAAACTGGTTCAATAAATGGTAAATACTATGTCTGATGTGCCAGATGGAATTGTGCATCGTAGGATAATGGGGCTGCAGGGATTTTGTCAAGTGCAGCTCACAGGGAGTCCCACAATGAGGGGGGGTCTATACTGGGGTGTCTGACTTCTCCACTGTCTGGGGACAGTCTTGTCCTCCCTCCTCATCCCTGACACTTAGCATACCCACTAGAAACTGTCACCTCTCTCCTGCAGTGAGCAGCTCCCATGTGAGGTTGCTAGGAGATGCAGAACCATTGCTGAATTCCGCACCTGGAAATTCTCTTAAATTAGGTTGTCAGGATTCTTCTCTTTGAAGAAAACCCAAATAGAAAAAAAAAATTATTACCAATGTTTGCCTTGAAAAATACTGTGGGTGCGGTCAGAGCTGTGCTAAGCGTGTAGCACATTTATAATAAAACCCCAACACTTTTCATTTGCTTTGCCCTTTTTGGTTTGCAAAGCAAGCTTCTGTAGATTGTTGAGTCCCCACAATCATTCATTCATAAACACATACTTAGCACTTTCTGGGTACTAGGCACCCTTCCAGGTGCCAGAGGCTTAACAGAGAGGAAGACAGGCATAACCCCCTGCCTCTGTGGGCTTTATGCTTTGCTAGGGAGGGGGACAATAAATCTATCAGTACCATGTTTCAGATACTGGCAAGTGGTGTGAGGAAAAAAATAAAGCTAGGGAAGGGGAAAGAGTTGGAGAAATTGCTTTAAGTGGCCAGGAGAGCTTTTGTTGGAATGCTTTCTGGGCAGAGATTATCAATGCTGCTGAATGAATGACTGCATGCTCATTTTATAGACATGGAAACAGCCCAGACATACACAGCAGAGAGATGGTAGGGCCAGGAGTACAGTTCATTTTCTATCACAGCCTGTAATATGCCAAGTCTCATATCTGGATTCAAAAAGCCAGGCCCAGGGATGAGGTGAACTAGATATCTAGTTCATGGAGAGCAAAGCTCCTGAGTCCCATGCAGTCACTCTGCCCATCTGCTACTACCCACTGTGTGCTGGGCCCTGGGCTGGGTGCTGACTGGGGACATGGAGAACACATGACTCCTGCCCTCAGGAAGCCTCCAGACTGGGGAGGATTATAAGTCAAATTCACACATAACTGTGCCTATGATAGAAAGTACACATCTACCCCAGGCCATTCAAAACGGGGCTGCCTCTCCAGCACACACCAAGAGAAAGCCTCCCGACTACCTGGGTTTTCTCTTTAATCATCAAGCATGAATCAGATGCTGACTTCAGGTGGGCCCCTGCTAGACGCCCCCCCGCCCCCACATCTGTGCCACCCAGGCATCTCAAGCCCAACTTCCAACCACCTCTACTGCTAACACTTGGTCCATGTCACCCTCATCTCTTTCCTGGAATCTTTAATAGCCTTTTTAATGTCCTCCCACACCTCCAGCTACCTTAACCTTCTGGTGTTCTCAATTCAGCAGCCAAATGATCCTATCAAGACACTGAGGGATCATGTCATTCCTGGCCCAGAACCTCTCGATGGTCTCCAACACTCAGAGGAAAAGCTAAATCCTTACGCTGGCCTAAAGACCTTACCTCTCAGAGCTCATGCTCTTGCTATTACTCTTTCTTGCACTTTTCTCAGCTACTCTCACTCACACCCTTGTCCTTCCTTCCATTCTCCAGGCATGGACCTACCTAGGGCTGTCACATTTGTGATTCCCTCTATCTGGAATACCCTTCCTATGGGTTTTTATATGATTTGCTCCCTGACTTCCTTTATTGTCTATTCAAATCTCAGCCTGTTTGAGTTTGTAGTTTCTGTTCCTCCCCGCTGCTAACATTCCTTATTCCCTGCTTTTTCTACCATTAATCACCCTTTCATATATAGTATAATGTACTCATTTAATTTTGTTTACTCTCTGCCTTCCTTTCCTAGAATGCGAACTACTTGATGACAGAGATTTTTGCATGTTTTATTTACTGCCAGGAATATAGAAAGTGCTCCATAAATATCTGTGGAATAAATCAACATCCAGACAAATAATCTCCCCATACCAAACTTGTTTCTCCTCTGACCTCCCTTTTTTTTCTGTTCATGACATGATCATCTACCTAACCACCCATGGCTCAGTGCCATGTTTCCACAAGCCTCCATGGGAGCCGAGGAGGTGACAAGCCCTGTGTTGGGCACCATGGAAACAAAGTGAAACCTGGGATGCACGTGTAGTTCTCTTGTTTTCCATTCATCACCCAAATCCAAATAACCCTCAGTTTTCTGATCTGCAAAATCAGGATCATATGCCTATTTCATAAAGTAAAGTGAGATAACATGTGTAATGGGGACTGGGAAGGTCAGGTCAAGGAAAGGTGTGCTGCACAGTAGATGTCTAGAGAGTGCCACTCCACAGACACTGAATTCTGGAGAGTCTTGCTCTGAGTATCTCCCAAACAGGGCAACATGTTCCCACCCTGCTGAGATGAGTTGGGAGGCTGGAAGGAGGAGTGCTTAGAGGAGCAGAGAGCACGGGTCCCGAGTGCTGAAGGCCTTGGCTTCAGCTGATCACCAGTCATGTGCACAACAAAGGGTTAGCCCACAACACACTAGGGCCAGGGAGCCCCTGGGTTCCCAGGGAACTGAGGGACTTCTTTGTCCTGTTCATGTCCAGCCTCTGCCCAATCAGTCTGCTCTTTCCAATTGGTTACCTCACACCACTGCCCGGGTGACATCAGTGGGAACAGAGAGTCACAGAGCATGACTGCCTGCAGCTAATTGATTTGTGCACATTGCTGACAGCGGACGTGCTTGGCCCCCGTGGAAGATTAGGAGTGGGATGTTTCTAGTAGAGAGGCTGCAAGGAAATTCTGCCCTGTGCTCTCTCTGCCGGCCAGCTGGACAGTCCTGCAGCAGCCTCCAACCTGGTCCCCAGGAGTTTATCCCAAGGGGAAGAAAAGGAGAGAGAGAAGAATGAAGGGAGGAAGAGAGCAAGAGGGAGACAGAGACACAGACAGGCACATGATAAATTAAGGTTTTTGAGCATTTTCTGGATACTAGGGCCAGGTTCTCTCTAAAGTAGAAAAGAGGGTAGAATGAGAGAAAGAGAAGGGGACCAAAAAGAAGCAGTGACAGAAAAATGACAGTATACAGGGAGATGGGCCCCTGCCTGTATAGGCTGTTGACATAGAAATAAGATCAGTGGAATGTTAAGAAAACCTGTCTGCCAGCTAGGGGCTAAGGACGGGGGACAGACATGGGGCTCTTTGGTTTCTGGATACTTTCGAATTACAGAAGAGGAAAGCAAGGTTCAGCGTGGTAGGAAGGATGAGCAATGCCCCCTGAGGGTGGGAGGGAGGCAAAAATGTGGTGGGCACACGTCTGCCTCCTGGGCTGGATCATCTCTGGCATCCCCTGACCTAATGTTTCAGTGCAATTTGGCTTAAATTGGTTTTCTTTAGTTTTATTCCCTTTAAATCTATCTGATAAACCAGACCTTCCAGAAAGGGCTCAGCTTCTTTTCACAAGAGTCTATGTGCCAATGGCTAAGTCCAGCAAGGCTTTCTGACCTAAGCAATCTCCTTTCTGGACTGACTTCTACAGTGGTTATTGGGGAAAAAAAATGGTCTTTCCCTTGAACCTGACAAACCAGATTCTGCGAATCGCTTAGACTTCCTAAGCCTCATCTGTCACTCCACAAAGGTGCCATCCTGGAACTGTGACGATCTCTAATGCATCATGGTTTATAAATGAGTCTGACGTGCTGCCTGGCACATGAAAAACACTTACAATCAATCAGGCAAATCAGAAAAGCTGTAAAAATAGCTTATAGCTACTGCCAAGAAAAAGCTACAAAGGATATACTCATGATCAACCAGCCAGAGATGTGCAATTAAAATAAAACAAATAGAAAAAAAAAAAGTGGGTTTACAGCAGGGTCAGCACACTCAGACCCATGAGCCAAATCCAGCTAGATAATTTTTGTAAATAAATTTGGATTGACACATGGCTATACCCATTTGATTCTTTATCATCTGTGGCTGCTTTCCACATGAAGGCAGAGTTGAATAGTTGTGATAGAAACTCATGACCTGCACAAGGAAAAAGATTCACTATCTGAGTCTCATAAAAGTTTGCCAACCTCTGGGACAAAGTACAGACATCAATTTTTTGTTCCTAGAGGCTAAATCCATAATCTGTTGTTTATTTATTTATTTTTGTTACCTATTCTTTTTTTTTTCACTTATAAAGTGGTTTTATAATCATATCTCCCATGCTGAGAATTAAGTTAAAAATGAAAGCTAGATAAAAAGCATCATGCACCCTACCTGGCACACAGTAGGTGATCGCTAAATAACATTTTTGTGTTATCAACGCTATTTTCATAGATGCTGTTTCCAGAACACAGGAAAGGTAGAATTGGTGGAGGACCTGCACTCAGCATCCTGATGAATGGGTCCTGGAGAATGTTGAAGTTAGATGAGGAAAATGAGCATTTAGTGAGAGGAACTCTATGGCAAGTACAAGTTATTATATTTTATTTTATTTTTATTCTCACAAGGACTTGGTGCCGTTTTATGAGGGAGGATATTGATACTCAGCAAAATTACAGAAAATTATAAAAGAGCCAAAGAATGTGAAGCTATATCTGCCTGCTTCAAATTTTAAATTCATATTTTTTTTTTGTGGTTAAAGTAACATAGTTGAAGGTGCTAGTAAAGTTTTATTTACAAAGGAGAGAATGTAGTAGCATTTTCTTGTACTCAACTGTTCCCATTTACCAAAGAGATCTGACTTACAGTAACTTTGGAGGATAAAACGAAAATTAATTCATCTCTTTTTTTGATTCTATGTGCTGAAAAATTAAAGTTTCAAGGACACAGGATAATTCTCCATAGGATATATGCAAAGAAACCCCCAAAACAACAATTTAACAAAGACAACAAAGAATTTGAAGTTCAAAAGATTTAAGTCTGTCCTAAAAATAAGCCACCATTAAAAACACAATTCTCTGTAAAACCTATGTAGAGTATTGGCAGCTTAAGAAGAATTTCCTGCAAATGACATTATTGAAAGTCACAAAAATCATGTGAAGAAGAGGAGATGTCTTATAACCTCCACTTTTATAGAAAAAAAATAAATTAGAATAATTTCTTTTAAAAAAATGTATAACTCCCAGGCAAAAAACAAACAAACAAACAAACAAAAAAAACCCAAAAACCTGAGACCCAGAAAATTAAGCACCTTAGCCAAAGTCATACAGCTAGCTCACACTGACATATGAGACCAGAGTGACAAATCATGGGACCACAGTGGAACAAATTTACACAATTGAGTGTCTGTCAAGATGAGAAATGAAAATTACTCTGATGCTTTTAGAAGCCAGAATAAAAACCTTAAAGGGTGGGGGGAGCAAGATTCCCATGCCAGGTGTTTGAGGGACCCACGGCAGATCCTCTCCATTGTTTCTTAGATTTGCAGCTTTGAAACCAAGTCACCCTGGGCAGTGGTGCTATGAACCACCCAATGACCATTTGTCAGTGGTCAGGGACACCTGGACAAGGCAGGGTGTCAGTGCCCTTCAGTGGGTGTCTTTGATGCATCTAGATATTGCTCCAAGAAGACTGGGAACTCCCCTTCTTTCTATATTTATACATTTGCAGGAATGAGAGGTAGTGGTCCTGAGGGACTCTATGGAGTCCTGGACTCAAGTCCCTGGAGTTAGTTGGGTGGCCACAGATACATGCAACCCTTCCCTTACCCTTCAGTTTTCATGACCTAAAAAGTGATCCTAATTATCCCCGCCTGTTGACTGGCTGTAAGGTTCCAACATGCATGTGAAATACCTGTCCCAGGGACACAGAGTCACCACCAGCACTTCCACAGCAACAGTGGGGTACATTCAGCTGATCCTCAAAGAAAGACAGCTCTGGGGTTGCTTGGGTTCCTCCTCTGATTCTATTTACCTTGTGACCCTAGGTAAGCCACAAAAGCCCTCTGGGCTTTAGTTTTCTCCCCCCGTTTGATGGAAATAATAAGTCCTGGCTATCTGTCTAGTGGGGCTCCTGGGAGGATCCTGTAAGAGAAGAGACACGATAGTCCTAAATGATGGAGGTGTTACTGCAGTGGGTAAGGAAGTAATCTGCAGAACCCTTCCGATTCATTTTTATGTCTAACAGAACAATGCCTTTTTATTTATTTAAAAAATTACTTTGGCTTTTCTTTTCATGACCTGGTGCTTGATCTCAGCAATCATTTTCAAACTATATATTCTTAATAGACATTGTAGTATAATGAGAACACTTTCTTTCTTTTGCCTACTGTATTTCTGGAGGGGACACTCCTTTTGTGACACTGACATGCTGCTGAGGTGAAGGGATAAGGGGTGTTATCCCCATTTTACAGAAATAAAAATCTGTCCCAGGTGCCAAGAAGAGGGCTTCCTCACTTCCATCTCCTCTGCCAGGCACCTCAACAGACCAGGAGACAGGAGACAGAGTCGATGAGGTGCCGCTTCCATATTCCACATAGTGGGAGGCAGCAACTGCAGGCAGCCCCCAGAAAACATCCACCCAGTGAGGCAAAAATGAACATGTGCCTTGACCAAGGAATGGAACTTCATACCTACAAATTTTAAAGCAGTGATATGTTTTCAAATGCTACAGATTTTTAGGCGTCTGCAAATATGCTCACGCTGTAGATTCGGGATACTACTGTTCTGAGGCCACTTTCATAGCCAGTTATGACATTAGCCTGACTTCAGAGATATACACAAGATGCACAAGTGTGGAGAGACCCTAGCCAGGACTCAGGAATAGCTCAAAGCCATTCTAAATCTCCTGGGTACATCCCCTTAAGAGAATTATAAAGATCCAGTGTTGTGCAAATACTTTTTTTTTTTTATCAAAATTCTTGCTCTTGAACATGTTAGGTACCCCATCCTGACCATTGCCTATTGACTTAACAGTTCATCAAGCATGCTTAAGAGGAAAATTTTAAATAAGCCACTATTGGGAAAACACAATATATAGAAGGTACTAAATAATTAAAAACAAACAAACAAACAAACAAACAAAAACAATCACCTTGCACCAACATCTTGCAACCCTTTAAAATAAGAGAGGAAAGGAAGTGTATCTGGTGGCGGTTTTTCTTTTTTTTTGGTTAAATTTATGCCTTAGGTTTAAAATCTCTATATTATCTTGCTCATTTCTACCAATAACTGCAGAGTTATATTTCCAAGTGTGGGATATGCTTACAGGTAAATAAGCTCTGTAAGACATACCATAAGAACACTTAATTCCTGGAATCTCAAAATAGTTCGAGTGTATCACTATGCATTAGGTTAACTGAGAGATGGGAACAGACTAAATGGAATGGAAATGTTTCCACTCCGAAATGTTAACAAAGTGATTACCATGCTCAGAGTTTTATTTGCCACAATCTGAGATACCCTAGAAATATCACTCCTTTCCAGCACTCCCCTTCTAACACTTCTGGGCTCTGCTAATATCAGGGCTATAATCATAGCACTCCTGCCAGATGAAGAATCTCCCCAAATGCCTTAGAATTATTAGCTCTTCATCTACTTTGCAAACTGCCCCCCCCCCAACGTGGGGTGAACAATTTCAGGAAATTAAATGATAAATATTTTAAAAATGACCTTTAGCACAGTGCCAGCTGAGTAAATGCCAGCATTACATGGTGTTGCTCTGAGGCCTGGAAAGCCTTGATTATCCTGCAGCCTGTGAGGTGAAGGTCTCCCCCTCCACCTCCCCAGGAGCTCTGAGCCAAACTGGGGAGAGGCTGTGGCCAGGGCTAGGGATGCGAGGGACCCAGTAGAGGCAGGAAGCTCTGTCAACCACCCCAGGGACTGATGAAGAACACTTAAACTACCATGTGGGGAAAGCAGGACAGAAGGTGTACACACAGTGTCACCACAGGAGAATCAAATTATGCTTTCATAAAAAGGTCCATTCAAAAAATTGAAGCAGGAAGTGAGGCTAGAGATTCAGGCCTCTCTCCTTCTGTTCCTTCCCTCCTTCTGAACATCCTAACTTCCTCCCTTCATTCAATCAATATTAATTGAAGGGACCTCCAGGCACTGTGCTAGATCCTGGAGATAATACTGTAAAAACAAAAACACCTTAATTTTTCATTTTCCTTCTGTGAATTTTTGTAAGCCTTTTTTTTAAAAAATAAAAAGGCATATGAACTTTTGTGGCACAAAAATAAACATTATTTAACATAATGTGTTGTAGAACTCTATAATATAATCAGGGATAATCAGGGGACTATGAATAGTGACTGGATAGCTGATGCTATTAAGTACTTAGTGCTAATTAGTCGCATATTTTTTTCCAAGGTGAGGAAATCTTAATTTTTAGAGATACTCACTAAAGTATTTACAGATAAAATAATATGATGTCTGGAATTTGGACTCCATGACTAGATATTGATAATTATTGAAGCCAGATAGTGAGTATGGGTTAGGGGTATGTAATAATAGTTTCTGTTTCTGCTGGTTTGAAATTTTTTTATAATAAAAGCTAAACTAAACCAAAAAAGCATAAAATAAATGGACAAGTCTACTGGGAAGTGCTGAGGTGTTGGGACAGAGTGTAGGAGAGGGCTATGGATGGAAAGAAACATGCCAGGTACCTGGACAGAAAGAAGACGGCTAATCACAGTTAAAAAAATTATATATATAATTTTCTCACTTAGAAAACAAAATCATCATCATCAAATTCTCTTCAAACACAAAGAACACCCCTCCTCTATTCAAGTTCTTCATTGCAGAGCTGCTTCCTTGGTGGGGTCCCCAGGTCTGTGTGTAATTGGATGATTCTATGTCTTCCACCATATAATAGTTCATTTATCCATCTGACTTTTTTGGGAGGACTGAATTCCATTTCTAAATCCCAGTGCCTCATGCTGGGCTGTGTGTACCATGAATGCCTTATTCAGCTGACTGCAAAAAAAAAAAAAAAAATCTCATGCAATTCATAAGTTCTAAAATGTTTTTCCTAAAATCCTAATAACTCGTGATAGGGCAGAAAGAAAAAAAAAGTGAATGAAATGTTAGAGGTGCGTTGGCTTTGCTTCCCGTTTGGGATCAGCATGTTGATTCTGCATACAGGAGAGTCTCTTCCTCCTCTGCTAGAGTAGGAGTTTGTCTTTGGCTAAGTCTGGAGTCAGTGGAATTACCCAGGAGTATGTGCATCTATGTCACACCAACCACACACCTTCCCTCAAAATCAAGGAAATAAGTTTGGCAAGGTGGCACTGATGCCAGGAGAAATCACTTCAACCATAGAAGTAAACCCTAATTATAAGCATCTAATTGAATGCTTCTGTTTGGCATATGAAAGACCAGATGGATTGTAAGACTTTTAGATATGCAAAGACCCAGTCCTTCTGAGGCTTTATTTAAGGGTAGTTTCTATGAATGAACAGGCTATACGGAGACCTTCTCATTATCTACTGAGATACCATCAAAAAGTGAGATTTTTTTTTTTTTTTTTTTTTTTTTGGTACCAGGGATTGAATCCAGGGTTGCTTGACCAATGAACACAACGCCCCCCCCCCAACCCCGGCCTTTTGAGACGTGTCTCTCTAAGTTGCTGAGGCTGGCTTTGAACGTGCAGTCCTCCTGCTTCAGCCTCCTGAGCCAATGGGATTATAGGCCTGCACCACGGTGCCCAGAAAGAAAAATTTTTAAGTTAAGCCTTCACACCTATAATGCAAAATATGTTATAGGAATCTCAGACCTATCATGTCCCAAAAAGCACTGAAAAGTATCTCTGAATTATTTCTTCCTGCCCTTTCTACCCTGCTTAGTACCCTGAAGGCCTTGGATACAGCAGACCAAACTACTGTATGTATCACAGTCAGGTCACATTTTAGAGCTGCAAGTGATCATGTATGTTTGATGCCTGGCCATGATCAGGTACCTGTGACAATGTAACAAGATAGTGGCATGATCCCAGATGCCAGATGCAGATGATGCTGGACGTCTGGAGTGGCATGGATCAAGTTGTAAAATCCCACAGGCATAATACTAGGGCTACCCCTGTAAAGAAACTGGGGAGGCTTGACCTCAATGATCATCCCCTGGCTTAGGTGTCTTTAGTTTGGAAAGGGACATTTTGTGTTCATTGCAGTAGATGTTACTTACCTGTATCAGATTTATGAGTTTATGTGTTCATTTTCACCAAGCCTCAAATGCAGTCCTCTACTGGTCTCAGTTCACACCTCCACCACAATGTCAGGGCAATATTTTTTAGGCATAACTCTAACTCTGCCATCCTCAGCTTCAAACCCTTCAACAGACACCTACCCATAGAGCATCTCTCTGGGTTCCCATACTTGCATCTCTCTAAGCCCTTATGTGGTAAATCCCCATGTTTGCTAGTCTCTGGATACTTCCCTACTACTAATCATGTCCCTGTCCTTGCCTGCACTTCTATCAACAATCCATTCATGAAACTCTCCAGTCACCCCCTTTTGATTGTCCTGTTCCTGCTGTGACCCTGATGAGCACAAATGGACTACTTTGAAAGAAGAAAGTAGGGATGGTTGCTCCTCCAGATACCAAGCTATACTATTAACATGTGGGATAGATAGGGAAATAAACACATCAACAGATGAGCATATGGGGACCTTGGGATTTGATATATGATAAAAGTGGCAGTTCAAACCAATGGGTGGGAAGAATAGGCTATGCAATAAGCAGTCTCAGGACAACTGGCTAGCCATGTAGAAAATAATCATAGACAATTATCAAGAATACAAGTGACAATAAATCTTGGTGAGGATATGGGGGGAAATGTACACTCATACATTGCTGGTGGGACTGAAAATTGGTGCAACCACTCTGGAAAGCAGTATGGAGATTCCCACTCCTCAGTATATACCCAAAGGAATTAAAATAACATACTACAGTGATGCAGCCACATAACTGTTTATAGCAACTCAATTCATAATTGCTATGCTATAGAACCAACCTAGGTGCCCTTCAACAGATGAATAGATAAAGAAAATGTGGTATATATGCACAATGGAATATTCCTCAGCCATAAAGAAGAATGAAATTATGGCATTTGCCCATAAATAGATGGAACTAAAGACTATCATGCTAAGGGAAATAAGCCAATACTGAACAAAAAAAAAAGGCTAAATGTTCTCTCTGATATGCGGATGCTAACATACAATAAGGGGAGAAGAATAGAAGTTCATTGGATTAGACAAAGGAAAATGAAGGGAAGGGAGAAGAGATGGAAGTAGAAAAGACAGTAGAATGAATCAGACATAATTTTTCTAAGTTTATATATGAATACACCACCAGTGAAACTCCATATCATGTTCAACCACAAGATGGGATACTATTTAGACTAAGTTATAATGTATATGTGTACAATATGTCAAAATACATTCTAATGCCATGTATATCTAAAAGAAAATAATGATAGACACTGGACAAATGCTTATGTATAAGTGCAGTTGAAACACTAAGCCCAGACATCCTCAACACTTAAGCACATATTCAGACTCAAGGAGTCACAGAAGTTGGAGAAAAACTAGATTTATCTCAATAGATCTTCTGGACCAGATCCTGCATTCTACTAAAAAAAAAATCATTCTCATCTAAGAGATGAAGTAATGAGGCCAAGTCTGATCAAACGGCGTGTGTACTTTTACCCAGTAAATCCCATCAGTAGGACATGCTTTCACCCTTCTGTGAGGGTGAAGGCAGGACCTGTGACTGCTGAGTTTTGCACCATTTCCCCTGGCATCCCCTCTTCATGTGCTGAAGCTTGAACACAATGAGTGCAGACAGCTGCTGCATGTCAGCAGAGGGGGAAATAATACCCACTCATCAGGGAGCTAATTCTGCAAGGCGCGCCATCTAATAGGTACCGTATACACATAAATAGGATGCTCTAATCAGTGGGAAGGCAGGAGCTGCAATCTATCCCTCATGGACTTAAAATATAATGGAGCTAAATTGAAGGTTTTACGATACACAAAGCACTTTACTTAGAAGACAGATGCTTTTCCAGGCAAGGTGTTCATTTCCAGAACTAGTTCCCATATTCCCTGACATCCAGTCCTGACAAACACTGGGCACCCAATAAAGCAAAGCCCAGGACAACTCTTGAATATTTATAGATCCTGAGGGAGATAGCACAGTGCAGAGGTTAAGAGCACAGACTTAGAAGCCAGGAAGACCTGGGTTCCAGTCCTGCTCTGCTATTTCATGATTCTGTGACCCTGGATAAGACTCTCAACCTCTCTGAACCAGTTTTCTTACCAATAAGAGAAGAATGATAAGGCCCTATGGAAGCATTGGAGGAATAAATGAAATGGTGTAGGTAGATGCCTGCACAGACTTAGAAGTGGATGGGCTTTAACTGTGATGAGACTGACTTCCTGGTGTAGTCCATCTTCTTGTTCCAAAGGAATAGCTCTAAAATATAGGCAACAGCAGTACTGTTGGAGCAGGCATGTTACTTCTCTGGTGATTACTTTGATGAACAAATCAAGGGACGTTGAACACCTATCTCTGCATATCCTGTTGGCTTGTACAGTTTTTTGTTTTCTGATATTTAAAAATTATTACTGTTTTTATTTGACCTATAATTGTACACATTTATGTACACACATGTATACATTGTCTAATAAATAAATCAGAGTATTCAGCATATCCATTACCTTGAATATTTATGTTTTTATGGTAAGAATATAAAAAAATATCTCTTTTAGTTGTTTTGAAGTAGTCAGTAAAATATCATTATTCACAGTCACCCTACTGTGCAACAGAACACCAGAACTTATTCCTCCTCTAAAACTGTAACCAGTTTTTCTTTTTAATAAATTAAATGAAAATATGTTAAAGTCACAATATTTTACAGAAAAATCTGGATTTCCAATTTCTTTTGGAAAAATAAAAAGTTTAGTGACAAAACTAAACTATTTCTTTCTGACCACAATGAACTGGAGGTAACAGCTGCCGCCAGAGAGAGACCACTGTGGGTTCACTGCCACACTCCCCACCTGCCTCTTGCTCTACTTGGCAGTTTCCTGTGGACATTTGAGTTTCAGACTCCTCCTAATGCAAGCTTTCTTTCCCCAACCTGACAGTAGAAAAATACAAATTTTGGAAATACATACTTTATCAGAAAATAACTTGTGATAGAGTGTATGGATTAGGGAACTTGACCAACCTGACTTTGACTCAAGGCTCTGTCAGTTAAAGTTGTGTGGTCTTGGTGTAGTTGCTCTCAAAGACTCAGCTGCCTCTAAAACTGTCTCTAAAACTTATGTTCACGATTCCTTGTCTGAAACATGAGCTAAAACAGGTCTTTCCCACAAGTGATATCAGCATTAAATGAGAGAGTGGGTACAAAGTTCAGCACAGTGTCTTGCTATAGTAGACTTTCAAAAGTTCTAATTACCAAATTATTTTTGGAAAAACAAGCTGGAGGCACTTAGGTTATAAATAAACCTACAAAATCTCTTCATTGTTGTTTTACTCAAAGAAATGGTAAATTATACATACTTCTTTAAAAGAGCTATTTTGTCCATCTTATTTATTTACTATTATTATTATTGGATACTAGGTATTGAACCCAGGGGTGCTTAATCACTGAGCCACATCCCCAGCCCTTAGTATGTTTTATTTAGAGACAGGTTCTTGCTAAATTGCTTAGGGTCTCTCTAAGTTGCTGATGCTGGCTTTGAACTTGCAATCCTCCTTTGACGCTTTGAACAGCATCTCCTCCAGAGATGTTGGGAGTATAGGCATACTTTTTTTTTTTTAATGGAACATGTCCTATGCATTTCATTTTCATATGCTAATCTGTGCTAGCTGGATACATTTCAGGACTTCCTACCTTCATGGTTGCAAGGAGATGCTTGTGACTTTGCTCCATTGCAAGGAACACAGAAGTCAAAGGGATTTTTTTTCTGGGTCTGGTCATTCATCTTAAAGTTCAGTGACTTTGATATTTTCACCTGGAGCTGCTGGCTCCCACCTTCTCAGTTCCATTGTGTTCCCAGAGATGAAAAGTTACTTTGCTGATTGAGATGGAAAATTCTAAGAGTGACCCTTACTTTACCTAAGTGACATCACTGAGGAGGTATTTTTCAAGCACCATCCATGAAATAAAAGGATTAGTAATCTTAGCTCTGGCCATGGAAACTGTTACACACACGAGGTTCTATAACTGCAGTTGCTGGAGCCTGCAGTGCTAGGTACAGGGAAAAAGCAGAGAGTGGCACAGAACCCCCCTTCAGCCATGATCTACATGTGCTTTCCCAAGGACATCAGTACCTGTCACCTCCCTTAATTCTCAGCACATGCTACTTGCCTCACAGTCCTGTGGCCTGAACAAAGGGGATTTCCTCTTCCACCTCTCTCTCACTTCCCCAAAATCTCATCACATTTTCCCTGCCCAAGTCTGATTCTGTTTTTTTTTTTCTTTTAAAATGATTTCTTTGCAATAGCTGTGCATTTTTTTATTGGTTCTTTTTAGTTACACTTGACAGTAGAGTCCATTTTGATATGACTATGCAAGCATGGACTATATCTTATTCCAATTAGATCCCCATCTTGTGAATGAAGTACACGATGGTGAGATTTTCTCTCTCTCTCTCTCTCTCTCTCCCCACCCCTCTCTCTTTCTTACATTATCTCAGAAGTGACTTCAAAATTCATATAGATCTAATTAAAATTCTCACAGGTGTGGAAAAACTGTGGTAAAGGTGTCAATGAGGCCAATTTATCAGTGGGCAATTAATTATTATATACATTACTATCCATGGCAACAAAAATAACAAGCATTTATTAAACATCTGTTACATGGCAGGGAACACACCATCTCATTTAATCCAGCAACAATTCCTGGAGGTATTAGCATTCCAGTGTTATAGGTCAGGAAGCTGAGGCTCCAGACACACTAAGGCCCCAGCTTACATACCTGGGAATGCCAGAGTGAGGGTCTAACTGCTCCCCAGGCTCACTCCTATGCCAGGGATCCTACCTGCTCTACTAGTTGTCCTATGTTTGCTTTTAAAATCAGTCTCTGCAATTTATCGCCTTGTAAGTCTCTTTTCTCAAGTGGATTTAACAGAGATACTCAAAATTACTCAGCTAAAAGCATTTACAATAGATACATTGCCTTTCCTTCAAAATTCAGTTGTTTTTGTGAAGAAAACAAAAACCATTGGGAGACACATTTCAAAATCCTCCTAATGAGGTATTTACCTGATAATCCACAATGGCTTTGATTGTGGGATAAATATGCGATTGCCACTGAGGCTTTGGAGAAAATATATGTAATTACAAAGATTTAGCAAAGTAGGAATAACAAATTGTTTTTCAACTTCTGGACATGAAAAGTTGCAGCCCCAAGAGACTTTGAGCTGGGATGCTAAGCACCAGATCTGCTCAACACTAGGTAAGTACCCTCTGATGTAGGAACTTTCTCTCCTAAGAATTAAGATGAGGTGCTTGAGTGGCATCTGATGAAAGAAAAACCAAGCCCATTAGGTCTTCCTCTGAGGCCCATCACAGCCCCTGAGGGGTAAGCCCACCTCAAAGCTCCCAGATGCAACAATATCTTCACTGTTTCTAGTTTCTAAAATCATGAGATTTTTAAAGCAAGCAAGACCCTGGTCAAATACTGACAGATATAGAAATGGAATACTTAAGTGAGGATGACCCCTATAGCCTTCAGAGCAGTCTTCTTCAACTTGCATTTCATTCCAAAAGCATTTTTGTCAAGCTCTATGCCAGGGGCTGAGGATACGATGATGGACATGATGATTATGGCTACCGCCTTTCAGAAGTTACGCAGCAGCAGTGAAAGACAGGCACTAACAACGAGTTAGGTAGCAGGTTAGTGACAGACCACAACCGTAATGGGGAGAGAGAGAAGTAGGCAGAGTAAAGAGCATATGGAAGAGGAAGTCCCAGCAGATCTCAGATCTCAGGAGGCCCAGGGAAGGTCTGTGAAGGAAGAGGTGGTGAAGAAGCAGGATGTGTTTGAGGAGAATAAGATGCTCAGTGTGGGTGGAGGAAAGCCCCTGGTGGGATAAAGCCCACAGGCAGCAGGACTGGGTCTGATAAGGTTTTAAAATATGTTTAAGAAATTGAAATTTGATCCTGAGGTCAACAGAAAGCCACCAATGGGCTCTAACTAGCATAGTCCATTGTGAAAGGTCACCATGCAATGGAGTGGACAGTGAGTCGAGGGCAGTGGCATGCTGAAGTTGGTTTTCATGACTTGAGGGACCAATCTGTGGCCTCTCTTCCCAACACCCAACTTCAGGGACGCCATGTTGTCCACTTGAAATCAACCATGAGGAGAACATTTACACCACAGAAATTGGCAACCCTGCAAATCAGGGAGCACTTTTTTCCTCTCAGAGAACAAGTCGTTAACCTTTTGTCAGTATGTCACCCATTGGAAATGGACAGAGTGGAGAACACTAATCCAGGCAGGAGAGGGTGGTGGCCAAAAAGATAGACAAAAGGAGCTAAGTGTGTATTTGTATATCATTTGTGAATTATGAAAGGGAGATCTTGACCCTGAGGTGTTACAAATATTTCCTAAGCCCCTGTGCAGGCTCAGGATCTAGAGGGAGAGAATGGTCTGCATATCCTTAAGGAAGAAAAAAAGCCTCGGTAAACCTATTCTCATTCATGGTAGCATTGCATTTAGCAATAACAGTGGCAGCTGTGACAATACTGAGTGCTACTATGTGATAGTCGCCATGCATTATTTAATCCCTCTTGCAGGGATTAAACACCTACAGCATAAGTTGTTATTATTCCTCATTTTACAGAGAAAGGTGAGGTTTAGAAGGTTGAGTAACTTGTCCCAAGCATCTGTTGGTATTCAGAATTCAGTGAGGAAGTTTCCATTTCCTAAGGAAAGTGGCATTGAGCTCAGCCTTGAAGGATCTGCAAAGCCAGCACAGGGAGCTGGAAGGGGAGGCACGCAGGTGGAGGAACCAGTGTGAGCACACACAGGGGATAAAAGGCTCCCAGGGCAGAGGAACGAGTTCTCTGCAGCAGCAGCATACAATTGCTGTCACAACTACTCAGCTCCACCACTGAAGCACAAATATAGCCATAGACAATATATAAACAAACGAGCATGGCTGTCTTCCAACAGAAATTTATTTAGACCACTAAAATTTGAATTTCAAACAATTCTCACATGTCACAAAATATTATTCTGTTTTTGATTTTTTTCCCCTCACCATTTAAAATCTAAGAACTTTCCTTGGCATATGGACCATACAAAAATGGGGGTGGGCTAAATGTGACCCCTGGGCTACAGTTTGCAGATCTGGGTTAGACCAATGCTATCTAAGAGAAATTTAATATGAGCCATGTTAGTGATTTAAAATTATCTAGTAACCACATTTGCAAACTAAAAATAAGGGCTGAGAATATGGCTCAATGGTAGTGTTCTTGCCTAGCATGTGGGAGACCTTGGGTTCAAGCCCTATAACTGTATAAGTAAAGTTAATTTTAATGAGATTTTAGTTAACCCAGAATATTCAAAATATTATTATTTTAATATGTGGTCAAAATTTAAAAAATATATATTTTGCATATAAAAATCACACATTTTTATATATAAAACAAAGAGAAATATTTCATCTTTTTTTTTTTTTGGTGAGGGGACTAGTCTTCAAAATCTGGTGTGTTTATTATACTTATAAAACTCCTCAGTTTGGGCTGGCCACACTTGAAGTGATTAAGAGCCACAGGAAACCAGTGGCTATGGTATGACTCTAACTTGCTAACTTGTCTTAATCCTTAAACACAACGAACCCTCCCTTGTGCCCATTTTATAGCTGTGGTCTTTCCACTGGAGCCCGCACAACTGCTACACCCTCAGCTCTGACACTGGAAGGGTCGTCACTGAGGATTCAGGGCAGCATTAGTCCTGGTATAGACTTTCCAGTCATTCTCCAAGGGCCTTCTCAGGGGCTCCTACAGTGCTTTGGAGTAATTCTATATGGCATTCACCACACCCCCACGGGAACATGCACAGCCAGTGGGCCGTGTTCCTTGTGCAACTTCCACCATGCAGTTTGTAGGAGCTCTCAGAGACAGACACATGACAGTGTGAAGAACCACTAGCCCCTGAAGCCAATGCATGTGCCCTGCAATAAAAGGGATGCCTGCAGTGAGTGGGAGGGAAATGAAGTGCACTGTTCCCTTGCGCCTCTCATGGTGCAATCATTTTTCTACTTCAAGGGTGCCTCTTGGACCTTTTGAGGTTAATTAACCTATAGGCAATTTTCACCTTGTCCCTGACACTAGACAGTAATCCCACCACCCTATGCTCCCCCACTGCATTATGTCTGGCAGTTGACATTCCTATGTCCTCCCTTCTTAAAGGGCTCATGGGAGATGAATTCTGCTTAGAACTCATCCTCTATTCCTAGACCTGGGTAGAGTACTCAATAGCTGAAACAGATCCAAACATGGGACAAATCACATCACAGCAAATGATGACAAATGAATGAATGATGCAAGTTACCACCGAAAAGCCCCTGTTGTTCATTCCACAGCTTTTCTAGAGGCACGGAACTATATATCAGTCAATGATTACTCTCCCATGAATAGGTGTCATTTACTTGGCTCAGGCAATTAAAAAAAAAAGTACAGCAAATGGTAGAAAATAAATTTTGGAATTATTCAAACCTGTATTCACATCCTGATTTTGATGCGAATTATCTGAATCACCTTGGGCAAGCCTTTCCTTGAGCCCTGGGTCTCCATATCCATCAAAACAGGAAAATTAAGGTCTAACTCACATGGCAACATTGGGAAGACTAGGCAAAACTACCTGTGAATTCCTGCTCAGAAAATGCTGTTTACTCTTTCTTTCCTTCTGACCTCAACATAACACGCCTGCTAGAGGCCCTCATGGAGGGTTGACAGAAGCCACTTCCTATGAGTCAGCCGGAAAGAGGATATTTGCACAGCATGGTGCGTGCTTGTTTTCATTCCTCTCCCTACACAGGAGAGTCCAAGAAAGTGGTTCCTTAAAACTTCTATTCCTATTCGGGAGTTAACACATATCACGCCTTCCCTGGCGCACATCTGTTATTGATTGGATACAGTGGAAGAACTGCCATCATTTTCATCATCATCACAATAGCTACTTGTGAATATGAAAAAAAAAATATATATATATACATATATATGTGTATACACACACACACACACACATGTGTATATATATGAGTTGGGGCTTTGGAAATAACTCACTTATACCAAACCAATGTGTCAATGACCTGCTGAAGCCATGTAAAAATAGAGCAATTTTATCATCATTTTGATATCTGGATTATTTGAAGAAAAGAAAAAGGAGAGAAACAGAACAAATGTGACCCTCAAATGGCCTGCTTTGACGAAAAACAAACAAACAAATAAAACCCCGACCAACTTCTTCTTCACAGTTTTCAAAAAGTGTGACAATTTGGATGGTTATTGACATTTCTTTTCCTTCTAAGGGGGCCTTTTATTTCTCAGGATCAAGAATCTCAGACCTCCTTTGTGTCAGATTAACAGCAATAATAATAAAGATAGTCTCTGGCTATAACTAGATCCATCTAAAGGAAGCAGAGGCTGCTGTGTCTTTAATCAAAATGGAACTGCCTGGTCTTGAGAGTAGCCAAATCCTGTCATTTCCAGCTTGCTTTGGCCCTGAGGGGAGAGGCAGGAGGCATCAAGGTAGAGCCCACTCCAAAACTAGGGGCTGCTTCAGGGCAGCATGGGTTGATTTCATCTCTGATCTGCTAGCGCAGAATGGCCAAGGGTTTGCTAAACCGCTGTTTGTACAACAGATGAACCCTCCAGGAATGATTTTATAAATTTAATGAGATGAGCTGGCAAGAGAAACCATTTGGCTTAAAAGTGGCCTAGAGCCTCAATTAGCAGTGTGAACTTGAGTAAATCCCTTGACTGCTCGGGGCTTCACTTTCTGCCTACCTTGAGAGGAGAGAGTGAGAGTCAAATATACAACAAGACAAAGCAACAAGTATGCTACCCTTCTTGGCCAGCACTCAATAAATGGTCACCTGCAGGACTGTACTTAGCAGCACTATCCTTTTGGGGGAGCAAGGCAGCATGCTCAGAGTACATCAGACCCACTTCCAAATGACCACCATAGTATTGGAAAGCACAGGATTTGGAGCCAGTTTGCTTGCCTTTGCACCCTAGCTCTGCCATTTACTAGCTAAGGGAAAGTTACTGGACATTTTCATGCCTGATTTTTCTCATCTATAAAATGTAGATCACAACAGCACCCATCCTATATGACTATTGTGAGGACTAGACAAAATAATATACATGCAAAGAGTTTAGGACAGTGCCGGTCATTAATATTAGCTTTTATCACCACATTGTTGTCATCATCAGCAATGTCATCATCACTGTTGTCATGGTGTTGGGAAAGTTAATTAACCTAAATTCCCTACCTGTAAAATGGGGATGATCACATGTGTCTTACATAGAAGTGTGTATTAGTAAATTCAGGAAAGACAGGTACTGGGTTCCCACTAAATGGCCAATAAATGTTAGTTTTCTCCATCCTTTCTTTTCTAATTCTGGCAAAAAAAAAAAAAAAAGAAGTTTATCCAGGGGGCTGTGGCATTTGTAAGCACACAAGTCCATTCTCGCCTTCTTTTCTTTCTTTATAGAATCTCTTCCCCACCCTTTTTTTCTCTTAACAGTCTCAGGTCCCCAGACAACAAAAGAACAGGCCACATCCTGGCTGGGAATAAAATCTTTTTTAAACTGGGAACTACTCCTGCCAGGCAGGTCCAGGAATCACTTGAAACGACACCACCAAATTACCAACCAGTCTCAGAGGTTTCCGAGAGAGGCTTAAGAACCTGGGCGAGGGTTTGGAGCACTTAACCCGCTGAAGCCTCTTCAATTGCAGCCTGTCACCCCCTGAGTTAAGTAGTGGATGAAATCAGCATGTATAATTCTCATCTACTAAGGTTCAGAGAGGCGCATTACATTTCAGCATGATTAACACTGCTTTCGCTCTTTTTTTTCTTGTGCATTTTCCCTTCCCAAGGACCAGTGATAGGGTTCAAAGAAGTGGAGAGGGACAGAGGTGAGCACTTCAATAGAACAGGTGCTCAGCTTTAAGTGAAACTCTCAAAAAATTGATAGTCAGGGAAGAGATCTTTTCTTTTCGCTCTGCCAGATTTAACAATTTACCAGAAGGCTTCCCAAGGCCGGGAGACAGAGCAAACAAGGTGGGAAAATATTCAGCCTTGGAAACTTCAGCTCAGTCATCCATCCACCCAATCACCCATCCATCTGTCCATCCGTCCATCTATCCATCCATCCATCCGTCCGTCCATCCAACAAGCTCTCCCCTCTATACCAAGTTAACTTGAATTCACCTATAGAGCTCTTCTCATTTACTTCCAGAAACTTCTCTGACCCAAGATGGGGTGGAATCCTCCAACATCTCATATTTCTGAGTAGCTTTCCTTTAAAGCACCAACCACAATGGCAAATACTTACATTAATTTGTATAATTCTTAATTAATGTCCATTAGAGATTGGTTAAAACCCAGGACCCTCTCCAAAGCCCATGGTCTTTCCAGGTGAAACTCTGGCCTTGGGTCTCAAAAGTATAAGTGTGCCATGTTCCATCAACTATGTCCTCATTCTGGAAGCCAGAGAGTACAACTGGCACATACAAGAAATGGCCCCTAGAAGCAAAGCCCTGAGGGCCTTGTGTCCCCTAGGGTGGGCTCTTGCTCACACTCACTGTGGCCCTCCTTACATGAAGATGGACCTACTAAGACGGAGGCCTGGGCTGACCACTCTGTTCTTAGTTATAACTGCACAGGTATCTCTTCTTCCTTCTTCTTACTGACTTTGAACTTCACAAATGCCTCTGTACTTGACACCAGGCTTTATCAGACTAGAGTGGCAAAGGGCGGGGGGGGGGGGGCAAAGGCCTTCGTGTATCAAGCTGTCGCAGCAGCAAAGCTCCTGTGGGACACCTCCACTCATTAACTATTGCATCCATGATGTGAGGTATGAGCACCCCTGAAGTTCAGAAAAATTAAAAAATGGAAAATTTAATTAAAGCCTTCTCTACCTAATTGCTTTCCTGTTGGCTCATGGGGTCCTTTGAAGGAAAGAATACAAAATTCTTTATCCTCCAAGTCAGCCTGGGATTCATAAAGTTTGGGTTGGAGGAATACAGCCTAATGCTCCCTCTGCCTCCAGGAGATATTAGAAGAAAACATGAAAAAATATCTCTCTGACCTGGTGATGAGGAAAGACTTCTTAAGACCCCCAGAGGCATAAATCCTAAGGTAAAAAAGTGATGAATGTGATAATCCCAGAATTAAAGATTTTGCTCAACAAAATTAATGGATGTTTAGTTTCAGGAGAAGATAGTAGTCTAACAGAGACAAGGGATTAATATTCAAAATGCATTTGTAACGCCTTCCAGTAGACAAGAAAATAAATGTCAGAAACCTTCAGTGACAAATGGGCAAAGGATATGAAGAAGTAATTCAATGGGAAAAAAATAATAACAAAAACAAAAGACCAACCTGTTTGTGTAGATGCTCCAACTTATAGACTAAGAGATGATAAGAACAACAAACCAATAAGCTATGCCTGCATCTAGCAGATAGGCAAAAAATAGAAAGCTCTGCCCTGACTTTCAGAGGCTCTGCTGGGATACAGGATATAGGGCACTTCATGCCAGTGCAAGTGCAGATTGAGGCGGCCTGAGCAATCTGGTACCATTAGGTCAAGTTAAATACACATGTGTGGTCTGTCCCTGGTAAATAGCCTACAACAATGCCCACATGGCCCAATAGGAGGCATGCAGGAGGATGTCCCCTGCAGTGTTGCTCATTGGGGCAGGGAGTTAGAAACTTTCCTGGGGTCCCTCTCTGGGGGGTTGTATAGGGAAGGTGAGGGGAATTCAAACAGTGACTATTTTGCAGCAGTTAGAAATAGTAACTATGCACAGCAACACAGATGGATCCTAAAAACGAGGTGCTAAAAGAGCAAAGTAGGAAATAATGAAGTATAGCACTGTATTATCAATGTAAATTAAAGAGATTCAAGCACAAAACAGTATCTGCTTTACAAGAACACACAGACAAAAGGCTGCCCTTCAAATATGTGGGGAGAGGAATGCAAGAGAAGAACCACACAAGAGAAGCCATAGCTCAACTCAGGTGTGTGCAATGATGGTAGAACCAACTCATCCTCAGCACCTGATGTCTAAGACTGTCCGAGCAACATGGGAATGCCCTGCTGGTGTTCTGCTCTGTTCCTTCCACTCACTAGATGCAGCAATCTATACCAAAATAGCAGCATGGCCTGGGCCCCAGAAGCCAACACCTCCAATGGGGTTGCTCCCAGGAAGTTCCTGGGATTCTCATTCTCCCAGGTCTCACTTACAGCTCCCCTGGGCTTTCTCATGGAATGTTCTAGAAGGAGAAAATTCACATGAAGAGTTTGCCCTTGGCAGCAGTTCAGAATTCTTGGTTTCTGCCCTCCTAGCATGTGCCCTGCCTGGGATGCGTTTTGACAGAAAACCAGGGAACTGTGGTCCCCAAAGTCCCTTGAGAAAAGGCACAAAAGAAATGCAAACTGCTGTGAATATGATGGCAGTGATTACAGAGAAGACAAGTGACCTCATGGGGACTGCACGTAGCAAATGGGATCACCCATCCCACCAGCCCTCTGTAATTCTCAAGAAAAGAGCTTTCATTTTCTTCCTGAGCTCAGAGCCACACTTTTGGCAAATGGTCCCCAAAGAGCACTCAGAACAGTGAGCAGAATGAGAGGTGGATGTGAATGACAGCTGCCACTAACGGAGGAAGAGCCTCAGGATGCCAGGCCTGGCCCTGGGTGATGAAATAACAAATGCAGAGAGTCGGCTCCCCAGCACCTGCCTGCCTCTATCCGTTGCATAGGAACCAACTGCATGGGCTTTCACAAGGGTCATCAAAAGTTTGGCATCAACAGATGGATGTTTGCATCCTTCCCCCAGCTTGTGAAATATGTTTTGAGTGGTGATTTTATTTTTATTTTTTCCAATCTCAGTCTCAAAAGGTCAATCCAATACTTGCTAGATGGACATCCCAGGGTTTGTATTACAGTCGGGACCTATATGATGGGATTTGGATGGCAGAGCCATTTTCTTTTGCAGTAAAATCTAATAAGAAAATCAGCAAGAACGGGAGGTTAAAATCGTATGTGAAGAGTAATGAATGGCTCTGCTGGTCAGAATCACACAAGACCCTGCTCCATCGGTGAGATCGCAGTCTCCCCTCCAGGGCTCCTGAAATCAATCAGCCAACATGGTACAAGGAGATGGGGCCTGCCCCTCAGCTGCTAATTACTATTATGTGAAACCCCAAACCCACCTTCTCAGATCCAAAAAATACAATAATGTAAGCAGAGAGGGCTATGACAGTACAAGGTAGATCTGATTGTGAATCCTGAATTACAACCATCAGCTCTGAGAGCTTGGGCAAGTCATTGACTTCTCTAAGCCTCAGTTTCCTTTGCTGCAAAATGGGAAAAAAATACCTGTTTGGAAGGATGTAGGAATTCATGGAGATGCGGGGGTTGGTGTGTAGTAGGTGTTCAATAAATATCAGGTTCTACATTATTCCCCTTCCTTTTGATGAATTCACTTAAGAGTCTTACACATGAGGGAGAGAGGTAGCAGACTTCAGCTGTGGATACTAGTGGACTTGGACAGAGTGAATCAGACAAGGCATGTGGATACAAGCTGACTCCACAGTTCAATGGGGTATCAGCCATCAGACCTATAAAGCATATCAATGGAGGCATATTCAAAGTACAGGGAAGAGACAGGTAAATGCTTAGGACAGGAAGTTTTTGCCTATTTTGTTTATTAAGGGAGAGTTTTTTATTATGAAAAATACATTTGTAATAAAAGATACTGAATACATAGGAAAAAAGAGATTTTTGTCTGTATTATTCAGTGTGGTCTTCAGAGATTAAGAATAGCACTTGATAAACAGCTGCTCAATAAACATGTTGGTGGTGTGTGTCTGTAGGTGAGAAAATGAATGGAAAGGTGGGTAGAAGCATGGTGGGTAGTGGGGGCATTTCAGTAAGGGAATGAGGAGGGGATCCGCAGGGGAACACTAAAGGGAAGAAAGAGAGATCATATGAGACCACCAAATCCTGTATCTTCTTCAGCAATAGAAGCTATTAAGAAAACAACCTCTGTTAATCTTTAGGTTAAATATGATATAGGGGCTGATTCCTATAATAGTTGTTTTATATAAAAGCCTGACTCACTATGGAGTTAAAAGCAATCTCTAAGAAACCAGCCCATTGAAAGCAAAGACACTCAGTTCAAAGGTCAAGGGCCTGATCACTAGTGATTACTTTCAGATTCACACATACCCAGGTAGAGGAAAGCAAGCATTCCCCTGCTTTCAGGGTAGAGGGCTACCAAGGCTGGAGCAAGGAGGCAGACGGAATGGGGACACACAGGCAAGCCAGGGATGCTGGATGCTATCGTTTGAATGCATCCCCCAAAGTTTGCATATTGGAAACTTAATCTCCAAGGCAACAGCATTGAGAGGTGGGACCTCATAGGAGGCGCATTGGTCGTGACATGGATAAGTGTTGTTATGGTGGGAGTAGGTTCAATTTTGCAACAGTAGGGGCTTATAAAATTGAGTTTGGTCCCCTCTTGTTCTCAGTCTTTCTTGCCCTTCTGCCTTCTGCCATGGAATAACACAGTATGAAGGTCCTTGTTAGATGGTAGTGCTATGCTATTGGGCACTTCAAAACAGTGACTTCCCAGTGACTCCCAGACTTCAGAACAGTAAGCCAATAATTTCTGTTTTTTTTGTGTGTTTTTTTTTTTTTTTAAGTCAACCACCCAGTCTCAGGTACTTTGTTGCAACCAAACCAAACAAAGCGAAACAGACTAAGACAGTGAACCAGGAACAATCAGTGCCTTGCCCATAGATGAGATGACAGTTTCTGTGGATCAAGTCAGAGCCACAGATCACCTGATGATTCACCAAAATGAAGTTCAAGGAAACAATGGGCCCTGAGGACTCCATCTTCAAAGATTAACCTTTGCACTCAGTGATCACACAGACCCCTCCACATCACCCCCAACACATGTAATTATTAATATAGTGTCAACAGCAACCCCAGCACTGTTGCAGGTATTCAGGTGGATGTGGGGAGGACATCTGTGTCCACAAGTGGCAAAGTCACTTGTCACATCAATCTTCTTACACAATTTGCACACCCCCTCACACTGATAATAGAAACTGAACTCAAGGTGATAAACATTTCATGTGCTGCCTTCTGTTATCTGAAACCAATATTTCAAATGGTTAATTTAGCCCAGTGAGTGAACACAATTACTGCAATACCCATTCCCAGAGCGTCAATATTTATTTCACCTTGCTTCCAACTTTTCTCCACCGTAGTTGACAGTGTAATACAGCCTTTAGTGATAAAAATCCTCTTTCCCCCTTCTTTCCTGGCACCATATCCTTAAGGTAAGGGTTCAAAATGGTATCACTGGGTCAAAACTTTGTCAAAAAGTTTTCCCAAACTTGTTTTATAATAGGATGCTAGTTCTGCCCAGATGCTCTAGTAGAGACTATTACCAAAAATTTCTCTTGGAAGTTTAATATAAGGAAAAAATGGTGAGGGATTAATTTCTAAAATATGTGTAGTAGAGAGAAAGGCGAAATACTACAATGAAGTTTTAACAAAGTCCAAGAAAGTATTACAAAGAAGGTAAATGCCATTGAAAGCCTGGGGTAATTAGTAAACACACACACACTTCATGGGAATTCTGCTCTGGCTGTGACAATGGGCACGTCTTGAACTCATTTTCCTTTCAAAGACTCTAATGCCACTTTGCCCTTTTTTTTCTGGGCATTAGTCCCTGTGGGAATTCCATGAGAAAGCCTGGAAAGGAATGAGAGAGAAGGATTTCAAATATTCCCTTTGTCCAGCCCAGAATAAGGATTATTCTAAATCTTTTGTCCAGTGCATATAAGATACCATGGCAGTTAATGAATAAGTTAATTGGTTAAATCGTTCTAGTGGGGCCTCCAATTCATTCCTAGTGAGCCCGTAATGTGTGTGTAAAAGATTAAGGCTGCATTTAAGAAAGGACCAAGACACCAGATGGCTCAAAGCAGCCCCATCGATATTTTTAAATTTCTTTATTACAAATATCACAGGTTCTCATTAAGGAATACTTGGAAAAGAAAAAGAAAAAAAAAGGAGAACAAAAACTTCCATTCTCCTATAGCTTTGCAATCCAATATTTTGATAGATTATCAAAAATATCCATGAGTTTTATAAAATTGAGATTAGACCATATGTAACATTTTTTAAAAAATATTTACTTTTTAGTGTTAGGTGGACACAATATCTTTATTTTAGTTATATGTGGTGCTGAGGATCAAACCCAGTGCTTCACATGTGCTAGTCCAGCACTCCACCACTGAGCCACAACCCTAGCCCCCCCCATGTGTAGCTTTTTATCCTGCTTCTTTCATTCAATATTATAGTTTTTCTATCAAAAATGTTCTTTCAAAACATTTAATTGCTACAGAACATTACCTGGCATGGAGGTATCATGAATGTTAAATCTTTCTTCTACTGTTAAATATTTGACTTCTGAAATTTTCTTTGACTTTCATTACTATGCTTTCATCCATTCCACACATATTTAATGCATGCCTGCAAGTGGTGTGGACCTGGGTCAACAAAACCATCTTCCCTGCCCTCAGGAAGAAAAACTTGAAGCAATTAAAACATGCTCATATTTTTCATCAAAGCTGTGCAAATGCAGTAAGAGAAGTGACCTTTCAGAGGAGACCTGAAGGCCAAGGAGTTGGCAGGGTCAGAAAGGGAGTAAGAGTGTTGTGACAAGGCAAGCACATGTGCAAAGACACCCGGAGGCAGGAAAGGCAGATGCTATTAGCAGTGGTCAGCGTGATGAGACCACACAGTGCGTGGGGAGGAAAGCAGCGCTGCGGGCCACTCTGTACTAAGCACATTGAAAAGCCATTCCCACTGTGAGAAACACAGGATGCACATTTATATTTTAAAAGAGAAGGCGTGTTAGTACTGAGGATGCCATGGACTAGATTCTTTAGATATGACGAGCCTCTAATTAGCAGCAAGTTTGCTTTTGGATCCCATGGCTGACCAGTCTGCCTGTCTGCACCCTACAGGTCATGTGTGCATGACAGCAGGGCACGCATCTTATGGAAGATGAGCCTGTCACCTTGCAGACACGTGCAGCCTTATTCTTCTCCCTTGGTGGGTTTCATCCCTATGGGAGACTGTGGGGGAGGAGGAAGATGTCAGGTACGTCTAAAAGCAAATATTCAGCTCTAAATTTTCTCATTCCAGAATTGTCTCAATCCAAGATGACTACGGGGTGACCTCAGCAGGTAGAAGACAGGCTCAGTCTTGATCACATAGCTTTGTCATGATCACTCTGCTAAAATACCCTTTTCCCATCTTGGGTCCTGCTGGCTAACTCCTGCTTATCTTGAAGCCTTAGTCCGAGCACCACTTCCTCTGGACACCCTTCCCAGGAAGGGCTTCCAAAAGTGCCCTTCTTGTTGGCACACTCCTCCATTCCAGCACTGGCCATATTTTATATAATCATCTCCTGACCCATCTGGTTCCTGGTCTGGGGCATAACTTCTTGATGATGAATGAATGAACTGTGGTTCAAACTTTAATTCTTGTTGGAAGGAAGCCAATGTGTGTATCCCTCTCCAAGAATAAGAGTGACAGCTCTGTTAACACTTATCCTGCTTTCATCAGGGCAGATGTGTCCCCTCCAAGTGGCTCACACTCTGGCTGGCCTCTTGCCTTCCAGATCTATTCACCCAAAGGGACCTGTACTTATGCCCTGTGCAGCCCCTAGGGTGGCTGTGGCAGGCTAATTGGTTCCATAAATATCAGGTCCTAATCCTGGGTACCTGGAAATGTCATCTTATTTGGAAAAAGGGTCTTGGCTGAGATGACTAAGAATCTTAAAATGGGATTATCCTAGGTGGGCACTAAATGACATCACAAGTGTGCTTATAGGAGACAGGGCACACATGAGGAAAAGACAATATGAAAATGGAAGCAGAAGTTAGAGCTATGTGGCCACAAGCCATAGAATGCTGGCAGCTACTAGGAGTGCAAGAGGGAAGAACAGGTTCCCCCCCTCAAGCCTCCAGGAAGAGCACGGCCCTGCTGACACCTTGATTTCAGCTTAGCAACAAGGATTTTGAACTTTTGGCTTTCAGAACAGTAAAAGGATAATTCTGTTGTTTAAGCTACCACTTTTGTAGTAATTTGTTAAAAAGTCACAGGACACCAAGATAGCCAGATAGTAGGCATCTGGGGTCAGGAGGCCTAGATGCCATCTGGCTTTGAAACTCTCTCAGCAATTCTCCTTCAGAAGTGGGATTCCTCTTGATTGACAGCTCAGTCTTGGTCAGTCCCTCCCTTTCTATTCACCTTGCTAATAAAATGGGAGAGAAACAGCAGATGGCAGAGATGAGGGGAGGAGTAGTGCACCATGTATGTGCAACCCCTTGCACAATGCCAGGCACACAACCGTCACTCCATGTAAATTACTTCTATTTTGCCATTATTATTATAAAAAGAATAGCACCGACTGAGGTCTGTATGCCAGGCACCATGTGAGGTCTTCATTTCCAAAGGAAATCCTAGCCAGCATTACCAAGAAGAAATGGGTTCAATGCAACCCTAAAAGAAAAGTGTCATGAGCTCCTTAGAAAGTGGGGTGACTGAATATGATTTACTGTAAAGCCATAAAGTCCCAGAAGGAGACATGAGGCCATAACCAAACAACAAATACAAACAAACAACAACAACAAAATACAATCTCAAAACACAAAACTCTTTTGCTCTGCCGAGAACTTTCTAGCTTCACTGGTCTAAAATGAAAAAGAGAAAAGGTAAATAAAAGTAGAAAGCGTCTCACATACCTACAAATTGAAGATTTACAAGGATGACAGTTTCCCCCAGAATTAATGTTTTGCTGCCTCACGGACACTCTCACCCAAGCCAGGGCTGCTAGAAATGTGAAAAAGACCTGTCCTGCAACTTTGGGGGCCACGTTCAGGCTTGGGGAAGGCAAGGGGCCAGGAGGCCTTCTGCAGCAATTTGTTCTGGTTCCCAGGTTAAGGCCTCAGGGGAAAGCAGATGCACCAGAATGAGAAGAGCAACACAGAGGAAGAGCCACACTGAGCTGCCTGCTAAGTGACTTTGGTCCACTAGGTTCTTTCTTCTGAACTCCTGCCCTGAGCTTTACCTTGTTGAGTCACTTTTTCATCTCACCTCGGATTCAGATTGGGCTGCCATGAACTGAGGAGGTGGAAGAGTCTGGTGCTGGAAAGAGTGGGAGCAGGCTCCAGGCTACCTGGTGAGAATTCTAGTGTCTCTGCTCAGGCCTGGGAGGCCTGGGGACACATCTAACCTTTCAATGCTTTAGCAGCTCTTCTGCAAAATAGTCATCATTGGAGGAAGATGAGGCAAGTGAGAAAATAAACAAGGTGAGAAACAAGGAATCCCAGTGCACACAGGATGCTATTTTTTCATCTCTACTCTCTGTGTCTTCCTTTAGAATATGAAACCAACCTGTGAATATGAAATTCACCTGTCCATCAGGTGAATGAACAATGAAAATGTGGTATATATACACAATGAAATATTACTCAGCTATAAAGAAGAATGAAATGATGGCATTTGCCAGTAAATGGATGGAACTGGAAACTCTCATGCTAAGTGAAATAAGCCAGTCCCCCAAAAAACCAAAGTTCAAATATTCTTTCTGATATAAAGATGATAACAAGGGAGGACAGGGAGTAGACATGTAGAAGTTCATTGGATTAGACAAAAGAGAATGAAGGGAAGGGAGGGAGATGGAAATAGAAGAGAGTAGAATGAATCAGACATAACTTTCCTTTGCTCATAAATGAATACATGGCCAGTGTAACTCCACATCAAGTACAACCACAAGAATGGGATCAAAATTATAATGAGTGACACCCCACGTATGTATAGGATGTCAAAATATACTCTACTGTCATGTATATCTAAAAATAATAACAACAAAATTACTAGTAATTAAATTTTTTAAAAAATGAATAGGTGGTTGAATGCACAGTGCTGAAGAACCTTGAACCCAGCTCTGGAAGGAGCAGGCCTCATTTGCAAAGGTCACCACAGGAAGAGGCTTGAGGGAATGAGCCAAGGTCAGAGTACCCAGAACAGCAGATGGAGGTGAGAACAGCACAGGGAAGGCCACAGAGCCCCTCACAGCAGCCCGAATGCCTGAATGCACACGCAACTGTGATGACACACCCTGCTGAGGGTTTTTACCTTGGGAGCGAGGTCCTCAGATCATTCTGGCTGCTGTGTGAAGACTACACCAGAATAGAGCGGGAATGAGACCTCTCTGGATGCTATAGCAATGGCTCAGGGCAGCATGAGTGGGAGAGGGGAGAGACGAACATGTTCAAGAGGAGTCCTGTAAAAGCTGACACATTGAGTGCTGGGTGGCACTGTACAAAGCGCGGAGCAGTTACTCTCTCATGTGACCCTCCTGTCAGCTTCTTGTGGTCCATATCCTTACTGTTCTGAGGACCAAAAAGATTAGGTGACTTTTCAAGACCACATGGCAAGTGAGTGGCAGAGACAAGATCCCAGTTGAGGTCACCCAGTTCCAGAGCCTACATGGCAACTGCTCTTCTTCCAACAGGTCTTGACAGTGGATGGCCACAAGGAGAAGAGGGAAAGGAAATTCTGTATGGTTTCCAGGGTTTTGTCTTGAGCAACCGGCTGATAGTGCTGCTGTTTACAGATGGGGACAAGTTGAGGGAAAGACCAACGTGTGGAGGGTGGGAGGCATGGTGGAGGTCATGGGGTAGGGCATATTCCCTGGAAGAACAGGAGAAAGCAGATGCACCAGAATGAGAAGAGCCACACAGAGGAAGAACCACACTGAGCTCTGTTTTGGACACATCAAGGTCTGGCCACCTTCATCTGCTCCTCACCCCTTTTCTGTCCTCACAAAGCAGTCAGTGGTGTGGTGTGGGACAGGATTAGAGGGGCAATGGGAGCCAGGACAATTGTTACCTGTCTGGGAGCTCCCCCAACACATGCAGGCTTAGCCTCCCACCATCCTCTAGGGAAAGGCAAGGGGATCAGACATGTTCAGAAATGCAATGGGCTTTGAAGGAGAAGAGCAAAGCTAGACCGTGAATGAGGTTTTCAGTTTTGTTTTTTGCTTCCAAGTTTCCTTACAAGTTATCAGTGGTTTGGGGAATAGCATACCTGGGCATTTCCCACATCAAGATGGTATGGAAGGAAAAGAGGAAGAGGGAATAAAGATAGTGCAAGGCTGTACTGTGCTTCTGAACCCCGGACACTTGACTCCAGTGTAGCTTCAGCACTGGATGGCATCACAGGAGAATCCCCCCTCCTGGGAGGTCCACTTGCTGTGTCAGGACTTGGGGACAGGCTGATTCATCTGCTTTAGTGTTTACTGATGAGCCACTGGCTCTGTAGGATGTTAATAAACATTAACAAAACAAACATGCCCAGCCACACAGGGTTGCGATGGCTGGCTTATCAGAGCTTCTCCACTGCAGGGCCCTGCAGAACTTTGAGCCCGGGAATGGGCACTGGGACTCTCCAAGGAGAATTTCCCAAATGTGTTTCCTTTCAGTGTGCTTGGATAGCCAAGAGTTCCAGGGAACAAGTTTGTGGGAAATGCTTATCTAATTCCTCTATTCTTACAGAAAAGGCAAAACAGTCCACTTAGAATTGAAGGTGTGGCTAGCAAAAACGAGCCAGGAGCCTTGCAGGAAGGATGGAAGAGAAGAGGCCGGGTGGAGAATTGGGGCCAAAGGCATGCTGTGTGCCCACGAGTGACGTAAGAAAACATCCCAAATCTTGGCTTCTCAATTGTCTGTTGAGGATGAGAATGTCAACCTCCCAGAATTCTGTGGGGTTAACAGAGAAAACTTCTGCTAAGGCCCCACACAGTAGAGCAGAACATAGTAGAGTGTGTCTGTGCAGGTCAGCCTCTCCTGCTCCAGTAGCTCCACCTGTCCTTGGCAACAGCCCTCCCCAGGTGGCTCAATTCCCTGCCATCATCAGGCTCTCAAGTGGTCAGTCAGGGGGCAGCCAAGTCCAATCTGCAACTTCAAAACAAGCCCCCCTCAGGCACATGGTAATTGTAGCCAACGATGCAATCATGCCCCACAGCTTAAATGGCCTGAAAAAACTCCAGGAAGAAAGAGCCAGTGTGTGCAGCTTTCTAGCTGCATCAAGTTTCTGGAATGCTCCCAGGCTCCCTGTCTCCTGTAACTATGGCTTCTGCGGTGGCTTAAATGCACAGGATATAGCCCTGAACTTCAAAAGTCCCCAACATTTGTCCATCACTCTATCATTCATTCAACACTTCTTGACTGATCCCCTCTCTGGACTGACTTTGGGGCCAGGCCTTAGGGTACAAAAGAACTGCCAATCTAGTGGGGAGGGTGGACAAATGAATCAGTAAATATTGGGACAGAGTTACAAACAGAGTTCTATGACCACAGGAAGGATATGGCTTTGGCTCAGACCAAAAGTGGCTGCAAAATCAGCTCACATCCAGGAAGCAATTCGCGAGTATCCAGCACTGGGGTAGAGATTTTTACACAAATGATCTCAACTCAGACACAATTATAATGCTGCTTAACAAAGGAGAAACAGAGAATCAAACAGGGATAGGAAGGCCTAAGATTCAAAACTTAAGACATCTTCTTGGGCACCCTTCACCCAGGCCACTCCCAAGCTGATTCAACTGAGCCTGCGGGGCCTGTGCCAGACTGGAGGATGGAGCTGGGGAAGGGGAAAGAAGAAGAATGGGGAGATGATGCTTGGGGCTGGCTCCAAACCTGAGAAACAAAACCACCTCTCTCTGTGGGGAGAATTCTTGGAGGGATATTTATGAGACATTAAAAGTACTGCTATCAACTCTTTAAAAAATTCCTGTACATGTAATTGTGGGTCCAGGGATGAGATTCCTGGATATGGTATTAATTACTTCCCTGAAACTCACAGTGCCCAGGGATGGGGAGCAGGAATATGCAGCTTGCAGGTGCCTCTTCCCCCCAAAGACTCTTCTTCCCTTTGTGGTAGGCTGCTGCTGCTCCAAATGCCATCTCTTACAGTCCTACCTCTCAGCCTGCAGAGACACCACAGGGTCCCCTGATGGCCATGCCTCACCAACTTACGGCCAATGGAAAGCCTAGCGGGAGGTGGGAAGGGAAGGCATGTGAAGCTGATTTTTCTTTCTCTTCCCATGCATCCCCCCCCACTGTGTGTATGTATGTGTATGTATGTTTGTGTATGTGTATTTTTATCCTAATTTAAAAAAAACAACAACACACCACCCACATACTTGATCAACACAAAATTAAAAAGAAAAATAAAGATTTTTCAATTTATTATTCATTCACCAAACCAGCCCTGATAACATTGTCTGTACCAGGTGCTGAACAAGAAACCTTGACATAGAAATAAAAGTCCACATAAGATAAAGGACTGCCTACCCGTGAACACAGCCAGAATACTGAGCCTCCTATTTCTGTTGAGTGATCAAGAGTCCTTCAGTGTCCCACCTGCACAGTGAGTCATTAGAACTCATGCTCAGGAGGAACCCTTCATGAAAAATCACTGCACATTCCACCCCCACTGTCCTTGAGCAATGATGTGGGCTGCATAAGAAAGGGTTATGGCCCAAAGTGGTATGAGAGTGACTGACAGATGAGTCCCACCAGAGTGAACTGTCTTTGTCCTGACCGGTGGTCTTCACCTTGGCTGCACATTGGAATCACTGGAGGAGCTTTTAGGAATCCTAATGGCAGGCTGCTCCCAAGACCAATCTAACCAGAATCTCTAGGGCTGTAACCCAGGCATCAGTGTTTTCAAAGTTCCCTTCATGACTCAAATGTGTAGCCAAAACTGAGAACCACTAATACAAGTTCATTGTCAACATTTTGGGAAACTTCCACCAGATGATCAATAATATTCATTTAGAACAAATATTTCAGATCAGGCAAATAGGAGCTTTTTCAATCACAGCAAATTGTAAGAAGCTATGTTATTAAACACTCTATTTATTTATGCCTCATCTAAAAAAAAATGTAATCCCCTATTAAGAATAGAGCATATATGGATTAACTCCTATAATCAAAAATGTAATTAATAACCCAGTTAGAACAAGATTTTGAAGAGCTAATAATCCCTAAGTACAAATTATGTACTCTCATTAAAATCAAACTGTTACAAACTCCACTTATTCACGAAATAACTCCTTGTCTAACAATTTGCTTTACTTTATAGCTATAGAAAAACATATTTTCCCCCTATCCTTTGGGATTACCTCCCAAAAACTGTTTAAAGGTTTCCACTCATTGCCAGAACTCTTTCTGACACCTCCTTCTTTGCTGGGGATGCAGGCTCTCCTTATCCTTCCTCCCTCCAGATGACCATGCAGCTGTGCCCTTTGGGACTTTGAGCACCTGCAGTGTTTCCAGTAGATAGCACAGAATGACTCCACTGCAAAGACCACAGATCATGCCTTTTCGCACTTAGCTTGTTCCAAATCACTTCCTCATATTCTTTCCATTCTAGAGTAATGAAAAGAAAATATACTCTGGAATCAGAAAGCACCAGCCAAAACATTTAACTATAGGAGTCCAGAAGCAGACTCAGCTGTGAAGTCACCTAATACATAACCGAGATGATACTGTAGGGCAGTGGAAAGAGGTGGCCTTTTCAGAGACACTGAGTGGACAGGACAACTGGTTGTCCAAATGCAAAGCAGTGAACCTTGACCTCTATTTCACACTATATCCAAAGCTCAATTCCAGATGGACTACAGATCTAAATGTAAGTGGTAAAACAATGAAGATTTTACAAGAAAACATTGAGAACATCTTTATGACCTTGGAGTAGATGAAGTTTTTGTTGTTGTTGTTGTTTTGTTTTTAAATAAAACATAAATTATGTTAGCCATAAATTTAGGGGGAAAAAAGGTTAAACTAAACTTCACAAAAATTAGAAGCTTCTATTCATCACAAGATTCCATGTGAGTAAAAAGACAAGTCACCTACTAGGAGAAAATATTGACAATATCTGACAGAGGACTTGTGCCAAAATATTTTAAAAATTTCTGCAAGTAAATGCAAACAAAAGCATATAATATGATTCATTTGCAAAAGAAAAAAATGATTTGAATAGGTACCCCACAGAGGCATCCCAATGGCCAATAAACACATGAGAGGTACTTCATGTCAATAGATAGTAGTTAGACACAAATCAAACCACAGTAAGACCCAACTATACAACCAAAGTGATGGCTAAAATTAAAAAGGAAGTTGTTAGAGAATGAATATATGACACCAGAGTAGGCAAAGTAATCAGAATTCTTACACACTTCTAGAAAGTTGGCGTAATCACTTTGGGTTTATACTTTGCAGTATCTATGAAATCAGAATGTGGCTGTTTGTGTGTATGTCCCCAAACTCCAATCCTGAAACCAAATCAGTACCAAAGACATGCATGAGAATATTCATTTGTAAACCAGTGCCTATGAGAATTTTCATTTGTAACCCAGTGCCCAACCACAGTAGAAAAATAAATAAATTATGTATTCTCACAGAGGCAATACTACACAAAGATCAAAATAAATGAATGACTATACAGAACAGCATGGATACATCTGACAAATATAATGTTAAAAAAAAGAAGTATACAAAAAGAGTGTATGCTCTATGGCTCCATTTACATTAGAAGTCAAGACTACAGTTAACTTTGTAGGAAGTGGGGGAAGGGCAGAGACTCGGCACAGTGATGAGGATGATCTTGGGAAGTGGAAATGTTCTGTTCAAGCCTAAAGCTCTGGCTACATTGTTGCATCCACTTTATAAAACACTCACTGAGCTACACACTTAAGAGTTGTGCACTTTCTTCCTGCAAACTCTACATCCATAAAAGTTTATAGACACACATACTCCCAAACTTGGCTGGTCCGCCTTTCAACTGTGTGTGAACTTGGGAGAGGCATGTAATCTATCTGGCATGGTTTCTGCTTCTGAAAAATTGAAAGTAAGTACAGTTCTACCTGCTCCACAGCGCTGTGTGGGATAAAATGGGAGTCATAACCACCAAAACAAAACAACAAAACAAAAAACCCCAAAGCATGTATCTATACATTTATAGCACCAAGGAAACAGCTTGACCTCTATAACGAACTTCCCTCCCCGTCCCTGTTGAACCCTATAATGCCCTCTTATGACCTGGGGCCTTGGAGATCTAGTCTTTTACTCTCGTATACATTTAAAAATGAACAAACCAAAAACAAAATTAGCACAAGACCACAGCAGATGTTTTGAGTGTGCAAGGCTGCATGAGTCTTTCACAAGGAGCCTTGGAACATTTTAGAGTTTATATATGGGAGGAGACAAGCTCCCCTCACCTCCACCAAGGACGAAACCAACCCTACAGGGACTGTGTGAAACCTGAGGGAGGACCCCAGCTCAGGGAGAATGTATAAACAGAGTCAGTGGGGACTGCATGAAAACAACAGGAAGAGTGCAGGAGGAACCACATGCTAGTGTGGTCACAGCCACAATTTCTATTCTTCTAACCACACACGGGCTAAGTTTCTCAATAGCAGAATTCTTTACAGACCAAGAAAAGAAAAAATCAAATCAGGGAAAAACCACTTTGTTTCCTTAAAACAAGTGCCAAGTCACAATGTGAGAAAGTCTAAGTTACAGAAAACATGAGATTCCCAGAAAATAAACTTGTGATTACCAGGAAATTGGAAGCCAACCACACGCCTGTGGCCTCTTACCCCTGCCCCTGCTTCCTGGGCTCTTCCAGCATGTAAGTGGGCAGCCCTGCCCAGGCCACTTAGTTTGGTCCTTCCATTTGCCTGGTAAATATTCCCCAGCTCTGGTGGATGATGTGCTAACCTTATATTAGCTGGACATAGGACTCCAGAAAAGAATGAAGTGTGGCCACTGCCCTCAGGAGGCTTATACCGCAGAGAGTTCTAGAAGGTAAACAGGCCATACTGTGATGACCTGAGTTATGTGCTAAAATGCAAAATACAAGAGACTCAGGGTAGAAGACCTGAGCTCAAAGCTTACAGGGTGCAGAGTTAGATGTGGGTATTCCCACACAGAGAGGACAGGTGAGCAAGACCCAGAAGTGAGAAATTACCACATGATATTGCTGGAACAGAGCAGAGAGGAGAGATAGGAAAAGAGGTCAGAGATAGGCAGTGCCAGGTCAAGGAAGGCCTCCCGTGTGCTCTGTCCCATAGGCCAGCAGTTCTTAGTCCTAGTTGCACATCAGAAGCATTGAGCGTTTTTAAAATCTCCCAGTGTCCTGCCCTCCTGCCCACAGATGCGTATTTAATGGGTGCAGGCTTAGGCCCCAGCATCTGCATTTCTTAGTAGCACCTCAGGCGATTCTAGCATGCCACCAGTGCAGAAAAGCATTGTTGTAGTTCAGGGGTCTGGGGCCAAATCCGTTTTTGTAAGGCCCAACCAGGAATGGCTTTTACAGATAAATATTCATGACCTATTCCATAGTAGGAAAAACAAACTCCAAATAAGCACACCCCAATCTTCACTCCAATTAAGCAAAATATCTCCCCCCCCCAAAAAAAAAAAGTTCCACTCTTCTCCTCAGCAGCCTATATCACAACAAAGTACTGAAGAAGGGTGGGAAGTACCAGAGGCTGGGGGGTGGGGGGCAGGGGAAAGACTGGTCTGTGGGTACAAGTTATAGTTAGAAAGGGGTAAGATTTTGCACAGTACAATAGATAACAATCACATACTTGATATCTCAAAAAGCCAGAAGAAAGGATTTTAAATATCTTCACCATAAAGAAATAATAGATGCTTGAGGCAGTATGTTTAACCTGACTTAAACATTACACAATGTATATGCATATTGAAACATCTCATGGTATCTCATCAGTATGTACAATGTTTATGTTTATGTATCAGTTAAAAATAATTTTTTTAAAGCAAAACAAAAAAAGCACTCAATGATGCTTATATTCTGAATTTTGCCAATAAAAGATTTGTGAAAATGTTTTCTTTTTTATTATCTTATTATATAAGTAAAGGCTGAGTATCCCTAATACAAGATACCTGAAGCTAGAAGTGTTTTGGAGTGAAGATTTTTTTATGCTTATACATAATGAGATATCTTGGGAATGGCACCCAAATCTAAACATAAAACTCATTTATATTTCACATACACCCACACAAACCCTGAAGGTAATTTTACATATTTTTAATATTTTTTTTTACATGCAACAAAGCTTGTAGCTGTTGAATAATCAGACTTGGTGTTGTCAGGTTGACACTCAAAAAGTTGAGTTTGGGAGCATTTTGGATATCAGATTTTTGTATTAAGGATGCTCAACCCACACTCTCATAGCATGCCTAGTGTCACCTCTTAGGCTGCAAAGCCTAAAATATTTATACCTGATCCCTACTGTGATTGAATGGCTTTGAGAAGGAGGAATACAGGTGAGGTTTCATTAAAAAAAAAAAAAACAGTTGTGTAGGTTTGGATTTGAGGAGGAGAGACTGCAGAGAAGAGGAAATAGGAAAAGAGCTATTATTTAGCCTTGGCCTGGGGACGAAGACATATAACCTGGAACAATGGAAACAAGATGGATGGGAAATCCAGCCCTTAGAGGTTACAGACAGGAAACATTTGAAGGCTTCATGGCTGGTGGGCATGGGAAGGAAGGTGAGAGACAGGTTCAGGAGACTTTCTTGCCATCAAAGACCACACAGAGCCAGGAGCATCACTTCCCCACCCAGGGGGAAATGTACTTAGACACATGTCACTATGCATTTACTGGGAAACAACTGGAGTCCCTTTCCCCTTCCACTCTTCTTCCAGAAGATTCCATTTGCTCTTTACAGCCCTTGGGAATAGTTCCCTTCCTGATAACCTCTGTACAAAAAGCCAAAATGTCCTTTAAAATTCCTTGGATCATTGAATTCCAAGTACCACCCCCGTGACCGCCAGGGCAGTTATGACTGTCCTTGTCTTACAGATAGGAAGTTGGTGCCCAAAGAAGCACTGAAACTTGACTGATAACATATATCCAGGAAACAGACCAATTCAGTCTGCCCACTTGCCCTCAATGTGCCAACATGTCACCAGCATTACTGTCTGGTCCCTAATTGGTCTCAGAATGTCTTTGTCTCTGAAGTACATATGCATCTGTTCTTTGGGAAAGCTCCAGGACTCTCTGAGTCCTGGCTTTGAATCCTGGTCCTGCTACTTCTGTCACCATTCTGAGCCTCAGTTTCCCCTCTTGGAAAATGGGAGTTGAAACTACTTTGTATGACCTCTGAGAGGCTTAAATCTACTTAAACAGGGCAAGAAAAAGTGCTTAGTCCAGTGCCTGGTACACAGTAAGCCCTCCAGGATGCACATTATCATTAGGTTGGTTTTCTTTTGTCAGTCTTCATTTTTATTGCTTGAGCCCAGCCTGAGTGGACATGGACAGCAATGCAGTGTTACAGGTGCAGACTCAGGAGTCAAAAGCCTGGGGTACCAAGCCTGGCTCTTCCACTTACTAGCTGTGTGACCTTGGGGGAGTCATTTATAAAAATAGATGCCACCTGATAATGTAGTCGTGAGAGTTCAAAAAACTAAAACATATAGGGCATTTGGAAATGCACCTGGCAGTGGTAAGCATTCCACCAGTGTGAGGTAATGCTATTGTTTTATGGTTATTTTTATTTTCCATGCTGCTTTTAACCATAGGTCAGGTGCTGGGATCCCACGACCTTGTGCCCGCGTGAGCTGCTGATGGATTTATTCACCCAGTGGTTTTCGGGTCCCTGCTTAGTGCCTTGTCTGTGCCACCTGTGAGATGCCATGTGGAGTCAAGCTCCCACCATATACTTGAGGTCTTCCTGTCTTTGTGAATTACTGAAAATTGATTTATACAGCAGCACACAGGCAATCATCATCTCTGTACAGGTTGATAGAGTAAAGAAGCCAGTATTAATCATAGAGAGCCACAGGCCCTTATCAATTCTGACACTCAAAAAATTCTAAAACCAAAAGGTTATTTGGGTTCTTTTTTTAATAACTCATCTGATGGCAAAACCTGACCCGAAGTGATGTGAAGCTATTTATTGTCTTTATTTTTCCCACTTAATGTGAACAGTCATACATTTTGCTGCAGAAAAATTAATAGGTTTGATTATGGAGCACAGCCCCAGACTCCACCAGGGGTATTACATAATATACAGTAGATGCAACTTATTTCCTTCCAAAAATCTAAAAACATACCAACTCTCAAACACATCTGACCCCAAGGGCCTCAGATGATGGACTGTGGACATGCATTTATTATTTCCATGGGACAGCTATAATCACTCCTATTGTTCCCTTGAACCAAAAGATACAGAAAATTGGTGTTTGCCCATAACCAAATGACTTCTTATTTTTATTTGAAAAGAAAATCAATATAGGGTTGGGATCCAAGAAACAAAATCAGTTTTCCACTCTTTACACAGTGGATATTTCAGAAAATATTTACTTATAACCAACACACAGAAATTCAGCAGATTAGGCTAAAAAAAAATCAGTTCTGAGGTCAAGGACAGCCAACAACCATTACGGCTTAGCCCTGGGAACACTGCAGGATGGATATGGACATGAAACATGGTCTCTTAAGGCAAAGCCTTGAACCCCACATCTCACCAACCATGATAACACTTTTCTTATGAGGGTTGTTCACTGGGATGCTCTGCGGGGCCAGAGAAGGTGAATGTGGGAGGTGGGAGCACAGAGCACACTGTGAAGCTTGGAGGCAGACAAGAAAGGCAGAGGAACAATCACTTCATTGGTTAATTAGGAAACAGCCACTTGGCATTTAGCCTCAGGGTGATCAAGTGATAGGCTATGTCAGCAGCCGAGTTGGCTGGTTGCTTCCTGGTAAAAGCCCCTCTTAATGAAGGAGAGTCTAAGGAAAGAAATGTGCCCCTGTGTTTCCATGTATCCCCTGGATTGCAAAGCTGCCCAAAGTGGTCTGTCTGGAACTCACCTTTCTCTTCCCTCTTCCCTATGGCATAGCAGGGGCAAAGGCTCCCAGGGAATTAGGTGTCCTGATCTCTGCTGTCTAGTTGCTGTGCATCTCAGGGAAAGTAAAAGAGCACCTCTGAATATCACTTGGAAGCCCCTCGGATTTGTAATTCTTCGTAATGGCAACCCTGGGAAGCTGCGACACCAACCAATCCGTCATGTAGAAAGTGCTCTAACAGGAACCAAGAGTTACAGCATAAAAGATGAAGCAATGGGTTCCCCTCTGAATGGCTGCAACAATTGTCATCGCCTCACATCAGCCTTCACCATCCAATCCTGAACTCAATGAATTCTGACCTGTTTTCAGCAAGATATTTCTTGAAAGGAGCCTTATAGGTGCTGACCACATTTTCTAAAATGAACACATCAAATAATAATGAAGCATCTACTATGCTTCAGGGCAGGTATGGGATGCAGAGGTGAACCACACAGACTCCATTCTTGACTGCACAGAGTTTACAATCTAGAAGGAGAACACCTTAAACAAGATCTTGCAAGCCAAAAACACATAATGTGACAGGACCTGGTGTATATGGTGCGCCAAGAAAATGCAGGAGGAAGATGAAACAACCCACTAAGTCTGTAACCAGCTCCACTTTGACAAACTCAAGCAAATTCTATAAGGCCATCAGATGGCTCCTCAGCTCAGGGTCTTACTTTAACAACCAGTGGCTACTGCATCAGGTCCAGCCTCTTGGGGTTTATTCAGAATTCTCTTTTATGCCTCTCTGGACATTTAACACTCACTCCTCTTTTATGGCCATTTAATACTCACTTCAGAACAGGGACAAGCAACACAGGCCTTGGGGGAATCTTGAATCAGAATCCCCGTGACCCTTAATTTCACTGAATTTTTACTAAAAACTCGTTCCGGGGCTCTTTACTCAGGACACAAAGATTAGTAAGAAAAGTGTCCCCCTGCTCTCAAGCAGCTGAAGATCTAGAGTTGCTCAGCCTTAGTTTTCTCATTTGTAAAATGCAGGTGATAATTCTGCATTTCTGGTTGGCATGAAGATTATGGCTGCACCAAATGTCTAACACTAGGCAGGTGTGCAGTAGAAACCAGATCCACCTGCAAATATTTCCCTGACTGCATCTTTGTTCAGAACTTTCCTCACCTAAGTTCTTTCCTTTCATCTCTACTTCTCCATGCACATTTTAAGACTCAGATGAAATCCCTACCCTTTGTAAGCTTTGCTTGAGCAACCTAACCCCTACAACTGTATGAATCTCAATATTCTCCCAACTGCATGGTGATTAGGCATTGCTTCCTTTGTGAATTTTTCCCTCCTAGTTCTTTGCCTCTTGTATTCTAGCAGCATGCTTTATATACAGTTCTTTTTCGGGGAACATCTATAGATTGGCTTGCTGATTACACAAGCCCCCCAAAATGGGAGATGATAAAGTCACACAAAACTACCCAAGGATTCAGCCACTCAGGAGCCAGCCTTCCCTAAAAGTTGAGACAAGAAAAGCCCTGTGATCCACAGACCTGAATGGCCTTGTCACTTTCGCCTTCCTGGGTCTCAAAGCAGCCAGTTTTTCACTCTGTTGCAGGGGTCCCTTCTATCCAGAGTCAAGGAAATGGCCACCAAATTGCAGCCCTAATTGGGATGCAGGTAGAGGAATGGCTGGAGACACAATGGCTCATGCTGGCCAAGTCAAGGCATCTGCCTCCCTCCTTCAGTGTGCTTCCCAGCCTGGTATAGGCACAGGTCTCTCCTTTAAGCCTCGGGGATAGGGGCTGCTGGGTCTCCCAAGCCCACTCTCTTTGCTGGTTCATACTCCTTAGGGTCATTTATTCTCTTAAGGGAGGGAAGAGAGAGCAGTTTGAATAACAAGTCACTGAAACCAAAGCAGGCAGACTCAAAGTAAAGTTGTCTCTGGCTCTACAGGCAATGTTGGTAGAGCTGGAAGTATCGTCATTGATGAGGGAGCCTCTGCCTTTCATTCCTTCTTTAAATAGATTTTTCCTGAGCACTGCACCAAGGGCTTCAAAGCCCAGTCAAGGATATGAACGTCTCAGCAAGGACTTTCCAGTTCAGTTGACAGACATCTGGCCCAAAGAAGGGAGTTGCAGACATTGACTTGAGATATGAGGGAGGGATAGTCGAAGGGCTGAGATTCAGGGAAAAGCAGGAGCTAAGAAGGCAAATGCCATTCCAGCTAGCCATGGCTGGGGATATAAACTTCATGGTATCCTACAACATCTTATCAGGCAGAGTACTAACTGATTTTTATACATAATTTTATTTTATTCCCCAAATTGTCCTGTGGTATAGTATTATGGACATCACCATTTTGGTGAGACTAAAGTGCAGAAAACTGAATAAGATGAAAACAGTCAGAAAGCCAGTTAGTAGCAGCACTGGGATTCTAACAAGGTCTGGGTGACCATGTGCTACAATGGCTACTGAAGGACCCCATAGATGAGCCAATCTGTCACCTCTAGACACTACTTCCTGAGTTAACCTGCTATCCTCAATTTTTTGGCATCTGAGCAATTCCTTTCCAGACCAGAGGTAGCTGCCACAGGTCTGGGGGTCACAGAGCTTCTACTAAAGATGGTCTTTTTGTCTCAGAATCTTTAGGGAGAGGCAGCTGCTGAGTGGCCCAAACTTGGGGAGGTTTTTCCTGATGTTTTTTTCTCCTCTCCTTTGGGAACTTGAAAGCAATCAGATACTATCAAATGGAACTCACATAGTAAAGAGTTAGAAGGAAAACAGTCTAGCATTTAAAATGCCAACTCTCTGCTACCATGCAAAACCTATTTTTATGAGGTTTCTCATTAAATCTGTGTGACTACCTTGCACAGAAGGTATTATTATTATTATCATTTCTGTGTAAGAAAAATGAGGGCTCAGAGAGACTATTTTTTAAAATTAATGAATATACATCTGTGTGTTTATTTACACTTTCCCCAACTTGTGCAAGAAAAATTGTAAGGAGTCCAGTGCAGACAGGAGGGGAACAATCTGGAAGATGGTCCCAAGTTGCTGCCTATGTTCTGCTTTTCTCTCTCTCCCATGGTTGTAACACCCCAACCACATGTGTCCTTTAACCTAGCACAACCCCACCCACAGGTTCAACTAGGATTCCACATGCAGAGGTCCAATTGGCACGTGAATTTTCAGATGCAACAGAGAAGCAGGGATCAGGGTATCTTATCTGGTTGAGAGCCAGGTCAGCTGCATTGCAAAATCAGTGATATTCATCCAGCCCCACCTCTCATGGTCCTCAGGAAGAGCAGGACCCCAGGCCGTCACTTCTACTTACAAACTGCATAACTCTGCTCAAAAGACCTCCCTGAGCTTTTGTTTTCTCATCCATCCAAATATCGAAAGTAGTAGTAGTGGTTGCTCTTCTTCACTTACAGGGCTGTTGAGGGCAACAGGAGGGGAGAGGGGTGTAAATGTACCTATAATCCACGCTATAGCAACAAGGTTTCTTTTCATTCCTACCTAGATTGTGGCACTAAATAGTATATTATGGCCCTAAATACAACCCAATTTTAAGTAGAACACACTCAGGCTGACTGCAGAACTTATTCCACTGTATTCAATAAACAAATGTTGAGTACCTGGCTCTGTGATAGAAGACAGACACTGAAAAACATTTAGGGCCACAGTGTGTTAGGGCCTAGGTCGGGGAAAGATAAGGCATGCTGGGGACCCAAGAAGAGGCCAATAGACTGGGCCTGGGATAGGCAGGAAGGGAGCTGCCTGATGACAAGGTACTCTGGGACTGAGCCTTCAAGAATAAGTAGGATTTGGCCAAGTGGACAAAGAAAAAGCTTTCGAAGCTGAAGGGCAGGTGACAAGGGCACAGAGCCTGAGTAGGATAGGAGGTGGAGGGAAGCAGGCAGAGTCATAAGGAGGGGTGAGCCTCACAGACCCATATATCCAGCAAGCCCGGCACCCATCCTCCATCAGGAGGGAACAGGATTTAGTCATCAACAGTCACCACTATCACTTCCCTGAATGGCTTTTTGCAGGCAGGGGCATGAAGACAGCCCCAAACCTCAAAGCCAAATGATTCCCAAATGATTTCTCCTGCCATTTTTTTATTCTGAGTCGCTAGCAATTTCCTAAAGGCAAACCAATCCACCAAGCACATAATATGAGTTCCAACTGTTTAAGTGACCTGAAATCTATTGGTCCCATATTCTTCTCCAGGAAGGGAGAATCGGCTGAAATGAGTAGTAGTTGCCCATATTTTACATGGCTATTTCTTCTCACTTGAAACATTTGTGGACAAGGATTAATCTATTAGGAAGGCAGAAAAAAGGAAAACTTGTTCCTGCTACAATAGTTAAAGAGGAAGGACAGGGAGGTGGCAGGGCAGTGTTTTCTGCTTTGTCAGAACAATTAAAGACTGATTTTTTAATATTTATTTAGAGAGGAAAACTTTAAGTTTGAAGGGAACTTGAAGATAATCTTGTCCAATTTGCCACCCAAGATGAGACTCCCTGATCAACAGAGCCTGGCTAATGAGTAGGCACAAAGTTTTTGCTTGAATAACATGTATTTATTAATCTGATAATTGGATGAACCTTACTTTGAGTGGAAACCCACTAACTGCACATCAAGAGAGGGAAAGGGAGGGGGAAATGTGGATTCTTGGAAACAGTCAAATTTGGCTCCTCTACTTGCAGAGAGATTGAGTTACTCTGACTTTAGGCAAGACATTCAAACCCTCTGGGTTCCCTTCCTTTGTAAACAACCCCAGAGTTTTATAACCTTCCTTGTTGGGGTTGTTGTGAGGATTAAGTGCAACTGTGTATTTAAAGTGCCAGCAGTGTTGCCTGGCATGGAATCAACACTCAATAAATGGTAATTATTATTATCTCATTAGTCCAAACTCCACCTAAGGCAGAAACCCTTCTTTAAACAACTCGGATGGACTAGGAAGTTATCAGGTCTCTTTTTGAATAAATATCTGTTGACTGATTTGGGTAATCAATTGACTTGACATACTTAAAAGACATGTATATATACACGTACACACACACACACTCCAGGATGATTTCTCCAAGTGAGAAGATGTTTTATCAAAAAGCCTACACCCCTTTCTTCTGGGTGATAATTAATGGCTAACTTCCCAGCACTCAGCGAGACTCAAGACCCATTCTTCTCCAGGCCATTGTCTGCTTTCTTAAATTTTTTTTTTTTTTTGACCACACAAACTTCTTTGGATAACCTCCCAGAAAACTATACATCCATGGAACAAATTGCCTACAACTTCATAAGTGTTGCAGATCTTGTGAAAAGCTCTGGGCATTCCAGGCTAAGCTCTGCACTTTACCAAACAAGGCTCAAAATTGCAGGTGATGTTCCTCCTCTTCAACAAACACCCCCTTCATCCTTTCACTCCTCCTGTAACTTCAAGAGAAGAATGTGGTGTTGACCTGTTCAGGTTACTCAGTCCCCTTGGCTTTGGTTTCACCATTTGCAAAATGGAGACATTAATAATAATAATAATAATAATAATACCTATGGCATAGTGTTAATTAGAGGGGGAAAAACATTAGTAGACTATGATGCAAATTTGAGTTTCTCCATCTAGGTATCTTTAGGCCTCTAGTTTCCTCATTGACACAATGGGGATAGTATCATACCCACCTCACAGGGCTACAGGGAGGGCTGAAGGGGACAGTGCATGTTGATGCCTAGCACAATGCCTGGCATGGGGTAAACACACAATTAGTTTGCAGTTGTCATATTTCTCATATTATTTTGCTCCTAGGCCCTCCTCTTTCCTCAAACACCACAGTTTCCCATTTTTCCACTTAAAGGGATGCTCCAGAATGTACACACAGTCCCAGACAAGGACCCCAGACAGTTCTGAGTGTTGTGCTGGAGGGAGGTATCAGGCAGGGGGCGCTCTGCTCAAGTCAGACTTGGGATGGTGGCTAAAAAGGCCACATTGAGCCCAAGAGGAGCTCTGGTTGGCATTTATAGGGTCTTTGATTACAAAAAGTAAGAAACATTTGAATTACTGATTTGAAAATTAGTGTTTCAGTAGATTAAAAACGTAATAAGCAAAGAGTCTTGGGAAGGGAAATTATTAAGTTTGAGAATCCTATTGCCCTTTCCCTTTTTGGTTCTCTTATTCCTTCCTTCAAGAACACATATTGAGTGGTTACCTGTGTAGGCTTGTGCTAGGCACTGGGAACACGAGATGAATAAGCCATGGGTTCTACTCTCTAGGAGCTCACAGTCTAATGGGGAACAGAATTATCAAAAAGAACACATAGCCACAAGTCTCCCAGCTGGGAAGTTATATGCCAGAGCCTCACAGACTGTGTGAGACACCAAGGGAAAAGGGATACAGAAGATAACACTCAAATCGATAACCTTTTACCCATTTTTATTAGACATTTTTGCTGGTTATAAAAATAATACATATTCATTACAGGAGATTTGGAAAGCACACCAGTGTCAGAAAAAGGAAACAACCGTTCTCATCACTAAAGACAACCATTTTTACATTTCTCCTTCGACCCATATATTTAATGGGCTCATGATGTCTGTACAATGAGAAAGGCCCCCCTTTTCACTTAACATTGAAACATAAGCACTTTCCATCAAGCTCCGTCCAGAAGGTGACCCTGGATCTTTGATGTGGGGGACCAAGCCCTGGAACCCAGGAGCCAGGGCTGGCCTTGAGGAGCGAGGACAAGCTGGGTTTGTAGAGCAGGTTGGGTTGACAGTGCTGTGGATCATCCATCCCACCCAGGGAGACAGCAGGAGAGCAGGATGTGGCACTCAGGAGACAGCTCAGGCCTAGAGGGTCCTCAGCACACAGGTGGTGGTTGACGCCATGGGGATGGATGAGATCCCTCAGGGAGGGTGTGCAGGGTGAGCAGAGAGATGACAAGGGTAAGGTCCCTGCCCTCTAGAAGCTCACAGTCTAGTTGTGTTCATGTGCAAGTCATCTACCCCCAGCTAGATTGTAAGCTCCTTGAGGGCAGTTACCATTTCACACACGGCAGTCCCAACCATGGGGGTTAGGTTTCTGAAAGCCCCTGGGGCAGGAGAAGTCAGGCTTGAGGAATTTAGGACCTTACTGGGGAAAAAATAGGATTAGGGGAATGAAATCACCAGTGAACTTGTGAACATATTTTACATTGATATAAAAAAAATGACAATGACAATGTTCAAAAATACCAAATATCAGTGACACTTAAATTATCAACATACTCTTAAAATTAACAATATATATTTTACAACTTATTTTCATTTGCCATGCATACCTTTAGTACAGCTCTCTCCTTCACAGCTATAACAATAATGCTTGCAAATTCATTTTTGCATTGCTGGAAAAAAATATATACTAGCTAAATCATTCTCTTCTGTGTGCTTTCTCACCCAAATGTTCAATGCATTTTGGCTTTGTTTTTGTTTGTTGACAGTGCTGGGGATCAAACCCAAGGCATCGTGCATGCTAGGCAAATGTTCTACCACTGAGCCACACCCCTGTGCATTTTAGTTTTTATGATTCCAAGCTACTGACTCTTGGTCCCAACTGCAAGTGCAGGCACTCACTCCTATCCTAGCAGGCTGCAGCGTTTGTTTCTGAAGTCTAACAGATTCCCTCCCACTCTCCTCTTTCTCTCACTTCGCTGCAAACACTTTCACCTCTGCTCTGCATCCAGTTCACCCACTTCCCTCTTCTCAACCTCTGGGCAAATTTCATCAGCTCCCCATGGGAGTGGGCAAAGAATCCTGCCTGACCTTGGATTCACTTGTGCCTTCTGAAAAAGTATGTGAAGGTGAAGATGTCAGCCTTCCAATTTAGTCTTTCTTTGGCAGACCCTGGCCCATTGTTCACTCACTAGCTCATGGTGGGTGCTCAAAGAATTCTTATTGAACTTAGCAATCTCCTAGCCAAGTAAAGAATGTGGATATTTCTCTGTCTCTCTTTCTCTCCACTCACTGCTCCAAATGAATATTAAAACTTCACACAGCATAGATATTGAAATATTTGTAGGCACATTTAATTTTCCTATCTGGCAGGTCATGACGACAAGAAACAACTAATAGATGCCATCTATCTGCATCCACAAAAGCAATTTTGAGTTCCACATGACATGCTGTCAATAGACTAGAGATATGGCCCCTTTGTGAAGGAATTCTCCATCTTTTCCAGTTCGTAGACTACTTGAGTAAAGGCAAAGACCTACTAACCAATAGTTCCTCTATGCATGTTTATGACACAAAAGATAATCACCTTGACTAAATGGGAGCACTAATTGTTTGATATGATTCCAACAGGCATCTTTGAAATAATAATCAGTTACATTTACATAGCATTTTACAGTTCACAAAATACTTTCACATACATGTTTGCTCTACTTTTTCTTCAAAGCAACCCTGGGAAGTGGTCAAATAAGGTACTGATATCTCCATTTTGCAGATGAAGAAACCAAGGCTTACCCTAAGGAAGAGGTCAACAGAGTACATAACTCACCGGCTCAATTTGAGCCCCCAAACCCCAGCCAGTGTTCTTTTTCCAGTCGGATTACAAATGAAAAATAAAACTGAATTGCAATGCTGCTCCCCTGCACTTTCCTACTCCCTCAGCCCCAACTTTCTTCTCCTATCCACTTACTACCCTGGGTGGCGACCCAACCTGGCCCATGAAGACATTTGAGTCCATGTGCACATGTTCAGCACCATAAGTAATAGAAATGACATTCAGCACTTCACATGCATGGTCTCATTCTATCCCAACCACTCTGGGAAGGAGGCTCTGCTACCCTCCTCCAGCTGATGAGGGGGGTTGTGAGAGGTGAAGGAACTTGTTCTATCCCCAGGGCTTTAAATAAAAGAATCTAGTGTGAAGTGAGCCTGCCCATCTCCGTGGTCTTCTTTTCCATGGAACCCACTGGCCCGTGACTGATAAGTAGCAGGACTAAAGTTTAAACTCAGGTTGTCTTGTTCTAGATTCTTGAGTAATCTTGGTAATATACCACTCCACTGCCAAGGAAGCAGAGCAAGGGTATGATGGTAATAATATCCTGGGGACCTATCAAAGCCTTTACCTTGTTTAACCCTCTACAAAATATTCACAGTGATTACTCTTTCAGAGACAAAGAAACCGAGGCTTAGGGACTGCATGCATTTGACCAAAGTCACACACCTAAAGAATAGCAGAGCCAGGATTTGAACTCAGGTTCAGTTCAAATCAGACAGCAAGACAGTCCCAAGTCCCAAAGAGCAATTGCCATCTTACCAGTCAGGGCTGCCCCATTGCAACTGCCCAGCCCTGCTCTAGAAAAACTGTCACCTGGAGGGCAACCCCCCCCCCCACCAGGGGTCCTCAGGTGAACTAGAACTGAAACACCTGACATTCTGATCAAGCCAAAATTAAAAGCCCCAAATACCTAATGAGGAAAAAAAATGCATTTTAAATGAATTCACTGAGTCTCTTTAGTTTCAACTGCAGAGAGCTAAAGACTTCCAACCAAGGAAGTGGGAATTGGGTCTACTTGTTCACTTCATGGGATCTTTGACCTACAGGCAAAGGAAGGAGGATGATGAGCACCAACCAAGGGAAGGCAAGGTTCAAATTCTACACTTGGGTCCAGAGAAAATTAGAAGCTGAAGAGGCAGAAAGTAGACTTGTGGTTGCCAGGGCTGGGGGAGTAGGGGTAGGCACTTTAATGGGACAGTTTCTTTTTGGAGTGATGAAAACATCTTGGATCTAGACAGAGGAGATGGTTGTGCAATATCGTGAATGTGCTAAATATCACTGAATTGCACAGTTCTCTTTCAATGGTTAAAGGTTAATTTCTGTTCTGTGAATTTTATTTCTTTTCTTTTTAAAGAAGGAAAGCCAGAATCTGGCATGTGATGAAGGCTCTGTAAGAGTATGTTAGGTGAAGTGAGTCTTCCTGTTACCCATACTCAGTGAGCACCACCAGAATGCGTGTACACATGCGCATTTGTTCACTCCAGCAGTCCACAGGCTGCCTACATGTTTATACACGGAGCAGAGGGGAGGGACCTCAAAATTACATTTTTACAGCTTGACTCTTTCTCTTTGGAATAGCAAATTGATACGCCTTCTCAATTCAGCAGTAAAAATAATTATATGAAAAACAATGACAACAATAGCAATTATGCCTATTATTAAATAATGGCAGGTACTACTTATTGAGAAACTGCTATGAGTCAGGCACTCCAATAAGTGTTTCGTGTGCAACATCTCATTTAATGCTCACAACCACCCATGGAAAGGAATTCTTTGATTTTTCAGGTGAGGAGGTTGAGGATCACAAGGTTAAGTACTTGTGCAAGATCACACATTCATAATGGCATAGCCAGGATTTTAATTCAGCCCATCTGACTGACACCTATGATTTGGCACGATTCCAACTGTCAGAAAAAGTCTTATAATATGAAAAACCATTTTTAAAAGACAAAATCACTCCAACCAGAAAAGACCACTATAAATGCACTCATATTTACTTCTGTTTCTGTATCTTTTATGTAATTGAAATAAAGCACTAGATTCAACGAAGTATACCATTTTTTCCCTTTGCCTTGTACCATAGATGTTCTCCCCACTTCTCTATGCTACCCTTATGTATGATTTTGAATAGCCTCTATAACATTCTGCCCTGGGGATGCTGTAACTAACTCTTACTGTTGAGCAGGTGGGTCTGTTCCAGTCATTTGAGCATATAAACAACACCAGGTGAACATTTTTGTCAATCAGCTTTCTCTGAATCTACAATTATCTCCTTAGGATTTTCAGATTCTAGATGTGAGCTGAATTTTATGTTCTTATCTGGAACCCTAACTGGGCATGAGCATCGTCTAAGAAGGTTTCTACAATATACATACAGAGCTAGGACCAGAAATTCAGGGTGAGTGTATGTGGGAGAAGTGGGGGCTCACTGTGGTGGCCCTGGCTTCAAGCACTGTCCCAGGACTAATGCTCCCAAGTTGCCCCAACTCCTGGCCTGACTATATAGACCTGCAATCTGTAAGTGGCAGGGGATACTGGGGTTAGAAACTAGGACTTGGCATGTGCTAGATAAATACTCTTCTGCTGAGTTTCTTCCCTAGACCTTTTAATTTTTTTATTTTGTGGTAGGGTCTTGCTGAGTTGTTGAGGGTTTCACTAAGTTGCCCAGGCTGGCCCTGAACTTGTGACCCTCCTGCCTCAACCTCCCAAGCAGCTGGGATTACAGGTATGTGCTACAATGCTGGGCCAGACACAATCTTGACCAAAGAGAAGTTTGCTCTCCTTTCCTACTATCTCCCAGACAACAGAACCCAAGGACTGTGGTGGTCTTCTAACTTTTCACATGAAGCCCCCTCCATCTTCTTGATCTCAGACATAGCCACAGACTTCCTGTACTATTATTAGCCTAATATCTTTTATTTAAATCCAACTATTTGTTTCTTGAATCAATTTAGTAAAAAAGAAAATGTATCTCATCGTGGTAATTTAGGAAATTCCATCTCTTTGTGGATAGATAGAAAAAGTTAAAGAATAAATACCAAGAGAATAACACAAGGTCAATCTTGTTGCCTCCTCATCCAGACAGGCCTTTGTTAAACAGGGAGATGAGCAAGCGTCACTGAGATATTAAATACCTTTCTGCACCAAATCAGGCTCTCTGCTCAACTAAATCACAAAGAATGAATAGGAATTGAAACCAAACTTTGTCACCATGTGATTCAACGTTATTTAACACCTCCCTTAGGTAACACACACAGCCATTTGGTACCTGTCCCTGGTGGGAAACACAGATCCACCTGACCTTCTCCAGTTGCACATGAATAAAAGAGCCCCAGAGTTATGTGACAGGCCTTTGTCACATCCCAGCCTGGTAGCAAAACAAAGCCAAGTTCCAAGTCTTTAGGCTTCTCAGTCCTATTTGAAAGCGCTTAGAAAACTTCATTTTTAAAAACTGTTGGGCAGTGGAGCACATAGGGAGAGAAATATACTTTTACTCTAAATCTTTGCTTATAGTATCACAAAGCATGCTATGATAGAAGAGATTAAAGTAACAAGCATTGCTGTTAAAAATTAATAAATTCAGCCAACAAGTAATTATTGATCATCTATTTCTGTGCCAGAATGTATGCTATGTGCTGGGCCTACAGAAAAAAAAAAAAATTAAGAGACAGCTTCCTGCCCCCAGTCCCAACCCAAATGTATTGTATGGAACAATTTTAAGACTAGAATTGGCATCTGTCATTGACTACTCATTTAATCCACTGTTACACACACACACACACACACACACACACACACAATGAAAGCACCTACTGTGTGTAGGATTTCCATTGATAACATTTTGTGGATATGTTGACGATCTTTTCTGGACAGTTGCTCTGATAACTACCCGTACTGCTAAGATTTAAACATAAGAATGGCAGGTCCTATAAAAATATCACTCATTTCAGTTATAAGAAACTGCTTAATAAAACTGCTGCTGAACTTCTTAATGAAGTATACGATTACAAATGCTTTAACCAGGCTGGGGTGTAGCTCAGTGATAGAACACTTGCCTGGCATGAGTGGGGAGTTGGATTCGATCCTTAATACTATAAAATAAGCAAGTAATTAAATGAAAGCATTAACCAGTTTAGATACTGTTACCAAAACTAGCATAAGCAAACTAATCATATAATTAATTATTAACAATTAGCTAATATTTATTGGGCTTATGATTCACTCGGTGCTATGCTAAACAGTTTTGCAGACACTGACTCATTTAATCCTTGCAAGAATCCTATAAAGGATCATTAGCATTTGCAAAATGCAGACCTGGGAACTGAGGCTTAGAGAAGTTAAGCAATTTCCCCAAGATTGCAGAGCTAGTAAATCGTGAGGCCTCAATACCAATCCAAATGGTTGACTGCAAGTTAAAACATTTCAAAATTTTAAAGGCTTACTTATTAAAGGAAAAATAGAAGTTTGTTGAGATTTTTTTTTCCATTTTAATTATACTTACAAAGACATGGGGAAATTTTAAAATTCCATCAAATTTTAACCACTGGTTTAGTCATGTATTAGTAGTAAGCAGATGGGTGTGACCGTTTTCCCCAAACTTTGCTGGGCATCAGAAGCACCTGGATGGCTTGTTAAGACAGGGCCTAAGGAGCCCCACCTGCAGCAGATCTGGGAGGAGCCTGAAGACTGGCATTTCCAGCAAGTCCCAGGTGAGGCAGATGCCACTGAGCTGGAGATCTCACTCACTTTGAGAAACAACAGGTTATGGGCTCCTGGGCTGTAGAGACGGACAGATTTGGGTCAGAATCTTGTCCACTTGCTTTATGGGTAACCTCAGGCAAGTCACAGGGGCTGAGCTTCTCATCTTTTAAAGAGAATTATGCTATTTGGTAACATCAATGTGAAGATTACATGAAAGGAGACTATGTATAAAATTTTCCAAATATCTGGCACATAGTAGGTATTTAATACATCAGCTCTATTATTGATGAGTGTTCTGTGAGAGAGCACGCACACCAGATTTTCCAGGAAATGCCCCACTGTAAATAGAAAGCAATGCATTTGCACTTTCAGGGAGAGCGATGTTTCAGCCCAGATAAACTGTGCTTGCCTTTTCTATGCATACTGATATTAGAAATGGTAGCTGGTAAGAAAGGAAGGCGCGCACAACGGGAAACCCAGCAGAACCAAATGCCAGCAGTGAACAAGGGCTGCTCTTCCCAGCACTCAGTGCAGTTGTGGGAGTATCACATTGCGCAGAAGGACTTACAGAGCTGCTTGATGGGTTCTGGGCTTATTTGAAGCTCACTACAGAATAATCATTATTAAAAAAAAAAGCCATGTAATTGCATGGGCTTTTAAAAGTACTTTGCTGTTGAATGGAATAAATTGGAAGAATTAAGTAGCCCCTTTGGTCTTCCTTTGCCTGATTTATAAAGTGGGGTGTATGTGTATATGTGTGTGTGTGTGTGTGTGTGTATTATTGTTGTTCTTGTTGATGGTGGTGATTGTTTTAAAATAAGCCAGAAAGACAAATCTTTCACATGCTTCTCTTCCAGAAAAAAAAAAACAAAAAAAAAACAGAATGTATTACAGGACTGTAAATGGGCATTGGGATTAAATATAGCAGTGTGGCAGAGTAGTGGGAACACTTAGGCACATCTTAGAGCTGTTTGAGTGTTTGAAGCATTTAAAGGTAGAGTCTGGTGTGACTGAGCAGGACTTAAGTCATCTGAAGAGGTATATATTTTTCTAAGGCTATTTGTAAGTTCTGTTGACTAAAGAAGAGTAAGACATATTTGTATGACCCCATGGACAGGTCAAAAGAGCATGAGGAGGCAAAGATGCACCTTGGCTAGGGATTTGCACCTCCTGGGCGATGGCTGATGAGCTTTCTGCAGGTTCCTTTAGAGAGATAAAGGATGGGTCCCCAGCAAGCATCCTGGCTGTTCTATATCTGCCTCTTCTTGGTCAGGTCTCAATTCCAATGTCTCCCCCAATCATACGATCTCTAGAAGACATATGGACCCATGTGGCTTTCACAGATGTTCTCCACATCATGCAGGCTTCCTACCTCAAGTAGGGCACTGGGAACTCTGGCAGTAAGAACCTGCACGTGGGGCAGGGTGCAAGTAGTTTGGAATTAATGCCCCTAGAAGAAACACATGGCAATGAAGAGCACAGGCGGGTGGGAAAATGCCTCAGCCTTCTCACCCCCTGATGGGCAGCTATCCTGCAATGACTTCACAGTTTCTCAGAAGAAGTAGTGGGACTGAGCCCTCGGTGCCCATAGGGGTGGCCTCAGCACGAATTCACCCTCTATGAGTGTCTCTTCCCTCCTTACCTCTTCCCTACTCCCTCCTCCAACCTTCCTGGAATCAACATTGACATAAGTGAGTTACACCCAAGTTCTTTCCTAGAAGAGGAGAGCCCAAACTATGACAATATCCACGACCCCACCAGCTTCCCAGTCCTTCTCCATCCATCACATTACCTTTCTGGCCATGCCTGACCATGGTTATATTTACTCTTCTTACTTCTCACAAGGGCAGAGCCTAGATCTGCTCCATCCCCACTATGCAGAACCCTGCCTATCTACTGCCAAAATGGCTAAAAAGCTTCCTCCCAGAACTGTTTGTATAAACAGGGATTACAGTGTCACACTCTTGATGCCAACTCCCTGTCTCCCAAGATGTAGTCCTCCTGTCTTTCCACACTGTGAACAGGAGAGAGGTTTAGTGGAAAGTGTTTTAAAATTCAGAGAGCTGTGTGACTTTTGGCAAACTATTTGCCTTATCTGAGCCTCACTAAGCCTATCTCAGAACAACATAGGAATGGTATTGCCTGCCTACTGGGCTTGAAGCAAGGGCTAGGGGTTTAGAGATGGAAGTACTTAGCTATGGTAGGCAAGTAGTAAGTGTCAGTTCCTGTTTCTTTCTCTTGCCTTCTCTCTAAACCTCTATAGTTAGGTTCCATACTCCTTTAGGGGAGAAAAATTCTTTAAGCACCCCTTTCCATGGGAGGCCAGCCTCTAGTCCCTGGTGAGTCATCCCAATGGGCCTCTACATATTCAGGAGAAGAAATAATAATAATTATTTCTCCTCACAGAGAAAGTGAGGCCCCACAAGGGTAGGCTCAGCAGGTCAAATGCTGGGAAGATACAGCTTGCCTGGCTCATGAATCCTTTCCTGGCCACATGGTCTTCATTAGGCTGCTAGTGCAGTCAATGGACTGTAGTAATGACTGAGTAATACCCTAGAACCTGCTGAGATTTGTGGCAGTACATTTCCCTGTGCGAAATGGCCCTCCTCTTATTTTGTTAGATGTCAATTGATGCAATGCCCCAGGCACTATCCTGGGTAAACCCAACAGATAGATACTATTAGCCCATTTTATAGTTGGGAAAACTGAGACTTAGAAAGATGAAGCCATTTGCTCTCCATCATAGATCAAATAGGTAGTGGTACCAAGAATCAAATCTAGGTGTGTTGACTCTAGAGCCTGAGCTGTCCTTGTCCCTGTCCCTCTGGGGTGTGCCTGTTGGATCTCCCTCTTTCCCATGGTGCCAAGCACTGTCCTCCTGTGATCCTCTGCAGTAGCCCTTCTCCCTCCCAGTTCTTCTTTTCACAAAAGGCTGAGTATGAGAAGATCCACTAGACTGCAAGCTCCCTGAGGTGTTTTTATTTTCTGTTTTCTTTCGTGTGTGTGCAGGCATGATTATGAGCTCAGGAAAGATTGTTCAGTGCAATGATCAAAACCACTGTAGGGGCTGGTTAGCTGTTCAAGGTCCCTTCTAACTCTGGAAGACCACACCGCTGATGGCCCTACTTCAGCTCTGTCAACACATGAAGACAAGCTATGGGCACCAATTCAAACCACTGAACAACAATATGAAACACCAACAAATGCTCCTCTTCGAGAGAGAATTACATTGTCATGGGAGCCGATGCCCCTGGCTCTGGCTTTACAGAGAAGCCCAACAGAACCCTGATGCTTTGCTCAGCCACCATACAGTCGAGCTCCCCAGCTCAACCTTTGTGCTGGTCTGAAATCCTGGTGACCAGATCAGGTCATATGGAAGGACAGGTGGTTTGGGCGTAGCCACCATGACAGCTCAGAAGCCCTCCTGAACACCCTGAGAGGACACGGATTTCCCATCTCTATCAAGTGCCTTAGCCACTCCTTAAAGTCCCAGGGCAACCACATGCAGCATCCCCAGTCACTGAAGTCCTGCCAGGTGAAGGTGAACAAGGTGAGACATCAGGCCTCAAGAATGGCTGAGACACCTGGCTCCCTCAAGACAACAAAGCCAGGATCAGGTATTCTGCTCTCTGTGAGCCCAAGACAGTATTAGTAGCAGCCCTGGGAAGGAGATCTGCACCCACCAGTTCCTGAAACGATTTCTCTGACTCTGGATCATAAAGTGACATGGCTGGGAGCTGACTCTGGAATCAAGTCGTGATCCCACTACATCCTACCCATGTGAACTTGGGCGAGTCACTGAACCTCTCTATGCCTTGGTTTCCTCGAACATGAGGTAAGAAATGGAATAGTCCTTACCCACTAAGCTTATAAGAAAATTAAATGTGTTATTTACACAGTCATTAAAACAGTGCTATGGCATAATAAGCATTCTGTAAGTATCCATCGAATAAATATTCACATCATCTTCCAATAATCTTTAGTACTAACCTCTTAGAAAACATACTAATTATCGAATCTTCATGCACGCAGCCATGCGTTCATTTCTCCATTTCCTGCCCGTGTGCTCCCATAGTGTTCTCCCCACCGCGCACTCACAACCCTGGGCCAGTGTATCTATTCCAAGAGCATCTTCACTGCACCACAGCCAGGTACCGCATCCACACAGGGGCTGCAACTCACACCACAGAAGGGAAGGCAGCCACAGGTGACAGTCGCTCCCTAACCAAGGCCAGGACGGAGGGCGAGAGGCACCTGTGATGGGAACCTCAGCCAAGCAATAGTTACAACATGTCTTAATGATGTTGTGATCATTAAGGGCCTCTAGTCAGACTGCAGCAAATTCAAGAAAAAAAATCCCTATATATCTACAAGGGCATGTTCATTTTCAAATGAAAAATGGAAATGAAAAACAAAATAAGAAGTGAGAGTAAAAACACACATTCAGGGACCCCTGTTGTCCAAATCTGACATCTTATTTCAAAAAGGGTCCCCAAACCTCCTGGCAATTGTCCCTTGTTCCCAAAATGTCCATAGGCTTACACTCCACGCTGCTTATATGACTCCTCTGTCAACTCCCAGTTGACTCTTGCATAACCAGCCATGGCTTCGGGGCTCTGGTTCAGCTCCTCGGAATCCATGGCCTTTGCATCAAGAAGCTGCGTGGCTCTGCCTTCCGCTGCAGCACTGAGACTCTCCATCCTGGCACAGTGATTCCAGCTCCTCCTACTGATTGGTCCACAGACATCAGAGGGAAGTCACATATATTCCCATGAGACCTTCTTGGTCAGCCCCTAACAGCTGCCTCAGCTGGAGAGGACTGTTTCACTCTAATTTAGAGATGATTCCAGCTCATGAAAACTGCTTATTAGGAATGTTGGTTCAACATACCAACCAAATGTAATGCATAAATTGTGTTTAGATCCTAGTTTAGGGGGGAAAAAAACCAAGATGACATTTTTGGATAATTGGGCCAATCTGAATATGGACTAGAAAGTAGATAATAATCATACATTATTTTAGCTAACTCAGGTATAAATTTCATATTGTGGTAATAAATGAGAATGTGTTTGCTTTTAGAAGAGAAGTGCTGAAGTATGTACCAACAAAAAAGAAAAGAAATAAATCATGTCCACAAAAAATGGAGAAAATATATATATGTATGTGTGTATATATATATATATATATATATATATATATATATATATATATAAGCATGAATGCAACATGGAGAAAGCACATATGGCAAATGTTTGAAGGAAAAGAAAGATCAATTAACTGTGGCTCTGCATGGAGAATATTTTGGCATCTTATATTGAGAATTGAAACACAAAATACATCTATCTTAAAACTCAACTTGATTTTGCCCTCAAAGGGGAAAAGAATCCCTTGGTCCTCCCTGTACATCTGCTCACACATGTGCATACATGCACACATGGAAGACACTTTCTTCAAGTTCAGACCCCTAAGAGAAATCTCAGAATAGGTGTTCTGGAAGAGTAAAGAGCTTGGGAATGACTCTACACCCACGGACTTGGGTTCAATCCATGCTGCACAGCAGCTGCTGATCTTGAGAAGCCACTGAACCAATTCAAGTCTCACTCTCACTGTCACCAGGACCTATAATCATCCTGCCTTCCAATCCCACAGGGTTAGACCAAAGACCAGGAGAAAAAATGACCATCAAGATGCCATCTGAACATTCCATCTTACTGCCTATGTTTACAAGCAAGAAATGCTAAGACTCAAACACGTGAAGGGTTCCACCACCCTCTCACTAAAGCTGCCTCTATGTCAATCTTCTGGAAATTGGGCCTCCAAAAAATTTACCTTTCTGAGCTGCTTGTCACTAGAAATGGATAGAACTTTTTAACCCCTATACATACGGTCAAGGCAATAGAAATCCAATTTGTTTTCAATTGTTTTTAAGCAGGCATTTCCAAAGCTATCTTACATATATAAATGGATCTGAAACACATGGCAGAGGCAGAGAAGCTGAGCAAAGAGGTGGGACCCAACCAAGCAGCCCTGTCTGTATCACAGGCAAAGAAAACCAAGCCTTGGCCAGGTTCCTCCTGAATTCTTTGAACCTCAACTGGAGACAGAGAATCTCATTCATTCAGAGTCCGTGAGTTTCAATCATCTGGACATGGCTTCAGCTGATCCTGCCATTATTCTAACTAAGAGAATAATCTAGCTTGGAGGGCAGGGCCACACACACAGACAAGAGCATTCACTGGGGAGCCAGATTCCCACCTGATCCCATCATTTTATAACCTGGACAAGAAGCTTCCTTTCACAGCCTCAATTTTCATCTCTGTAAAATGACAATGTTGGATTAGGGTTGTTCTCGTCTCATCTGATTCTGAAATTCTGTGATTAGTCACTTCCTTTGGGAAGTTCTCCTAATCCAAAAAGAATTTTTTGCTGGCTAAGACTGGTATCTGTGAAATTAGAGCATGCACATCAACCAAGGAGAGCAAACTGCTCCACAGCACTTTGGAAACTCTCATGTCTATGTTCCAAGGCAGTACAGAGCATTGCTCTTTGCTCAGGTCAAGTCAAAGGAATTTTCATCTGTTTGCGGGTGGTCTAGGGTATCTAAGTACTCCCCAGCCCTAAAAGTAATAAATATACTATCCTACCAGACAGCCATGAGGCATCTCTTATCTGCTGGGCTCTGTGCTAAGAGCTTTATGCACATGAACTCCTTCAAAGGCCACAGCAATGGGATGCTTGTAGATGTGTCACCACTACTTTGATTTGGAGAAACCTCATCTCCCAGAGCTTAAGTAGCTTGCCCAAGATGCCAGTCAGTGGCCCAGTTGGGGGTCATTGTTCATTGTGGCAGAATCTGGGGCTAATCTATCATCTCCTAAGCAAACCTCCATTTATGAGTGAACTATTTGACCTTCTTCATAGTGAATATCAACTTTAAAAATAAACTCTTCATGAAGCTATACTTGATATGCAATAAACTGCTCATGCCTAAATTATCCAACTTTTTTTTTGTTTTGTGGGGTTTTTTTTGTTTTTGTTTTGTGTGTGTATGTGTGTGTATGTGTGTGGTACCAGGGATTGAACCCAGGCACACTTAACCACTGAGCCACATCCACAGCCATATATATATATATATATATATATATATATATATATATATATATATATATATTTAAATTTAGAGACAGGGTCTCACTAAGTTGCTTGGGGCCTCACTAAGTTGCTGAGGCTATCTTTGAACTTGCGATCCTCCTGCCTCGGACTCCTGAGCTGCTGGGATTATAGATGTGCACCAGTTTTGATATAAGTATACAACCATGAAATCATTATTACAATCAAAGAGTGAATATATATATATATATATATATATCTGCAAAGTTTCCCTGCTCCCCTTTATAATCCCCCTCCTTTCCAAACAAGCTCTGATTTGCTATCTTAAAAGATTCCTGCATTTAATAAAAGTTTGAAGGTTTTGTTGTTGTTGTTGTTGTCCTTGTTTGTTTTTTAAGTGCTAGGGATTAACTCAGGGGTGCTTTACCACTGAGCCACATCCCTAGACATTTTTATTTTTTATTTTGAGACAGGGTCTCACTCAGTTGCTTAGGGCCTCACTAAGTTGGTGAGGCTAGCTTTGAACTTGCAAACCCTCTGCTTCGGCCTCCCAAGTCACTGGGATTAAAGGTATGTGCCACCATGCCCTGCTAGAAGTTTAAATAAATGAATTCATATAATATATATTCTTTTAATCTGGATTTTCCACTAATCATAAGTGTTTTGAGATTTGGGTTAGAATTTATACCATTTAATTGCTGAGTAATATTCTATTGTGTGGGCCTACCATAATTTGTTAACCTATTTATCTGTTAAAGGACATTTTACATCACTTACTATTTTTAGCTATTGCAAATAAAGCTGTTAGGAACATTTCTGCACAGGTCTTTGTATAAAAATACATTTTCATTTATTGGTAAATACATAGGAATCCAGCAGCCTCAGCAAAAGCAAGGTGCTAAGCAATTCATTGAGACCTTGTCAATAAAATATTAATAGGGCTGGGGATGTGGCTCAGTGGTCAAGTGCCCCTGAGTACCAAAAAAAAAAAGCTACCAAACTGTTCTTAAGAGTGCTAGCATCATTTCACATTCAGAATGCTCAACATCATCACCAATACTTGGTATAATCAGTCTTTTTAATTTCAGATATTTGAGTGGGTTTGAAGTGGTATCTCACTGTGGCTTTAATTTTCATTTCTCTAATGACTAATGATGAGGAGCATCCTTTCAATTGCTTATTTAAAACAACAACAACAAAAACCCTCTTTATGACATGAAAATTTGATAGAAATAATATTAATTAATTACCGTTTATTAAACTGTTACTCTTCTACATAGAATTGGATGTTCATCATATCATCTCACCCTCATAATAACCAAATGAGGATCGTGTTAAGATCCAGGTTTACAGCTGGGGCAACCGAGGCAGGATGGGGTCAGGTAATTTGCCCGTGGCAGGCCCAGACTGCTGCTCTAAACCCTGCAGAATATGCTGCTTCCAACACTGCTTTTGTGCAGAGTTTGCATCTCTGTCTCAGGCATAGTCAGGACATTGGTATATAACCAGACAAGGCAGAAAAAGACACTGCAGATAAATGTAACGCTGACACTTTCTTGCTGCTCATCAGTCATTCCCTGTTTGTTAGAAACATGGGACACTTTAGCCAAGATACACTGCGGCTGAGGTCCTGATCAATATATCAATACTGTATAACATTAAAAGCAAAATGGATATCTGAAAAGTAGTTAACTGAGGGCCTCGAATCTAAGGACTGACATAAGAAGGCCAGTGCTTAGCACATCCATGCTAGGCTGAAATTGCTTACAAGAACTTTATTTTTTTTTTTTTGCTCTTTAAAGGCAGGTATATTTCAAGCTGTTGACTCTTACATAAGCATTGGAATAATGTCTAGAGTCTGTGTTACTCTAAAGACTGAGTTCTAGCACTAAGGGGCAAGGCCATACACTGTAAAGGAAATCTGAGCAGCTCTGAGCCGGCCAGTCAGCCTCTCCAGACTTCTGTTTCTTGCTCTGAGCTAAGGGAGGCTCAGGTGGGGCTGCTCTCTCTTACCCCTTCAAGGCCAAGGTGTATTGCCTGAGCTCAAAGATCTGCAGAAAACTCCAACCACAAAAGTGGTAGTAAACACTGCAATATCACAGGGAGAGCAATATCTAAATAGAAGAAGTGTCCACTTTGCATTTTGACTCTAAACCTTGACTTTGAACCATGGGGTTTGTGTTCCATGACCACAGAATTACATTACCCTTTGGAGAACAGGATGCATGTCTCCTGCAATCTCCTTCACTTTCTTGCCTGCCTCCTTCCTGGGGTCACCTCATCTTACCCACATCTCCCACAGCCATGCTTTCCCAGAGCCTTCACATCTTTTTTCATTCCTTCTACATTGCCTCACTTGGAGATCTCCTAAATCCTCAGGGCCCTTTAGAAGCCTCTCCCTCTCTAAAGGCCCCCGGGAAATCAGGCCCTCTTGACAAATACAGTTGAAAGGCTATGTAAATGAATGACTAAGTTCCCCAATACAACCTGTGTTTAGCAATGGTGGTCAAAGAGAGAGAGAGAAAAAAAATCTACTTTGCTTTTAAAAACACACAGGAAGGAATTTGAAAGCACTCCTGCAGACCATGGCAATGTGGGGTTAAGAACCAAGGGTACCTCCCCTCCCTCTATGTGCTGAGTCAGTGGCCTTTGTCTGCTCTGTGATTCATCCCACAGCTTATAATCCACTGAGCATCTGGGAACAAGGAAGCTGAATTGCTCCTGCCCACAGGTATGAGGTCTGCTCCTCCTTCAGGTTTAGATTGACAGCCACTGCAACCACAGCCAGGGACAGGTGTGTTCCCTCCTGGCTCCTGTGAAGGCAACCAGGACAATCCCAAGCTTTTTCTTATGAGTCAGGGACAAGTAGTGGGTGAGATGGTAAAATTATATCAGCCTTCAAGAAATTCACATTGCGGACTTAACACTGTGATATGGACTTCATAGTGGGTTCAATTCCCAAGACATGGCAATTCCCAGCCATGGGACATGTTACTCAACACTTTCCAGCCTCACTTCCTCAGCTGTAAGTAAGAATAGTACCCACTATTCTTACTTAGTAAGGAGGTATGAGGAGGTAAAGAGATCAGGAGGGTTCAAACATGTAGACATCAGCCCTCTCTCCATGCCTGGGCCTGGTGTCCCAAAACCAGTTTTGAGGGATGGGGCCAGGCCCTTCCTGTCTCTGAGCCTTCAGTTTCTGCAACTATGTTAAAAGACAAATTATTCCTCAATTCCCTCCAGATTCAACATATAGAGGTTTTGAGTATAAGAACTTATATGCTTTGTGTTTATGTATGGAAGAAAAATCAGGGGGAAAGAGAATGGGAGAGAAACAATTATTTAAAGTTCTCTTAATGGAATAAGACAGATTTAAATATTTTGATTCTAATCCGCTATGTTCTCTTTGTTCCATATATGTTAAAAGCTTATCTTTGTCTTTTTGCTCTTTCAACAATGCAAATCCTTCCCAATACATGGTAAAGTTTTTTTTTTCCCCTCTCCCATAATATATGAAGAAAACATTAAAGCCTTATTCTTTATATTTCAATTCTTTGATGGTTCCTATAAAATAGGTTGGGAAGGGTTAGAACAAAATGCAATTCCAAGTATGTGAGAGACTAAGATGTCAGAGGGAGAAGCAGGCTTATGGCATTCCAAGAGGGCTAGCTGTCAAAGCCCTGCAGGACTCTCAAAGCTCCTGCTTCGACCAGAGCACCAAGATCTGAACAATGACCCTGTGCCTTCAGGTATCCACGGAGTTGTTTCTCAGAGTTTCTGAAGGAGCCCTGCTCTTGTGAGATGTTGGGCAATTTTGACTTTCCACTCTCAGGTGGGAAGTTTGGGGAACTCTCATGTGTTATTTATCTCTACTGGAGATTCACACCAGCAGAGGAAAGGCTCTGAGGTTTCCTGCAGTGCAAGAACACCTTTAACCCATCTAATTTGGCATTTCTCAAAACTTATCTGGACACAAGCAGTTTTTCAGGAGGTTCTTCTCCCCAGTGGTGGGGGGGGGGGGGAGCTCCCTTCCACACACCCACATATTCACATGCAATGGGAAAAGATGCTTGAAAACCAGTCATTGCAGTCACGATGAGGTGAGGTAAGAGCATGTGCTCCTGTCAGATAAACCCAGGTTCAAAGCCAATTCCATCAGCAGTGCAGATTATTTAACCTTCAGGGGCCTCAGCACTGTTGTCAATGAGCACCGTGCTTCTATGGTGCATCAGATAAGCCGAGGCCCGCACAAAGTCGTGTGGCACATGGCAAGGATTTTTAAAATGTGACTTTCTCTTCTCTCCTCTCTGAAGAATCACAAGTGGAGATGTTTGAAAACACACTGGTCAAAAATTTTTTTTTAATACTCATAAAACTTTAAATCAAATTATTTCAAATAAGAAAATGTCTTGGAATACTATTCCACTATCTAGTCTGCACATTTTCATAAATAAAATCATCCAGAAAAAAGAAAATGTAGGACCCTTCTTAATACACACATGCATATGAAGAACTCAGTATTTCATATAGCTATCTAAAATTTAATATCAAGGAATTTGCCCGGGTCAAATATTACTTCATTTAACTGAATTTGAAATCTCTTGATATAAAGTGCATTCCTATGAAACTACAGCTGTTATTAATGTTGCTAACAACTGCTTTATCCCATGGAATTTTATTAAAACTAAAACGATGGGCACTTTAGAAGTAAGTGTCCCTAGCTAATTTTCAGAGGCCCATCTCCCATTGAGAGTTCATATAATAATTCTAACTGGGTTTCCACATATAGTAGAATGAGAAGTCATCTGGGGGTCACTGATAATTAGACAGGAGCCAAAGGAACAGAATAAGGAAATATGTAATCTTCTCTGACTCTGAAATAAAAACATATCAGGCAGACAGTGGCGGGGAGACCATCTCAATCTACAGCAGGATTCCTTTCAAGCCGGATGTCTATTTCAAAATGCCCATTAAAAGTCTATGATGGACTTTAATTATGAGAGGCAGAAGATAAGAGTCCAGTTCATTGCCTCCCATTGTTAGGGGTGGTTTGGAGCTGCCAATCATCACCCCTTCAAAGAGGCCCAAGGTGCAGATACCACTGGAAAGAGGGAGCTGGACCAGGAGGTAGGGGCCCCACCTCACTCCACACACGTGGTACTGACAGACTTTGCACTAAAATGCCTTGGGGAGCCACAAAGTGCACTGGATGGACCCCCTGCTGAAGCTACTAGTCTTCCTGTGACTTCAATATACAGTCACAAAGAGACCCCTCTGCCCTGCTTCCCATTCCTTAGCCTTCTGAGACCCATTTTCTCATCTCCACTCACCACCACACTGTTTGGGGGTGATTTGATCTGGAAACCCATAAGCTAGCAGTTGACGTGAGCCTACGAATGTACACACACGTGCACGAGGGAGAGCATGGCAGGCAGCCCGGCCTGGGGGAAGCTGCGCCAGTGAGAAAGACCCATCTGCCTGCTGGGCTGGGCACAGGCACGTTAGTCAATCTCTCTGTAAAAATGGAGCTGAGGTACCTGCCACCTCCCTTTCACATGAGACCCCTGGTTTGTAAGAGGACACCTAGGAATGGCATTCCCCCATGGAAGAGCAGAAACCCTGCAGTCAATGTTTATCTGCCTCCATGGTTTCCTATAAAACAGTTCCCTCCGCCCCCAGAGAGAAACTTGCTGGAGAGGCCAGCTGAGAAAGAAAAATGTTAAATAATTCAGAAGCACTAACATCAAGTCTGATGTAGGTATAAAAATAGTTACAAAACACCACATATCTCTTGTTTTCATTACAACAACCTTGGCTCCCTGGCAGGAACAGGAGGAGTGAGGGTCTGGCAGAGGCTGGAGCTGGGCCTAGGGCAGGGTCTGAAGTAGGGGAGCCTCACCAGGCTTCTGTTTTGGCTCTTTTTAATTACGTATCTTTGTGCAAAAGGCAAGGCAGGCTTTTGCTTGTCACCGCTGATTTTAAAACAGCCTTCTGATAGGCTGGCTTATTTTTAAATTGAAAATATGCTTAGTTGGGTCATTTGAAGCAGAGGGAAATTCTCTATATCCTGTCTTCTGAAAGGGACCAACTGGTAAACCCTCCAAGGATTCTGAACCCAATCCCAAAGTTTAAGTTCAAAGAAGATTAGCAAAATGCCCTAAATCCAATCCCTCAAGGAGTCCAATGCCATTGCCTGAGTCAATCACAATCTGTCCTTAAAAGCACACATTCTGGGAAGAGAGTAGAAAGATTCCAACTAGAGAGCTATTTACCAAGCACCTCAGTGCCCAGCACCCTGCCAGCTCCCTTACCTATACAAGTCCCTTACCTGTATTGCTTCCTTAACTCTCACAACAAACCCCAAAGCAATTGTAAACCTCCACATTTTACAGATGAGGAAACTGAGGCTTAGGGAAGTGAAGAGACTTCCCCCTCAAAATTCCATCAAGAGTAAGGGCTCAAGCTAAAATGGTGTGACTTCTAAGCCATGCTCTCTTCCACACACTGTCTGCAAGAGCAGAGCATGTTGTTTGAAAGGGTCTTCATGAAATATTCAGCTGCATTTGTAGCTCCTGTCTTGTCCAAGTTAGATCTGAACGCTTACTCAGGGCTTTTTTTTTTTTTTTTTTTTTTTTTTTTGCAAGAGAGCTTCATGGAAACAAATTTCCAATTCATACTTAACAAGAAGGGGAAAGAGGGCCTATTCCTGGCTACTCCAGAAAAAAAGAGAGAGCATCCGTGCACATACCTGGAGCAGTAGGCACATGGAAAATTAAGTGTGAGGTCACAACAAAATCTACTGCTTCCAGGAGCTGAGAGACTCAGAACTCAGATCTTCCTTCCTCAAGCATGCCTACTTGTGCCAGGCTCTGAGCTAGAAACTTGACTAGTGTTATCTCCTTGCATTCTTAGAGCAGCTATTGTTACTTCACAGTAAAGAGGGTAGAACTAAATCCAAGAGTCGACTTGTGCCAAAGATCACACAAGCTGGCCCAGTGGTTCTCAACCCAGGACAACTTTGTACTCTGCTCCCAGGGGACTTTTGACAATGTCTGACAATATTTTTGGTTGTCACAACTGGCGGAGGAGACACTGCAATTTAGTGATCGAGGGGTGTTGCTAAACCTACAATGCATAAGACAGCTTGCTACAACAAAGAATTATCTGGTCACTGGTGCCAAAGATGAGACAGCCTGGGCCAGAGGTGTCTTGGTCAGATTTAAACTGAGATTAGTCCGACTCTGACACTCATAGAGTCTTGAGATCCTCTTCCCTGGCTCCTAAAATGTCTGAGAGGACTTGCTGCTCTTCTGCAACTAGTCCAAGCGTTAAGCTCATGCAGCTAGCTCTTGTTGCTTAATTCATCAGCGTACTTAATAATAGTGCCCAGGATCCTGAGGAGGAGTCCCACCAAAGGAAGGCCACTCTGTCACTGGCTCATGAATGAAGACATTGAGTCCAGTTTCCCACCTCATGTAGGAAGCGTCTCCTTCGGAGCCTGGATAGCCCCTGCTTGCCCTCCTCCAGTGATGGGGGCTTACTTCCTCCACAGGCAGGTCAATACTTGCAGGAATGTTATCCTTGGTGTTTAACTGAAGCCGGTCCTCCATCCAGCCTCTGCCTACCTCAGCCTCTGGAGCATCAAAGATGCTCCCTTGGGGGAGCAATCCTAGTTATCCCAAGAAACTAACCCCGAAGTTAGTTTCTTGGAATGACAACAACAAGAACACAGAATTGGAGCCAGACTGATCCATATTTCAGTCCTGTCTCCACCATCCATATAGTCAATGATGGAATGTAACAGGTACTGCCCACAGAGATGCTGTGCTTAGCACACAGAATGGGCCCAGCAATAGACGGGGCTCAACTGGCAGGGTCTGCTCACATGGACCTGGCTTCCAGCTCCTGGTATGAGCTCTGTGACACCTGCTTACCTTTTCCACATTGCACCCCTCTTTGGCCTCTGCCTGCCTGTTTCTGGGCTCCACTTCTGAATAAATAAATTTAAATCCCTGATTATTAAGGGTTTGGAAAACTGAGATGGGTGACAACAGCAGATCAAGAAATGACAACCATGAGAGTTGCCATGGCAATGCTTTTACTTGAAAAGTTCCAAGAATGTGCTGTAAATTATAGGCACGCATATGCGCACGCGCACAAGTGCCTGAATGGGGGACCTTTGAAACCTACTCAAATGGTGCAAGACCATCACCCAAACTGGGGGGCCAGAGTGAATTTCCCCACACTATTCCCCACCTTCAGGAAGAGTATACGAAAGAAATGGCTCCTTCTGAGAACCTAAATGAATTCAGGTGTCAGGAAAGACTACAAGTCTTCTTCTGTTCACAGTATTGGCCGAAAATTCAGTGTTCTCTGAAGATGGTACGTATCTTGCTTCTGCTGTCAGACAGAATGGACAAGTTCCCCACCCTGTCCATTTCCCATGAACTACTACTATAAACACCTCCAGGAGAGGAACATGGTCAGGTGGAACCCAGTGCCCTGACCTTCCCCTTTGCCTTTTTAGAAAACAGGAGTAATGAGATCTCACTCATCTTGTAAGGATTAAATGAGATAATATGGGCCAAATGCCTTGCATGATTCAAACTCTGAGAGCTTCCTATTGCCAGACTCTTCTAGGTACTGGGATTTCCTAGTGCATAGAACACAAAGATCTCTACCCTGTTGGAGATTAATAATAATCATGAGAGGCTGAATATACAAATAGACAATGGCCAGACAGTATATGGAACAGACAGTTAACCCACAGCCTCTAAAGTGACCCAGCCAAAAGTGGCCAGGACTTGGTCAATAACCTGCCAGCTTTCTAATTCTGGCCCCCACTTCCACCTAGAGACAGCCAGGTATTGTTCACTTCCCAAACAAGTCACACATGATGCTTGCTTGTAGTTGGCCTCCAGCTTCCCTGGGCAGCGACCTGCCATCTGAGCAGACCTGAAGCCTTTCCTTCCATTCATTCTGAGGTTGGCCCACTCCCCTGCCTGCCTTTGAGTCTCTGACAAAGGCAAGAGCTGGTGGCTGACTCCCTTGTTAGAACAAGCCCTGAACAAATAGTCTCTGCTTGTGCCCATCTGGGCAGCCTTTATTTATTTCCAGTCAATACACATAACAAATAAGTAAATTATATAGCATGTTCTGCCCTTGACCCACCCCCTTCTTTCAGATTATTCTTAACACAGCAGTCAGAGTGATCTCATTAAAAATAATAAAACATAGTACTTAACACTATGGAGAGAAGAAAATATATAGCAGGGTGAGGGAGATTTGGAATGCTGGGGCCAGGAGGAGGGTTCTGACTGCAGTAGAAGTGACAGGGGCGGGGCTTGTTGACAAGGTGACATTGAAGCAGATAGTAGGAGGTGGGCAGCTACCCTTGTGCGTGAGCAAGGGAACAGCACTCTAGGTAGAGGGCACAGCTTTGAGGCAGGGGTAGGCCTGCCATGTTCCTGCAAAGCACAGAAAGCCGAGGGCCAAGGGCAGGAGATGAGGTGTGAGATTCAGTGGGGAGACCTGGAGCTGGGGCAAGACTCTCAGGGAGGTCTCTGGGGGTCATGTGAGGACTTGGCCTTTTACCCTGAGGCAAATGAGGACCCTTTACTGAGTCTGAGCAGAGGAGTGATATGATCAGAGTTAAGTTTGGGGGTTGTTGTTTTCTTTTGGTACTAGGAATTAAACTAGGGGCACTTAACCACTGAGCCACATCCACAGCCCTTTTTTGTATTTTATTTAGAGACAGGGTCTTGCTGGGTTGCTTAGGGCCTCACTAAGTTGCTTACGCTGGTTTTGAACTGGTGATCCTACTGCCTCAGCTTCCTGCCTTGCTGGATTACAGGCATGTGCCACCACTCCTGGCCTCAGAGTTAAGTTTTAACTATATCACTCTAGCTACTAGGTTGACAAAAAAACTTCAAGGAGGCAAGGGCAGAGGCAGGGAGCCCAGTGAAATAAGCTGCTGCTAGCATCTGGGTGAGAGAATATGGATGGAGGCTTAGACCAGAATGATGGTAGTGAGGACGATGAGGAGTGGTTAGCTTCACTTTGAAGATGAACACAGCAGGGTTTCCTGCTGGATCTGGTACAAAGAAGAGAAAAGAAAACAGGCATCAAAGATGACCCCAAGTCTTGGGGCCTATGAAAAAGAAGGATGCAGTTACCATTAATTGAGATGAGCTGAGACCACAAGCAGAACAGTGAAGATGAGTTTTGGCATGGTGGGTTTGAGACGTCTGTGACAGGACTGAAGCAGAGTTGTCACGGAGCCAGTTAGTCACAGGAGTCTGAAGGTTGGGAGACACTGCATTAGTACTCTTCTTCTCTCTTTTCCTCTTTCCTTTAGAAGTTCTCCTTCCGAGATCCAGGAAGCCAGCTGTGGTCTAGATGGACTCTGCTGACCTCCTGGCATCTCACCCAGTGCAATGCAGCTCAACACGCAACCAAGAGCAGACTTCTCCAGGCACTCCCTGGTACCCCTGGTGAGGGACGGTCTCTAAAACTCCCCACACAAAATAAGAATGATGGGAACCTCCCTGATCAAACCTCCACCAGACTGGAGGGAAGCAAATCTAGGCTGCACCTTTCTGCAGACCCTGGGGGACGACACATAGCCAAAGTTCTAAAAAATTGCATAATCTTTGACCCAGAAATTTCAAATAAAGAAAGAGGGTTGAAGGAAATAAATAGACAAACACCTGAAAATGTGGATCTCAGCAATATTTACAGCAGTGGAAAATTGGAAACAACAGCTGGAAATTGGTTAAAAAAATGGTATATCCTTATGATGGAATACTACATAGCTACTGAATGTCATGTCAGAGAGAAACTTAATGGCCTGGGGAAATGGTCATCATATGTTAAAGTTACAAACCAACGTGCACAATTTGCTTTAGATGGTGGTGGGAGGGAACAGGCAAAGAAGAGGATGAGGATTCTATACAGAAGCAATACTGAAAAACAAAATTTTGAAAGGAACTATCTCCACATGGCAGGATTTGGAGGTTTTCTCACTTATTTCCTGGGATACCTTAGATTTTCCAAGTTTTCTATTGTTTTACATGCATTATTGTTATAATCAGAAAAATGATACCAAATAAACACATGATAAATATTTTAAAATTTTCAGACTAATACTTCTCTGAAGGAAAAAAAAAACAAACAAAAAATGACAACCTACTACAAGATACATCATGAGGCTTCATTCATTTAAGGAATCAAAAGAAGCTTGGTGAGCACAGCCTAAAACACAGAGCTAGAATTGTTCCATGATTTGATGGTAATGTCCACTATTTACTATGTCTACTGTCACACTACAGCTGCTGCCACTGAGGCCACAATACTGACAGCCAGATGCATACAACTGACAGACTTCATTCATTGTATGACAGTTCACATCTGGTACTCCTGGACTTGGGGAGATGAGCAGGAGAAAGCAAAAGCAGGAAGGAAGACAAAGTTTCAGAATCCTTCTAAGCCAAAGGAGGCCTGGGATCATCAGCAGCAGCATCTCCTGGGAACTTATTAGAAATGCAGACTCTCAGGGCCACCCTCCCACCCACTTCACCTGAACCAGCATTTTAATAAGTCCCCAGGTGTCTGTGTGCACTAAGATATTTTTCTGTTTTACTTTTTTTCCTTTTTTGGGATAGGGTGTTACTATGTTTCCCACGCTGGCCTAGAACTCCTGAGCTTAAATGATACCCATGCCTCAGCCTCCCAAGTAGCAGGGTGTATGCCACCACTAGGGTTTTAAAAGCCCACATACTACAACTCAGTTTCCCAGTTATTCTTGAGATAATCTCAAGAAAAAGTTTCCAACTGAATAGAAAGACTTTTCAACCAAATATTCATTACCTAAAACATGTAAATTCACCTGGTGTAAAGCCTCCAGGCCCTTGGGCAATGTCAAGTCTCTGGCACTGACCTTGTGATAGCATTTGATGGATGCTGTCAGAAGCAGGCATTCTCTCTTCTACCTGGGGAATCCTGAGACCTCACTGGCTGTGTGGAAATGGTTAACAGGGCACAGCCCAGCAGTGAACAGGAAAGGAGCAAAAGTAGGCCAAAGGACTGCCCCTATAGCTCCAGGCAAGGGCCAGGCCTTTCCAGCACTTGCAGCTGTGTTGGAGTGAGCAGAGGGTAGTAGGGGAGAGAAAGCACTGCTCTTCTGACTGAGATGCCCCAGTTTGCCAGAAAGGGGGCAGGGGACAGGAATGAAGCCTTGATTACCATATCCATAGTCCCATGGATCAAACAAATCAGGTCGCTCACCGCATCCATAAATTGCTCAACATGGGATCCCTTTATGCTTCTTTGCAAAAGGGAAGGAACTAAGCTTTAATAAGGATCCACACTATCTATGCACATTTTCTCCACTCTTGCTGCACCTTAGAATCACCTGGATAGCTTTATCCAGTTCTGATGCCTCAGACTCCTCCCTGCAAGACAGTGGTAGAGCACTGGGGGCAGGGCCAGGGTTGGTCTTTGGTTAGAGCTCCCCAGGTGATTCAATGCACAGCCAGGGCAGGGAGTCTGGCCTGGCACTGTACTCAAACTCTAAACCTAGCACACAACAACAGCAGCTCAAAAAAGTAGGTAGAGATTCATTATCCTCTTATTTATTTAGGTACTAGGGATTGAACCTTGAGGTACTCCACCACTGAGCTACACCCCCAGAAGTTTTTAATTTTTTATTTAAAGACAGGTTCTCGGGGCTGGGATGTGGCTCAAGCGGTAGCGCGCTCTCCTGGCATGCGTGCGGCCCGGGTTCGATCCTCAGCACCACATACAAACAAAGATGTTGTGTCCGCCAAATACTAAAAAATAAATATTAAAAAATTCTCTCTCTCTCTACCTCTATCTCTCTCACTCTCTCTTTAAAAAAAAAAAAAAAAAGACAGGTTCTCATTAAATTGCCAACACTGGCCTCAAATTTGTGATCCTCCTGCCTTGGCCTCCGAAAGTGGCTGGAATTACAGGAATATATTCCTGCACTATTATTCTCATTTTTAGATAATCAAGCTGGTACATGGTGACAAAGAAACAGCTAACCCTGAAGCCAGGATCTGCTGGCCTCAGTCTAGAGCCCTTTGTTTTCCCACTTCTACATGCACCTCATTCTCAGCAGGCAGGGATGCCAGAGTCCACTTGGAGGCAGGCCTGCAAAACCCTGGAAGAAGACCCTCCAGACCCTCCCAGCCTTGCCCTCCCCTTGCCCCCACCTATGACCACTACAGAACTGCACTGACAGGCTCTGTAGGCAAGAGCCAGAGGACCAGGTGCTGAGAAGATGAGATAACAGGAAAAATGGCAATACTAAGAGCCATCGTTCATACAAGGGACACTAACCAATAGGCACTATGCAAGTTGCTTCACAAATCTCCCTGACATAGAAACTTCTGCTCTTTCCATTTTGTAACTGGGAAAAAATGATAATAATAATAAAAGGTGGACGCTTAGAGAAACTAAGAAACTTGCTTGAATGCAAACAGCTACCAGGTATCCAAGCATAGAATTCAACCTAAAATATATTGGTTATTTTTTTACTGTCTTACATGGCCCTAGAAAGCACTTAAGTGCAATACTCGAGAGAACCATTAGCAGTTAGAGAAAAGGGAACCCATGCCTTAGCTGTACCTCAATAAATTACTTTTACTTTATTTTTAGTTAGTTCATTTATTGCAGTGCTAAGGATCAAGTACTGAGCCTAGCATACACTAGTTAAGTTCTCTACCACTGAGCTATGCGCTCCCCCCCCGCCACCGCCCCAGTCAATAAATTACCCTTAAGGCTCTGGAAATAATGTTAACTTAGCAATAATAAGAACTCATCAAACTGTCAAAAACTTTCTTTCAGGATAATCCTATAAATAACTCTGCCAGTCCCTCCTTATTATCCCCATTGTATGGATATGGAAACTAAGGCACAGAGATATCAAGCAACTTGCTCAATCAAGATCTCACACAGAACAAAAATATCATAACTGGGTGACACCAAATTCAGAGCCTCTTCAAGGAGAAAGGCTTGGCAGATCTTTCGAAGTGGCAGGAAGTGAGCAGGACCCCAGTGTTGGAGATTCTTCCTGGAACATGGCTCTAGGCTGAGCTTCACAGCCACTGTCACTTAGCAGCTCAGGACTACTTTTTAGTTCATCCTGTTTTTGTTTAAATCATTTATTCTACAAAAAGGGACATCTGTTTTACTTATTGCTTGAGAAGGAGGAACAGCAAGGCTGGGAAACTTTGAGGGGTTGACACAATATTTTGATGAAGTGCATCCCTGGGAAACAGATAAACAAAATACAATGGCTCTGATGCAAGAGGCTTCCACTAGGTACCAAAGACAGCTCAAGACCAGAGTTAGAGGGACATCAGAGCAGGGACCATATCATAGAACCACATGATGCCTCCATACCATTCTCTGGAAAGTGGGGATACCTCCAATCTCCAGAGACTCGGGGGCATTAAATGAGTAAATGGCATCACATGCCAATCCCTGAAGTCATTCGCATCTTTATTCACCTGTGTGCACAAGATGTTCTACTGAAGTTAACACTGAAACCTCACTGCCATGAGATGTGAAATAGATTCTGCTGCTTTCCCTATTTATAGATGAGGTCATGGAAGCCCAGAAAGACTACTCAAAATGCAGGAAGTGATGTCTCAGGGTCTGAACCTGATGTTCTTCTCAACACCCTATGCTGTTTGACCAGAATCAATCTCAGACACCCGCAGAAAATGAATTTAAATGGCCACAAAGAGGAACTAATATTGGATATTAGGAAGAACCCCTGACCTTGAAGACAAATACTAGAATGAATAAGCCAGTAATTCCTAGAAGAAAAATTAGGAACAGCTAGGAGTCTTTTTTACCTTATAATGAAAGAAGCACAGACACCAATGGGATGTATCGTTCAATTAAAAAAAATAAATAGCTAAAGCCAATGCAAAATAAAGTTCAAAACTTTAAGAAAAAAGTCAAACAATCTTTCAAAGAGTGATTATTACTTTACAGGTAACATCAAATATATTCTATTACTTAACAGGTTACTACTCTTAACATTTATCTATTTCTTTTTAGTATTGCTTCAACAAATATTTACATTGATTTTTTTGTTTTAATCACAAAATTAAATACATTTTATTGTAGCATTTTTCCAAGTTGCAAATCATATTTTCAAAAACAATACTTAATCTTTGTATAATACCCCACAGTCTGACTTTTCTGTACCATATTTATCCAATCAAATTGCATATCTTTCTTCCCCCCTCTAATAATAAATAACACTGCAATGAACACTTTTATTCTTAAAACTTTTCTGCCCATCTCTTATTATTTTCTTTGGCTAGATTCCTGGAATTGGAATACTGGACTAAAGAGAATGAATGTTTCTAAGACTACTGACAGTTACTGCCAAATTGCCTTCCTAAAAGGGTATATTATTACATTTCCACCCAATACAAAGGAGAGCACCCGTCTCCCAGAACCCTCTCCAGGATCCAACATTGTCTTAAAAATAATTTTGGCTAATAAGAGAAGTGACAAATAGTAGCATAAATTTGTGAAGCACACGGAGTGTTTAAATAATCTACCTCTAGTCATGCAATGCATTTGTGACATGCCTAGAATATGAGTTTGTCCTTCATCTCCCAAAGCTAGGTCTTTAACCACTGCCCCAAAGTATTTGCCACAACTTGGGTTACTTAGTGGCTGCCCTGTGGTAGCCATTGTTTTAGGAAATTTTACAAGAGCAAGAATGTTTATGTTATGCTTTGATTATCCCAAACATCAAGACCAATCTTGCCACATGAGAACTTTCTGCAACAATAAAAAAGTTTTATAACTGCAATGTCCAATATGGTAGCCACCAAGCACTTGTGTCTCTTGAGCACTTGAAGTCTGGCTAGCGCAACTGAGGAAATAAATTATTAATTTTATATCAAATTTTATTTAAAATGTGACTGACTACCATATTGCATAGCACAGCCCTACACTATCTAGTGCCTTGCAATAAATATTTATTAAGTGAAGAATTTGTATAGTCTTCTAATTCTACCTAACTCTTATACTCATGTCAAGTCAAGAGTTGATCTCTTCCTCCCTCGGTGTGTCCATTTGTACTCTCAAATGGAGGGTTAATGCTATTTATCATTTATGTGAGGTGATATGAAGATCAGCTAATTAATGTTTGCAAAGAGCTGCATTACTGACTGATTCTCAGAATAATTGCACCTTAATAAAACATTTAAACAACCAGTTCTCATCCAGGGGCCAAAGAAGGGCTGGCTTTATTTAGTAAAATGTTCGTTTCTCTGACTCATTCTGAACTGGATCCTTTCACTGTGGACCTCATCAAAAAACAAAACAAAACAAAACAAAAAACTTTCATCTGAAAGCTTTGACCAATCAGAAGATACAGAAATCTACCTTCAGGATGGTTTTTGATGTCACAGTTTGATGAGTAAATTAATAATACAAACAAGATTGGGGAGGGTGGGTATTTAACCAACTTGAACAAATTGCTTTTAAGCTCTTAAGCACTTTAATTGCTTGCATGATAATGATGCAAATTTTTAAATGTCTTGATCCGCTCCCAAAGTAGGCCCAGAAAAAAGGAGAAACACTTTTCTTCTAAAGAGAAACACTTTGCTAAGCACTCTGTTTTAATTACATGACATTCTACAAAATTACAAAGTTGCCATTCCAGGAAGAAGAAGGGTTTGGTAATCAGAGCCCTATGATCAGATGTTAGTCCTAGGCATGTGACTTTGGGCAAATGGCTTTGCCTTACTGAGCCTGTTTCTCATCTTAGAACACAGGACAATAGTAGCTGCCTGACAGAAGGCATTCACACTCATTTATGATTTCCTTTTGCTCTAGCCCCATTCTTCCACCTCCTCCACAACTACTGGACAAAGGGACTGCCTATATCTTCCCAGCTCTGACTATGGAAATGAAGATGCTAATTCTCAAAATCCAAAAAATATAAATGGATACATGCCTTTATAGTGCCATTCTTAAATATGGACAACTCCTGGATGTCAGAGAGTCATTACTGTTACTTTGGGAAATAACCTCAGGACCACAAGCAGCTTGAAACTTTGTTAACCCAAGTGTAACAGACAGTGGACCAGAAGCCTGGCATCACCAGGAGCTAGTTAGAAATGCAGATTCTTTGGTACCCACAGACCCACTAAATCAGAATTTGCCTCTTAACAAGATCCTCCGGCAAGGTATATGTATGTTAAAATTTGAGAATTACCAATTTATAAAATGTCAAATCCACCCTCCTCACCCAACCCAATTTTATAGAGAGGAAGGCTGACTCTAGGAATTGGCATGGTTTACCCAAAGTCATAAATATGCCAGCAGCAACCCTTTGGCTTGACTATCAAAGGATTCAAGACTAAAATTTCAGAAGTCAACAGTTATTCCACATCCAGCAAATGGACTTTTTCAGAGAAAAAATTCTTAATGCCTAATTTATCAAGGACTTTAATGATTAAACCCCATTGGCTGTAGGGACAGTACTCCCACCTCACACAGTCAATGTAGAACACAAAGCAGGGGAGGAGGGAGTATGGAATGTGGGTGCTGGCCACTGCTCCTGAGATCCTGCTTCACTTATGGCCTGTTTTCACCTGCTTTCCACATGAAAGAAAAGCCTGATTTGATGTTCAGAACACGACAAAAGACAGAAACATTCCCTTGCCTGCCCTAGTGAAACTGGAGTGGTTTAAGTATCAAAGGCAGCATCTAAACCTCATCTGAAGTTAGAGTCGGCAACCAGCAGAGCAGGCTCCCTCTATGGTGACATGCTATCCAACAACCCTGAGGTGACCTCTTTACCTGATCTAAAGGAACTCCTGATGTCTCTTGCTGAGCATGGGGACACCTTGGAAATGAGAGGACCAGACTTCCCCCATTAGCTCCATGGAATTCTTTGTCAGATGACAAGTCATCTAATCACAGGGCACAAATCTTTTCTGGGTCACAGAAATCCAACATATGAAGGAGGAAGACTGAAAAAATGTACCCTCTGATTCAAGTGGATCAATGCAAGAAGGGTACCCAACTACTTAAGCTTTTGAAACACCAAGTAGACATGTTGACTGATTTATTTACTGTGTCCTGGGACATGAAGAGACTCAGGTGGGTTGACTTTTCCAGGGCAATGCTGTGTTGCACATGGGGGTAAACTTGCTGGGAGACTGTCTCCTTTGTAAGATCTCCAGGGACAGCCTGAGGCCCCTGAGCCAAAAGAAAGGGAAAAGGGTGGGGAAGGGGAATCCACCCCCTCAGCAAAAGTTGGAAGACACACACACTTCTCTAAGGAACTGTTTGTCATTTATCATGGAGCCAGCCCCACCTACAAGGCTGAGGAACATATTTACATATTTCAACTCCACTGCTGGCTGAAGATCTACAGAAAGCGATGATTCCAAGACAGCCAAGGAAGAAAAATGTTCTTGGAAAAAGGATTTGCCTATCTGGTCAGCAGAACAGCTCAAAGTTATGCAAATCCTATGCTGAAGACATACTTGTCGCCCATATTTTCCTCTACTACCTCAGCTCCCAAGCCTATAAAGGGATTGCAAAGTAAACCATCAGATTCTGGTTTAAAAGATGAAGGAAACACGGTTTACCCTACTGCTTTTCATGTGTGACAAAAGCCATGGAATGGTATAAGCCTTTGACTCTGTGACCCTACTCTCTAGGAATTTGACTTAATAAAATACTAACATTGCACAGAGCATAAGGGTAATTGCTACAGTTTTGTTAAAAATTAAAAATAAACAAGCCAAACAATTTGAACTGCTTAAATAAAGTATGTTACATTAAAACATGGAGACTCTAGTTAGCCAATAAAAATGTTGTTATAGCTGGGTGTGGTGGCACATGCCTGTAATCCCAGTGGTTTTGGAGGCTGAGGCAGGAGGATTGCAAGTTCAAAGCCAGCCATAGCAACGTCATAAGCAACTCAGTGAGACCCTGTCTCTAAATAAAACACATAAAAGGGCTGGGGATGTGGCTCAGTAGTTAAGCACCCCTGAGTTCAACCCCAGTACAATAAAGAAAGAAAGAAAGAAAGCTGCCACAGCCAGGAAAGTTATAACATGGATAGATTTGTATGTTTTATCATTAAATCAAAATTAGCATTCAAACTATTTTAACTATGACTTCAATTTCTCTACATTCATAAAGAAAAGTCCCAATATATAATCTAAAATATAGTGAAAATTATTTTATTTTTGCTTTTCTTTATATTTTCTGAATTGCTGTAATGAACACATATTATTTAGGCAATCAGAATAAATATGAAAGTTAGGGGGAAAGCTGAGACAAAGTACCAAACACATAAACCATACAGGACTAAGCACATATATATTTACATTGTTTCTTTAGACAAGATGCTTATGGAGAATTATTCTTTTGGCTCCCTGGGATCTAGGGCATGTTACTTTTCATTTTGGCTCCCACAGCTGTGTGTGAGCACAAAGCAAAGATGGAGTCATTCAGTTTTCTGTTACAATAAGTAAGGCTGATGGACATGTAAGAAAGTAGGTAAAAATTGGCCCTTTAGATCTAAAATCAACATTGATTTACCCTGGTAGACTCTTGGAATCAAATCCATAAGGAGGTGATTTAAATCTCATTGTTCTTTTATTTCACATGTTAGAGTTAGGGATATAAGAGAACTTGGTGGGACTGGAGCAACCAAAAGCTTATTAAGAACCCAGGCAGAGAAGCTGTTAGAACAGGATAGATAGCTGAGCACTCAGGTGAGGATCTGTACCATTGTGAACTTATCTAATCTCATTTGCTTTCAACCTCTATCACAGTTAAAAAGTGAATTGGCATCCTAAATTGAGTTCTTTGTTTGTGTTGTCCAATAATCTCTATCTTAAATTCCTAATCCCCTCTTTCCCATAATTGTAACTTTTGATTTGGAAATATGGGTTATGTAACATGCCAGTCTGCACAAGGGTATAATTTCATCAGAAAAAGGGACCCAATGAAACAAATTCTAACAAAACTGGAAATGACTTTTCTAAGAAAAGAGAAGATATTTTTGTTTTAAGCATTTGAAGCTAGTTTTAAATAGACTTTGCATGCAATGTTGCTGGTTCTTTTGGGGCTGTTGATTTCCATGTTGAACCTTACCCAACAAATGCACAATGATGGAAAAGGAATGACCATCTTCAAAGGGCCCACAGAATACCAGAGGTTTTATGGATATTAATGCTTGCAGTGTTGAAAACTTAGACAATATTGTCCCATTTTATAGGGCAGAGAACTGAGGCTCCAAAAATAACTTGCTTATGGCCAAATATATTATACCAAAAATACCAAATAGAATCATATATGAAAGCCAATCAGATTATATTGAAGGAGAGTCCTTGGAAACCAAAACTGTTCACTACCACAACATCCACCCTACTACTGGAACATCTGCTGGACAGAGAGCTCACTACCCCACATTCAAGATCATTACAGCCGGGAACGGTGGCCTAAGCCTGTAATTCCAGCGCTCAGGAGGTTGAGGCAGGAGAATCCGAGTTCAAAGCCCACCTCAGCAAAAGCAAGGTGCTAAGCAACTCAGTGAGACCCTGTCTCTAACTAAAATACAAAGTAGGACTGGGGATGTGGCTCAGTAGTAGACTGCCCTTGAGTTAATTCCTGGTACAAAAAAACAAACAAACAAACAACAACAAAAAAAAAAAAAACACCATTCCATTCACTGTAGAACTATCCTCCCGCAGTTCCTGTTGCTACAGAGCACTAGTTCTGACCCTAGGGCAAACGCTGACCCTTCCTCTCTACCCCTGCCCCCACATAGGAGGCTTATAGGCTTACTACCTTATTCTATTCTACCACCACACCCCAAAAGAAGCTTTGGTAAGAATAGGATATTAGCAGCAGAACCTGAGAACTCTCTCTATAAAATAGAACCTCTCCATCCATCCCTGACACTTTGCTAACCATGAAGATGGAGACTTCACAGGCCACCATGCACACCTCCCCTACTCACTTAAAGACACCAGCTGGAAATAAAAACTTCCCGGAAGTAGCCCCCTAAAGCCACAAGAATATCTATGCCCTAAGTCCTGTCTGAACAACCCGGGGACATTCAGGTTCTCAACCCTTCACAAGGACCTACTACTGCAGGCAAGGCATTGCTGAGAGCAGGCAGGGGTTCAGTAAGCTCAGACTGGTCCAACCCCACTAGGTGGAAGGGTTGCCGGTCATCACCCTCACCAGAGAACAGATTCTTTCTCATTCTCACCATTCCCTTACAGAATCTAGAAATAAGGGAATTCCGTTTTCATGCTATCTGGTTTCGCCACAAACCTCCCCTCCCCAACACACACACACACACACACACACACACACACAGGGCGCAGAGGGGGGATGCAGGACTTGCTCCCATTGCCACCACCTGTGAAAACACCCTTCATAAGTTTGGCAAGGAGAGCTCAGCGGGAAAGCGAGCGGGAGGACGCCTGGAGCACACCTGGGGTCTGGAAGAAGGAGCTCCGGCGGCCGAAGGGAGGGAAGCACCGCGGGGTCCCCAGCCCTGCTGGGCTCAGGGCTGGAACGTGGCCCGGAACGTGGCGGTCTCCGCTCGAGTTTCGTGCCCAGGCCCCGCCCACTCGTCAGCCCCGCCGGCGCGGACCTCAGCTCAGGCCAGGTCGGTCCGACGCTGGCAGATAACGCGAAGGGGCCAAGGCCAACCCCGGAAGCCCGGGAGACTGCCAGAAGCTGGGGACAAGGGCCACGTGGGGCCACCGCCAGAGCTGGAGAGGGGGGATCAGCGGCGGTGGGAAACAGGTTGCCGCCGAACCCATCCCCCCCCCCCCGCGCCTGTCCTCCCCACCGCGACCCGATTCCCGCCCTGCCCCGGGAGCGAACCCGGCCACCTCCTGGGCTTCCTCCTCCTTGCGGGACCCAGCGTCCGGGCCGGAGTCCCTCTGGCAGCCCGGGTAAAGGCGCCTTCAGCAAGGTCAAGGCGCGGCCGGCCGGCACCTGGGGATTTTTCCCAACCGAGCACTGGCTTTGCAATCGCATTGTTAAGGATCATGGCAGCGGCAGGAAATCTGAACGGCCCCACAGGTCTACGCGAGGGAGGATTTATTTTACAGCGCCGACCACACTCAGACCCGGGGTCTCAGGGGGAGGGGACGCGGGGTTTCAGGACACTGGAATGTGGCAAAAACAAAACACTTCCTACCCTTGCACACCATCAATTCTGACCTCGCGGAGGGAGTTCAGGGCCACTGAGTCCCAGACTTCAGTTCCGGAGGGCTCTGTCAGAGCTTGGGGTGACTTATCCCTCTACAGGCGAAAAACAAGATTTAAAAACACTCTACTACTGTGGTTTCTCTATCACAGCCCGTCAACGTGCTACAAGGCTGCGGCGGCGAAAGAAGGCAGAGAGATGCAGAAAACAAACGTAGGAGAAGCAAAACTGCTGCGGAAGCCATACCCGCGTTCATCCCCATTCCATCCCCATTGGCGCCGGGCAAGCCCAGGAAAAGGCACATAATGGTAGCCGCCCCCGGTAAAGGCCAGCAATCTACTTGCTAACCCCTCAACCCTCGTTAAACTGGTCGGAATGTCTGGGATCCCTGGGCATCTCCAAAAGGGACAGGCATCGCGGGCAGGTTTCTAGACACGTGAAGGGCGCTGGGTGTAAAGATCGGGAGGGGCACCAGGAGAAGCCAAGAAGAGAGTCTTTGGAGCTCCCCAGAGCACATTTTCCTAAAACGCTGTTCCCTGGAAGGCCTTCCAACACCCCCAGGGAAGACTCTAGGCTCTTAGAACTCAAAGAAACCCGAGTTCTGACTGGCTCTTCTCAGATCAACCCTGAATCCCCACCCACCCAGTCCCTGGCTCAGTAACTGGATCTTTGGGGACAGCAATATCAGCACCCAACATCCATCGCAGAAGTAGGCTCCGGGGTACAAGACGTCCCCCGCTCTCCACTCCCGAAGTAGAAGCGCCCCGGGTACTTACATTCCCCAAGCAGGAAAACTTTCAGGCTTGTCTTTCAAGAACCGGGTGCTCGCATCACAGTTCTGGGTTATCACTGAGGCAGCTTATATAATTGCCCGCGATGCCGTTCGGCAGCTGTCCCTCCGGTGCGCGACCGCTTGGCTCAGCACATGGGCACCCTCTGGCCCCGGAGCTCGGGATCGTGAGCGTGCCCCACCGGCGCCTTCTACAAAGCAGCAGAGTGATCTCCTGGGCTAGTCCAACGCCAAGTGTGCGCGTAGGTTCCGGCAAAACCCCGGCTGCCTCCCTGCTCCCCTTTCGCTGCGTTGGTGGCTTACGGTTAACTGCATCTCTATAAACCTTCTCGCCAGGGCTTGGGGGTGGGGTGGGAGGGAAATAGGGACTGAGTGGGTGATTGGTGCAGTTCTGATAAGGGCTCCGCACCCAGCTGAGCAGTTATACTCCTGTCCAAATGGACTAAGCTGCAGAAATCACCTTAACATCTCACCGAGGAAGGTGAGCCAATTTCCAAAGTTAGAGACCACGCAGTTGAATTTCCAGTACTTTCCAACCTCGCCTAGGCGGGGGCAGGGCAGAGAAAAGGCGGACAGTGGCCAGCAAAGCCCACGGTACTGACCCGCCAAGGACTCACTACTTGAACCACCCTTCCACCCTTCGCCCAAGTAGTTGGCTGTGTATTCTTAGGCTGCACACACACACACACACACACACACACACACATACCGCGCCACCACCTTCCCGTCTGCTCCTCCAGTGTAAAGATTGCAGTTTTATATAGCAAGGAAAATGACTAAGGAGCCTGGTGATCACATTTCAACACAGAGCACCTTTCCCGAAACTGGAGGTGCGAGCAGTTTCACACACTCACACCCGGGAGCCCCACAGAGGTCCACCCGGCGGCTATAGCCTCAACTTGCTCCTAGGCGAACGTGAACAGCACTGCCCAGCTGCCGGCGAGACCAGGCAAGGATAGGCGACGCGTGGATTGCAGAAGGTGCGGGGCTAGGGTCGCGTCTCCAGGCTCTCGACTCCAACTGCAGCGCACAAGGGGCCGCTGAAGCCAGCTCTCGCCCCGCAGGGTAGGCTGCAGTCCTGGAGCCCGGCGCCGCCTCGCGGGCTCCTCCAGCGCCCGCCGGGAGTCTGAGGCGGGCGGGTCTGCAGAGGGGCTGCGGGCGACTGGGCCGTGGTTTGGCGGGGAAGGAGAACCGGGCGCGGCAGACAAACCTAGGGCGCGCCGCCTCCTTTCCACCCGCGTCCAAAGTCCCAGGCCCGCGCCCACATCTCTGCTGTTCCCCAACCCTTCCTCTCAGGCTCCAGTCCGCGGCAGGCTCCGAGGGCTGCGGCGGCGGCTCCGGGCTCCAGACTGTCTTGCCTTGCCGGCAACCCGCGTCCCAGCCTCCCTCCCTCCTCCCACCCTTGGTGAGGGCCAGGATAGCGAGCAAACGTCTCCAGGAGCCCTCGGCAGCCGAGGAGCTACCCGGTCCTGCGAGCGCAGAGGGGCCACAGAGCTGGCGAGGTGCCGCCGCGGTCCCTAAGGCGCTTTTCCGTAGAGCGGATCACGCCGCCTTACCGTGGCTGCAGGCTGCCACCGCCGGGGAAGCGGGGAGGAGGGCGGCAGGGAGGCAAGGCGCCGCACTGGTGGCTCCTCTACCTCTAGGCGGCACGGCTCCTCGGCTCCGCGAGCCGGAGCGGGGCGCCCAGGAAGGACAGGTCCCGGCTCTGCGCTCAGCTCCAGCGAGACCAACAATAGCTCCCGCGGGGAGCGGAGCCCCAGCGAGCCTCCAGCCGCGCGCACACGCCCGGCTCCCGCTCCCGGCCGCTCCCGGCCGGCGTCCCTGCCAGCACTGCTGCCCCACATGAAACAGCTGCAATCCCGAGGCTTCTGGGGGGTTGGGGCGGGTGTGTGCGCGCGCGTGTGTGTGTGAGTGTGTGTGTGAGTGTGTGTGTTTAATAGCTTCCCTCCTCTTCTTCCCCTCCCTGCCTGCTCGCCTGCCTGCCTCCGTTCCCCACCCTCGCTCTCTTACACACAGAGAGGGCGAGCGACACACACACACACACACACACACGCACACGCACATGCAGGTTACATGAATGGGAGGCGGGAGCCAATCCTAGGAGGCCCGGCGAGCCAGCGCGCACAGGCGTTTGGAGCAGGGCTGCACCACAGCGCCGGGGGGCGCCACGCAGGCGATGAGCATCTTTCACCAGTCCACTCGCCTGCCTCTCCACTCACCCCAGTCTCTCTGTTGTCTCCAATATATTTCCCTCTCCTTTCCGTGCTCTCCGCTTTCTCCATCTCTCTGCACTCCTTTTAATCTCATTTTCTTTCTCGAATTCTCCAAGCTCTCTCAGCTCGGTATTTTTCTTTGTGTCCTCTTTTACCTTCCTTGCTTTCTTCCTAGCCCCCCCTTCTAAAACTTTCTCCTCCCTTGTCCAGCCTTTTCTCTGTTTCTTCTCCTCTTGACTTTGGTTCTTTTCCCTCTCTTTTACTTCCTTCTCTTTTTCCTTGTTTCTTGGTAGTGCTGTCCGGTCTCCTCTCGGTTCCCCAAGTCTGTTTGGGGCCCTTAGCCTCTTCCTTGCCTACCCTCTGGATGTTAATCCACACCCCCAACACTTTTCCAGGGATGGACTCTCAGTTGCTACTGCAGCATAGTCAGTTGTTATTAAGAGCTGAGAACTTGAGTTCCTTCTTCAGGCATGTAAGATGCCCAAAGAAAGGCCCTTTTTCCTGGGACAACTTCCCCCAAAACCACAGTAATAACTACAGAAGTGTGATAACAATCATTGAAAAAAAAAATAGCAGTGAATGTGGTCCAAGTGATTTCTTGGTCCAAATGCATGTCTGTATGATGATCACCAGCACATCACCAAGGGAAGGACATTTTTATATGATGAAATAGGCAACTTGGTGTAGTGGCAACTTACAAAGGTTTTAGAGGGAATCCAGAAGAATTCCCAGCCCAAGCTTACTGTATGCTCACTGTAGGACTCAGTGCAAGCCATTTTACATCACCCAGCCTTAATTTTCTGAACTGTAAATCAGATTATACTTATCCCACTAGTATGCTGAGGATTAAAAGATAAAATTATAAAAAGGAAACACTGGACATATAGGAGATGTTCAATTAATAAGCACCTACATCTGGTTGGTCACAGATTACAAACTTGAGGTACTGGATAACCCTTTATTATATCCTAATTGAAGTAGAAAGGCAGAGATGGGGATAGGAATGTGTAAGAGGTTTCCTCAAACCCTGTTAAATCTTTACAATAAGTTAACACCAGTGACAAAGCCTCTGAAACTAAAATGTCAAGTCTCTGCCTTTGGACAGTATTTACCAACTCCATGTCCTTACTACATACATCAAAGCTGGGGACCATCTCTGATTAGCAGTCAGATTCAGTTCTTCAACAAATATTTGTTGACTATCTACTCCGTGGTAGGTGTGTGATGACTTCTGGACATTTTAGGAGTGAGGAAAATGAATCCTGCCTTCTGCATTCACAGTGTCCTGGACTTGTCTCATGAATATATCAAGAGAAAAAGAGACATATAGAAGTGCCATTTGTTTAGTGGGCAAAAATCTTTAAAAAATGTGAGGTCCCTGGCAGGGAATATAATAAAGAAATCTTTAAGAGAAAATTTTGGAAACAATTTTTGGGCTACGTACTTCGTTTGACTTATGAGAAAACTAACACCCACAGGCTAATGTAGTGGGTGAGAGCATGATGAGAAACAAAATATTTACACAGTATTGAACTACCTCCTCACAAGATACTGTTCAATTCAAAGGGGAAAATAGGAGCTTCAGAGCAGAGAAATCTGGCAGATTCCACCCTAATGAAGAGATTAAAATCAGGAGCATCAGGAATGTGACAAATAGACATTATGATGCACTGAGAAGGACATAATGTCACTTCTATGGCATCTAATCATCAAGACATATCAGACAGGCCTGAAGAGGACTATTCCACAAAATAATTAATGAATGCTACTTAAGAATATGTAAATTTAGAAAGACCATTCCAGAGCAGCTCAAGAGTTAAGAGTTTAATTGTTTGACAATAAATGGAACTCATGATTCTACATTGGATCATTAATGGGAAAATTGGCAAAATTTAAATAAGGTCTGTAGATGAGGCAATAGTATATATCTATGATAACTTCCAGCCTTTGATGGCCATGTAGGGGGACTATCCTTGCTTTTAGGAAATGTGGAACTAAAGTTTTAAGAGGTACAGGTGGGAAAAGCTACAACACCAATCCTTGCCTTCAAAGACAGACATGGGTATGCTGGGTTCCTGCCTAAGGAATAGGTAGAGTGAAAGCAGAGCAGTGTGCTTAGCCTAACCTTTGGTGGTAAGGAAAGACTTCCTGTAGGAGGTGGCATTCAAACTGAGAGTCAAAGGCAAGGAAGTTAGCTAGACCATGAAAGGAGAGAGATTGCTTTCTCAGTAGAGGTAAGAAAGAGTATACAAATAATATGGACAAAAGCATAAGGCTGGCATAGCAGCAGAGTCAGGCATGTAAGGAAGTGTGTGGGTAGAGTTAAAAGTAGTAGGTAGGGTTGACTATTGAAGAGGCCTGGAGGAGGCCAAGGATCCAAACACCTTGAAAGCTCAGTTACTGGGGTTGGAGTGGGGTAGAGAGCTGTTGAAGACTTTATGTCAAGAAGAGATGTGATCTTGAGCATATTTGAAAAAGATGAGAAATAGATAATTTGGCAACAGTGTGGAGAAATGGATTAATGATGGTAGCTTTGGAAGACCAGAGACAGGAACCAGTTAAGTCAGTTAGGTAAACCAAGGTAGTTGCCATGAAAATGGATAAGAGAGGAGGTATAGTAGAGAGAACAAGGATATACAGTGGGCAAATTTTGGTAGCTGATTAGATAGGAGTAGGCAAGGAAAGTCCAAAGTAACATGCATTTCTCAAGCTTTGGTGTCTTAGTGGAGGGTGGCACTCACTACTTATTACATTATCAAGAGAATTCAGGAGGAAGTCAAAGTTTTAGAGGAGAGACTAAAGTTGATTGTTACTATGTTGTAATCTCACCCCATAGCTGACTTGAGAATCTTCTGTATGTCTACTCTGTCCCATAGGAAATAATTGTAAAATTCAGCCTGAGACCTGCCAAACAGCCAGCTAGCTCTACGTATTACCTCAAAAAGTAAGAGATTAGATCTATTAGTATATAATTTATGAGAATGATAACAGACTTGAAATAGCCTAAGATTAAGTAAATTGGGGAACAGCCTTTGTTGGAATGTTATATAGCCACTACAAAGTATGTCTTTGCCTAGTTTTTCATGACATAGAAAATGCCAATGTTATCATGTAAAATTTTAAATATAGAATCCAAAATTTCTAATTACATAAAAATCCTCTTGTAGAAAGATCTGAAAAAGCAAAATTCAACATGCCAGATATTAATAATGGTTGCCTCTAGGTGATGGGACTGTGAGTAATATGAATTTTCTTCTCTCTCTCTCTCTCATATTTTTAACTTTTTCATGATGCACATTCATGACTTTTGCAATAAAAATGAAGAGCTGTCATTAAAAATAAAGACATAGCTCTGACCTTCACCTTCCACTTGATCCCCTTTCAGTGTACCATTCCCACTCCCCCTGGAGAGTAACTACCTTTGAAGGGTTTTTTTTTTTTTTTTTTTTTTTTTTTGAGTTAAATACAAAGGTATTTAACAAATCAGGGGAAATAATCATCTGGGCTAGAGAGGGGAAAAGGGCGTTTTGAAGGCAGAAATGTTATTAGAGCTGTTGAAACTGTATATATTAAAGATGTTTGCGTTGCCCTTATTGATTCTGTAATATGTTACAAAGAAAAGAAAACATAGAGTGGGGCCAAGAAAATGTGAGCCTTTAAAGGGCAAATTTTAATTAGGAAACATATTTATTTGCAAAAAAAAAACCCAAAAAACAAAACACTTCTCTTTGGAGTCCAGCAGTTACAACAAAATTGTTTCAGGAAGGAAGTATTTCAAGCAAGGAGACACAGAGGGGCAAGGGGCAATGCTTCCTGCCTGCTGTCTGATACTACATCAAATACACAAGCTTGTTACAGAGGATTTAGACACCCACTGATAAGCGCCATCAAACTTTCACAATGAGAGGGTGAGAAAAGTACCGCCAGAGGATGTACTTAGTCTTTGGAAAGGTTGCTGTAAATAGCTCCCTGGTAAGGTTTCCTCTGCATCGTGATTTTTCATCTCATCGAATGGTTTGCCATGTGGATAGGCTCCCCAACCCAAGTAATAATAGCAATGAATACAAGCAGAGCCCATTCACCTTCCCACAGGGCTTCTGCATCTGTTGACTCCCTCAGTCCTTCACTCACCTGACAGGGATCCTGTGAATTCTAGTTTGCAAGGAAGTAGGGGGACCCAAGACCATCAAAGGGGCTGAGCAGGGGCTACAACTAAGCAAAGAACAGGAGACAATTCTTGGAGAGACTTTTGTGTGGCCCTGGATCCTCCACAGCATGTCTGTTACTCATGGACTCCAGTGATAAATGGGGAGAGAGGTGAGCAAACTGAGGCCTGTGGCTCAGGCTCAGCAGGATGGGAATTGAAACTCAGCTCTTCAGAACTCCCAGGCCACTAGCCTTTCCCAGAGCAACACCATTTTTAAAACCCAGGAGGAAAAGTGGTGATTTTTTTCTTGGGCAGGCTGATTCAGTCTAACCTGTAAGCTGTCTCTCTGTGAGGTTTGTCTAACCTCTGAGCTATCTTTCTGTCTTCTGGGAACTCCAATGATTAGATTCACCATAAAAATTCTCTGTTAGAGAAATAGCTGCATCTTCTTCTTCACCCCACTCCTCACTCCTAATGTTCAGCAAAGTGTCTGTTTTATAGGTTTTTAGTAAATATTCTTTTACTGAAAGAAGAAACAAATACTAATAACAATAACTATCATATATTGAGCACTGCACTGAAGACCAAGCAAAGGGCATTATGTCATTTAAATCACAGCATACAATTAAAGGTGGTAGCTAATTATTGTACCTATTCCATGAGTGAAGAAACTGAGACTTAGAGTAGTTCAGCAAATTATTGAAGGTTATATATTTAATAGGTGCCAAAGCTAGTTCCATCATGGATTGCTCCTTGTGTTGGATGGACAGATTGAATTAATGATGAGCTGAGTGAGGTGAGCTTTTCATGAATGGTCTGTTTAGTCTTGTCTGGAGTAGGCCATTACATTATTGAGCGCTATTTCCTTCATTGCATGTTTCATAGGCTGCAATTACTTGTTTATGCATTTATTTGTTTTTTTTATCTTCTTCCCAACTGCCATATAAGACATAAATTCCATGAATGGAGATGCCAAGTATATCTTGGTCACTGTTGTGACCCCCAGAACCTAGAACAGTGCCTGACATAAAGTAGGTGTTCAATAAATATTTGTGAAACGAAAAATGAATGCAGCTCCCATTGATCCTGTGCAGTGGAGAGCCTGTGAGCACACATGCATAGGTACTTGTGAAGCTGGGTGTTTTTCCTTGAACTCACTCCATCTCCATGCCAACCATATATTATCTGCCCTGCAGGGCATGTGGTCCAGGCAGTAGCGCTGAGATTCCAATGAGCACGTAATGGCTCTGATGTCAGATTTTGTCCCTCCACTGACATTTGCTCCCAGATAGCAGGGACAACACTGATCAGAAAATAGCAGCATCTGTTCTGGTCAAAGGTGATGAGCTGGCAAAATTCTGTGGTGAAGCATCCTCTCTGAGTAGGTTAGCCCCTGCTTTCACAATGCAGAAGCACCACATGATATTGCTTGAATTCTGTTTTCCTTCTGTGGGCTGCTGGTAATGAATGGTCTCCTCAGAAGTTCTCCTAACACTTTTCTCTGGCATGGGCCATGTCGTGTGAAACTCTCCAAAGAGGATGCATCTCAACTGAGGCCTCCATTCCCACCAATTTCCATCATTGCTCTTATCATTATTTGCCTAACAGGCTTCCTTGCCACACCTGTGGATGCATCTTTTTCAGACATGGCAGATCAGGTAGCAGGTGTTGGTCTTTTGCAGAGCTAAATGAATTCCTTTCCTAGGCTTGGGAGTATGCAGCATTTATTAGAACCGCATATTGGTCCAGAGGACCGGGGCTGAGATGATCAAGAATGAAACAAGAGCAAACTAAAAGCTACAACAAGGGCCTCTGCTAAAGTTTCAAACTCTCTGTGGGGTGATTCTAATGAAGTTATATGAAGCATGTGGTGGACAAATGCTTTACAAATATTCATGCATTTAATCCTTACAGTAGTCCTGTTCAATTAATTCTACTACCCCCAAATCAAATTGTAATCCAACATTTTCAGGTCTTATCAGTTTATAAGACTACAGAAGTACACACTGTTCAGTTAGGCACAGTACTTTTATCATGTACAATGTATGTTGGAAATGGATATATATATATATATATATATATATATATATATATACATACATACATACATACATGACCATTTTTGTGGATAAACATACATATATTCACATTTTTTGTTTATAGTTACATACTATATCATTATATGAATGTGCTATAAGATAACTGTGTGAATTTAACCATAGGGTTTACAGTGATTATGATAAGATTTATATTATCAAAAAATCTCAGGTAAACAACTTAAGACAAAACACATAGTAGCTGCTTAAAAATGTTAAGTATGCAAATTAGATTATCACTCTCATGTCTGTTGATTGTTTTCATTTTTTGTTTTCTTTTGGAACTAAGGATTGAATAGAGGGGTAGTTTACCACAGGCTACATCTCCAGTCATTTTATCTATCTATCTATATATATTTTGTTGTTGTTTGTTTGTTTGTTTTGTTTTGAGACAGAGTCTCACTAAGTTGTTGAGGCTGTCCTGAAACTTGTGACCTTCTGGCCTTAGCCTCATGAGTCACTGGGATTATAGGTGTGTGCCACTGCACCTGGCAAGTCTGTTGATTCTTAAACAAAACAACCCATGGGAAGTTTCAAATCAGTTGGCAAAAGGTGTACATTTCAATTCTGTACTGAAGCAATTGACAAACCATGCATGTGGCAGGAAGGGAAAATTAGATCCCTGTCCCTTCATAGTATCTCTTTAAATTTTTTTTCACACTTATTTTATAAAAAAAAACCCAAAATATGAAAATTCTATGAGTCATAGGCGACAATTTTTATGATTTTGGAGATGAAGAAGCCCTTTTAGTGTGTGACATAGAAAGGAAGCAATCATAAAGAAAAACATCAATAGATTTGACTATGTCAAAATTTTAAATGTTTGTATATTTAAAAATCTAAAATAAAAATCAAAAGAACAAAATGTCTGTGAAGTATTCAATATATAAATGAAAAAGTTGCTATCATCCTTAATATATAATGAGGTTACAGTATAAGAAAAACATATCTCAAAAGAAAAGTGGGCGAAGGACAAAAACCTAATTTACCAAAAAAGTACAAATCTCAATGTATTTCATATGTTAATAACTCCAAGAAATGCAAGATACAATACTGAGTTTTTGTTTCGTTTTTGCTTATCAAATGAGAAAACAAGAGAGAATACAATACGCCCAGAAAACAGTTATTTTTCTTATATTCCTCATATGTGAATATATTAACAACCTTTCTTGAAGAGAATTTAGCAGTTTTTATAAAATACTTCCATTGTGTGTATCTTTCTACATTTAATTGAGTTAACCAAAGAAAATAACCATGGAACTCAAAGACTTATATAAAGGGGTTTCATCTGTGTTTGTAGCAATAGAGGCAAATTGGAAACAATCTAAATATCAACCAATTAGCATATGATCAAATGTATTATGGCACACAAAAGAATGATGGATCTTTATTCAGTCACCATAGATCAAGGTGCACAAAAATATTTCATGAATCGGGAAAATAGCCACCTTATCTATAATAGTAGGAAGTTATCATAGATATATAGCAAAGGTATGTGAGGTGAGGTTAGCAATAAAAATATCTTGATAATGAAATTAAAGATAATTTTTAGTTTTCATTTCTTTCTTGTTTTTAGTATTTGCCAAATATCCATAATGAGTCAATTTTATTTTAGGTTTAAGAAAAAAATTGCTAAAATAAAAAATAAACCAGATGGTATAAATTACAATATAGTAAACTTTCTACCATTCTTATGCGTGGGTAGAATAATGATAACATTATTTACATCTGTTGAGTGCTTTACAATTGACAAAGCATTTATTATCTTCCATGATCATCACAACAGCTCTGTGAGATAGACGGGATAGGACTATTGCTTTACAGATAAGAAAATCGAGGGTTGAAGGATCACAGATGATGGAACCAAGAACAGAAGTCAGGGTTCTTATATTTCTGGTCAGTGTTCCCTCCTGGTCTCAATACCAATCTCTGGATGATTGTCTCTTCCTTATGATTTTACAGGAGGACATGACCTACGATAGGGTGCCTGTTTGTTTTCAGGTCCCTTTCTTTAGCACAGGACTTGGAAGCCCATATAAATGCCTCATTTCATTTTAACTTAATTTTTATTTTTATCAAAGTGCTTCATGAACATAATTTTGAAAGTCAAATATTCTACAAGGATTTTAATGCCAAACAGTCCTCTGCCCTATAATTTCACCAGCCAACTCCACCTAATATTCCCTCTCCCCCAATTCCAACTAGTTGAGTCATTTCTCCTGATTTTTATTTCCATGTTTCTTAATAATATACTTCTATGGTAGTTTCTCTGTTTTTAATTTTTAGGGATTATACTAATATATTTCCTATAATTATAGATAATAATTTAACTGCTTTCCTCTATGTAGCCATTTCCCTTTTATCTGTCCTTTCAATGTACTTACAACATAATTTTGGTTAAATTTTAATATTTCCATTGTCATGATTGCATAAATAGTTTTTTTCAACTGAGCCATATAGTATACTATGATGTAATTTCTTGTACTAAATTTTGTTTTCTCTCCAGTTAATAACTGGCGGTTTTGTTTTGTTTTGTTTTGTGGTTGTTTGGCAGTTTACATACTGATTGTTCTTTTATCCCTAAACTCTACCAAATTATAAATTTCTCAATACATTCCAATCCATCCAATAATCTGTCAGTTTCCTTTCTTTCCTTTCCTTGCTTATTTTCCTTTCCTGTCTCACAGGAATTTCATTTCCCTTTGTCTACACCATTCAAATATGGACAAGTTGCATTCTAAGCCTGTGGCAGAACTCCTGGGGGACTGCCTTTCACAATCTTCCTAAGAATTCCATTGTCTCTCTCTCTTGTGTTTATGTCTTTTGTTTGTAGGATTCTACCCACTCCTCTCTTTCTTTGTTTACTCTTCAGAGAACAAGTGTCTTTAAGGTGAAGTTTTTGAGAACTTATTTGACTGTATCTACTAGTTTGGAAATAAATTCTGTCATTCTAATGACACTGATGGTTCCATTGTCCTTTTGCTTCCAATGTTGCTGTTAGGAAGTCTGATGTCATTTTTGTCCCTTTGTCCTGTTCCTGTGACCCTTATATTTTTCTGCTCCTTTCTGGAAGTTTTAAAGATCTTCTTTTCCCAAAGTTCAGAAATTAAAGAACAATTGCTGGGGGGTCTTACATACCTTATATTTCAGTTTTTTGATTCTGCCTAAGACAATTATTTCTGGTCCTCATTTCTACTTCCAATTAAATAACATAGTGCAGGGCTGTTGCTATGTTCTTTAGAAACTCTGAGAGATTTCTTTAAATTGTTTCCTTGATGATTTTTTTTCCTCTGTTCTCAAAATTCCTCATATTCAAATATGAAACCTCTTAGCTATTTCTCCTTTTTTCGTCTTCTCTATCCCCCATGTTTTTATCTTTTTGTTTTATTTTTGGGATAGTTTCTCAATTTTGCTTACTAACCTTTCTGTTGACATTTTTATTTCTGCTGTTTTATCTTTAATTTTCAGGAAACTGTTTTGGTGGTCTGAATGTGTCTCTTTTTACAGTAGCCTTGTTTCAGATATGTAACATCTCTAAGTATACTAGTGATATATTGTATGAAATGTTCTTCTGACCCTCTCATAGTCTCTATGTTCTTTGCAGGTGTTTTATAATTATTTCTGTGTTTCTTTTTCCATATTAGTTACTTTGCTCAGATATTGATGGTTTATGTATATCCATATATAACCAACTATAAAACTGATTAGAAGTTTTAAGGTATATGAACAATACTTGTTGACTGGTAGGCTTCCCTGTAGAATGACCTGCCTGGGTCATTTTATTGATGATTTCCTAACAGTTTCTGTAAGTCTGTTCTCAGTGGCCACTTGATTTTTGCCAGAATGAAATATTCCAGCCTCTTCCTAGGAAGGACAGGTTTAGCTGCTAAGGTTTCTGAGAGCCCAGTAGTGGAAGAGATGAGGAGGTAATCTCACCATTCATACAGATTCCATTTACTGTTTCTGTTCCTTTTCTCAGCACATTATATCTACACACAACTGAGTTGTTTCCCGTAAGTCCAGAGTTTTCAGGCTCATTCACTATAGACAATGATCTCCTTGTGTGTTGAGGGACAGCCATCCAGGACATCGTGATGGAAGAAGGAATCTTAACACAGTCAATCAACCAACCTTTCCCTTGTCAACCCTACCTGGACCTCTGTTGCAGGAAGTGCCTCAAGCGTCCACGTTCTGAGCTTTCCTGGGGCTCTGCAGTAACAACCATACCTCTATGCGTTCCCTACTAATATCTTAACATTTCACTTTTTCAAGTCTGCCTAAGTCAGTTATTTCTTGTCCTCATTTATACTTCCAGAATGTTATTGCCTCCATTTTAGTTCTTTCTTCATTTGTGGTTACCTGGACCCCAGCAGCCCCACTTGTGCCCTGGCTCTCAGAGGTTCCAATGTGAAAACAACCCTGTTAGCTGCTGTCTGTAGCCTTACTGACCTGTGAAAATATAACTTCTATCCTCATGTATACATTTCTCCCTCATTGCCCTCTGAACCAGCTCTCTCAGAATTCACCACCCAGAAAGCAAGTTAACTCGAGCCAACTTTCAACTTGAGTGAAGGGGTGACAATCTGTTAACTCACCAGACATGCGGCTATATGTGACTCTCAGCTTAGCTCATCTAGAGCTAGGCTCTGGGTATGACACAAAGCCTAGTAAAAGAGCTCTTGAAGATGTACTTGAAATATTCAGAGTTCATCATGAGCAAGGGAAAACATTAGAATAAGACTGGGGTCCGAAGCTGAAGACCAACCTCTCCCCCCTACATAGCTGCGTGACTTTGGACATTTCAGCAACATTCTCGGACTGTTTTCAAAGCCATAAAAATAGGGGGAGGTGAAAGTCCCCAGATCATCTTAAAGTGTACCTCCCAGTGTGTCTGACCTTCTGTCATCTTCTAGCAGTACTTAGTGGTCTAGAAAAGTACATACGATATTTTTCCCTACGTATCAACATTCATTTTACCAATTAAACATCAGAGAAGTATTCAGTAGACAGAGTTCAAATATAAGTTTGAAAGACTTGGATTTTCCTCTTACTAAGCTCTGGGATCTTCGTCAAGCTGCTCTTCCTTTCTCGTCCTCAATTTTCTCACTGTGAAGCTAAGGAGTTGGGCCAAGTGAACTCATAATAATAAGCAGCATTTCTAAACTATGGCTCTTAGGTTACATTCAGCCTGCCAGATTGTTTTCGCTTAATTCAGAGCACTTAAAAAACTTTCAATTCATTGCCAACATTCAAAAATTAGGAGGTCTTACATAAAAATCTGATTTTTTGGCTTTTCTTGAAAGATCAGAAAATCTGGGTTACCCATTATTGCAGGGCTACCATTGGCCTGAACTGCATGGATGCTGCTCCCATTTCTTCACTGACACAAAACAGTATGTATTTATGGGATATGGTGTGATATTTCAACACATGTACACAATGCATACTGATCGGATCTGGGTCACTGGCTTATCTATCACCTCAACCATTTACAATTTCTTGCACATGCAAAGAAAAGGAAATCAGTATGTCAAAGACATCTACACTCCCATGTTGATTGCTGCACTATTTATACAGAAACACAGGTGTCCTTTTCAAGGGGCATGTGCCCTCTCCATTGTCACAGTCCCTCCTAGGTCTACATTACTGATTTACATTGCTTAAGTCCTCCAAGTATTTGAGTTGGAGATCCCTGGGGAGTAGTCACACTAATGAGCTGTATAATATCAGGTGAGTGCTTATCTCATCCAAATAATAGAATGATATTACATAATAATGTAATAATGCTCACATTATTACACAGGACAGTACTATTAGCTCGTATTAATATTAATGAGTGAGGGCAGGGGTCCACAGACTTCTGTAAAACAAGGGAAAGTAATGGTGTCAGGCTTTTGCAAGTCTCAGAAAATCACATATTCTTCTTGTATTTATTGTCCTTCTTAAAATCTTCTTCTTAATCTTTCAAAAATATGGAGATTGTTGGTTCTCAGGCTGCACAAAAATGGGCCCCAGGTGGATTTGGCCCACGGGCTGGAGTTTGCCAGTCCCCTGAAATAGAATATGTGAAGCACTTACGATAATGCCTGGCATGCAGGGAGTATCGACAAATGCTCGTTCTCCTTATTGCAATTTCAGGCCTCTCACTCTCGTACTCTGGGACATGGATGGACTCACAGTGCCCATCAGAGCTCCCCACTGCCAATTCGATTCTCCTCTGACGACGCAGAGGGGGACAGCATTTTGCCTGTTGAGACACGTCCATCTAAATGGAAAGCCCTGCATGGTATGTAAAGAGCTCCAAAACTCGCGACAAATACAGTGCAACTGTGTCATCACCATGAAATCAAAGCCATTGTTTAAGCCGTTTGCTAAACCACATCCCCATTCCAGTTATTCTGTCTGAAACGTCACCAAACAGTCACAGCTGGACAAGGAGTTGGAGGTCCTCTGAAATCTGATTATAGGTTCTCTGTTCTCAGAGCTTTCCTCCTTTGTTTTGGGCCCTTTAATTTCCCTCCCCTCTTCTAAACACCTTGGGTTGTATTATTTATTATTTAACTTGAATGCCAGGGATGCAGCTTGAGATGAAAGGCACTTGACGAAATAAAATTGCGTTGTTGTATGAGTCTCAAACACGCCGCTTGGCATAATTAAAAAAAGAGAGACACGATATTGTTTTCTCATTCAAAGAATGTGATGGCCGAATCTAAAGAAATGTCAGTTATTTTCCCTGGCGTCCAAGGAACCCGAAGAGAACATGCATTTAAATAAAAGAACCAAGGAGCACATCAAATGATGGTTGCAATGATACACACACTTTTTTTTTTCTTTTTTAACTTGTTATTCTCCAGCAAATAGAACAAAATCATATAGGGGACGTGAACCAAGTTCCTAAAATACTTTGACCTAGTTTTCTTGATCTGGGCTCACAGTATGTATATCATATTTATGATATACATATGATTTTTTAGTTGGGGGAGTTACCAGGGATTGAACTCAGGGGCTCTCCACCACTGAGCCACATCCCCAGCCCTATTTTGTATCTTATTTAGAGATAGGGTCTTACTGAGTTGCTTAGTGCCTCACTTTTGCTGAGGCTGGCTTTGAAGTTGCAATCCTCCTGCCTCAGCCTCCCAAGCTGCTGGGATTATAGGTATGCACCACTGTGACCAGCCAAGGATTCACCACTCTTGCATGTATTTATCAAACAATGCTTGAGCACCTACTGTATGGCAAGCCCTATGCCAAGTGCTAGAACTGAAGGAATGGATAAATCAAGAGTTTGAAGTCTAATAATTTATGACCTAGTGAAGAAGACAGATGTATTAAGCACGTAATTCCAGCAAAGAACTATTTAGTACTACTGTTGCAAGAACCAATCTTTATTACGAATTTGCTGCATACTAGGTATGGTTTTAAATGGGTTTTTATATGATGAATCCATTTAATCAGCTTAATAGTCCTAAGAGTTGTCTGCTATTATAAATCTCCATTTTATAGATGGGGAAACTGAGGCCAGAAGGTAATTTAATTCCTTATCACCAGTTAGTAAGCAGAAGAGCCCTGATCCAGTCTTAAGGAATCTGACCTCAGGAACAGAGTCCTGGAATGGCACTCATCAGTCTCTTAACAAAGGGCTTGAGCTACATCTTGGGATCACAGTGCAGAAAAGCCCCTCATTTTACTTCTGGGCTCAGGGAATATGTGAGATGATATGTTTGTTTCAAAGATTCCCTGCACAGAGAAGTTGGGCAGGATATTTCATGCAGAGAAGGAGCCCATGCCCAGAAGATGATATTTGTAACAGACCTAAAAAAGAGCATTTTCAACCTGTTAAACTTGCCTCTTTTCTTTTTAAATAACACTCAGCATTACCATTAGTTGCATATTCAATATTTGTCTTCCCTGTGGTTCTGGAAACTTCAGGAGGGCAGGTGCCTGTCTTGCTGACCACTGTATGCCTAATGCCCAGCTCATTCTTAAAATATAAATTTGAGGCAAATGAACAAATCCAGTCAAGGCAGAACAGTAAGATAAGGATTAAGCTAATATTGGCCATCACAGACAGGGGTTAATGTTCAACTTCATTTTATACCAATATTAGCATTTTAAAATTCTCACTTCACACTGCTCTTTTGTAGACAGGCCCATGGTATTCTTAAAAGACTTTAAAAGCACAGTATTGTCAAAACTCCCATTACTACATGTTTCAGTAACATTGCGTACATATATCTGGAGCAATTACTCTGTGCACAGAATTCTAAGCATAATGCTGTACTTTACCCATGATAGCCATTAATTAGATGAAATGAAATGATATTACTATTGCATGCAGCACATTTTAAAGTGCAAATCCATGTGGGACAAGAAATGAGTTCTCTTCTTTTCTCTTGTTTAAAAAAAAAAAATGCCAAAGGCCAGTGCAGACAGCTCTCAAATAGTCAGGCTTTCTTAGGAAAGCTGGCAGGACCATCTTAAGAGAAGAAATGTTTTGGCTTTGCTCGTCATCTCAGCAGAGATGTCTGAGGCTGAGGGTAAAAGGGAAAAGACAGTGTCCATTTGCCAAACACTTTAGTGTCATACTAGAGGAGGTGTGGTGATCTGATTATTCCCTTTTAAAATGTCTTTGCAAATATCAAATGAGAAATGCATCTGCCTGGAAAGGTTCTCCAGTCCTTATCAATATTGAAGGTGCAGAGACAGGGCTTGGTCATTTTTTTCAACAATGACATCTTTGATTAGGAAATTATTGTAAGTACAATTCAGATGTTTAAGACAGGCATTTGAACTTTCCTTGAAATCATTTCCCAAAGTTTGGCCCAAAGATGTATTTTTACCTATAGCCTGGCAGAATAATGCGTGATTATAATTCTTCCCCATCTGGAGTAAGCAGGGGAGCTTGGAAACTCAGGAGCAGCATCCCTTCTGCCTCCCAAGGGCACTCGCCTCACAAGAAAAGGCAGTAGGCTCTGAGCCTAGTCTGAAAGTGGCCTTTTTCAAGTTAACAGCTGAACATCAGGTTAAATACATTCATGTAGGGGAAAAAGAAGAGAGCTTTGTGTCAGCCTGACCTGAATTCCATTCTTGACCCTCTTACTTAGTGGCCATGTGTATTTGGGCAAATCGGGAAGCTAGTGTGGAAAAATATTCCCTCTCATCTTTGATTATATTTCCAAATCAGAGTGGAAGAGGAATGTCAGAAACAGCCAGATGTTCCTTCAGAGATATGACAAAACAAGTAATGACTTGTCTAACTCTGAACTGGACAAAAATTTGAAACAACATATTACCTGGCCCTGTTCTGGCTCTAAGAAAATGTAAAACTTGAGAATCGTTCTTCTTTTCTCATTTTTTTTCATTACACAAAATTTGTGGCATATTTATAATGTGCCAACCACTGAACTAATACAAAGGATACTTGGGAAAGCAAATACAGAGGTGGTTCCTTTGGAGTGGTTTGCAGGTTACCAGATTCTCCCATATAAACTATCTGTGATGTGAAAATAGACGTCATGGATGATCCTTACTACAGATGATAAAACAGAAGCCAAGGGCCAGAAAAATATGAGTTTGTCACAAGGAAGTGGAGTCAGAAGCCAGTCTCAAACAGTTTGCTCCAAAGTCAGTGCTCTTTGCATCATACCTGTAATTTCCATTTTTGTACCAACAGCATCGCCAACAGTCTGTTTGGTGTTAAACAGGTGACAACATCCTTTTTGTTTTTTGTACTGGGGATTGAACTCAGGGACACTCAACCACTGAGCCACATCTCCAGCCCTATTTGTATTCTATTTAGAGACAGGGTCTCACTGAGTTGCTTAGCACCTCGATTTTGCTGAGGCTGGCTTTGAACTTGCAATCCTCCTGCCTTAGCAACCCTGCTCCCAGACACTGGGATGACAGGTATATGCCACTGTGCCCAGCAACAATGTAATTTTGTTTATGCCATACCACGTAATTCTGTGTTGTAGATATTTTTATTTTCTCAGTATCTCATTAATAATATTGAGGCCCAGACAGATGTGGTGGCCCATCTAAATTCACCGGACTAGTTAGGGACAGAGCAGAAGTTGGATTCTAAGATAACAAATTCTGTCTACCATACATGGACTCCCTCTTTAAGTATTTCCAAATTCAGAATGTTTAGGTCCTATTTTGATGATCTTAGATTATTTCCATAACCTATGTAAATTATAATTAAATTTCTGCTAATAGGCCATGTTGTGGTAAAACCTCAACAAACAGTGAGCTGAGACCCGCAGGCTTGGAAAGTTATTTATGGCAAGCTCTGAGGGCTGCTGTTACTCCATCTATGTTGCTGCAGCAAAGCATTTACTTGTCTACGCAAGCTGGCTACTCAACTACATTTTTCTTTATTCCCCCTCAGCAAAAATGGGGAAACCAGTTTCCTGCATATGGAAGCATTTCTATACTGCTAGATTTCCTGATGAGGATGGGGTGGGATGGAGGAAGCAGAATTTGTAACTCTTCGTCAGAAGAAATAGATATTTCTGAGTGAGGCTGATTGGACCAGGTCTGCATTGCCAAAGATATCCCCCCCCCCCAAATTTTTTTTTTTTTTCGTTTTTATCCCCTTTCCCCTGTTTGTAAAAGTAAGTGCTCTCTCAATCTGCTTATAACCTGCAAGGACAGAAAATCTATACTTCTTCTTTTCCTCTCTTTTTCTTATTGTGCTGATCTCTGTGGTGGGTTCACCTTCTACTCTCAGCTCCTAAATGGGCACATACAAGGAGGTGAATGAAGGCTTCCTTAGGTGCTGTGGCCACACAAAGTTTTTCCAATTATAATCCTAAATGTGTAAGTGCTGTCTGAATAGATGGCACCTTTAAATTTGGCATGCCCAGCATAATGTCATGAGTAAATCTATATATAACACATTATTCTCTTCTCAAAACAAAGGGCTGCTCAAGCTGCCAAGGGCGTGACAGACAATAAGACACATGATTTTAGTGTTCTAAAAAATATCATATTTCTCCTTCAACATTTTCCCCTTGATGTGGTTGGATCATTATACGACACTGGTCTGCTTCATCAGGTAGAGACCTGTCCAGGGTACAGGAACTCATCTCCTTTGCTGCTTAGAAACACAGGTGAACAGGAAGAAACCTGAAGCGTCTGAGTGACTTGGTGGGAGGTAGGGACACTTCTAAACTAGAGGGTTCAATGCCCCCCAGGTACTCTGTTGCCTCAAGGTTGTCTGAGAGGGTGTGAATGTGTGGCTCTCCTCTTGGTTCTCAGGGGCCCTCAGAGCCCTCTCCTTTGTTACTCTTAACACCATGGGCCATCAGGGAGATTATCACCCCTTTTTACAGATGAGAAAACTGAGGCTCAGAGAGATACTCGGAAGCTTCTCTCAGGTTACACATGAAGTAAGTGATTTGAATTCAGTTTTAACTCTTCATCAGACTTTTCACCTGCTTGTAGGAGGTGTGGGGGCCTTGAAGGTGCTCTTCCCAGGATTTGGAGGGAGGAGAACTGGTCCCTAAGCTCTCCTCCCTCTCTGACACCCTGTGGGATCCTGGACTTTCATAGCTCTAAAGCCCTAGGCTGTGACTGAAAAGGTCTTTCACATCTGATTTTTAAATTGTATTTACTGCCTTTTGTGTATGTCATATAAATCAAATTCATAAATAGTTAAGGATTATAACACTATTCTTTAAAGCACTTAACAGGAGGTGGGGTGGATTGAATTTTTATTTAAATCTGACATCACTATTGAAATGTTCACATTCATATCTTTTCCCTAGTTCAGCGGAACTCCTAATAGCAAAGCTGATGTGTTTGGCTCCATGCTCCTCCCTCCCTGCTCCATCCCCACACCCTTTGTTTTCTTCCTCTAGGACTGGAACTGGCACAGTGCTAGTGCCTAATAGCTGCTCAATAAAGAACTGCAGTATTGCTTTGCAGTATTGCTTTTTAAAAAAAATCATATTTAATTCTCTCTCTTACAGAAAGCCACAAAGGTTTTTAAACATTAGTTTAAAGAAGCATTAATAATTCATGCCTGCCACAATAAAGTAACTCTTTATAGTGACATATTGAATCAGTATTATCACATGTGCATGCTATACTTAGACAATATGCAGATCAATGAAAAACAGGGCCACCTTCTAGGAAGTTTTGAAGAATTTACAATGTAAAGGCCATTTAATACTGTATCTGAAGCCATGCCTAATTTTCTAGAACACTTCTGGTTCCCATAATTTCAGTTTTTTTTTCCCAACAAAGGCAAATGATTACATGTCTAGTGAAATAAATTTCTACCTTCATATCACAGTTAGTGTTTTTTATAAGTTCATCAATTGAAAGAAAGCAAATCAGGAGCTCTGATTGAGAGAAATTAAGTCTCTGTAGTTCGATGGCACAAGAAATCCTATTGAGTGGACCAGCAAATATACAACCCTCTGCTTTTAGAATCTAGGACCCAAAAGACACTGCAGATCTGTTCACTTTCGGAACTCCCATGCATGGAGGGTATGATAGGTGTGATGCATGCTACTATTTACAAGAAGTATGCAAGTTGACTGTTATTAGCTCCATTTTATAGACAAGAAAACTAAGGCTCAGCATCACAGGGCTAGGCATTGATAGAACAAAGAGTCAGACTCTGGTCTGTGGAATTCCTCAGCCGATGTTCTTTCTACCACTGCCACGATGCTGCTTGGGGACCTTGATCTCTTCCTCTGTGCAGAATTCACTGGTGTACAGCACTCCAAGCTAAGAACCATTGCTTCAAAATGACAGAGGAAAATGGAGTTGGTCAGATGTGACCCAAAGCAAAGATCTAATTCAGAATCATTTAGTTTCCTGTCTGCCACCTGAGACCACACTCATATTTCTCCAGCTCAGGGGCCTTGTTGGAGGAAGACCCACAGACCTACTCTCTCAGACTGCCTTTTTATGGCAGCCCTGCTGCCAAACGACTTCCCAGTTACTAACATTTAAAATCACACTTGCTACATGACAGTCGAAACACCCATGCCTATACTCAAAATCTCTTGCTGGCTTTTTAGCAGATCTTGGCTTGCTCTTTCCTCCTGTGCTCGCATCTCTGGGATCTTAGGGCACTCTGGAAAGGCAATGCTCCATGTGTCCTAATGATGCAAGAGGTGGAAAGCGCCTCCTGATAAAATTCACAGGCCTCATCCCTTGCTGCAGCTCACCCTGTATTTTTATGTTAATAATAATAAAAAAAACAACCTCAAAAATGCTAGCTAAGAGTATCTGATGTCTGAATGAGGAAGTACTTCTAAGGATCACAATGGGAAGACATGGTGATGAGAGATATCAGCAATCAACTACATAAAACAAATTTCTGCATACCAAAAATTCATTAAAAAATAAAAGGCAAATAGAAGTGACAAAGGTCTGCTATCTTTACTAGAGATGGATCTTTCATGAACTGAAAACAAAACTTAGAAAAAATAGATAAAGGTCATGAATAGAAAATTCACACAAACAGCTAATAAACATGAAAAAGAATTTTGTCTCTCTAGTAATCAAAGGAATATAAATTAAAACAATATTAAAGGACTAGTTTTTGTATATCAATATGTCAAAGGTGAAAAAGAAAGATAATTTCCAGTGTTTATAAGCATGTGGGAAGTGGTTTTCCTTTTTGCGGTTTGATGCACATTGAATGAGAAGTTTGCTTCTCATTATTGTCCAACTTTGCATTTCTTTGACTATAAAAAGATTTTTAAAATGTTGATATTCTGTGACCCATTAATTCCAATTCTAGCACTCTGTGTTAAGAAAATAATCAAAGATGGGAACATGAATATGATTATTATAGCATTGCTTGCATTTTAAAAATTGGGTTGAGAAGAACCTAAATACTCAGAAAAAAGAAGTAGTTGAATAAGTTACGGTTTGTGCATTACTATACAAGCACAAAAAATTATAAACAGTTGTAATGTCATTAAAAATGCTCATGACATACAGACATACATGTGCATGCATACACACATATACAATATAATCTCAGTTGCTTAAAATGTATCCAGTACACATATATACACAAAAACAAGGAAATTCACAAGTGCTCAACAGGGATTACTTCTAGGTGGAGGAAATATAGTATTATGTGTATCAATTTTCTTCTCTGCAACATTTTCTATAATGAACATGCATTGCCTTTATAATAAAAATTCCAATGGTGTTATTAAAAAATCAGAAAAGAAAACATGTAGGTGGCCTGTGTTGGAAACACCACCAACAAAGTCTAACACACTGCAGTCGTAACGTTAGACAATCCAACGGGAGCCTGCCTGATTACTGTCAATACACCATTGAGGCAGAAAACTTAAAATAAAGCTTTTTTTTTTGTTTTGTATTGCTTTTTTCTTTTTGGCAGTGCTGTGAATTGATCCCAGGGCCTTGTACATGCTAGGCAAGTGCTCTACCACTAAGGTGGGCATACCCCAAGACCTTATTAAATGTGCATTAATACCTGCTTAAAAATCAGGTACAATGAATGGGAGATATTTGCTACTACAAAGGTAAAGTGCAGTCAGTTACTATTTGACTTGATACAAAAGAACTGGCTGTTCTAAAAAAGCACCATTACTTAATATAACAATTCTTCTAAAATATGAAAACTATTTTTTTACTTAAAAGTAATATATGTACATCAGTAAATATTGAAAAAGTAGGGGAAATTGATAGAAAAAAGAGAATTATATTTCCACTATGCAAAGACAACTATAATTCAAATTTCATTGCTGTCTACCCTTAATATTGGTATTTTATTTTTATTGGTTTATATTTGCTCTTTTTTTGTCTGCTCATAACTAAGATTATTAAGATCACAGTATACTTTGTTCTCTAATTAGATAATATTTAAATTGACGTGTCGCTTCTTCCTTTTTTTTTTTTTTTGGCATTGGAGGAAAAATCATCATCATTTAAAGGAATTGCAATTCAAAGGACCAAACTAACAAGCAAATTCTATTGCTAAGGTTCTAATGTAAGGCTGGGGATCCAGGAGTTGGAGGCTCTGAAGGCATTTTATTGTATTAATGTCTACACCAATAGAAATGAAAATGAGACCAATCATGTTTTGTATTTTTAAAGGATTTGTGGTTCTCTGTTCAAAGTATCAAATATTTGGCCAGATGACTTTGGGTCTGTAATTACCATTCATCACAATCACAGCCAGCTGAGTCACATCAGCCAAAGAGGGCTCACCCCCAAATGTCAGAGCTCTCTGAAAAAGATTGTTACTAGAGCAAGCAGTAAGAGCCAGGGTGTGTTTGCAACACAGTTGAAAGCCTCTAGAAACTTCTAATACTTGAGGAAAATCTAGATGATATTTTTAATTATCTCCACCCATCACTTGAGAAAACAATGAGTAAATGAAAGAAGACAGGCAGAGAAAATCTTTCTTGTGGAAAAAGTGGTACCCGAGTATGGAGCAATGTGAAAATCAAATTGAGGTTTTGCTGTTTCTTTGATCTTTATTTTTAAAATTATGAATTTCAAATAATAAATGTTAACATCATAACGGATACTGTTTACCCAGTGCGTCAAGTACTGTGTCCCTTGTACATATTACAAACATCAAATTCTTCCACAGTCCTTGTTCTTTATTCAGCTTCACAAGCTGATGAAACTGACTCACAATGGGAAAGACAGAATTCGAATTCAGTGCTTTATTTTGCTTTGCCATGGATATCTATTTAAAGCAGAGCCTGACTTATATCTATCATGCCATTACAAAAGGATCATTTTGGTTTATAAGAAGAAGAAGTTGGAATTTATTATTATGAACTGTTCCCATAAGTATCAGCAGTAGGACACTTTGTTAAAAGGTGTTTTTTTTCTTCACCCCCTTTTGTATGGTCAATAGCTAGCATGGATCCACAGCCCCTGCAGTGAGGGAGGGCTCTGGGTTCCAGTTTGGCATGCATGATTGCATTTAACCCTCACCACAATTCTGTCGAGGGGGAAAAGAACCTACCAATCAAACAAACAAACAGAACCCACTTTTCCGCTTTCAAACGGAAGCACAACAAAGTTATGTGGCCAGCCTAAGCCCTGCAGCCAGCAAGGGAAAAAACTGGTATCCCCTTCAGTCAAGAGCCATCCTCTTCCACTGAACTATTGTCTCCATGAATCAGAGGGATCTCTTCTCACACAACCACAGAATTTAGAGGAGGAGGGCATCTTAAGAAGCTCCTTATAACAACTATCTGGGGCAAAGAACAATGAGCCCAGAGAGGACAGTGATTTTGTATCGGTCACACAGGGAAGGAATAGCAGAGTAGAATGTCTGCTCCCAATCTGGCATCTTAAAAATATTATCTGGTAAAGAACTGATGGTCACAGGTGGGAGTTTTACTGGTAGCTTCTCAGCTATCAGTCTTTGACCTCCTAGGATCAGTCTAGTTTGCATGTTATCTTCCTCTTCTCTCATTCCTTCACATCAAAGGCCCTCAGCCACAGTGCAATGTCAGTCCTCTGGAAGAGGCAGGAGCCCAGCTGTTTCCATGCCTCCTTTCATATCCTTGTCCCAGGCTCAGAGCTAGACAAACCCACAGATAACATTTAGGAACACAGAGCACCCCACTTCTACTGACAGTAAATGGCTCATGAACCCCTGAGCCTCCCATTCTTGCTCACTTTCTAGACAACTCTTATCTTCTCGCCTGAAAAATGCTTTTATGAACTCCCAATTTCCCCACAGTCTCCCCATCTGGACAGGGCCTCTGTGCTCAGTCCTTAAGTTGGAACACAAGAAAAGAAAAACCAGGAATTAGTCTAAACTTCAGAAACCCTCTTTGTAGCGTGGTTCTGAGTGTCACTGCTGACAGCCACATGTTCAACTTTCTACAGCCACTTGGGCCTTTCCCCAAGTGCTGGAGTGCAGCAATAAACCGCGGCTTGACCTTTCTGCTCAGTCCCTTGGCTGTGTTTTGGGATGTCTCGTCTCCCTTAGAGTTTGCTAGAATTGGCTGGAGAACAGTCCTTGACTAAAACAACTGAAAAATATACTTAACACTGCATTGATTTTCCATATAATTTTATAAGCACAAACATTCTCTTTCATTTCCTGACAAACAACTATATTCCCCAAAGTGTCCAATAAAAATCAGTAATTTGCACATCACTGTCTTCTCCAGTGGCTATTGTTTGAGGTTAGTCACCAAGGCCAAGGTCTTTCTCCTGCTGCCTCTACCTCTCTTTCCCTACCCCCAAACAAACCAGAAAGTGGAATGGGAAGTTATTGGGGTGGTGGCTACATAGGCCTTCCTGACACTGTGTTCAACGTCCTTTTTGGAAAAAGATAATTTTCAAGCAATACATAATTTCTCAAGCACAGAAAAAGGAAGCTAGGGGCAAAGAAGAAAACTGCTACACCAGCCTCGGCACTGCCTCCAACTCTGAGGTGCACAGCCTGCACCCGCTGCCATCCCTCTGCCTCCCCTCACGCTCATGCCAGCCCTGAGCAACCACAACTCCGCCCCATGCTTTCGTGCAAAGCTAAGATGATTAATTCAATGACTGACAAGTGTCTGAATCCAAATGGGCACCGGGTCCTCCGTGGCAGGTGTTACGGACAGTTGCATCATAAGACAAGCAAAGGCAAGAGTGGAAACTGAAAGTGGGAGGTCCTCCTTCCTAAGACTCTTTCTGTTGTGCCCTCTCCTTCCAGCACTAGGGACATTTCTCGAATCTCCTCCTCACATCCAGGACAGCCTTTCCTCCCAACCAAACTGTCTGAAACATGACCCAGGTGGCAGCACAGAAAGAAAGAGAAAGGTGTAGATTCTCACTCAGAAGCCAGTTCTCCTCCGTCCTGGAGACGCACAATCCTCAGGAGATAGGATACTGTGGTTGCCAGGGGGACCCGAAATACCGGTTTGTCACAATCCTGAAGGAATTGGCTCCCAATGCAGAGAGGGAAGATGTCAGTCATTCAAAACCTGATGTGGCTCAGCCTGAAGTGGAAAAAGAAGAAGCAAAAAAAAAAAAAAAAAAAAGCATTCCTCAGGAACGGGTAAGCAGAGAAGCATAGTAGTTATGGCCATGCGCTCCCCATCAAGAAATGCTGCAGCCCCATCAGTCCAGACTGAGCCAGAACCTTGCGTGTGGGTCGTGTCAGGAAGTGTGCATTCTTGCTTGGTGTTTAGGTGGTGTTGTTTTTTTTTCTCCCCTTTTCCCTGAGCCCTGGCACTGGGGAGTGTGGAATGGCTCAACCTGTTGTAATCGAACATGTGGGTTGCTGCTTGTTGCAAAGATATTGCAGCAGCCTCTTCATTACAGGAGGCTGTTCTTGGATGCTCAGAATTAATTTCCTTGTCTGTGGCTGCCTGCTTGTGCTCTTGGCTGGGGGTGGGGTGGGGTGCTGGGTGGGATACGGACTGTAGGAAAAAGGGGACACTGGGCAGAAAGGGACTGACAGTGACTTGATGCTCCCCAGAGTTCCCATGTGCTGGGAAGCGTGGGCCTGAGGACCACCTGGGGTCTGGCACATGTCAGAGGGGAGGACAAGCCAAGGCATTCTCTATGTATAGTTGGGCTCTAATATCCCTAGCCCTTAATCCTACCCCCAGAACTTTGCCTCCAACATAAATGATGACTCCTGGCATCTTACTCAGAAGGTAGCACAATCCAGCAGAAACAGCAAAGGCACTCACTCACCCACTTTTGGCTCATTCGCTCACTTATGCATTTGCTCCTGCATGCATGCACTTGCAGTCCATTCCGGTACTCATTCATTCGTCCTTGTGTTCATTTGTTCATGTATTAATTCTTTCATCCATTCTCATACTCATTTGCCTATTCAATATTCACTCATTTGTATATATACTCATTAACAAATATTAATTTACATTATCACTCGTCCACATGTTCATGCATTCTCTTATTAATCCATTCATGCAATCCATGCCCTAGCCTGTATGCATTCATTTTTGCGTATGTGCAACATTTGCTTTGCTTGCAAGTGCTAGTTCCTATATCTGTTCCATTCATTCATTCAATCATTCATTTACTAACAGTTAAATTTTTTCAATCATCTTTATGTGTACTTCTGTATGCACTCATTCACTTAACCTCTCATCTGTTTAAGACACATTCTAGGTTCTACTGTGTGTTTGGTGAAAAGAAGAATGAGGCATTCTTCCTGATGGAATTGAGGGACAAAAGACTTGGCCAGACTAACATGAAGAGGAAGGCAATAGGTGTATAACATAGAAGTGGGCAGAGAGTGGCCAGAAGAGGTTGGTTGTAAGGAGGGCTGAGGGACCCAGTGGGGGGTGGGAGCATCTGACTTAGATTCAGATTAATTAATTAATTAATTAATGAGGTTAGTGAACCAGACCAGAGGCCTTGAACTTCACTCTCCATTCATGATAGCTTTGAAGTTGCTTAATTATCCTCTCTGAAGCTCAGTCTCCTCATCTGTAAAATGGTGAGGAATACTGCGGATGGCTCTGGGTGGTTGGGAGGAATAGCTGGAGGTGACATATGTCGAGAGCCTCACAGATTAAAAAGGTGCTCTGTAAATGTTTATTTTCTGTCTGCTTCCCCTCTAAATTCCCTTTCCAAATCTCTATCAGCAAGTTCACCTTTACCTTCTCTGGGGAAAGTACTGGAGAGCAGCCCTGCACCCAGGCTGCTGGTCAGGCTGGGAGAGCCAGAAGTTAATCTCCCAGAGGGTTTTAGATCTTAGAGGACCCTGGAGAAGGGCCCAGGGAAACTGTCAAACAGTCTTTCAGATGTAAAACCTGCCAAGTGAATTGGCCAAAGGAATCTGTTAGCACAGGATCTGTACAAACCCTCTTCACCTGGTGAAAGGGGATGAAGGGTTTTACTAAGCACCAGTGAGATCACAGTCTGGGAGCCACTTTAGGGGGGATGACGGGGAAAGGGAGGGGAGGGGTCTGGCTGGCTCAGGGGGTGGGGGTGGGGGTTCTTCTTCTGCAGATCTGAGGGGGAGGGGAAGCAGAGAAATTTGCCCTCTGTCCACACCAGGTGTGGACACTACCGATACATCCTCTCACTTGTTTCTCCCAGCAGCCTCATGAGCCAGAAATTATTACGAATGAGGAAACTAAGAGACTCAGCAATTTGTTCAAGGTCACACAACTAATAAGTGGTAGAAGCAGAATAGAGATGCAGGTCTGATGGACTCCAAAGCCTCTGCTTTCATCCACTATCACATGTTCTCGTGAAGGGTTTCTACCCTCTGTGGGTGATTTTTTAAAGGTTCATTTAATTAGAATATGAAGGGTCATTGTCTAAAGATTTCTTACTATTTTTTATAAGTGAAACTTGAAGTGTGAATGGCAGTAGGCCAAAGTCTGCAAGGGAATACACAGGGATTTTAATATCAGAGTCATGTACAATACATGTGTATGGTGTATATCATTTTCATTTTTATTGTGAAATACTCTGAGTAGTGGGAAACATAAACATGATATCAAATACAAATGGCTCCATGGTTTACCATCTTGCTCCAAGGCTAGGGCTCTGGGGCTGTGGCTGTCTTGGAAGGACTGGTTTTGTAGCCTAGGCTTTCAGTAAAAAATTAAGAATGTACCAGGTTTGGTGCTGGTGTTCCAGATATGCAGCCACAGATATGGCAAGAACAGGAGTAATCAGAGGGCTATTGCTTGGCAGGAGGGTCTGTGTTATGAATAAATTGTGCCCAGCAGCTCCTATACCTTAGGATGTGACTGTATTTAGAGACAGGGCCTTTAAGTAGGTAGAAACAGAGACCCTGTCTCAAAATTTTAAAAAAGGGCTGGGGATGTGGCTCAGTAGCTAAGCACCCCTGAGTTCAATATCCCCGGTACAAAAAAAAAATAAGTTACATTAAAATGTGGGCCTTCGAATCTGGACGTGGTGGTGCATGCCTCCTCAGGGGTGGGAGGCTGAGGCAGGAGGATCTCAAGTTCAAAGCTAGCCTCAGCTACTTAGTGAGGCCTTAAGCAACTCAGTGAGACCCTGTCTCTAAATAAAACACAAAAAAGGGCTGGGGATGTGGCTCAGTGGTTAAGTGCCCCTGGGTTCAATCCCTGGGACCAAAAAATAAAATAAAATAAAATAAAAATGAAGGCCTTCAGATGGGTCCTAGTCTAATCTGACTTGGGCCCTTCTAAGAACAGAAGACTAGGACATAAAAGTGACACCAGGGGCTCCTTTGCAGTGGGTGACCTGTGAAGAGGCAACAACAGGGCAGCCATCGGCAAGACAACCAGAGAGAGATTTCAGAGGAAACCTCCCTGCTGGCACCTTGACCTTGGACTCCAGCCTCTAGAACAGAGAAGGAAATGTCTGCTGTTGCTACCACCCAGCCTGTGGCGTTTGTTTTGTCAACCCTAGTCAGCAGATTCTCCCCTGGTTCAGTCAGGGAAGAATATGTGGGGGTCCAGGACAGGGAGGGTGACTTGGGGACATGGGGAACAGTGGCCATGCATAATCAGTAGGGAGGAACTTCAGCATTTTAACAACTACCAAAACCCACCTGGGGCACACTGCTGAATCAGCCCTGAGCACATGTGACATAAACAAAGGGGAAGGAAAGGGGAGAATCTTCCCAGAGAGACTTTCTTAAGTAACCAGAGACTGAGTATGCCACAGGGGCAGGAGGGGTAAACACCAACACCCTCCTGGACCCAGGGAGATCTCAGGTGGGGAAAGCATGAAGACCTCAGGCAGGCTGAGCACACTGGCTGGTTTTATTTCCTGAACCCTCCACTAAAACTACAGGAGTTTTGTTTGTTTCTAAGGCATAATCTGATGAAGACAGGGAGACTGGGAGTGAAGAGATCCACAGAGTAGCTAACAGCAGGTGACAAGGGACGAGAAAGCCCATTCTGAGTCAGTGGAGGGGGAAGCTGACAGTTGTCCCAATTTCCACTGTCAAACCTGCAAATAGCTCAGGAATTGGCAGCTCCAGGTACTTTTGGAACTTCAGAGTGGGAAGAAGTTTGATCCCTAGAACCTCTGCCTCACTTTACCTTTCTGGGAGATTTCATTGCCCACCCAAGGGGGAGCATGCAATAGCGGCTCAGCCCTGCAGGGCACCAGGTAGAGCTGAGGCAGAACACCACAGTGAACAGCAGAAGGTGATGTGCATATCTGCTCACAGAAAGCAAGACCTGCCCCACTGCCAGTGCCCGGCCACAGGACAGACCAGGTTACTACTGCTGCCATAATTGCCACCAATTAGTGAATAAAACAACACAACTTTATTATCTTATAGTTCCAGAAGTGAGAAATCCAATATCAGTTTCAAGGACTAAAATCAAGGTGTTGGCAGGGCTGTGTCCCTTCTGGAGGCCTAAGGCGAATCTTGTGCCTTGCTTTTCTCAACTTGTCAAGCTGCCCACATTCCTTGGCTCAAGCCCTCCTCACTCCAACCTCTGCTTTGTGATTGCGTCTCCTTCTTGGAGTCTGAGCCTCTTGCCTCTTTCTTATCACAATTTCTAATTACGGTGGACCCACTGGAGGATCCAAGATACTCTCAAGAACTCTCAAGAATCTTAATTTGAAGACATCTTCAAAGTGCCCTTTGACATCTAAGTAACATATTCATAGGTTTTAAGGATCAGTGCATGGACCTTTTTATTTTGTTGACCACATAGGGCATCAAAAGATCTACTCTGGGAGTCTAGTTAATCTGATCCAAGAAGAAGGGACTAAAGAGACTGATGATAGGGTTTCCCAGCACTTGACTATGCCAGCTCTCCTATGGCAACACTTACATAGACAAACCCCACCCCTGTGCTCAAGTAACTCTTCATCTCCAGCCTTAAACACTGGCAGACATTTAGGAAAACCATTAGCATGGAAGATGGAGACCAAAATGGAGAAAGGAGACCCGGGGAGATGAAGTCCATGTAGGGAATTGACAGTGTGTAAAGAAAACGGTACACATTAGAAGGGTTGGAAGAGAAAGCTGAGGTCTTTTAGGAAATAATGCAATAATTAAATACAAAACCAAGGAAGTGAAAAATATGGGAGAAAAGTATGTCGGCATACTGACTTTAGAGATTCCACATCTAAATGATAGGAGTTCCAGAAAGGAAAGCATAGAAAATGGGGGGGAAATCATTAGTAAAATTATTCCAGGATGTTTTCCAGAATCTAAGGGCATGTGCTTTGAGGTCTAAGGGTTCATTGATTGCCTAGATAAAACTAAACCTACTCAAGGTACATCATTATAAGATTTCACAACTTTGGGGACAAGACTAGTTCTTAAAAACTTCCAGAGAAGAAAGGGCACAGCTGAGGCAGAACACCACTCTGCCCTGAGAGGAGGAATCTGAATATCTTTGGTCAGTTCAGTAGCACTGTTGGAAACTGGAAGGCAAATGAGATACCTTCAAGATCCCAAAGGAATCACTTCTAACTCAATTTTGTGTGTATGGGGTGGGGGGGAGGCGGGGGGATGCAATAAGAAGCCAGGAGAAGAGGGGTAGAGATGAAGACAGCAGTACCCCCAACTAGAGGACATCAGTCCGGGAAGAGAAGGCCAGAGGACTCAGGAGAATGAGTGCATCCTAGTCCCAGCCCCTCCCAGCCAGTAGTTAGAAGGAGACATCTTGTCATCTCTTAATAAGCCTGAAGTTGCCTTTGTTGCCAAAGATTCAAGAGAAAAGTTTTGTATGGTGAACCAGCTCCTACGTAGATGGACTCATTCTCTCAGCCTTTCTCTATTATTTGGTTCCCTTTTTACAGATCTGCCTCAGTTTCCCCTCTGGTTTTCTAGGTCCCTAATGACCCACATCCCACCCATTGCCTGGGGCACTGCCTCCCTGACCACCTCCACCTGTGCCAATCTTTTGCCCAGGTTGGGCTGGAGACTGCTTGCTGGGCTCCAGCCATGCATGAGTAGCTCACTCTGTGATGTTGCTGTAGAGGTTTCCACAGGCCTATACACCCACTTGCAGGGACAATCTATCTGATGTTCTGAGGTGGCTCCTTTGGTCAATGCACTCTGGGCTGGGAACTCTCCACAACTCAAGATTACCCTCTGCACCAGAATCTTCCCCCAGTCCCTACTCCAGGCCTCTTCCTGGGGGGGGGGGGGGGCATAGCCCAGGACATATGGTGCCAGAGCACCTTGGCATAGAACACCACTGCCTTTTTGTACCAATACCCTCTTGCTTTCAGATCCTAAAATAGAAACCCAAACCTGAAAATGAGGCTAATGAAGACCCACTCAGCCTATATTTGCCTGGCCAAGTCCTTACCCTTTGCCGTCTACCCGGAGATCACATTTGAACAATGAAGAGTGAGAGGGACATTTATTATGGCAGTCATCTTGAATCTACCCTAATTTTAAAAAGAAAATTATTAGCAAACACTAATTAGATAGTGTTATGAGCTATGAGTGGTACAAATTACTTATACATACTTCACTGCCAACCATGACATATCAGTTTCAATATGATTTATTGGGAGGCCAAACACCCTTTCTGTTCTATTCCATGATGTTCCCATAAAGATGCCTATTGATTGAAGAGAGGGTTAGGTGATAGAGTAAAATCCAAAACTACTAGTGGATACCAGTTTCAAGGAAATTCATAGTATACCTGCTATGTACCAGATGCTGAGTTATAGGATTTTAAATGCCCTGTCTGATTAAATTATGAAGGTGAGAAAAATTTGCTAAGAGCCACAGCCAAGTAATATGATGCATGGCATTTTTGGTTGAAAGGTGATGCCAGCAAGCCATTGAGATGATATGATTATGTTAAGATTTGCATTCATATGTATATTGGACTCCTGCTGTTCACCTCTGGCCTGCTATGGGACTCCTGGAGAGTTCCCATTGGTTGGGGAAGTGCGGTAGGAGGGAATTCCGGAGGAGGGAGTTCCTGTTGGGACCCGGGAGAAGCCGCGTGGGTCCATCGGCAATCTTCCCGGGGAGCATAAGGGGCATTGGTGGCAGTTTCAAAAATAAAGTTTGTTCCTGCTTGAGTGGCTCGTGATTTTGTGCCCAGCCAGACTGAGGCAAAAATTGAAATTATTATTATGAATTATAGCCACTGGTAAACTGTGTACCATGTGTCTCTCAGTCACCCCTCCTGTTTTGCACCTCTGAAGTAGGGGCAACATTTTTCAACCCAGCCAAATCACCAAAGGTAAAGGAATTCATAGTCAACCCTGAATGAATTCTAGTTTCTTATAACTATTGCTGCTGAAATTATTCTTCTTGGAATGGTACTTTCTAGGTTTTAAAAAATTTCAAATACATTATATAATTTTATCCTCCCAGCATTTCAGGAGGTAGTCAGGAATTAAAACTCTTCTGGCATTTTTGGCAGTGCCATTGGCAAAAGGAAAGTATGATGTCAACTGAAGGTGTTTGGCATTTTGAATCTACTAGGAATGTGTCAATTTTCCTGGTAGGTAGGAAACTGAAATCACTGAGATCTTGGACCAGTATGTTCAAATGTGTCAATGAGTACATATGAATTTTCTCCTTGAAAAGTTCTATATTTGGACACTAAAAGAGGAGTAGGGTTGGTCTGTTCTCTTCAGTGGATCATGAGCTCCCTAACAAGGGCTGTGCCTTCCTTAGGTCAGTGTCCTCAGAGACTAATGTAGTACCTGGAAAAGAGGAGGGGGCTCATGAAGGGTCCAGTGACTGACCAACAGACTGACTAATTGACCCAATGACTGACAGAATGATGGAGTAGATAAATACAGGAAAGATTCAGGAGACTGGCTGGTACATAGGAAATTGAGATCACCAAGATTTGGGGCCAGTATGCTCAAAATGTGATAAATACAAACTGAGAAGTCCCCAGCATAAAAAATTAGAATTTTTAAACTGGGAAAAGAATAGATTAAAATGCATATGTAATTTGAAAATATGAACATGTATTTATTTATGAGCAAATAAAGCATTTTTTTTCAGTTCTAACCATAAAATTTGATTAACATGTGTCCTTATTATGACTCTTGACACAATTCAAGTTTTTTGTTTGCTTGTTTGTTTTGTCTTTTGCTTTTTTTTAAACAGGAAAGAAATCCTGAGAATTACCCTTGCAAGTTAAATACAATTTTTTACTTTACTAAATTTAAGTGATATCCTTCTTCCACAGCCAAATATAGAGAAATCAGCCATCATTAATTACATTTTTAAACGTGGAACATTTAGCCAATAGCAGGAACAACAACAGATTCACCTTCTACAAAGGTAACTAACACCCTTTCTACTGGTTGATATTAGCAACCATACAGAAAACAACAATAATATATTCCACAGGTGTGGAAACTAAATGTGATTAGGTTCTGAGTTGTTGGTAGAGGATATAAATAGAAAAATACAGACACACACATATACATAGTTTTCACATGTAAAGTATTTTATGAACTATAGATGCTTTTGTCTATTAGATGGCAGCCCATCTAATTCAACTCTATAGACAGCATTAAGTCACTCATCTAACAAAAGGTTAAGGGAGCTGAGAATTACCAGGCAATGTGCTTGATCCTGGAGGCATGTGGGCAAATGCTGAACTCAAGGTGTGCACAATCTAATAGAGAGAACACACCTGGAAATCAAAGGCAAACAATCTGGTTTGATGTAAAAAGGGAAGAGCAAAACAAATTGTGAGGAAGCCCAGAAGGAGGGAAGAGGAGTTAAGTTTCTGAGATGCAAGTTCATAAAAAACAACTCACCTGAACCTGGTATTGATGGAAGCTACATCAGACTCCCATTGTGGTCAGGGATCTTTCCAAATTGACAACTGGGAACCCTGTTGCTCTTCTCCTTAAACACATTAAATGACCATCTCCCTGCTAGGCTCTCAGTTGTCACAGGGCAGAGCCTAGCTCACTCTGCTCACCTCTTAGTACTTCACGTTAAAGGCCCAGGTCCAAGCCAAGTAGGCACTCGTATTTATTTGTTGGACAAATGAATGTTTTGGAGATACCACAACATTATGAGTGTGAAGTTTCAGGAAGCTGTCCTCCTTCTCCCTCAGTGTGTTGTGAGAATTTCACATCTAAGAACAGTGGGGGGTTATGAGCCAAGTCTTTGGATACATGACCTGGTTTCAAGTCCTGACGTCTTAGTTTCCTAACTGTATGACCTTAAACAAATTATCTAACCTCTATAATTTCTATTTCTTACCTACAAAATGAGAATGATAATAATTATAGTAATAATAGTAATAATAATATTGGTGTCTGCTGGAGAGGATAATGATGAGAATTATGCATTTATAAAAAAATGACCAACAACCCCTCCCCTTTGTGTATTAAATGTTCAGCAGTTGTGGATATTATTTTTGTAATGCTCCTTTAATTCTAAAACAAATTTCCAGTCATTTACTGATGTTCAGAGCTTTGTAGGGCTCCTCTTTGGGAGTAGCTTTTAGGGGCTCACTTTTAAGCCTCTCTCAGGAATCTTTAGATCAGTTCCTTTCCCTCCATCTCTGTCTCAAGAAGTCACTGTCTCCACTTGGTCATTTAGTATGTTTACCAGGTTTGGCCTCAAATGACTCAGGGTTCTGTCTGTATTTCAATTGGAAAAGACATAGACATGTCCCCATTGAGAAATCTAGAACCCATGTTGTCTATTGACAACTTGGGGCTGGGTAAAGAAAAGGAGTATCTTCCAGAAGGGAGCTGTCCTTATTGCTGACGAAAAGGGGCTAGCTCTTTAATTTAACCCTGTGTCTGCCTTGCAAAAGCAAAACCTTTAAAACTTTGTGTTTTTGTTTTGTTTTGTTTTTTTGTATATTTGTTCCTATAAGAAATTTCTGCAGGGGAAAAAAAAGGATGGAGGTAAAGGAGGTTATAAGTTTGGACACTTGGAGAAAATCCAGTGATGTGCATATTTGACATCAGACATTTGAACTTTGTATTTCAGGAGGCATCTTTGGGAGAGCAGAGATATGCAAATGACTAGAGGATGAGCAGGGGATACTTAGCCTTTACTCCAGGTTAAGACAGGGTCATGAGTGATCTTGTAATTTTGAAGCAGCTTTGTTAACTGGACATGGTCTGAATGTCGGTGGAAACTGGGAGAAAACTAGAAGGACCTGGGAGACCCAAGTTTCAGTCTTCATCTGCCTCCTGTGGTGCTGCTGGCTTTGTGCATGTGAGCACCTTGTCCTGTGTCAGTTGCATTATATCGGTATAACAATGAGACCTTTGATACCTATCATCTTTTTTCTCAACCAAGGACCCCCTTTCATTATTTTCCCCACAGGACCCTATTTTTTTCAAGGCTTTGCCTACTTAACAAACAAGATTGAAAAGCTTATTAATAATAAGCTTGTGCAATGGGTACTGGAGGCAAGCACATTATCTGGGAGGCAAATTAGCCCTTGGAGGGCAATTCTACTCCAACAGGAGAGATAATCCCGGTAATAATTCCAATTGTGCTTACTATGATCATTTATTAGGAACTTAGTACGAGTCAGACGCTATGGATGCCTTATCTAATTTAACCCTTATTACAAAGTGGGAAGAAATTGTTGTTATTTATCCATTCCACAGATCAGGAAGCTGAGGCTGGGGGATTCCAGCAGCTTGTCTAAAATTATATAGCTAGTAAGGATCAGAGCAAGGGTTTGACTTCCATGTGTCTGACTACACAACTAAAGCCCTTAACCACTCGACTCAACTGCCTCTCAGTTTCAATAGAATGAAGTTGCTTGTCTAGGGCTTAAGTTCTAAAATCAGTAAGGATGTGGAAAGTTGCAGAGAGTTGTCATTGTCCCTGAATCTCCCCTACAGCTATAAGTGTGACAAGATGCTCACAGTACAACTGAGACCAAATATAGAAAAAGCATCAAATATACCTCACTTCAGGCCTGCTCTGGGGCATACCTTGTTGGCAGCAAGATGGGCTGAATTGCTGTCCTATTTAAAATTTTTATATTATATATTTTTCTTATACTTTCTCTACTTTTTTCCTTCTCCTTTTTTTAATTGAATGATTTCAGTTGAAATTATTTATATTAGCTTCCTGCTACTATAATGAATGACTACACATTTAAATATAACAAATAACATACATGATCATCACATACTTTTGGAGACCATAACTTCAGCATGGGTGTCATGGGGCGGAAATCAAGGTGTTGGCGAGGAGGGCCTTGTTAGATCTGGAAGCTCTGAGAGCATTCACTTCCTGTGTCTTCTAGTTCACAGAGGTGGCTGATACTCCTTGGCCAGGACACCTTCTGTCTTCAAGAGCAGTGAACTGCGCTTCTCACACCCCTGCTTCCTGCTCACATCTCCTCTCACTCTGACCCCCCTACCTCCCTTCTTTTACTTAAAATAACCTTTGTGATACACTGGGCCCAACTTGATGATCCAGCCTAAATCTTCCCACCTCAAGATCCTTAATTTAGTCACATCTGCAAAGTCTCATTTGTTATGAAGGATAACATACTGACAGGTTCAGGTATGAGGACCTGGATGTCCTGGGGGGCCTTCTCTGCATATCACACTGCTTAAGTTAAAGACATTGGCAGCAAGATGGGCTGAATTCTGTCCTATTTAAAATTTTTATATTATATCTTGTTTTATTTTTTACACACTTTCTCTACTTTTTCTCACTAAGAATATGTATCACGTAAAAGCTCCTAAGTACCCCCGTGCTTTCTTATGGTAGAATATTTTGTCAATGGATCACCAGCACCCAACATGATGTTTACAGTAGGTGCTCAATAAATGTTTGCTACATAAACAAATAAGCACCCTTTTCTCTTCTAGTTGACAAGGACTTTCTTTTCAACAAATTTCAGAACTATGGAGACTAATACAACAAGTACCCGTTGACACAGTGCCCAACATTGACTATGCTAACATTATGCTTTATATAAATATTCTTTCTTTAGTAAGTGAAATTCTTCTTGTGAGATTCTATTTAAATCCAACTGACCCATGAGCTATTTTACTATGCTCTGCTCAGTTTTGGGTTGTCATGTAACAGAGCTTCACAAAGGACTCCTTCTGACTTTGTTTCTGCTAAAATATCTTTGAGAAAAGGTGCCCAACATTCCTGATTCCATATGAAGTCTGAGACCCATAGAGCTGAGATTGGTAGGACATGGTGTTCGCAGACCTCAGCCTTTTAAAGAATTATAGTAACCTAGAGGAATTTGGAGGGAGCCATCAGTGAGCTTTGAATTCTCGCCTTGCCTGCAGGGACAGTGGACAGTCTTTCTATGTTGTGCCTGGGGATAGGGCTTCTCTGAGAACACTCAGAATTCTACATGTCACTGTGGCATTTGGGGGAGGGTACTTTGCTCTGATGTCCGACTCACACCTAAGGAATCTCAAGGGCAAGAGGTCGTGCTGGCCACTGCACAGGCAGGAGAGAAAAGGGAGGTCTGGGCTGAGAATGGCCTGCCTTCCCAGAGTTCCTTAGCACTGGACGGGCTACCTGAGAAAGGGGACAGGGTAGTCCCCCTGCTGCCAACCAAGGACACCTGCAGGAATGAGGGACAGGCAGAAATCTCAAGTGATCAGCCCAGGCAGAAGCCTTTGTCTGGGTTGAGAGGATTGCAGGCAACCCTCCCTAACACTGATGGCTCAGAAGCAGCCAAGAATAAGCCGTGAGGGACAGCTGGCCACTTCAGCAAAGGTCTCATTCAGGCAAGAGCTGGGCTGCCTCCTTGCTCTCTGACCTTCCTCTCTTTCAATCCTAACACCCGCTTCCCACTCAAGGGCCACTCTGAGGCAGGCCCCAGCCAAGGCATAGAAGCCGCTTTCACTTAAAATGAACTGAGACATTATAACAATTACATTAAGTCCCGTGCTAATTACTGAGCTGAGCTCTTTGGTCAATGGAAGTGATCAGAGAACTTTTTGTCCCCTGATGGAACTGGCCTTAGGTTTTAAGATAGGGGACAGGGTTGATTGAACCACAAAGCTGGTTTTGGATTGTCCCCAGGATTGCCTGCTCAGACACCAGAATGGTTATGACTATGCATTCAGAACCACACAATGGATTTTTCCTTGTCTTTGAGTTCTTGAGAGCATCCATACCACATCCCCAGGTGCTCCTGCAGGATTCCTAGAAGTCACAAGTTTTTTCCTAATTCTCTTCCCTGCAGGGTCTGCAGGATAGAACCTGGTTCTCTCCAGTCTTTGATCTTGACTTTGCATTTATTCTGTCTAAAGGGCCATCAACAGTGAGTATCCAGCTAAGTGGGAGGAGCTCGATGATGTGGGCAGATGACAGATTTCTGGCTGGATCTGGTGGCAGGAACACTGAGAATGCTTTAAGAGCACTTTTCTTCATGAGCTTTTGAAAGGACAGTGTCTGGGAATAGGCCCTGAAGGCTGTCCCATTACCGTTTCAAACCTGCCCAAGATGAAAGAGCCTAGATACTTGGAAAACATGAGTGTGCCTTCTTCAGGGACGAAGTCTCTCTGAGGCACAGAGGATGCACCTTTGGTGGGAGAAGATGGAATCGCAATGAGGGGGAGACAAGAAAAGATGCGAGGAGGTATGTAAGTCTTTAGAATCAAAAAGGCCGGGGAAAGGTTATGATTTGGCCAAGGATGTGCAGCTAGAAAGGAGCAAACCAGTACTTAAATCCAGTTCTCTCTGAAGGCAGGCTTTTCACTCATATCCTATTCCTTCCTGCCACAGGGCTGGAAGGAGATTTCCAGACCAAGGAAACCAATTTTTCTTTGAATGAGCCAGGAAACAGGTCAGCAGGGACAAGTGCTTCTCTCAAAGTTGCTTAGCAAGTGACTGGCAGGTCTAGAAACCAAATCATTATGCTGTGGACCAGGATGAAACCACATGGCTCCTCAGAGGAGGTGGGAGAACTCTTGCTCCATAAAGTGGGTGGACTTTAATGCTATGTGCTTCTCTTGCAACCCCTGCCAGCTACCTGTTTGGATTGTCTGATGGCAACAGATGTCTGAATAGGTACCCTGGCCACAATCTCATCCTCTATCCTGCACCCAGGCTGCTCTCGTTTCTCTCCTTTCTCTCTCTCTCTTTTCCTTCTATTATTTACATTTGTATTAGGTTTTACATTAAGCAATCAACAATTCAATACTGGAGGCAGGATACGGTAGCGGTAGCGAAGCTTGCGAATTGAATGTGAAGTTCAATGACAATACACTAGAAGAGTGCATGGCACACAACCGCCAATGCAGACATAGCATTGACCATGGGGCAGGCACTGTTCTGAGACCTCACATACTGGAGATCTCACTAGTTCTCCATGCTATGGAATTTGCCCCATTTGGGCTGGGGTAGATGAGGTAATGAGGTTAGATGAGGTAATGAGGGTGGGGTCTTCATAATAAGATTAGTGGCCTTCTGAGAAAGGGGAAGGGGCAGTGCCTGCCCCCTCCACCATGTGAAGACAGAGTAAGAAGGCAGCCATGTGTAAGCCAAGAGGAGAGCCCTCACCAGGAACTGAATAGATTACCATCTCCATCTTGGACTTGTAGCCTCTAGAACTGTGAGAAATGTTTATTGTTTAAGCCACCCATCTCAGGGATGCTTGCTGGCTATAGCTGCCCAAGCAAATTTAACACATATATAGAAATTCATTCAATCTTCTAACGGTATGAGGTAACCAAAGTTATTGCCTTCCTTCTGTAGGTGAAAGAAGGAAAAGAGTGCTGTGCTAAGTACAGAGAGAGCCACTGGGATGCAAAGACTAATGCTCTGGCTTCCAGGAACCAATCCAGTACAGTTTAGGTCAATTCATCAAGAGGCACAGGAATGGGACTATATCCATTTGGGGTATGTATTTTGCTCCTTTAACAACTGGCTTCAACTGTGTCTAACTGTGCTTTAATTCTACTCTGGGAGCCTACTTCTAGAAGTTTCCTCAATCTTCAAGAAAAATATTTCCTGATGAGGGACAGAAAGAGGTCCTGGTCTTCAGTTCTGACTCTGCTGCTCTGAGACTGCTGACAAGCTACTTGTCCTCTCTGAGTCTCCATTTTTTCATTTGTTAAATGGGGTCAATAATTATGCCTATTTTATAGGGCTGATGTCGGGATTTGATAAAACTGAAGTGTGAAAAATGCCAGGCATGTGGTTGAATATATCAATGTTTGTGCTGGAAAGGAGTTTGTGACCCTCTGTTTCTCTACCCGTTATAGAAGCTTCTGTCCAATGTTTCTGCCAAGTGCTAGCTTGGCCTGTGTCTTATTTTATTACTTGTGTTGATGGGGATACTATGCCTGGGGTATAGGTTAACTAAGGGTCACCACTGGTTCAAGTGCTCATTTTTTTCCAATGACAGAAAATCCCTAGTGAATGTAGGAGTAATAATAATGGGCTAGCTATAATAATGTTGACATTAATGTTTATTGAATAACTACTATGTGTTACGCACCATACTAAATGTACTCACTGAATCCTCATGACAGCCCACAGGGTAGGAACTCATTTATGTCTGTTTTCAAGATGAAGAAAGTGATGATCAGAGAGGTTAAAAAATTGGTTCACTGTTTCGAGGTCAACACATGGCAGAGACAGGATTCAAACCCAGATCTACAGACTTCTGTGCCTGTAAACTGATCCCTGGGATTTCCAGCTACCCCATACAGGGCCAGGCAGGGGATTTAGAAGACATCTGGGTGCACGGGCATGATTGTGGTGGACTGGAGACCCCTGCCCAGATTCAGTGTATGCTATCTGTCAGCATTTGACCAGGTGGGATGGGGTTGGGTAGAGGATATGGCCACAGAGTTGTGAAATCTTCTCATTTTGCTAACAAAACCCAAGATTTTGAATATTGTAACATGATATAATAGGATTTTAAGAGTTTTTTTTCCAACATTTTTGAAGTTGTCTGTGGCCTGACTTTTAAGTATAGTGACTACACTTTAAATGCACATTGAAGCTGGTTTCTTGAGGGCTGCTATCCTGTTCTTTTCTTTCCCACTCAAGCAGCTCTAATATTGCAACAACCAGGACAGGGAGGCGCATTACCCAGAAAGCTCTGCCTTCACTCTAAGGATCTGCTGTGCAGACATAGGTCTTGACCACTAGGACTTTAACCATGGCTAGTGAAGGGTTGAGAGCCCTGGGCTGGGGGTGAGGATGCTATGGGATGGGTGCAAGGAAAGAGTGCTCCAGCTACATACAGAGGAGGTCAGTGGGTGGGATGTCTGGCTGTCTATAAGATCCCAGCAGCCACGGGGTGCTGGCCATTTCCCCAAGAAGAACTGCCCTTGTCAAGTGGGTAGAGCCATCTAACCCCTGCTCCAAATTCTGTAGGCCAAATACATTTCCCAACCTCCTGGAGGAAAACCAGCCCTTGGCCCAGGCCCAGCCTCCAGGTGCTTTCCCAATCCTGCTTGCTGAGCAGTTTAACCTCTTGGCCCCTTCTGAACCAACGAAAATAATTACAATGTGTTACACACAGATTGACTAAAATCACCCTTATTCCACAGAAAAAATTAGGGCTCCAGATATGAATGGCAAGGACCACATACGAAAGAGCTTTCCCATCGCTGCATCATGGAAACTTTACAACATCCACATTTTACTTTCACAGAGACTGACGGTCTAAGAGGTTGTGTGATCTGCTCAGGCCACTTATTTAGAAAGTACCAGACCTAGACTTTCTAAACTGGCCACCCGACTTAGAAACCAGTATATTGTTTCTTCTGGTATTCCACTCTCCTGGGAGCAACCAAAACATCAGACTTGAAAATGACAAGAGTAATACAGTGGCCACCGCCCTACCACTCCCACCAGCACCAGCAGTAACATCAGCACCAACTAGGGACAGACCCACAGCAGCAGGAGCTGCCCTCTCACCTCTCACATGTGGGGCTTCTTAGGCACTCGGTGAACTCAGGAATTACTATCAGCTGGATATTACTGAGGGTACAGCAGCACCCCACACCAACTTGCAGTCTTCTGTCCCGGGTCTCATAAACATCGGGTGGTTGGCACTTCAGGGCTGCCAAGTTTAACTGTTGCATCAGCTGATTTTACCATTTCTTCATTTATGATTTATATCATTTTTCTCCATAATGATTTCAAGATGTGGTTTTAAGATATCAGTGTAAAAGCCCTCTTCCCGCCCCAGCTTTCTTGGGTATCTACAGAGAAAGTTTGTTTTATTTTTTTTTCAGACTAAAAAATGTATATAATCTCTCTGGTGTTTGCATTTTCATGATAATTTCAACATTCTTGAAATACAAATAAAATAAAAACAAACCCATGTTACATTAGAACTATCTTAAGGAAAAGTAAATAAAGTCAGATGTTGGTATGTGGTTGTTCATATATTTGTCTTTAATAAGCTTTTTAGACATATGTGAAAGTTATTGCATGGAGTTCTTAAGTTATGCCTGGCTGGATGAAGCAGGGATCTTGGAGGTCCACAAAAACTTAATATTTAATTTTAGATTATTCCTATTTTCTAACTATGCAAACTGAGGTTTATGAAATTGAATGACTCGTCTCAGGTTATATAGCAAGTTATTTTACAATAAGCTGACAAGAACTGGGAAATTGGGCAGGGTGAGATTTGAGTCCAACATAAAGATGAACAGCTTTCCTTTCAAACCACTGTCTCCTCTCTCAGAGTGGGTTATGAGCCTCTGGCAATGTCTGTCCTTGTATAGTAAGGATCCTGTCTTATGTAATCTTACTTTGGGGGGTAAGGGTTGGATGGGGTATCAATCACAGCATTTTGGGGACCTTGATTAGTGGTTACACGATCTCCTTCAACATTTTTTCTCAGAAGCGCTTATGGCTCTTATGCAATTAGGTGTCATCTGCTCTGAGTTCCCTGGTGAATATATCTTATGAAGCAATCAGCCATTCACACACAAGTATGAATGATTTAATCCCCTCTAAAGAGACAGTTTTCTGAAGCTTAAACCCTCTGAAGGGTTTAAGAAAACTAGATGTGGGAGGCAGGGAAAGTAACGCTCTGTTCTCTCATCTCTGCCATGCAGTCCTCTTTTTATCTCAAGATCCCCCTCAAATGCCATTTCTTCTAGGAAAGCTCTTTGATTTCTCTAGTTACAGAGACTATGTCCTTCTCCTTTTCAATAATACCCTTTCTGATGTTCTATCCCCACACTTCTTGTAACTTTCTTCCATATAAATAGTTATTTGTGTGTTCATCTTGTATTCCTTTCTGAACACAGAATACTTTTGATTTACTTTCTTGCCCCATGTATTGTGTAGACAAGGGAATAGAAGGTTTTCTTCTGATACCTTTAAACCCTGAAATTACTGAGAAGTGAGAAGCAAGGTGTCTATGACCAGTTTTGCACAGGGTTCTCTAGTTCTGGGGCCACTTAGAAAAAGGACCTCAGATCTCCTCTACACCCTCAGATTCTTTGTGCACAACCAGCAGCACTGTTCACTGTCTGCCAACCTGCTCTGGATTCAGAAAACTCAAGGTAGATTCTTAACTGTGGCAAAATGCTTACTACAGCTCTGGCATATGGCAGGGCTATAAGTTGTACTTTACTCTTGTTGCGGGAGAACAATTGACATAGCAATAAAGAGCTTTCAATCTGTTTTGGGTTCAAATCACTGCTCTGTTCATAGCTACCTGAGGTGTCTTCAATATATCACTTAATCTTTCTCAGATCAAATTTTTTGCCCCTAAAATGGCAGGGGTGGTGGTGGTTGTGGTGGTTGTAGTGTCTGGTGTAGTAGCACTCGCCTGTAATGTTAGAGGATTAAGAGGCTGAGAAGGAGGATTGCAAGTTCAAGGACAGTCCCAGCAACTTAGCAAGGCCCTAAGCAATTTATCGAGACCCTGTCACTAAATAAAAAGGGCTATCCATTTGGTTCCGTGGTTAAGTACTCCTGGATTCAATCCCTGGTACCAAAAAAAAAAAAAAAAAAAAAAAAATGGAGTGGGTATTTCAAGAGTTGTAGATTCTGTTCACCAAAGATGTATGAAACATGTCTCATCTAATATGCTCTTCTGGAATCTTGCTTCCCCTCCATCAAGAGTTGGATTCTAATGTTTTTTTCTCCTTGAATCTGGGGGCTTATGGGCCCCTTGTAATCAACAGAATGCAGCAATTGTGATGCTGGTGACTTCCTGAGCTGGGTCCTAAGGTGCCATGTGGCTTCTCTTTTGTAATATGCCATTGGCCTTTGAAGCCCCCAGCCACCATGTAAGTTCACCAGGGGGTGAGACAATTGAGGTCACATGAAGAGGTCACATATAGGTGGCCTGCCAGCTGAGGCTCATCAATGGCCAGCATCAACTGCATGGATATAGGGATGAAGATACTTCCGGAGGCTTCCAGCCTTCTGAGTCTTCAAAGATGGGGCCTAGACATCAGAAAGCAGAGAGGAGCGATTTTCTCTGCACTTTCCAAATTCTTAACCTGTGACTTATTTTAAGGTACAAAATTTGCAGTAATTTATTAAGTGACAATAGTTATTGGAACAGGGTTCTAACTAAAGTACTAATACATAGTAAAGACCAGATGAAAGGAAGTAGCAGTCTTTACTATTAAAGAAATTACGACAATTATTACTGTCTCCAGGGGTCATCTCCTCTGGAGTGGCCACATTAAACTGAGCTGCAGATGGGAGACCCCGCCCCTAGGCTTCTGCCCCGCCCACCTGTCTCTCAGCCAATGAGAACAGCGTCAGGGATTCGCCCTCTCTGATCCCTTGTGGAGGCTGCGGGGCCAGAAGAGGGCAGAGGGGGCAGAAGGGCCTTTGTTGGCCTTCCCGGGTTACAAACTCTACTGTGTCAGGGGGCCCTGTTCCTTGTTTGGGTGCAACTTTCTGCGCTGCTGAGGGCGAGCCTCGCTCAAGCTGCTTTTGTGTAGGACCAGGCAGCCTTGCCTGGGTAAGGACGGCTTCTTAATCTCCTGCCCTCGGCTGCTTTTACATACTGGCTGGACAGAGGTCAGCTTCGTGGGGCACATTCTTTGTTGAAGTTAAGCCAAGCCCTTCAGGTCTTAGAATTGGTTTAAGCCTGATTAACTCGTGAGGAAAGGGAAAATTTACATTTTGGGACTGGAGAATAAGATATTTAAGCGGCTCTTAAGAATGAATGCTTTCCACCTTGCTACTGAAAGCCAAAGCCCTAGTGTGCTCTCTCCCCCTCTCCCCCTCTCCCCCTCCACTCCTCTCCCTCCCTGTGTCTCTCACTCTCTACTCCTTTTGCTCTCAAACCAGTTTTCTTCTCCTCTCCTCCTCCTCTTCACTCTCTGCTCTTTCCACCTCCTATCTACCACTGTTCTTTCTTGCCCATGGTCCAAATTCTACCTTCTCTTCCCTCTCCTGTCCCTTCTCTGGCTCTCCATTTTCCTCTCTGTTTTTTTTTTTTTCTCCTTCTCTTTCTTCTTTGCTCCTGCAGCTGTGATATTGTCGATATCCAGTTTCTTTGTTCCTGAATGGTGAGACACATAGCTGTTTTTGAAGCAGACATCAGTGTGGTCCCCAGATGGTTATAGAGGGGGCTGGAATTCTGGAACTTTGGTTGTTGACTTTTCTTATATTCTGAGCAGTCTTGGTGGAGGATGTGCCCAGCTATAGGTTTCAAATCTTATGAGCCAAAGCTTTCCTTGCCAGTAGAGGGGCTGGTGGGATCCACATTGAATTTGATAGCGCATCAGTTGGGGTTCACTGGGCTGTCTCCCATGCTGTCCTGAGGGGAGGGCGTGGGCAATTGTGGGACATTGAACAAGGCAGAGAGCTAAGGATGATTATTAGTTCTCTCTCCCTGAAGGCTTTGAAAAGAGCTTTGGACTTGGGATAAATATCTGTGGCAAAAGCTGTGTGATCTTGGGCCAGTCACTTTACCTCTCTAAGCCTGTTCCTCACCCATAAAGTGGATAATGACAGTCATCTTGCCTTCTACAGAGGGCTATTATGAGGCTCACACAAGCTAATGAACGAGAAAGCATTTTGTAAAGTATAAAGTGCTATACAAATTTAAACCCTTTTTATTATTGTTGTTATCATGATCATAATTTTTTATGTTCCACTAATGTTCATCTTACAACGCATAAGTATTAGAAAGAATAAGCTCTGAGTGGAATGAATTCTTGTTTCCTGCTTGTGCATGAATTTATAGCATACTTGTGAGAAATAAATTGCTGTTTCGAAGGGTCTTTATTGACCTCCCCCCCCTCCCCAACACACTTCTACTTGACCCTGCTCTATTTAGCCTGGCTCAGCTGCTTTCTGGGATGAGCCCATTTTGCACACCTTGCCCCATTCCTGCATCTGCTCACTGTGGTGTGAGTTAAGCTCCAATTTCAGTCTCTCAGACAGCGCAGCTTCTCTGAGCTTAACCCTGGTGCACTTTAGGACCTAGCTAGCCTCTTCTGGAGGTTTTCCTTGTCCTCTAGCTCCCATGACCTGACTTCCACTCCCCTCAGCCTTAGTCTCTTGGGCTCCCCCTTGTGGCAGGCCATAGCCAAGCCCACCTAGCCGCCTGGAGGGGAGGTCCTACTACCCAGGAAGTAAAACACCACCCATTTAGGGAACTGTGGCTCCTCTGACTGGGACTTCTTCAGGCTTGCAGGCCCCTGGGAACCTTGACTTCAGGTGCCTCTAGGAGGAGTAAGAGCGGTTCCTAGGAGCTGTAGACATCTCACTGCCTACCTGTGGCTTGGGAGTTGCTTTGCTATTCAAATTAGCCTATGGTAACTTTGTTTCAATGGCATTTCCTCCAATCCTCAACCCTATATTAAACACATATTCCTGAGATTAAGGAAGGGAGGAGACTTCTGTTCCATTGACCTCCTGGCCTCACCTCCCAGGGTTGTGCCAACTCATCCATCCTCACCTAGGTCTGTCCTGGTGCTCCTGGATCCTGACCCTGTGCCTTGCCCATTCTTGCCCCTCCTTCCTGGGGTAGTTATCCACTGAGTCAACCCCAGTCCTTCTTTGCCTCCAAGAAGAGCTATCACTCCATTTTACAGATGAGGAAAATGAGGTTCAGGAAGTTAAATGGCCTGAGGTCTGAGGGCTCTTGAAGTGGTGGGATCAGAAGGTGAACTCCAATTCAAGGTGGAATCTCTCTCCTTCGTGACAGCTTCCTTCTCTTTGGTTTCACAAAAATTATGGAGGCTTGGCGTCTGCCTTCCTGGGGGCCGGGGCCTAATGGAACAAGCAAACCCGTAAGGCAATCCAAAGCAAAGTAGAGCGCGGGAGACATTGACCCTCTGTTTCAGTCAGCTTTTTAATGCTGTGACCAAAAGACCTGACCAGAAAAATTTTAGAAGAGAAAAAGTTTATTTTGGGGCTCACGGTTTCAGAGATTTCAGCCCATAGACAACCAGGTCCATTCCTTGGGCCTGGAGGTGAAAGAGTACAGTGGAGGGAAGTGGCTTACACAGAAAGCAGAGAGAGATTCCACTTGCTGATACCAAATATGAGACCCAAAGGCATGTCCCCAGTGGCCACTTCCTCCAGCCACACCCTACAGCTTTCACTTACCACTTAGTTAATCCCCATCAGGGGATTAATTCACCTATTGAATTAAGGCTCTCATAATCCAATCATTTCACATGGAAGCCTTCTTGCATAATCTCAAACAAGAGCTTTTAGGGGATACTTCACATCTAAACCATAATACCCACAGCTCTGAAAATACAGAGGAGCTAGTTAGGAATTTTGTCTGAAGAGCCAGTGGTGGTGATAGTGGTGATGGTGATGTTTGTTATATTTTTAGAAAAGGGATGCCATGAAGCAACACTGCCAGCACTCCCCAGAGCTCAGGAACTGTAAAGAACAAACTCCCACAACCCCTAAAATGGCAGACATTAATAGGCAATCCTCCCCAATGAACCCAGCTATGACTTCAGAATCCCTGGACACAAAATTTCCAGGTTTCTATGCCTTTTGACTGAGGTTGGCAGGCAAGAGGACATTCTTTTGGGTCCCTAGGAGTCTTAACAAATACATGCTTTTTCTTGAAGAGGTAACAAACTCAAAGTAGGGACTGTCTTCTGCATGCCACTAGGGCACAGGAACACCTTGGAATTCTCCCAGATCTGCTTCACTGAATCATCCTCTTATTTCTCCTATATTGAGGAATGGATGCTTATTGAGTTCTCTCTACATGCATGTCCTGTGGCATGATCAGGGAACACTGACCCATGTCACTGCTCATCTCTCATCTCGCTGTGAGGTGGTTGTGATGATTGCCTTCTCACGGAGAAGGACATGAAGCTCAGAAATGTAAATGACTTTTCAGGGTCACACTGTCAGGGAGCAATGGGACACACACCTGTGCTCAGACTCTGTCCCACCCTAAAGTCTGTTAATTCCTTCTTTTAAATTTATTACAAACATTTAAAACAGTTCCAATGAAAATAGTATATGCTGTCCCCACTCCCCAGTTAGGAAATGAAACAAAGTCTGTTTTATTTTTGCAGAATCCCACACTGCTCTTCATAACATAAATAAAAGAGATTTAATAAAGCAATTGAGCAGTGTTGAACATTTCTCAATGAAGCTGGCTTTTAGTGGAGTTTTAAAATGAATTTTCTTTATAAATTGAAATCATGTCTTTGGATATTTCGGAGATTGCAGCAAAGATAGTCTGCAGTTCACAGACCTGCTTGTCTGAGGAGTAATTTAATGCCACAGACATAGATCTCTATTTCTCTTTTTACCTTTAATCAATTTTAACAAGCCAGATGGTCATTGCAAATGGGTCTCCCTTTTCTGCCTGTGCCACTCTCAGGGATTTATTTGAATCTGGTTCCTGGCAGCAGTTCTCAAATCCTCCTTTTCCCTGCCTTTACCTGCCACCATTTGGGTCACTCCCTATTATCTGTAACTATGATTTCTGCCCCCACTCCCCATCCCACCCTATCCCTCAGCACACTGCAACACCAGTGTGGCATCCATATGCCTGGCATTAGTTATTTATGTATGTAATTTCCACATTAGGCCCAGCCTTGCTCATCTATAATCTATGTAACAGTAATTATCATAACTGTGAATGCTGTACAATTTCCAGGTACTTTTTTCTAGTCATAATCTTATTTAATACCCACAATCTCTCGGAGGTATTTTTGGTTGTATTCTATTTTATAGATGTGACCACAGAGACTCAGAGAAGGGAGGCAGCTGGCCACAAAGTCACACAGCCATTTGCAAGGTGCAGAGCAAATTTAATGCTCCTGTCCTCTTTCTAGAATATAAAGTATCCATGTGTAATTTAAAAAAACTGAAATGGATTACAGTTTTATACAAATTCCCAACCAACAATTCCTTTATTCTATAAATATTTATTGATCACTTATATGCCAGCAATTAAACTGGATTTTAGAGAGACACTAGTGAATATAATAAAAAATCTTCTAGTCTCATGGGGCATAGAGTGTAGTAGGCACAAAAATAATAAACAAATAGGCAAATATAAAAGATGTGGTGGGTTGAATAACCCCTCCCTGGCAAGATATCCACATCCGTTAGCCTGGAACCTGTGAAAGTCACCTTACATGGCAAGAGGCACCTTGTAGATACAATTAAGTTCAGGGCTTTGGGATGCTGGGTGACCTTGGTTATCCAGTGTAACAATAAGAATTAACTGATGTTATTGACAGCTTTGAAGATGGGAGGGGCTGGGAGCCACAAAATGAAAGCAGCCTCTAGATACTGAACAGACAAAGGAATGGATTCCCCAGGAGCCTGGGGAAGGAATGCAGCCCTACCTACCCACCTGATACTTCTGACTTCCAGAACGGTCAGAGAATAAATCTAGGTTGCTTTAAGGCAATAAGTTTGTGGTAACTTGTTACAGCTGCAATAGGAAATGAATACATGGAGCAATTACAGATTATGATCAAACTATGAATAAAAGAGACAGTGGGCTGAGATGATGACTAGAGAAGACCCCGCTGAGGAGAGGATAAGAGAAGCAGCCTCAGGAAGAGCATTCTGGGGAGAAGGAACAGAAGGTGCAAAGGCCCAGAGGATAAGGAACAAAGAGTCAGTGTGGCAAGACTTTAATGAAAGAGCTGAGGGTGGTGTGAGATGAGGTTGGAGAGTTAAGCCAGAGTTAGATCCAACTGTACCTTTAGGCCACAGTGAGAGGCTTGAAATTTTACTAAAAGAAATGGGCAGCTTCTGAAGAATTTTAAACAGGGAGAGAGGCAAATGATGCTTGCAGTGCCCAAAGTTTTTGGCATGAGCGAGGACCTTCCTTGAGCCAGGGGAAAACTTAGAACCAGTTCAAAGCGTTCACTTTCCCCATTAGCTCTGATGCTCTACCAGATTCTTAGAATACACCCAGAAGTGTGGGCTTCCTTTCTGCCTACCTGGCACTCCAGTTCTTTATGGACAGATGCCTTGTGTACACTGTGGACAGGAGACAATGCTGTGAGCATGGGCATGATCTATTACCAGGAGGGCTGACCTGACCCATGTAAGGGACTCAGCATTACTGGACTTAGGAATGCTCCTGCTTGGGGTAAAGTGCCATATTTATTTTTACAATGAGGTACTCTGTAAATGTTTTACTTATTATATGCTTTTTAATTTTTTTTGTCTTTAGACTGTAAGCTCTGTGAAGTCAGGGGCCATTTGTACTTTTATCCTATAGTTCCAATTTTAGCACATAGTAGGTACTCAAAAGTACCTGTTGAAACCAAGGATAATTGGAAGGAAGGAATGCTACCAAAGTAGTCCCCACCCCTTCTCTCTCTCTCTCTTTTTTTTTAATTGGAATCAGAAAAAATCAGGGCTAATAAGCAGGAAAATACAAACATCAAAACAACTTATACCCAGTTCTGCTCTGAAGGCCATTTTGAAAATAAGAATTTGTTCTAATGCAACTTATACTAAGGAATGATGTGGGCATAAGGCAACTGTTATGGTTTGGATGTGAGGTGTCTCCCCCAAATTCTTGTGTGAGACACTGCAAGGGTTCAGAGGAGAAATAATTGGGTCACAAGAACCTTAATCCAATCATCCATCAATTTTTTCCCCTGATGGGATTAATTGAGTAGAAACTGAAGGCAGTGGGGTGTGGTAACTGAGGAGGTGGGGCATTGGGGGAATGGCTTTGGGTATATATTTATATCTGGCCAGTGGAGTCTCTCTCTCTCTGATCATCACGTGAGCTGCTTCCCTCCATCACACTCTTCTGCCATGATGTTCAGCCTCACCTCGAGCCCTGAGGAATGGAACCAGCCTTCTATGGACTGAGACCTCTGAAACTATGAGCCCTCAAATAACCTTTTTCTCCTCTATAACTGTGCTACTGAGGTCCTTTAGTCACAGCAGTGAAAAAGCTAATTAAAATAGCAACTTTCCCTCATGAAAAGGTACAAGTGAATTCCAAGATCCAGCTGAACAGAGCTTTGTAGGAAGGCACAAAATGTACACATGCATGGACACCAAACATCAGCCACACACCTGTCCACATCCAATTTCAGAGGATCCTTCTTTTACCATCACATAGTAGCTCACGTGTCATCCACTTTTACCAGCAAGCTTTGGATCTTTCTATAGGTAAACTGCCATATTTATTATAATATTTAATATGCTGAAAACAGTGCTACTGTATTTATTAGTTTCTTATCCCTTTTAAACGAAATTGGTGAGATTTTTGAGCTTTGTGCCCTAACTCCATTTTCCCCATAAATTCTGTTTTTTTTTTTTAAATATGGACAAATTTGCATAGCACAGTGATTTTTCAGAACACATATGTGGCACGATAGCAGAACTGACTGTACTTTCTTCTGTCTTCAGCAGCAGGAAAACAAGAAAATATACACAGTGACTAGGGAGAAATTGAAATCAAACCAATATTCTCTAAGAATGATTCATGATGTCCTTCTGGTACACAGGACAATCCTCTTATTAGTTATTCCTTTTATCACTCTAAAAATATTTATCCAATGCCTACTATGTGTCAGGTCCTGAGATAGACCCCGATGAGACAGCAGAGAACAAAATTTGAGTCTTAGAAAGTTTCAGGGATGGGAGAAAATAATATCTAAACAAAACAAAACAAAAATACTGTCCAATTATCTTTACGGTAGGCCTACTACAGATTGGGTCCTATAATTGGCACTTTAAATACATCATTTTACTCAAGCCTTTTTGGTAGGCATTACTCCTTTTGCCTTTTTCCAGATGAGGAATCTGAGGCTAAGCAGTGCATGGTAGAGCCAGCATCTGTAGCCAGGCAGTCTGACCCAGAGCCTGTGCTCTTGAATGTGATTGCTGACATCTGCCATTCTGCCTGTTTGCTTGCTTCCAGAGGAAAGGAATACAGTGCCTCTCCATCTTTGGAGAAGGATGGAGAGCAGCTTGTCCCATCTTTGGCAGTCTACCAAAGGGTGAAAAAAATATCTTCATGGCTGTCATGAGAGTCCATTGAAGGGGGAGAATTGTATTTATTTAAGAAAATACCTTGAAGACCACTTCCTTTGGGAGTGCAGAGGAAGACGAGAGGCAATCTGAAAGGAAATCAAGCTGTACTGTTTGGTATGAGCTTTTAATAGAAAATGTCGAGAAGGAGCAAAGGAGAGGAAGGGGAAGAACAGAGAGAGGAGATGGGTGGAACACCAGCACCCCTGGGCAACAGTGGCCAGTGAGGAGGTTCTGTGAATGAGGTGGCCACAGCCTTCTATGGTGAGGGAATCCTTCAACATTGTTCCCCTTGCCTGCTTTGCTGGGATGTAATCTCTCTTATCACCCGGACTTCCATAACATCTGTGTGTACCTGGGAGAAGATCAGCGCTCAAGGGTCGTGTTTTCATCTAGCTGGAATAGAGCACACTTGGGTGGGAAGGGCCCTGGGACAAGCCCAGGAGGTGATTGCCTATCATTGCCCAAAACTTCCTCCTTCCAGGGAGCTGGCCGACATCCGGTAAGTACTTAGGTGTAGATTAGGGGTTTTGGGGTTGATTCTTACACAATTCCCCAAAGATTAATGAACCTCAGATGGTGTTTGGTTTATAGTCAGTTGTTAAGAGCCAGGGCCCTCAGGTCAGGGACCCTGGATCTGAATCTAAGTTTGGCATTTACTGGGTGATCCCAAACAACACTCTTAACCTGCCTGTGCCTCTGCTATTCTCACCTACAGCATGGGGATGACCTTTTCTACCTGTGGGATTATTTGGAGGATTGAATGGGTACAGAATGTTTAGCACAATGCCTGACCTGATCATCAATCAATCAGTGGTTACAACCAACTCCAATGGTGGAATGTAAACAGCACAGATTCTGAACTGGACCAAGGTTCAAATCCGGTTCCACTATCTTCCAGGTCTGTTTATCTGAATGAGCATGTGACTGAGCTTCTCTGGCTCTCAGCAGCATGGGAAAATAAGACCCAGCTGGGAGCCTGTGGTGAGGACTAAATGAGAGAGCAGAGCATGCCTCACACTAACCTGAGCACAGTAGGCCAAGGCTAATCTGTGAGGTGTCCTTTGTGAATTGGAGAAAGGTGCCCCTTCCTTTGGGTGCCATAGCCAACAGGTCTCAGCTTTACTCCCCACCCTGGCCTGGGTACCTTTGTGTCGTGCACAACTTCTACATCTGAAGGATATGGCCTGTGGACCATGGGAGGCTGTTGTAACTGTGCTAATTGGTATTCTTCTGCCTCAGATTTGCTGCCTTTGTTCTAGCCCAAGACTGTTCCAAGTTTGAAAGAAAGAACTTGGGCCCCTTCTTCATTTTCTCCCTCCTGGCTCCAGCTGTGACCTGGTTTCTCTACCCAACTCCCCAACTCCCTCCTGCCCCGCCGCCCCCCCCCACCCCATGCCACCTCAGGCAGGACCCTGGCCACTCCCTGCCTGCACAGCTGGTCCGGAGGCCGCTCATCTGGGAGGCTGGCTCAAGGACCTCCTTCTGCCTCGCAGGCCCACCTGGGTCCTGGAACAGCCTCTGCAGAGGTAATCTAGTGCTTTAATTGCCAACATCAGTCAGAAGGAAGCAGATGATCAAGGCCCATAAAGGGCGCCGATCCTCAGTGGAGAGCCTGCTGGCTGCAGAGCCCTTACAGGTTATTTTTAGTTCTCGGCCACAGAGGTGCCAGGAGAAGATGCCAAGTTGGAAGGCAGCCTGCCCACCCAGGGCCGGACTCCAAGGGGCCTGCCTGAGACGCTCAGCCCAGCCCTTTGTGGCTGCTCTCCCTGCCCGGCGAGGTGTCCAGGCCTTGCCTGTGGTGGCAGCCATCCCTCTGCTGGAAGCCAGAGTGACTGCGAGGACAAGAGTCTCTGTTCCTGGGCTGGCTGCTGAAGCTGGGTGGTGTTCTCAAGGGCAAGTCTTAGCACCAGGGCACTCAGCTCTCATGTTGCTCCCATTGTTTAGGCGAGGAGATTGGGCCCTGAGGTAGGGAGCAACTTCCTAAAGCTCACTCTCCTGGTAAATTCTCATTGTAGTCTTTGTTGTCACTTCCATAAGAATTCAGCAGTGAAGGGTGCAACCAGAGTCCCTGCATCCCGTCTCTCACTGGTTATGTGCTCTTGGACAAGTTACTTACATTCTCTGGGTCCCAGGTTCCCATCTGCAGAGTGTGGGGTAAGAAGGGTGCCACATAAGATGGTTGACAAGTCACTGAGAGGAAACACGGGAAGCTTTGACATTGGGCTTGGCTCAAAGGAAGTACTGGGCAATCCTGAGCTATTGGCATGCATCCTAGCTAATCCTTACAACTTAGCAAGGCATTATCAGCCCCACTTTTCAGATGGGAAAATTGAATCCTAGAGAGATGAATGGAATTCCTGAGGGCATACAGATAGGAAGCATTCAAGGAGGTGACCTTGAACTCAAACTCTGCCCTTCATGGTCTCTCCCCGGTGGGCTGGAGTTTGAGCACAGCAGACAGGTGCCAAGGTGGTGATAAAGTGTGTGCATGTGTGTGTGTGAGTGTGTAACTTGTTAGAAAGGCTGATTGGGAGGAAGAGCAAAAGAACTGTGACCCAATGACCAGAACTGTCTCCCTTTTCCTCCCTTGTGGCTTCCAGGGTGTCCTGAGACAAATTATGAAAGAAGGCCCCTCAGAGTCATTCTGAGTGACCTCCCCAGTGGCCCACGGGGGTCACTTGCCTATCCTGTCCTCAGTGGTATGGCTTTGTGACACTCAGGGGCTTGCCTTCCTTCTATGGGTGGTTCATCCAGAGTCAGCATGGCTTCTGAAGTCTGGTGTTAAGAGTTATGCCTCTCAAACCTCCTACCTGCTTTGCTCCAATCCTGACCATTTTGTCTTCTAAATAATTTTCATGTGCACCTGAACTAGAAGTTTGGGAAAACAGGGAAAAGATGTACTGAGTTTCAAAAGAGAAGGGTCCATCCACCATTGGAATGTGGGAAATACCTGTGAACTGTTGGGATGCAAAGCGAGGAATATGTGGGTAACCCAGCACACGACCTTGCTGGCAAAAACTAGTATGTTAGGAGGGCGATACACAAGTACAAGGAAAACTGACACAACATCATGGAACTGCACCCTGATGCATCTCTAATCTGGCACCTGGCCTCTGTCCCTCGGAAATACTAGAACTCCAGACCAAGGCAATGCTTCTCTCGATAACCCACATTCCCCCTTGAATGTGTCTCTGTTTTCCAAAATAAATATCTATGCCTCTAACTGATGCATACATAAATTGATTTCTGCAATGTCTGTCAAGAACCCCACTCATCCTGAGTTGAGGTCCCCCTTTACAGAAACTCCCCATACTTCCTCTAGGGACTCACCCTTTCCCTCTTCTGCCCACAGCCACCATCCTACTTCTCCTGTTTCTCTTGGTAGGACATTGCCACAGCCAGCTTGCTGGTCTTTCTGACATGGGTTTGGGTGGCACCCCCAATCCATAGGTGCCATCCTCTAAAGCCAGTTTTGTGGGTCTCTTCTCTCCTTATATCTCTTCATGAGCTTCTGAGGCCAGGAAGGTCCGCATGTTGAGCTTCTGGTTATCACCCCTCCGTTGCAGCCCCTTCCCCACTGCAGATGACCCAGTGGTGGAACCTGTTGGCTCCCAAAGGTGAGTCCCAGGAAATAGGTTTTTGGATTATCAATTGGTGGGGAGACAACATTCCATGGGGAAATTAGTATGAGAAAAATACTGAGTGAGGCTAAGCAAGCAGGTTTGTTCTGGAACTTCTCAGAGCCTTGGTTGGTTATGCAAATTTCCACTAGAGGAGCTTTCCAGTGAACCACAGGTCAGGCTGCCTGGAGACAGTGTGGCTGACACTGAGGTCACACGGCCTCCAAGCCAGGCACCATTGTATGTGCCCACGATGCTAGCAGGCAAGTACTGTGGCGAGCCCTGTTTTGTGGTTAAGGCCATTGGGGTACAGATAAGGTAAGTGGCTTGGGTAGTCACCCGGCTAGTCAGCAGAGAAGCTGATTCTCACATAGACGGCTGCTCTGAAATCACAGCTACTGCCCAAGACCCACACTGGGAGGACTTTTTATGACCTGGCATTGTGAAAAACACTTCATGTTATTTCATTTGGTCCTCCTACTATAATGGAAAAAGAATGAAGAGAGCTCAGTTAGCCAAGAGGTGTCTAAGATGACCTTTGAACTCAGGTCTTTGAGTGACCTTATGGACCTCTAGCCTGTCTTGCTCTGGACAGAGCAAGGCATCCTTCTGTCAAGGGGCATCTCACAGTGTGTAAAATATGCACTGGAAATACTTCTCTGGCTCTCTGGTAGTATTCACCTCTGCCAGATTATGTCATTTGTTTCCTGACTCTGAGACATTGCTGGTGTTATTCCCTGGGCTCAGAGCTCCCCCCCTCTCTCTCCAATGATCCAGACACCAAGGAAGAACTAAAATAAGTTCTCATCTCTTCAGTCTCTCAGATTTTCCCTTTCAAGAGGCTGTTTCCCTATCTGTGCTTCCAGGGCATGCTTTATAAAAATTGTGTGGCTGTGGTCAGTTACAGTATAAATTGTTTCATTCATTCATTCTTCACTCATTTATTTGACGAATATTTAATAAGCAACTATTAAATCCCTGGCCTTTTTTTAGTCGTGAGCCAACCAGACACCAATTTGAGCCCTATGGAATTTACATTGTAGTGGAAGAAAGGAGATACTCAATATAATAGGTAAGCTATATTTAGAATTCCTGAAGGTGAAGGGAAATAGGAAGGACTTGGGGTGGGGAAAAAGTGTCACTTTTAAGTGGGGACTGTGCGCTTCTGCATGTGCCTTAAAGATGTGAGGGAGCCAGCCAGTCTCAGAAGGCCCTAGACAGGGAGAGCAAAGGGATACAAAGACCTGCTGCAGGAGGTGTTGTCCCCTCAGCAGGAGCCCTGGGTAGGTGCAGGGTGGGTGAGGGGAGAGCACAGGAGCGAGGTTTGTTAATTTGGGTGGCTTAAGGGAAGCTTCACACTTAGCTAATATGTTACCTCCAAACTTTTCATTACCATTTTCAGGAAGAGAAACTTAATTATGAACTAAAATACGTGTGACCACCAATCATATGACCAGCATCTGAGAATCCTGAGAGTAAAGAAAGCCCAGGCAGATAGTTAGGGATGTGCTTTAACTTTACCATGAAGTCCCCTCCCTTCTTGGCCCCTGTTATGTCACCTCCTACTTCACACTGTGTTGGGATCCTCAGTCTCTTTCCTGTGGAGTAGAGTTTAGGATATTTTTTCCAGTCTCTCCTTTGAATGTGGTATTAAATCAGGCAATGATTGTGTCTTTAAATAAAATAAAATGAGGAGTCTGCTATTGTTAAGGGTTAGTTTTCATAGAAGCGCTATCATCCTATGGTAGTAACCAAACCCACTAATCTCTTGTACTTTGGGAATTTCTTCCATTAATTGTAACAGTAACACTATAGCTTGGCCACTACCACTTGCATTTTTAGGGGTTGAGGAAACTCTCAGAAAGGCTAATATACTTGCCCCAGGATACGGAGCTAGTGAGAGGGGGATCCAGGATTTTAATTCCAGCATTGGGTAACAATCAGCTTCTGCTGATTTCCCAGCTGCACACAGGGGCAAGACTGAGGCCAAAGCTAAGCTCACAGATAGGTACACAGACAACATGAAACCTAACAAAGATACTCAGCCCATAGTTGCAACCAGCCTGGAATAAGTTGTGCCCCAAAGATGAAGAAGAGTGGGATGGGCATGGGGGGGATGAATTGTAGATGAGGCCTGGGGACCAGGGCTGTGGACTGAGGCTTCAGGCCCATGCAGAAGGACAGCTTCTGCTGCAGCTGCAAGTTGTGGTGGTTTGAGGCTCATCCCAGTACCTAATAGGGTGTCTGTGGATGGCAAAGGGCCAGGAGAGTCAGCCTCACCCAATGGGATATTACAAATATTAAAATAAACATCAAGGACCTTATAAAACCAAACAAGAGAAAAGACTATAAAGGAAGAGAAAGAGCAGAAAAATCATTTATTTGAATACCCAGTGTGTGTATATACATATATTTAATAAATATATTAAATAAAGTATTAAATAAAGGGCCTAAACAAAACTATCTTTATTAATATTTCTACACTAGTGATAAGATAGATGGACTGGAATTAGATATGGAAAAAAGTAATATTCTGCAAAGGAAACTCGGGGGAGATTGGAGGAGTTATGAAGGTCATTTCTCATTAAGGGTGAACTTTTCTGTTCTTTCCTCTATGACTTCACCCAAAGACTCTGCCAGAGCAGCAATTCTCTGTTCTTTTTGTGTGTTGGAAACAGGCTGTGCCACCCAATGCCCCCTTCATCTAGTCAATGCTAGGCTGTTTTTAGTTCTTCCAAACAACTAATGGGGTTGGAGTCCATTTTCTGGTGGTGGGCTTTTTCTTGGTGGTTTAGCTGCTTTGAATTGCAAGCAGCAGGTTAACTGTACAGCTCTTGGATACCTGGGATGGGCAAAATGGTTTTACCATCAACTAGGGCCTCAGGAAGAAGTCAAGGTTGCTGAATTCAAGAGGTGGCAGCTACATTGGGAAGGCTGTAGACTTTGAAGTAGACCTGAATCCCCAGGACGCAGACCCCTTGGCTGTATAACATGTAGATAGGAATGCCCACCTCACAGATGTACTGCTTTCTGTCCAGTGCCCAGGATGGAGTCAGGAACATTCAAGGAAGAAGTAAGATAACTCTGCCTTAGTGCTTACCAGAGCAAATGTTTGTTGAATGACTGAGACAGTGTATGTAGCCTACTCAGCAAAGGAGATTCTTGTTGGAGAGAGCTAGGAGTTGAATTGTGTTCTCTCAAGGGAAATGTTGGAATTCTAAACCCAAGTACCTCAAATTAGGACCTTATTTTGAAATAGGGTCTTTAGAGGTGTAATCAAGTTAAAATGAGGTTATTAGTGTGGGTCCTAATCCAATGGTTCCTTATAAAAAGAACAAATAAAGACCCAGAGAAACACACACCCACACACAGACCATTATGTGGAAATGAAGGCAGAAATCAGGGTGCTGTATCTGCAACCCAAAGAGGGCCAGAGATGGCCAGCAAACCACCAGAAGCTTGGAGAGAGGCATGGACAGATTCCACCTTACAGCTCTCAGGAGAAACAACCCCGATGACACCTTACTGGTGGAATTCCAGCCTAGAGGTACATGAGACAATACATTGCCATTCTTGAAGCCACCCAGTTTGTGGCACTTTGTTATGGTAGCCCTGGGAATGTAATGCAAGGAACATTAATGAAATGGTATGTTATACGAATCTCTGGCTCTGACCTGACATAGAAAACAAGCTCAGCTAATGCTTCTAGAGTGACTCAATGAGAGGACACAGGAGACGCCTCACATGGCATCTAGAATGTGGTAGGTGCTCTTAATACTTGATGAATGGATGAGTTTATAAATAAAGCATATGTCCCAGGGCAAATGTTCAGTGAGAATTTATTAATTCAGTGGTCATCAGAACTAACATTTGTATCAATGACCATGAGCCAGACAGTACTCCAAGAGATGGACATGTGTGTGATCCTCATTAAATCCTCCCAACCACTCTATGATTAATCTCATTTTAAAGATGAGGAAACTGAGGGACAGAGAAATTAAATAACTTTCCCAAATTCACCCAGGTACTGAGCTGTGGAGTTGGCTTTCAGATCTGGTATCTAGGACCAGTGTGCCTCCTCTTTGGCACTATGTGGAATAACTTAGTGGAGGGTAGGTCCTGTCAGCTCTAAGCCAGCTGTGGATAAGAGTACCCCGCAAAGCAGGGAGGGCAGGGTCTGCCTCTGTGACCTTACAGCAGAGTGGCCTCATTGTTCCCTCCTCTCCCAGGTTCTGGTGCAGACTGAATCTCTGTAGACCTCTCTCTGCTCCTCAAGGGCAGGAGAGCCTGAGCTCAGCTGAAATCAATGAGGCCTTTCTCTGCAAGGAGCCCCTCCTGTGTCAGCCCCAGCCCTACCCCTTGTCCTACTGGGCTTAGAGGAAGCCAGCTTGGTGCTGAAGAGGGCTGTGAAGCACAGGGGATGTCAAAGTGTCGAGCTGTCTGTCAGAGGGCTGGCGGCACAGAGTGTCCCCACCTCCACGCCATAATTCATCCCAAACCAAGTGTGTAGTGCTGACTTGGCGCTTCCCGCCGCAGAGCCTCTGGCTGCTGTGCACATGCTTTCCCAGACGCTCCCTGGCTGCGCCAAGTCCCAGCCATGGCAGTGATTTACGGTGTCACGGGCGGCGTCCTCCACCCTGATCACTGCTCTTGGCCACACGTTTAATAATTTAAACAGATTTTACATTTTATGAGCCTGCCCTCAGGCCTGGCAGAGGAAAGAGAGCCTTAGGAGAAAAAACATCTTTGCTTGAAATATTAGCTTGAATTAGGCAGGAACAGAATACAGGAACGTTCCAAATTCCTGAGTGTGAGTGTGGCCTTCAAGGCCCTTCTGAAATCACCCCATTTTTTTTATCAGCTCTATCCTTTGTTGCTTCTGTTCCCTTCCCTAGCAAAGAACAGGTTTCTCCCCAACTGTGGAACAAAGTAATACCTGACCATCTTTGCAAGCTTATGATTTTGTTGCGGCTAACAATCCTGTCTGTAATGCACACGCCCTGTCCCCCCCCACTCTCACTACAAAATCACACTCATAGAACTTCTAGTTCCATGGTGCCAGAGTAGGACTTCTGATGCAATAGTGAAGAAAACACACAAAGCCCCACCCTCATGGAGTTTCCATTCTATGGCAGTGGACTTCCTTACCTGTAACTTAGGGACAGTGTTCTTTCATGAGATCATTCACCACACTACTTCCCCTGCCTATTTTGACCTTTCGGGTGACCTTCTACTTGTCTATCAGAGCCCAAGCTACTGTGCCCAATGTGCTGGTGAATGTGTCTCCTTCTCTAGGGCTGGGAACTCTGTGAGGACAGGGACTATCAAAAATCTGTTTCTATCTTAGCATTTAGCACAGTGTTTGACCAGAGCAGGTGCTCATAACAAGGATGGCTCTCAGAAGATGCCCCTGCCTCTCCTTTCTGGATTAGATACTTCCAGTGTTTTCTCGTCTTTGTTTCCTGGCTGATTTGCTTGTTTGTTCACTCAATAAATATATTTATCGAGTCTCACTACATCTAAGGCCCTAATTTGTGTGCTGGGGATAGTTGATAGAGACAGGGAAAGCTCCTGTCCTTGGACTACTGTGAGACAGGTGGTAAATGGCTGTTTGATAGATGCCAGCTTCTCAAGAAGCTGTGGGAAGCCATCAGGCCTCAGGGCCATGGCACATCCAGACAGGTCTGGGAGGATTCACCCGAAACCTCAGGTCATGTGTCTGTGTTTTCCCTGCTTGGTTCAGAGGCTGAAGCTGGAGAAAATGAATATCACCAATCTCCTTTTTGCTCTCTACCTCCATGTAAACTGGGGATAATAAAGTCCAAGGCTATTAAAATAATAATGCAAATAATCCATATTTTTCATCTTAAAAGCACTTCTGGAATATCCGATTAATCTTTCCAGTACCCACGTGTGTAGGTAAGTATAAATTCTTGCTTCTAGGTGAAGAAACTGATACATGAGGTGATTAAACTATTGGCCTGAGGCTAGAGAGAGAGTGAGGTTTTGAGCAGGGATTGGATTCATTAGTCCTCAGTTATTTTGAACAATTTTCAGACTCCAAGGGCCATATCCCTTGGGCATCTGCTAGGGATTGAAGGCAATTTGCCTTGGTGGGGCAGCACTGCACAACAGTGACGAATGGGGGCCTTGTAGATACAGACTCTTCTACTTATGGTTGTGTGACCTTTGGCAAGTGGTTTAAGCTCTTTTTACTCCAATTTTCTCATCTATAAAATGGAGATAATAACTTTGTTACAGGGTTATGAGAGAGAATATAAATTATATTTGTATAGTGCTTAGTATGGTGCAGAATTCTTTCTTAAATATACATAGCAACAGAAGAATTTGAAGTTGGCAAGGACTTAGAGCTGCTAAACACCACCACCGCCCCCCTCCCCGCCCCCCATCACCATCAGCACCTCCTCCACCATCATTACCAAATATTTGTATAATCTTTATTATTAGCCCAGACTGTATTATGCACTGTGGATATTACAAACTCCATAGAGGATGTCTTTTTTCTTTCTAGATATAGCAAGACATCCTTTTTCTCTTTCTCCTCATCATGATCCACAATCTTTTGCACATTTAGTATATTCCAGACACAAAGGTGTCTTAGTATAGGTTCATTAAATATTAGGTGTCTCACTATTATCAGTTGGTTATCATTCCTAGGTCATGCCATTCAACCAATTTCTGTCTCCATGAACAAATTGCAAGTGTCTGTCCTGCATGCTGTGGGGGATACAGAATTACTGTGAATGTGAACCCTGTTCTCTGAGGGCTCCAGCTGGGGAGGCTGTTCTTTCCAGCTTCGTTATAATCATGAATGCCCTGAATCTAGACCCTCACTTTCACTTAGGTGTTGTTTATTCAGGAACATATTTTTCATCTTAAAAGCACTTCTGGAACATCTGATTAATCTTTCCAGTACCCACGTGTGTATGTAATACCAGAGAGGAGGAGTTGCAATCAGTCCAGCTACACATAGTGAACATTCTAGATGCGTCGTGAACGGTGGCAGGCAGTTTCATGCATTCTTTTGTTTAATGCTTACAACTATCACCCCAATTTTGTAGATGAGGAAGCTGGGGTTTGGAGAGGAAAGTAATTTTTGCAAGGTCCCATAATGAAGTACATATTGGCCAATCCTAATTTTGGTATAGCTGAGAAGATATTTTTGTCTGGAGACAGATTAGGAAGTAATAAATTAAAGCCAGTTTGATAATGTAGTTTTATAGTAATGTGTTGTGTGGACTTTCAGTCTATCACTGAGTTTTCTGTGCAGCTTCTATAGGCCACCAAACATTTGTACAGTCTCTATTTTTGGCCTAGACTCTGTTAGGCAAGGGGATATTGTAAGAGTCTAATAAAAGTAGAGGATGCTATTTTCCCTGAAAGTTTATTGATATAGAAGCATTCAAATTGGGCAGGGTCCTTGGAGATGCTGATAACCATTATCATTGTCGTCACTCTCATCCAACATCTTTTGGGTACTTGGCTATTCTAGCTGTAAAGGTGTTTGACAAAGACTTTCCCACTGAATCCTCATAAAATCTCTATGAATAGGCATTTCAATTTCCCAATTTTAGAGATAAGAAAATGGAGGCATGCTAGACAGCCCACTGGGGCTACATCCCTGTGCAAGGGCACAGAGCTAGCCAGTATGAGAGTGGGGTTTTAATTCTTAAGCTGCCAAGAGAGGGATGGCTGTCACTTCTAGTGGAGTCCTGTTTTGGAAACCTGCTGTCTTATTGCCTCCTTAGCGCTCCAGCCAGCTTTCTCCTTTGGTAAGAATGAGAATTAATAGCTGTGAAGTTGGAAAAGTCACTCTTTGGTTTACATGCTCTTACAAGGCTGTCTTAAGAGGGTGCTTAACCTCTGTCTGCACCTCCATTTCCTCACTGCTTATGTGTGCCTGCCTCCTGGGGTGTGTCTGTATTATTAATGATGGCAAAGTGATTGAGCACACTGTGCTGAGATTCATGAGATGCAAAGTATGATTCATCTCCAAAGCATTCAACAGGGCCACATGGAGTTGAAGGACACAGGGACCCTCCATCGTGCAGGGCCTTGGCTTAAGTGCACAAATAGGTGTACATTGTGGAAAAAACTGTTTTGTCTTCTACCTTTTAGAGATGTTGTGGATTGAACATCTTTTCCTTAGTTATTAGAAAGCTCACAGAAATTGTGACTGTGTGACAGAGCTGCATGACATACTGCTCAAGTGCAAATCTCTCTTGTGGCACCATCTCGCTTCCCAAGTAGTTGATTTTCTCCAAACCTCAGTTGAGCTGTTTATAAAATAGAGATAGACAGGAAGCCCACTTGATTGGGTGCCATGAAGATTCCATCTCTCTGTATCTTACATCTAACTCTGCTCCAGGGTCTTGTCCCAAACCCTGATGCCCAGCACATGGAACAGAGAAGGCTAGGAGATGACCACTCGGACCTTTCATGCAGTGCTTCTCAAGTTGCTAGGAACTGTCATTCATATGTCAAGATCAAAGTCACAGAACAAACGCGGCACAACTTTAAGGTAGGTGTGTAGAAATAAAACTTTCAAATTTTGATGTGGCACATGCGTAATATCAGGAGATGTTTTCTTTCCATACAATTGAAACTCACCCCACTCAAGAAAAAGAAAAAAACTAAAGTGAAAAGCTAGTCATCCTGCTTTCTCTGGCTGCCATGACATCTCTAATGCTCTCTCTGGGTGTCCCAGCCAGGCCAGGTCTTTGACTTTCACTAAGGCTCCTTGGGAGCACTCTCTTTGCCTTATTCATGTTTGCACGTGACTTCCTAACTCACACAAAGCGATTAGCTTCCTCATCAGGGATTTCTCTCTGACATGCATATGGGAAAAGCATCCCGTTTCCCAAGGAATGGACACTTGCTCTCTTGCCACAATAAGGAGGCCTGCCTAAAACTCTCCCATTCCCGCTTTTACTTTGGAAGGCTGGAAGTCCAGGTGCCAGGTTTTATACATATTTGTTTTCTCCTATTTTAATTAAGGGAGCTGTTTTTTTCTCTCCCTGATTCCTTTTTTTAAAAAAATTATTTTTATTAAGTTTATTGCAGATGCCCTTGCTCTTTTTTGGTAACTTCCTTCAAATCCTTTTTAGAGTCAGGTAGCATGTAAGTCAACTCAAAAAATTATATAATGCCCAAAAGGCCAGCTTTGTGAAAATTCCAAGTGGGCCAGCTTTTTTTTTTTTTTTCTCCTCTCCCTTTTCCTACCTGTATTCTCTTTAGTTGCCACATGGCCCTCATGGCCCTTGCCAAAGCTCCCCTCTTGAACACTTCCACCTTCTTCCCTAACTCCCCGTCCTTTATTACCCTGATAAATCATCCTGGCAAAGCTTCAGATGGAAAGAAGTTAGCAGCAAAAAGACATTCGAAGTTCCCCTTGAATATCAGCCTCAACTTTGGCTTCCACAGAGATGGTAGAGAGCATTGAGGATAAGGAACTGCAAATGGGAGGTCCCAGGAGGGAACTCAAGGAAAACCACCAAAGGGTGATAACATGGGGGCACCGACAGGGTGAGGAGGTTGGGTTTTGAGCAGGGTGATAGATGGGAACAGAGTCTTAACACAGGGAAGAGGAAGATAGTGACCAGCTGTGCTGATAGGTCCAGGATGGCTGAGGAGCTGGTGTTACTATTTTTCAGTAGGTTGAGAAAGATAGGCCTTTAAAAAAAAAAAAAAATTTGTTGGAAAGTTCTGTTTAAAACAAGACCACTGAAAGCAACTCAAGGAATTGAGCCTTCACCATCAAACATTAAAAGTCACTCTAGATTGAAGAAATCCACTTGCTAGCTAAAATGCTATTAATATGTGTTGAAAGTTCCCACCTTTGTGTAGTGTGTGTGTGTGTGTGTGTGTGTGTGTGTGTCTCCCTGCCTCTTAACTGTTATGCCACAAGTGCTCAAGTGTTTTGTTCTTGTTTTGTTGAGGGGGGCAGGGGTGTGGATGGGTGGATAACTGAATCATAGTTCATTTCTTCTTTGGCAGTTAGACATGGAGAACAGAAAGATAGGGCTTAGCACAATTGTTAAAGGGCAGTCCTGCCAAACCCTGTTGACCCTAGCAGTCTGTAAAAAGAATTCCTATCTCTTTAGATTTGGAAACAATGACATGGGACACTAATCCCCCTCTCCAGTCTTCAATGCATGCAGACTAACACCCTGTTATGTGCTGGGGAGACTTCAGCATCAAAGACATGTAGCTTGACCCCTTAAGTTTAAAGAGAGGAAAACTGGTCTGCAAAGAGGTAGCTAGATGACCCCTCAGGTCACAGAGCCAATAAGGAAAACAGCCAATACTAGAATCCAGGCCTGTAGAAAACCTATAGGGTTGATGCTAGGCGGAGGCATATGAGAAGTAAGATTTATTGAGCATTTACTGACTGTCAGACATAACGTTAGGCATTTTAGTCCTGTTGCTACTACTACTGTGTAAGTACTACCAACATGAGTGATTTCACTTATTATTTATCTTATTTGTTCTAATTAGTTATATATGACGGTAGAATGCATTTTGACACATCATACATAAATGGAGTATAACTTCTTTTCTTCTGGTTGTATATGATGTAGAATCACACCAGTCGCGTAGTCATATATGCACATATGGTAATAATGTCCGATTCATTCTACTATCCTTTCTACCCCTGTACCCCTTCCCTTTCTTCCCTCCCCTCTGCCAAATCCAAAGTACCTCTGAATTAGCATCTGCATATGAGAGAAAGCATCTGGCCTTTGTTTTTTGGGGATTGACTCATTTCACTTAGCATGATATTCTCTAGCTCCATTCATTTACTGGCAAATGCCATAATTTTATTCTTTTTAAAGTTGAGTAATATTCCATTGTGTGTGTGTATATGTGTGTGTGTGTGTGTGTATGTGTGTGTATATATATATAAATAAAACATTTTCTTTATCCATTCTTCCATTGAAGGGCACCTAGGTTGGTTCCATACAAGCAACAATAAGTGTTGGTGAGAATGTGGGGAAAATGGCACACTCATACATTGCTGGTGGGACTGCAAATTGGTACAACCACTATGGAAAACATTATGAAGATTCCTTAAAAAATTTGGAATAGAACCACCATTTGACCCAGATATCCTACTCCTTGGCATATACTCTAAAGACTTAAAATCAGCATACTACGGTGATGTGGCCACATCAATGTTTATAGCAGCTCAACTCACAAGAGCTAAATGTCAGTGATTCTAGACACTTTGCTACATTTTAGGCACTATGCTGAATACCCATAGACATTTCGTCATTCTTTACATAGCCCAAGAAGCAAGTAATATTACTCCTGCTTTGACACATGGCAGTCAGCCTCCAATAACTAACTAAATTACCGAAGGACACAGCTTGGTCCTAGGAAATGTGGGAACTCCAGAGCTATGTGACTCTAAATTCTTGTTATTTCCTGATTCCCTCCTTTCTCCCCATAAAGAGTTCCCACTGGTCTAGGCTTTGAGACGCCCCATGGCCAAAGATGGTGGTTCAAGGCTATGAGTCCTAGATGTCCCTTTCTGATTTCTTGTTCCCCACTCCACTCTACTTCCTCTTCTTCTGACCCAGATGCACTTATCATGTGCTGAATAATGATGTTTTAGCCAACACTGGACCACACATATGATGGTAGTTCCAAAAGATTATACTGTCTAGTGATATCATAATCATCTTTGTGAAAATACATTTTATGATAGCCAGAAGAAAACAAAATTGCCCAATGACATTTATCAAGTGCACCCCCATCATTAAATGATGCACACCTGTTCTTTGGAGGAAGATAGAACATGGAAGGAACATGAGTAAATGTCAACCTGATTTCTGCCATGATTCTTCACACCACAGCATGGGCTGAGCAAGTTCTATAACTTGTCTGAGCTTCACTTTCCTCACCTGTTAAGGTGGAAATAATGATGTCTCTGCCTTAGGGTCAGATTCAGACATATGAAGGATTGACTCACAGTATGTGCTTAGGAAGTGATAACCATTGTTCCAGATGAGGAGGAATCCCTACAGGTGGATGCCTGCAGACCTTGGATTAGAGCAGGGAATAGAAGACATGGGGTGTGGTGACATCAGCTCCTCTGGGTGCCTGTGCGTGCACGTGTGCGTTTGCCTGATCTTGGTTAGATCAATTCTATATTAATCTAAAGTGTCTCTTGTTCTCTCAGGAAGCAATGGACTCAGTTTATTTTAAGTGGTGTGTGTTGGAGATCCACACAGGTGTGCTTGCTATTTGCAATGAGGACCCCTGAGGGCTAGTAGAGTGGTCCCCAAATCTGGGCTGTGCATAGGACTTGAGGAGCTTACAAAAGACCCTGGAGCCTCAAGCACCACCCTAGAGATTTTGATAAGTAGGCCCTGGGTGGGAATCATTTATCTAGCTCTATTTCTGGAAGGATTTTTCTGCACTGTTGTTTGGCAGCCAGGCCAGGAACCACTGGAATAGTGGACAAGTCACAGCATTGGAACCAGACTTGGGTCTGAAGTCCTCTCTACTATGACAGCCCAGAGACCAGCAGCTTTGACATATCATTGCATTTGCTTCCCAGAGTTTCTCTGGGTGAGTGTCATCTTGCCCCTCTCACAGAGGGTATTGGGAGGTCATGGGTTGGGCAGGGGCTCACCCTGAATGAGCACACTTTTCCCATCATGGCCACCTCAGTGGATCTATCAATAAACATACTGGCACTGACTATGCTGTGAGCCAGTGTCATCGGGACACACCCCTCTGACAATAATGGCCATTTACTTAAAAAAGTAAATTGCATTTGGTGCATTTTCTGTCTGCAACAATAAAGAATAATTTCTCTTCCTTGGGCACAAGAGCTCCAATTATGATTTAATTCAATTCCGATTAACTATGCTTTGATGGCATTTCCATTCCTTAAAAAAATAAATGTATTAGCCAAGCATAATGTGTTTTGACTATAGTTCTGATGCTAATAAGGAGGCTGTTTGGCGGCTATGATCCCACACTTCATTCCAAAGTTGTAAGAATGAGAGGGAAAAAAGGAATGAGGCAGATAAGTGAGAAATCCCACACACAAAGGGCATCATGGTTTGTGGGTAGGTGGGGCTGCCAGCATATGCCAGGTATTCACAGGTTTGCTCTCACAGCCTGTTTGAGATGCTCTGGAAGTGCTTGTGGGCAGGTAGTGATAGCTGTTCTGCTCTTGGGGTGAACTCCTGGGCAGGGAGAGTTGGTGGATGTGGAGCTGACTGCATATTACACTCTAGAGTTGGTGGCCAGTCAGGCTTGTTCTCATTCTGGAAAACAAAGCCCTTCCCTTCCCCTTGGACTCTCTCTAAGAGTAACCTGCAGTCTCTGCCTCAGCTCCTAACTCTTGCTTACCTGGTCTCTGTCTGATTAATTTTATGGTTTACATAGTAGGTGTCCCTCAAAAGCTCATGTGTGAGACAAAGAAGAAGGTTTAGAGGAGAAATGATTAGATTATGAGAGCCTTAATGCAATCAGTGAATTAATCCCCTGATAGGAATTAACCGAGTGGTATCTGAAGGCAGGTAGGGTGTGGTAGGGTGGGCACTGGGGGGGGTGCCTTTGGGGTATATATTTTCTAACTGTCAAGTGGAGTCTCTCTCTCCCTGCTCCCTGGTTCCATGTTCCAAGCTGCTTTCCTCTGCCATACCTTTCCACCATGATGTCCTGCTTTACCTCTACCCCAGAGTCATGGGGCCAACCAGCTAGGGACTAAGAACTCTAAAACTAAGAACTCAGGAGTTCCAAAATAAATGTTTCCTTCTCTCTTGTTGCTCTTGTCAGATCTTTTGGTCACAGCAGCAAAAAAGCTGACTAAAACAATAACAGTCTTGAGATGTCCCAAACCATATCTCCCACATGTCCTTGACACATCTTCACAGTTAGTAATTGCTTGTTCCCTGTCCCTGCAGGCATCCTTTCATTTCTAAAGAAGAGGGCTGGTTGGGGTGAACCCCTGTCCTGACGGTTGCTTTGCAGTCATTATTTCTTCAGCTGTCACCTGAGGTGGACTTCCATGGAAGAGGCGGCTGCTGGGCCTGGCCTGCTTGTCCTCAGTTCCTGTGACGCTTCTCTCTTCTCTTCTCTTTGGCAAGGGGCTGACCCAGTCTGGCTGATGTCCCCTGGACTGAGCCAGTGGGAGGCACTGGATGGAGGTGAGTGGGTCAAACAGTATCTGCATGTGCGGCTTCCACAGGGAACCCCATCCCTGGGCTAGGGAAGCCTCATGGGCATCTTTTAACTTCAGAGGAGGGCCTTTGAGCTCCTTGCTGTTAATCTTTCAGGTACCTCATTCTTCCCTGTTTGGCTTCTTTGCTGTCTAGTGCCTGTGTGAACCAATACTTTACAATACATTCCCTCTGTTTCAAATGTTCAAAGAAGTCTCTCTCTCTCTCTCTCTACCTGAAACTGAAGCTTCAAGAGATTAAGTAACCACCCAGGAAAACGACTGTCAACTTTGGTGTATTTCTATCCAGGTTTTAAAATGTGTATACTGATTAATTTTCTGTTTGGATTTTATATCTCTCTTTGTAGATAGATATATGAATAATCAAAACACAACCGGTTCATGTGCCTATGGTTTGATCTATTGTTTATTTATTGTGAAATTTTTATTTTCTCATTTAATTTCAAAAACATATTTAGTGACTATTTAATATTCAGTCATAAAGATCTATTATAATTTATCAGTTTAATCTTCTGTTATTGAGAACTAGGATTCTCTTTACTTTTTCTCTTATATAAATAATTACACAAGCTTCTATCCAGGTGGGGTCATGAAGCCAGCTGAACAACTGTTCTCCCTCAGGTCTTGAGTAAATGAATGGCAGATAACTAAAACTCTGCTTATCCCCCCTCCTCCACCCACAATCATCAGTAGCAACAAATAAGGAAAGAGTTACAGTCTCATGCCAGAAACTTCAAGGAAATATTCGGTCCCTGCTGGTGTGGTTTTAAACTCAAGCCCATCAGGTGAGAAGTCAGATTAGAGAGAGGTGACCCCATATTTGGAGGGTGTAGACAGGCTGTCCAGGGGAAAGCTTCAGAGCCCCTGCTTTCTATCCTGGGATCTTAGTATCTAAGCTATTCAGATAGTTTTCACTGTCTCACTATTTTCAGGACATCGTTTTCAGGACATTGCTAGCACATTATGTCTATGCTGTGAAACACATAGGAAGCACAGACTGAGACCACCAAGTAGGGCCTAGAATGGCCACACTGTGGCTCTTAATGTAGAGCTGGGAGAAGAACAGATAGAAGGGGAAAGAAGTCAAAAGAAAATTAGTCACACTTCATAGAAATCGAAAGTCTCATCAGAACAGCTCATATCAAACGTGAGAAAGATGAACAACAACCACGTGACAGCTAAGCAAACAGTGTCCACCCCATCCAGTCTGGAAGGAAGGAGAGAAAAGGAAGGAGGAGTACTGCTTACAATCGGCAAATGAAAAATCTAACCTGAAAGAAAATATATCTTAAGAAAACTTCCAATGTGTGTTTGCACTACAGAAGAACTTAATAAGAATTTGAATTCCATGAAACAAGGACTCCACAATGAGAAATGAGATGATAACACAACACAATAAGATGAAAAGAGGGGTTACAATGCTAAGAAAATTGAGCAAGAACGACACAATTACAGAAATAATAAATTAAAAACAAAGAGAACTAAATCAGACAGCTGCAAATTGTATTGCAGGCTCTGAAAAAAATATGGTTTGCAGTAGTAATGGTGAGAGCTGAGGAAAATAACAGAAATTCACATTCTTGGGAAAAGGATGAGACATGTGAAGGACACAGTGGAGTAAAAAAATAAGAATCATTGGTGTCTCTGCTGAAGAGCTCCCAACAAGTGGAGTAGAAAATGCATTTCATCTCTTTTCTAAGGATTGAAAGGACACATCATATTCCAGGAAAAAAAAAAAGATCAGAATGATAAGAGAGAATAACCTCTTAATACCAAATTTGAATGATGAAGAAATAATTGTTTTGGCATCCAAACAGAAAAACAAATCAAATTCAAGGAGAGAAATCAAACTGACCTCCAACTTCACCAGATGCATTCAATGCCTGCAATATTCTGAGGGAATGACAAAGGAACTAAATGTTATTACATCTGATCAAATGTTTGTGGAAATATATAGACAAAAAGTTAACATCCAAACATGAAATATAAGGACTCAGTTTCCACGAGTTCTTCCACAGAAGACCACTCAGTTAAAAGCCAGCTGTCCATGGAGGGAGGGGAGCACAGCAGAAGGGATAAACCATGCTCAAAGTCAGCAAGAGGTGGTGTCTGTCCTTGATCCCAGTGGGAAAGTGTGACCCAATATGGCTGTTGTCAGCCAATGGTCCCTCATTCATTGTCTCTTAAGTGCAACATAGGAGTACTATATTTCAAGCTTTGGGGAACTCAGAGGTATAAAGCTATGAACCTTTTTCCTAAAAATAAAAGTTGTCTGCTGATGGAATTCATTCAACATAAGATGAACCAATACCCAGAATTCTAGACACGAGATGACTTGATAAAAAGTCTAGTTTACCATTCATTCACATGCAAGGGGTCAATTCATACTGTTTAAAATAAGTCTACCCTGTGGAACCAACCTAGATGCCCTTCAATGGATGAATGGATAAAAAAAATGTGGCATTTATACACAATGGAGTATTACTCTGCATTAAAAAATGACAAAATCATAGAATTTACAGGGAAATGGATGGCATTAGAGCAGATTATGCTAAGTGAAGCTAGCCAATCCCTAAAAAACAAATGCCAAATGTCTTCTTTGATATAAGGAGAGTAACTAAGAACAGAGTAGGGTCGAAGAGCATGAGAAGAAGATTAACATTAAACAGGGATGAGAGGTGGGAGGGAAAGGGAGAGAGAAGGGAAAGTGCATGGAAATGGAAGGAGACCCTCAGAGTTATACAGTGGAGGGGGTAGTTAGAGAGGAGGGGAGGGGAGGGGAGAGGTGGGGAGGGGGGATAGTAGAGGATAGGAAAGGCAGCAGAATACAACAGACACTAGTATGGCAATATGTAAATCAATGGATGTGTAACTGATGTGATTCTGCAATCTGTATATGGGGTAAAAATGGGAGCTCATAACCCACTTGAATCAAATTGTGAAATATGATATATCAAGAACTATGTAATGTTTTGAACAACCAACAATAAAAAATTAAAAAAAAAAAGAAGAATAGAAACATTTGCATTTCTAAGCAGGGTGTGCTAAGCAGGATCAGGATGGCAGAGGTGGAGTTTTCTCAATTCTTACATGATATGGAGTCTCAAGGTAAAATGGAGTCTGTTTGGTCATTGCCCTGATATATAGCCTGGCCCATAAAAATCATAGTAACATGTTTGATGTTAACTGACATTTCCAAGACATGGTTTTATTTTATTATTATTTGGTACTAGGGGTCAAATTCAGGATATGGGGGATATTGAGCTCTACCATTGAATCACACTCCCCCCAGCACCATCAGGCATGATTTTTTTTTTGGAGATTTTGAAAGAAAGAAAATTGAGATTAGTAATAAAATGAAATTGGATAGGAAAAATAAAATAAAATAAAATAAGTCTACCAAATTAAAAACATAATGACTCACAATCCTTAAGATCCTTTTCAAAGTATTTTTTTTAAGAGAGAGAGAGAGAGAGAGAGAGAGAATTTTAATATTTACTTTTTAGTTTTCGGCGGACACAACATCTTTGTTTGTATGTGGTGCTGAGGATCGAACCCCGGGCCACACACATGCCAGGCGAGCGCGCTGCCGCTTGAGCCACATCCCCAGCCCTTCAAAGTATTTTTCTTAAAGGAGATTTCTCACCTCATTTATAAATTTGTAATTGAATTGTGTCCCCTAAGTAGATAGATTGGAGTCCAAACTCCCAGTATCTCAGAATTGACCCTATGTGGAAATGGGGCTCTTCTTTTTTTTAGATGTTGATGGACTTTTATTTTATTCATTTATTTATATGTGATGCTAAGAATCAAACCCAGTGCCTCACATATGCTAGGCAAGTGGTCTACCACTGAGCCACAACCATATCCCCTGGAGATTACAGAGGTAATCAGGTTAAACTAAAATCATTATGGTGTGATTCTAAGCAAATATGACTGCTATCCTTAAGGAAAGGGGCAAATCTGGACAGGGACTAGGGAGTAAATGGTGATCTACAAGACAAGGACCACCTGAGGCTACCAGAAGCTGAGAGAGAACCTGGACCAGATCTTTTCCTAGTGCCTTTAGAGGGAGTATGGCCCGGCCCGGCTATCAACACGATTTTTGATTTCTGACCTTAAGTACTGTGAGATAATAAATTTAAATTTTCTATTGTTCCAAGCCATTTAATTTGTGGCATTTTATTATAGAAGCTTTATAAAACTCAGTATTTTTAAAGTGATTGTTTATAAATGAAATCTCACATAGTAAAGAGATTTTCTGCAGTTTCCTAATCCTTCAGTTTAACTTCAATTTCTGTTTTTGTCTATATAAATCAAGTGAAATAGTGTTTTTCTAATTATAGCATTATATAAGGTTATTTTATGAACCCATTTCCATCTGTCCAAATCAACCTCACCTACCCATTCAGTCTATAGCTTTGGGAACAAATGTGAGACATTGTCACCTTACTTTAAATGATGATGATTATTGTATGCTAAGATTTGGGTTGGTTGTTTTGCTCTTTTTTGATACTTTTTATTGTTTGACATGTTTTTCCTTTAGTATAAATACTTTATTTACAAATTAATATTGCAATGAAAAAATTTCTTGTATTTGAGTCCATGTCTCTTTACCTCATTTTTTTTTGAAAGCTGTGGAATCTTAGGTGATATTTGTATACTTTTATACTCTTGATATTTGTGGTTAAATTCCTTTCTGAAATACAATAGTTTACCATCATAGAGGCAATGTATTATAATGCATGCCTTATACCATAACAGCTCTGAATATTTCTATTAAAACAATAGTTTAATGAACTAAAAGTATTTTAATTTTATTTTAACTTATCCTTCTTCAATTGCTAAAGAGGGTGAATTTTTTTTTTTTTTTTTTTTTTTTGCAAATCTAAGTGCTCCTTGTGCTCCTTGTTTTGTTTTTAAACCTTTTCTGTGGCTGTTTTTTTTTTTTTAACTTACAAGTACATCATACACATTTATACATGCATACACACATATGCACGATAATCTGTCCTATTAGTTGCTAATATACCATTATTCTATGCTTTGCTTTTTAGTTTTGTTCTTTAATGTTTTGAAATGTTCATAAATTTTTAAATCAGATATTTTATTTTCCTCTCATCTCTCTTATTGATTTTGATTGACTACTTTTGGGGGGAGGGCTGTTCCTGAAAGGTAACATTTCTCATGTCCCTCTGCTCCAGTATACTTCTTTCTTTACCACTTTAACCATTATTCATTGTAAAATTGAGTGACTTTCAATTTGTTCACAATGTTACTCAACCATCACCGATGATCTAGAACATTTACAGTATATGCAACATAAACCTGTGCTCATTATGGGTCTCCCTCCCCTTGAGGCCCTAGCAACCACTAATCTGCTATTTATCTCTATGGGTTTGGACATCTCACATAAATGGAATCATGCAATATACTACCTTGTGTGTCTTGATTTTTCACTTAGTGACATGTTTTCAAGGCTAATCCATGTTGCAGCATGGATTAGTACTTTCTTCCTTTTTGTGATCGAATACTACATGTTTAACTGCATGGACATACAACATTTTGTTTATCAGTTTATCTGATGTGAGCATTTGGGTTATTTCCACTTTTTGGCTATTATACATAAAAGTCAAATAGCTATGAAAATTTGCATGCATATTTTTCCTTGAACACCTGTTTATTATTCTCTTGAGTAGATGCTTAGGAAGGAAATTACGTGATCACATGGAAATTTTATACTAAACATCTTGAGGAACTGCCAAACTATTTTCCACAACATTTGAACCATTTTACAATCCTAGCAATGTATGAGGCTCCAATTTTATTACATCTTAATTCTCAAAACGTATTTTACACTTTTTGGGGGGATACCAGGGATTGGGTATTCAACCACTGAGTCACATCCCCAGTCCTATTTTCTGTATTTTATTTAAAGAAAAGGTCTCCCTGAGTTGTTTAGTGCCTCACTTTTGCTGAGGCTGGCTGTGAACTCACCATCCTCCTGTTTCAGCCTCCTGAGTCTCTGGGATTACAGGCGTGTGTCACCCCACCCGGCTTATACTTTTTAACAATTATAACATCCTGGTGGATGTTCAGTGGTATCTCACTGTGGTTTCCATTTGCATTTCCCTAATGACTAATGATGTCAGCATCTTCTCATGTGATTTTTTTGCCACTTGTATCTTCTTTGAAGAAATGCCCATTTAAGTCCTTTGCTCATTTTATAAATTGAGTCATTTGTCTGGTTGTGTTTGATTTGGAAGAGTTCTTTGTATACTGTACATACTAAACCCTTACCAAATTTATAATTTTCAAATTGTTTGTAGGTTATCTTTTCACTTTCTTCATAGTATTATTTGATATATAGAAGGTTTTAATTTTGATAAAGTCAAACTTACCTGTTGTTTTCTTGTTGTCTGTGCTTTTGTTGTTATATCTGAGAATCCATTGACAAATCTGCAGTTACAAAGATTTAGTGCTATTTTTCTCCAAAATTGGGGGTCTAAATTGTTGGGGTTTTTTTGTTTGTTTTTTAGGCATGCAGACACCACTAGGTCTGGTACCATTTGTTGAAGAGATTATTCTTTTCCCCGTTCCTTAAGGGTCTTGGCACCCTCTATTATCATTATATATTTATGTCTCTTAGGTACAGAATGTGTCTGCCTGTCCCTGACAGCAAGCAGGTGAGGGCTTCAGTAAGTACCTTGGACACCCTCAGTTCAATTGCATAAGTGCCTCAGGTACTGGTTAGGGAGGATCTGAGTCAGCCTTAGAGGCCAAGCTTCTTTGCCATAGTTGGCAAGGGTGGTTTTCAGGACCCAGAGAGCTGATTACTTGCAGGAAGCCCTTAAGGCCACCTAGTACAACATTAGGGTCACAATCTTCTGAATGTGTTAAAGCTGGGTGCTCATTTCAACTTCACTATTTCCCAATTACTTCATTTTGATTACTTTAAACAGTCATTTTCTCATCTGCAAAATGGGCTTAATGGTTAATGTCTTTCAGAGATAAAACTCTTCACAGTGGGCATGTTTCAAGAAATGGGGAATTTCAGTTTGCTTTGGCTAAAAAGGAGCAGCTTACCCCTTGTGGAAACTATTACTGCATTGACACTCAAGATTCAAGGCTTTTATCCATCACACTCATAATTCTACCCTAGATCTGCCTAGTTTTGCAGAGCTGGTTATTGAGGCTCAAATGTTGCCTGTGTTTTCCTCACTCACTGGTATACCTATAGTTAAACTGTTCTTTCTACCTGAAATTATTTTCTTTTTCTGCCAGATATATCTGTCAAAATTGTATCAAGACTCATATCAAAGGCCACCAGTGCTGGGAGGTCTAGTCTAGCTCTTCAAGGAAAAGCAGTCCCACCAGCCTCTGGGACCTTACTGTACTTGGTCCAGAGACCATGCTTTTTCATATATGTTCACTCACTGGCATCTATAGCCTTTCTTGACCAAGGAACAGCTGGGGAGCCAGCAATTGCACTGATCCTATCTTATCTATGCCTTCCTCTGTAGAGTGTTATGGATGCTCTCTCAACTATTGTACAATATTATAGTATTTGTGAAGTATGATTTTTGTGGTTAAATTATTTTCTTTGTCACCATTTTGATGGTTTTATAAGAATTTTGCTTTTCTCTAGTGTGTGTGTGTGTGTGTGTGTGTGTGTGTGTGTGGAGGGGCAGATAGGATTAGAGATCCACCAATGTGAACATCATCCTGTAGGATAAAAGAAGAATGAGAAGCTCTTCACAGAAACTTAAGTTCTGGAATCAGGATCTTGACCTAATCATGACCATATTTTCAGACTTTTGGTATCCCAAGCACAAAGTAGGTGCTCTGGGAATGTTGGGGAGTGTGACTTATTGTATTGCCACAAATAACTCTTTTCTATCTGAACCTTGTCTTTGTGTGACTTGTAGAATCCTTTTTTTTTTTTTTTTTCAGTACTGGGGATTGAACCCGGGGCTTCGCACATGCTAGTCAAGTGCTCTACCCAAGCATCCTGTGTTCCTACTTCGAGTGTTTTTAAATAAGAGTCAGATCTTCATATCTTAATGAATGAGAAAATGACCTTCCTATCACTCTTTCTTCCACCTTGCCCTTCTTTCTTTCATTGGCATAGAAATATCTTGTCCCCATGATAAGTGCTGAGTTAGAAATATCAAGTTCAGGGGTTGAATATCAGTTTAAAAATGTTACATACGTTTGGGATCTTAAATATCTCTCACTCACCAGCTCCCATCCCAGACTGGTCCCTCATGTCTCTTGGAAGAAGCCTACGGGAGACAGAGCTTGTTCACTAAGAGGCAAGGGTTTGCTTCAAGGAAAAGGCCAGCTAGCTCCTAAGAATTGGCTGTTGTCAGGGTGCTACTAAAGGAGAAAAAAACATGAGTTCTTGAGTAAAGACAGCCTTAGATTCATATTCTGATTGTTTATGTAATTTAGATTTTCAGGGTAAGTTTCTTCATTTCTGAGTCTCGAAATTCTCATTATAAATCCAGGTGTCAAAATAGCAACCTAGTAGAATGATGAGTAGGATGAATAAATGTTTGCTCAATGGTTGAGGGCATAAATGAGTGAATGGTATCCATTAAATGCTAGAGTCCCATAGTTGGTTGAAACATGCATTGACTTAGGCAATGACCTTTCAAGGAGGAATATGGTCGGATCAGAAGTCCCCAGGGGGAGTTATGTTTTATTATTTGTTTAGAATCATCAGAACATAAGTATCCTAAAAACCAGTCTGACTTTTTTCCCCAGTGTTTTAAAATTCTCTACAGACAGTAGACCCCTTATTGCTTATATCCCAATTGGATTGCTATCCACCTCCTTCTCCCCACACACCCCCAATATCTCTCCATAGGAGATGGGATTTAGGATTATGGAAGCAGAAGACCTGTCCCTGGCTGTCCCTCTGGGGCCTTGCTCGTAGATTTTGAGCTATTTTTGAAACTCCTTGCTTGTTCACTCTGAAAAGTAGTTTGCAATGGAAATTTCTCCCCCTTGAAATCTTTGTTAATCTAATTGCAATTGAAATGCATAAATGAAATGACAAAAGCTGCATTTTATCAGCAATTATAGCAATTTTCTTTTATTTACTGAAGTCTGACCTCTGCTGTATTGATGAATTGCACTTTTTCAAGGTCTATTTTCCCATCAGCAAAGTCAGGTTGTTTATTAAATGATTGGCATAAACTGTTCTCCCCTCACCTTTTTTTTTTCTTCCTCGTATTTTAAAAATGTGTCCCAAGTCTGAAGAAATTGACTAGGAATTTATGGAGACTGTAGATCTCCATCTGAGTGTATATGTTTTTACATGGAGTATGAAAGCATTCAACAACCGTCTTTTCAGTACTGCAATCTGAAAAATAAGCAGCATTTAACATCTTGAACCTCAGTCTTCTGAGTCCTTAGTGATCTGGAGTGTAAAATCTCCACCTATTATGTTTTCAGTCCTTCCATCGAATTGCTCCTTTCCAAGGTGACATTGAAAGTCACTGTGGGAAGGTTGAGATGAGGAGCACTTTCCCCATGTCCAGCAGTCACCAAATCCTGCCAGCTCTGCCTCCTTGGATCCCCCCTTTCTTTCCATCTCTGCTGCCAGTATCCTAGATCTGCCTTTCACCTGGACCACTGCTTCGACCTCCATGCTGGTCTCTCTGCTTTCAGCCTTAATTCTTTTCATTGCTCTTTTTCCATCCTCTATTCAGCTGCCAGAATTATCTAACGTACCCTTTCACCCACAGAAAAACCTCTCACCTCTTTAGGATGACCTGCAAGGCTATAAGTGACTGGAATCTGAGTCCCTCCATCTGTCCATGTCATGTACCACCTCCCCTGCCCTGCCTTTCACCCTGTGCTCCAGGGACCCAGAACCCACTCTGGTCTTCACATCACATAGCTACCCCTGCTCCCCTTTGCCTGGAAAGCTTCTTTTCTTCTCTTGGCTCTGCCTGGCTAGCTATCTCTTATTCAAGCTTCACAACAACTTATCTGTCACCTTCTCCCTGGAGCCTCTGTGATTACTCTGATTTGTGTTATACATCTCTTTATCCAAGTAATTACTACCTTGTAATTCAATGACTGATCTCCTCTCTCTGCTTCTGCATCACACAAAGGACAGTTTCTTTGAATGAAGGAAAGGCATCTTAGCACTCTATCTCTGATGCCTACCTCAGCCACTTACATGTGATCTGCTAACTGAATTATGCCATCTAATAATTGCCCAATAATTGCCAGTTTCCTTTTCTTTTTTCCTTATTCCTTAGAGTAGCAGTTTTTCCATCTGCATACTTCAAACTGCGTATGAAGTTTCTTTTCTGGAATATCTCCATGCATTGCTTTGAGGGTCAAATTAGCTGTGGGGTATAAATGTGTGATATCAACTTGAAAGCATTTCCTAATGTTAGTTTTTTCTATTATTTCTCCTCTTTGAAACTTCCATCGAAATCCCTAGTCATATTCCTCTGCCCCCATCAGCAACTCTGATTGAATAAAATATTTCAGATGATGAACAGAGGCCCCAGCCAAACCAAATATGAAAAATCAAACCAAAAAAGGCCGAAGTGAACTCGACCCTGATGAATCTAGACTATTAACTGCTACCAGGAGTTTATCCAGTCTTCCCTCTTTTCCTTCAAGTCATATGGACACCCAGGCTTCTAGTTTTCCCCTCCTTTATCTCCTGTTTTTTACACTGGAGCGTCTCCCTTCCTTTTTCATGGACTGCCTTGTTTTCTGAGCAAATGATAGTTAACAATGTTAATGATAGTTGGTATTAGTATTCACACATTCCACGTCCTATTGATGCACTTAATTCTCTCCCAAATCTTTGCCGATGGATATCTTTTATTTTCTTCATGGAGAGATGAGCAGTCTTTGGATGGGCTAAACCACGTTTTCAGAAGCTCTCCAGTTAGTAAGAGATAGGGGTGAGTCTAGGGACCGCACATTTGGCCCTTATGTTCAGGGGCCTCTCAGGGATGTGTGTCTGGTTCTCCCTCTGAACTGTGGTCTCCTGACCAGATTTTTTTTTTTTTTTTTTTTTGGTATGGCTTGGGTCTTACATAACCTTGCACTTTCATACTTTCAGAAACATTGTGAAATGGAAATATTCTCCTTGGAAATATAATAATGTCAGGAAAAAGTTTTGTGGAGACAGAAGATTCAGATTAAACATCCTAGTTTCACTGCTTAAAAGCAAGGCTCAGTTTCCACAACTGGGAAATGGGAAAAATAGAAATTTTGACCTTCTAGATCTATTAGGGAATTGAATGAGAAATTACAAGTGGAAATACTTACATAAGCCCTCATCAGCCAGGATGCTTCCTGAATACTAATTCAACTTCTGTGGAGCGTTGGTTCTGACATTCATAATAATATTTTCCCCAATTATTATTTTATTAAAGTTTGACATCAACTCTGCAGGGTGTATATGTGTGTGTGTGTGTGTGTGTGAGAGAGAGAGAGAGAGAGAGATTACCATGCTATGTGTAAAGGAGGATACAGAAACAGGGAGAGGTTGTGATGTGGTATCCCCTGACATAAATTCCTCTTGGTTTTGGGAAACACAGCTACCCAGCTCTTCCAGATAGCCTTGGATCACAAAGGAGCTTACTGCCATTGTCAAGCCCACTCAAGTAGCTTGGCTGACTTTCACTCTGTTTTCACTATACAAAGCCTGGTCAAATAACTAAATCCTTCTATTGTACCACATTTCTCAAAAGTCCCTCAACCAAGAGTGCCAGACCTTGTGGCTAGCCAGGTGGAGTTGGACTGCAACCTAAAGCCAACCTTAAAGGCATCTCTTTGATCTCATTTTGTTGTTCATTTTTTTAGTCCTGATAATTGCATCTTAAATATTTTTGGCGTAAGTGTGTATGACTTACTCTGCCAAATAGGATTGGACATTTTCAGCTTGGAGAGGACAAGCTGATCCTTATTTCTAGGGACGTGCTGAATTGCTGAGGTGGGAGGACCAAGAAACAACCAGGATTCCGGAAGAGTTAGGCAGGATCCCTCCAGAACAGACATTTGTTATATTCTTCTGGCTGCAGGTATCAGAACAATGATTTGGAGCTGGCCCCTGAAGGACTTGAGGCAGTCTACGGGCAGAGAGTGTGGGAAAAGTTGGTTTTGGTGGAAGGACATATGGGCAAAGGCACATCACCATAAAGGTCAATGGCAGGAATCAACTCTCTTTTTGAAAAAATGGTTGAGTCAAATCTACATTATATCGTGAACCTGCAAGGCAGGGAAGCCTTGGATCATATAGGAACTTACTGCCATTGTCAAGTGTGACCTCCTAGCCATGGGAAAATAGTACCTGTCGGTCCTGGCCCTTCCCTTACATAAGTCTGGCAACGATTTCTACTTTTGTCATCTTAGTTCTACCAAATATTTAAAGTATGAATAATGGAGACCCATGGTAAAGAATTCAAAGTCTGATATTTCTCTTCATTGAGATTAATGATTGTGATTTTCCTTATGGCAAGGGGAGGAGTGGGGGGAGTTATATAAGAATGGTCTACTTTGTGAGGAGTACCGGTCTCACTATGAGACTTAACTTGGAAATTACAGCTCTGCATGCACTTACACAGAAGACCTGATGCAGCCTTACTCCAGGTGATGGTAGATCTCATGAGTAGCCCGAGGTACCAAATCTCTTTCAGAGATCCAAGGTAACCTGTGCTCTGTCCAGTATGACTTTTTAAATCGCAATTCTTGACCTGTTCTTGTGTCACAGTCCAGCATGTAATTAACAAATAAACTCAAAATAAAAAGAAGACCAGAGAAGATTGATTGTATGTCCTCCTCTGAGAAGTGTCTGTTCAGGTCCTTGGCCCATTTGTTGATTGGGTTGTTAGTTATCTTATTGTCTAATTTTTGGAGTTCTTTGTATACTCTGGATATTAGGGCTCTGTCTGAAGTGTGAGGAGTAAAGATTTGTTCCCAGGATGTAGGCTCTCTATTTACCTCTCTTATTGTTTCTTTGGCTGAGAAAAAACTTTTTAGTTTGAGTAAGTCCCATTTGTTGATTCTAGTTATTAATTTTTGTGCTATGGGTGTCCTATTGAGGAATTTGGAGCCCGACCCCACAGTATGTAGATCGTAGCCAACTTTTTCTTCTATCAGACGGCGTGTCTCTGATTTGATATCAAGCTCCTTGATCCATTTTGAATTAACTTTTGTGCATGGCGAGAGAAAGGGATTCAGTTTCATTTTGTTGCATATGGATTTCCAGTTTTCCCAGCACCATTTGTTGAAGATGCTATCACATGAAAAAATGCTCACCATCTCTAGCAGTCAGAGAAATGCAAATCAAAACCACCCTAAGATACCATCTCACTCCAGTAAGATTGGCAGCCATTATGAAGTCAAACAACAACAAGTGCTGGCGAGGATGTGGGGAAAAGGGTACACTTGTACATTGCTGGTGGGACTGCAAATTGGTGCAGCCAATTTGGAAAGCAGTATGGAGATTTCTTGGAAAGCTGGGAATGGAGCCACCATTTGACCCAGCTATTCCCCTTCTTGGTCTATTCCCTAAAGACCTAAAAAGAGCATGCTACAGGGACACTGCTACATCGATGTTCATAGCAGCTCAATTCACAATAGCAAGACTTTGGAACCAACCCAGATGCCCTTCAATAGACGAATGGATTAAAAAATGTGGCATTTATACACAATGGAGTATTACTCTGCATTAAAAAATGACAAAATCATAGAATTTGCAGGGAAATGGATGGCACTAGAGCAGATTATGCTAAGTGAAGCTAGCCAATCCCTAAAAAGCAAATGCCAAATGTCTCCTTTGATATAAGGAGAGTAACTAAGAACAGAGTAGGGACGAAGAGCATGAGAAGAAGATTAACATTAAACAGAGATGAGAGGTGGGAGGGAAAGGGAGAGAGAAGGGAAATTGCATGGAAATGGAAGGAGACCCTCAGGGTTATACAAAAGAACATACAAGAGGAAATGAGGGGAAAGGGAAAAATAATACAAGGGGGAGAAATGAAGGTCAATAGAGGGGGTAGAGAGAGAAGAGGGGTGGGGAGGGGAGGGGAGGGGGGATAGTAGAGGATAGGAAAGGTAGCAGAACATGACAGTCACTAGTATGGCAATATGTAAATCAATGGATGTGTAATTGATGTGATTCTGCAATCTGTATATGGGCTAAAAATGGGAGTTCATAACCCACTTGAAGCAAAGTGTGAAAGATGATATATCAAGAACTATGTAATGTTTTGAACAACCAACAATAAAAAAAAAAGAAGACCAGAGAAGTAGTGTAGTGCAGCAGTTAAGAGCAAGGACTGCAGAGTCAAATAGATGAAGGACCAAAATGTTGGTTGGCCACTTGCTATGGGGAGCCATAGGAAAACCTGAGCCTTGGTTTTCCTCATGTGTTGGATGAGGATGTCATGAGGATATTTAACACATCTGGAGCATACTAGAAGCTCTGAAATTGCAGGGCCATTTCCTCGTTTTTCTCTAGATATCTTTACCTGACTATGCTAAATGCCCTGTTTTGGAAAAGCACTGAGAACGAAGGACAAAAAACTTATGTTCATCTCAATAGATGCAGAAAAGGCATTCAATAAAATTCAAAAATTTTTTCTGATAAAAATTCTGGACAAATTAATCATAAAATGAACATGCCTCAACATAATAAAGTCCATATATGATAAGTCAATAACTAATATCATACAAAGTGGGAAAGCTGAAAATTTCTTTCTAAAATTTGGAACATGACTGGGATGCTCCCTTTCAGACTTAGTGTTTGTGTTGTTTATTCAACACAGTGCTGGAAGTTCTAGCCAGAGCAGTGAGGCAAGAAAGTAAAATGAAGGGCATCCAAATTGGAAAAGAAGAAGTAAAATTGTAATTACTTGCAGATAATATTATCTTATACATAGAACATTCCATCAAAGAACTATCATAACTAATAAATGAATTTATCAAAGCTGTAGGATCCAAAATCAACAGACAAATATCAGTATCATTGCTATGTACCAATAGAAAATTGAATTAAAAATCAAGAATGCAATACCATTTATAATTGCTATAAAATACCTGTGATAAGTTTAATTGAAGAGAAAGACTTTTACAATAAAAATTATGAAACATTGATGAAAGAAATTGAAAAGAACATAAAAAATGGAAAGATATCCCATGATCATGGATTGAAACAATAAATACTGTTAGACTCTCCAGATTTCACAAATCTATAGATTCAATGCAAACCTATCAAAATACTAATTAACATTCTTCACAGAAAAAGAGAATAACAATCTTAAAATTAGATATCACCACATAAAACTCTGAATAACCAAAGCCTCCTGAAATAAAAAGGAACAAAGCAGAAGACATTTTACTACCTGGCTTCAGTGATCAAAACAACATGGTTGGGGCTGGGGTTGTGGCTCTGCAGTAGAGCACTCGCCTCGCACATGCGAGACCCTGGGTTCGATCCTCAGCACCACATAAGAATAAGTAAGTGAAATAAAGGTATTGTTTCCAACTACAACTAAAAAATAAATATTAAAAAAGAACAAAACAACATGGTCCTGGCATAAAATAAAACAAACAAAACAAAAAAATCCAAACCCAAACAGATATACAGATTATCTGAACAAAATAGAGAGCCCAAAAGTATACCCAAACATCTATAGTCAACTAATTCTCAACAAAAATGTTAAGAACACACATTGGAAAAAGGACAGTCTTTTTGATACATGGTGCTGGGAAAATTAAATGTCTGGAATGAAGCTGGACCCCTATCTCTTACCAGTTAGGAAAATCAACATGAGATAGATTCAATAATTAAATGTAAGACCTAAAAGTATAAAACTGCTAGAAGAAAACAGAGAAATGCTTCAGGACATTTGAATGGATTATAATTTTTTTTGAAGAGACGCCCAAAACACAGGAAATAAAAGCAAAAATAGACAAATGAGATTGCTTCAAACTAAAAAGCTTCTGAACAGTAAAGAAAACAATAAATTGAGTGAAAACACAACCCTCGAAAATATTTTCAACCATACATCTGACAAGAATATATAAGGAACTCAACTCACTAGCAAAAACAACAATGACAACAAACATAACCAAATTAAAAATTGGTCAGTAGACCTAAATAGAGATATCTCAAAGAAGACACACAAATGGCCAACAGTTATAAGCAATATGTTCACTGCCATTAATCATATGGAAATGCAAATCAAAACCACAATGAGTTATCACCTCACTAGAGTAAGTGTGACTATATAAAAAAGACAAAGCGTAACAAGTATTGGTAAGGATGTGGAGAAGAGGGAATCTTCCACACTGTCGGTGGCAATGCAAATTAGTTTGGTCATTATGGAAAACAGTACAGAGGTCTCTCAAAAAATTAAAAATAGAACTACAAGATGATGCAGAAATCCCACTACTGGATCTATCTATCTATCTATCTATCTATCTATCTATCTATCTATCTATATCTCCAAAGGAAATTAAATTAATCTGTCAAGGAGACATCTGCATGCATATGATCATTCACTTCTATTCAAAAAAGTCAAGAGATAGAAATAAACTAAGTGTCCATCAACTGACAAATAGATAAAGAAATGGTAATACATATATACAATGTAATACCATTTGGCCATAGATAATGTACCACATATTTCAAAAGGCAAAGGAAGATTTTTGAAAGGATTTTTGCCATAAAGAAATGATAAATATTTGAGGAAATATATATATGTGTACCCCAATTTAAACAATACACAATGTACTCACATGTGAAAGCATCACATAGTGTACACTAATTTTATAGGATTTTCATGTTTTGATCACTCAAAAATAAATTTTAATTAAAAAAATTAAATTTTAAAATAAATTTAAATTAAAGAGGTCCAAATGTTAGGCAATTTGAAGAAAGACGGATGTTCAGGGGCCTTTAGCATTTCTTCAACTCTGAGTGTGCTCCTTCCCTGGGATGAAATGGATTAAACTCTGACTGATCAACAAGTGTTGGCAGCAGCAAGATTAAGACCATCAACGCTTGGCAGAACTGTCTCTTTAAACCCTGTCCTTGTGACTGCCCAGCTTAGCATCACCGTGTAAGGTATTTTGCCCATCTGAGCCTCAGTTTACTCATCTGAAAGCTGGAGATGGTAATATTACCTGCCTCACAGAACTGTTAACTCATAGCATATATGAGGTTTCTAGATATTCAGAACAAAAAGAAATACCTGGTGTACAGCAAACCTATGTACTCATTTGGTATCAGATTTTCCTTGTATTGATTCTTGTCCTAAGGCTTTTTTTTTTTAATTGATTGTATCAATATGTCATCATGTCACCTCTCGGGAGAAGTGTCCGTCTCTGTCTTTCTGTCCTTCATGCTCTCATCTTGAACTATGTGTCCTGAGACACCAGGGCAATGAGAAGAAAATTTAGATGTGTGGGCATTGATCATGTGAATTCCGATTGTTGCTTTAAACATGTCCAAATGCTTCCTTGTGCGTTCATCCTTTCCTTTGGTGTTGTGGGAGCCTTGCCGACTTTGCTGAGAAGTTGAAAGGGCAAGAAGAAAAGAGTCTACCTTTGACAAAAGAGGAAACCAAGGCAACCTCTGACCCCTTGGAGTCTCTACTCTTACATCTAGAAACTAAGGAATTTCAAAAAGACGGTCTCGTGGGGTTCTCTCAGCTCATCATGTCTGACACCAAGACAGCATAAAATTAATACATCTGATAGTAAAAGGGAGATGGAGGTCATGGGGCAAGATCTACTTCACATAAGAACAATGCAATCATGTGGTTCGTTAAAGAAAAAGATGATTTGGTGTTATCCTATTTAAGCAAAATTTTTTAAAAAATTGCTGTGTAAATTTGAGCACGACTGTGATAATCTTCCCAACAATTAAAATCCTAAAATGCATTGTTCAAGATTCAAGCATAAATGCTGTCACTAAACAAGTTTTGGATATTCAGAAGATGGGGGGCTGTCTCCCATAGAAGTAATAACAATCCCATTAATTGCAGGGCATTCTATTATTTTAATTAATTTCTTGTTATTGTCTTTTTGCCCAAGGTACAGTTGGAAGTGCACATCATTAATTCAGAGGAATGGTCCTCTTTCATTTCTGGTAGGGGAAGTAAGGACTCCTTTCTAGACCATGATTAATAATAGTTTCAAATAATTTCAGATTGTATTTTACTAACAGAGCAAATTGTCCTTGGCAATGACTCCTGTAATGGTTTAAAAAAACATTTCTTCTAAAGCAACACATGGGTGTCTGTCTTTTGGTCACATCATTCTTAGAGACAGCTATTTCCTGAGCCAGCAATAGCAGGTCAAGTTTGGTTTAAAGTCTCCTTTTACAATAAACTGTACAGCCAAGGCATTTGGAGCAGTAAATAAAACATGTTGCTTTCTGATGTGATAATTCAGCTATTTCTGGCTTAGTGGAACTGTGATGTTGAGGAGGGGTACTTAGATTCTGATTCAGGTTTTACTAGTGACTTGCTGAGGGACTTTTTACCAAACACTTGAATCTTAGTGACCTCAACTGAAAAGTGAGAAAATCAAATCTTCCTTTTTTGTCATTCATAGGGTTACTTTGAATATCATGAAAAAAATGATGTGAACATTCTTTCTGAAATTATAGAGTTTTACAGACAGGTAATTAAGGTATAGTGATTAGCAGGCAACATAATATTGCTTAAAAAGGAGAACCTAGTAAGAACTCTGAAATATTATAATTTTAACCTTGCTCTATAAAGTACTCCCAAAGTGAAAGGTGTTAAGCAGAGTGAAAATTACTGATTGTATGCTAAATGAACATGTAGCTATAAAGCACCTACTGTGTGCCTTGCCCCATTCTGCTAGGTTCTTTTGGGTGATACCTGGCCTCTTTCCTAGCACTGCTGTGTTACATAACTTTATTTTATTTATTTTTATTGGTTGTTCAAAACATTACAAAGCTCTTGACATATCATATTTCATACATTAGATTCAAGTGAGTTATGAACTCCCATTTTTACCCCAAATATAGATTGCAGAATCACATCGGTTACACATCCACATTTTTACATAATGCCATATTAGTAACTGTTGTATTCTGCTACCTTTCCTATCCTCTACCATCCCGCCTCCCCTCCCCTCCCATCTTCTCTCTCTACCCCATCTACTATAATTCATTTCTTTCCTTGTTTTTTTTTCCCATTCCCCTCACAACCTCTTATATGTAATTTTGTGTAACAATGAGGGTCTCCTTCCATTTCCATGCAATTTCCTTTTTCTCTCCCTTTCCCTCCCACCTCATGACTCTGTTTAATGTTAATCTTTTCCTCCTGCTCTTCCTCCCTGCTCTGTTCTTAGTTGCTCTCATTATATCAAAGAAGACATTTGGCATTTGTTTTTTAGGGATTTGACATTATTTACATCCCTTCTACCTTCCCTCCCTCCTTCTGTTTCTCTCTTTCCCTAACAGGTATTTAATTGAGCACTTACTGTATGACCTTATCCTTTAGATGATGGAGACAGAGCCATGCACAGAAAGAGTCCCAGCTTTGGGCAGTGAAGATGATGACCAGATAAATACATAATGTCTAGTGGAGATCAATGATCAGAAAAAAAAATATCGAGTAAGGGGATAGAGAGTGCTGGGAGCTACATTAGATAGGGAGGTCAGGGAAGGTCCCTTGAGGAGCCACCAAGAGTAGAGCCCAGGATAAAAGGAGGCAGCAAGCCATGTGAGTACCTGAAGGCTACTCATGCAGCACAGGGTTGGGAGACAGGAGGACAGGGTCTTTGGAGGATGGGAGCTGGGAATGCAGTTATCTTTTTAGGTTTTAAAAAGCTCCCAGTGGCTGCATGAGGGAGAGCAGATGGTGATAGGAGTGTGGTAGGCAGACCCAAGGGTTACTCTCTGGGGACAGGATACAGATGATGGTGGCTTCATCTGAACCAGATGGGAGGTGGCCAGAAGCAGGGGAAATGTTGAAAGGAGAACAAACGTGTAAGGGAGAAAAAAAAACAGTTTTTGACCTGATCCCCAAGACTGAGAGAGTTTCCATTGTACAAGCTGGGGGAGGGCATGGGGGAGCTGATGGGTGGGCAGGGGAAAAAACTTCAAGTTTGCTTTGGGAGAAATTATTTGTGCCTTTTGGATGTTTGAATGGGGGTGTAATGTATACACCTTGCATGTGTCAATAGACTGGGCCGGAGGGACTTGATCCTGCTAAGTCTTCACTAAATACATGCAATGTGCCCTTTGAGCAGAGGTTTTGTCTGATCACATTTGTATCCTTTACTTGCATAGTACAGAACAGTGCTCTGCCCTATGTACAGTCAAGCATCCAATCCGACCTCAGAGTGGAGAAGGCGTAGGCTGGAACCCGGCAGTCCTTGGAAACTCTGACTTTGCCTCTGTCCAGTGCCCTCAGGAATACCAGAATGGTAGGGCTCCCTGACAGTCTTGACTTTACATGCACCAGAATACTGATGATCCTGTTTATTCTGGTTTCTAATCACAAACCCCAGACTCTGCTCCAGTGCAGAGGAGCCACAGATTGCACACCAGGAGCCCCTATCAGTCTCCCCCTGGTTTCCGGGTGTCCTGCTGGGAGCGCCGATGTGTTTTGCCTGAAGCTGTGGCCCCGTGTTGGGAACTCACATTTGGGGGAAATTAAGAAGTCACAGCAGACAACTGCTGCTGGTTCATTAGCTGACAGGGAGCTGTCACCCGGGTCACTCCTCCAGGCTGAGAGAAATGGGCTGCTTTAAGGTAGGGAAGAGTGGCAGCTAGCTAAGCACCTTCCATGCTGGCCATGTCTGAGCCAGAAGAGGGGCCAGGGTGGTGAAAGAAGCCCTGGATGGAAGGTCAGGAGACTTCGAGTCCAGTCCTGCCACAGCTCTGCTGCACCATATGACCTTGGAAAGTCACACTTGCTGTTGGGTCTCCTTATCTATTCATGAACAGGTTGATTGACAGGATGTCTGAGACTCTCAGCTTTAATACACAATAGATGGACAGGGACTATGGAGGATAGTCAGAGGTGGCTTGGTTCTGTCATTCTTTTCCCCACCTCTTAGGTGTTATCTTCCCCATGCTGTCTTTGGCCTTCCTCTCTTTCTCTGTACACTCATGATGGGTGTGCATGTCCTTGGCCAAGGTGTTAGCTGCCATCTTTGCTCTGATGATTCCAGTGCCTCTAGCTCTAGAGCCAACATTCTGCTGGGCATCTTCATCCCCAGCTCTTCCGCAGACCCCTAATATCAATATGCTTAAAACTGAATTCAGCACCTTCCCTTCCAGAACTTTTCATCTTGACTTTTGTGCATTCATTCATGACAGTTGCCAATTCAGGACCGTGGAGGCCCTCCTGGGTTGCGCACCACGTCCTGCCAGCTCTCTCCTTCACAGTGATCTAGTTCTTCTATCCAGGCTCTTGTGTCTTCTCTGCCAGTGTCGAGGTATAGCCAGGTGTCATCTGCCTCTCCTTTCATCTTCCTCCTGCCTTTGCAAGTGTCCTTCTACCACCAGGTCTGACATTAATTTCTTGCTTGAAACTTCCAGTGAGTTCCTACTGCTTGGTGAATAAAAATCAGCACCTTGAACAACTAATCAATGATCATTCACAAAAGTTGATATTCGTTCAAACAAATAAAAGTTCAAATTTTTTTTTGGTGGACACACATCTTTATTTTATTTTTATGTGCTGAGGGTTGAACCCAGCGCCCCATGCATGCCAGGCGAGTGCGCTACCACTTGAGCCACATCCCCAGCTCAAAATTCAATTTTTAAAAATATCAGTTGCTATCATTTTTGGAGGGCATTGGGCTTTAAACTTTATTTTCATTATCTTATTTAATCTTCATAGGAACCCTGTGTAGAAGATATTTCTTATCTCCACTTTATAGATGGAATTGAGATTTAAAGAGGCTCAGTGACTTGTTTGAAGAACCTCCCTGGCAAGTGGTGGGATTGGGGATGAAATGCATGTAGGTCAGACGGGTAAGGTCTGTCCTCATCTCTGTTCTGCTCCAGTGAGTGGGAGCCTTCACCAATGGCCTCCATCCCCACAGTTCTCTTCGTCTACTCCCGATATATGCCATCTGTCTGTTTTTGTAAGAGTACTGACTACAACTCAGACTCACACGGACTTTAGTATAATAATGCTTTTTCTTTTGCTCTTTTCTCTGCCTGAGATCCTACTGCCATCCTCAGATTCCTCTTTCTTTTGGAGACCCCGTTTTATTAGCATCTCTGTGAAAACTCTTCTCTGCACCCCAGGCAGAATCCATCATATTGTCTCTCCTGTCAAAGCACTATACCTTGCCCTCTTCCAGAGCATTCATCATCCTGTGATTTGAATGACAGCTCACTATTAATGCACCCAGAAGATTCCAAGTTCTTGGACAACAGGGACTGTGTTTTATACTACTTTGCATTGATCCTCAATGCCTAGACTAGTGCCTGATGAATAGGAACTGCTCAGTAAATGACTATTAAATGGAGCCCAGCCTCAAACCTAGTGAAGGTACCAAATGGCATGGCTGGTTACAGCAACATTTGGAAGAACCATAATGAGATTCAAATTATCATAATCCACATTTTTATTGATCATTGACTATATATCTTGCTCTCTGCTACAATTATTTTGAGAAAAGGGAAGGAGGAAAAGTTAAATATGTGACATTTTCTGATGTCAAATAAGCATCTACTACACCCCCAGCTGTGCTTTATGTAGAGTTTCTTATTTAATTCTCACACCAAGCATATGAGCTACATATTTTTTTATTTCTATTTACAAGTGAGTCAGAGTGTCTAACCTGACTGGGAAGACTGAAATGTAAATGATAACAAATATTTTAATATTATAAGTTACAGCAGAAGAGTAGCAAAATGCACTGGACTAGAAATAAGGACTGGGTCCTATGTAAGGACCCTGTTCACAGTGTGACTTTGAAACCTAAGGTTTGTTTTTTCCATCTAGAAAACAGAGGGTCACACAGAGACGATTTTCATGTGTCATAAAGAGCTCAGAGACTTGTGGTGTTCCATCACTGCCATCTACAATATTCACTGTGAATTCAAAGCTTGAATAGTGTTTCCTTCAAATTCATGCCCACCTAGAGTCTGGGAGTGGGACTTTGGGTCCTTTTTGGGGTAATTTTGTTAAGATGAGAACATGCTGGATTAGGGTAGGCCCTAATCCAAAGACAGGTGTCCTTATAAGAGGGAAGTTTGGATAAACAGAGACACAGAGAGGAGGACACGATGTGAAGGTGCAGACAGAGGGTGGACCGAATGCCCAGAAGCCAAGGAACTCAAGGATTTCCAGCAACCATGTGAAGCTAGGAGAAAAGAGCATGGAACAGACTCTCCCCAGAGCCTGCAAGATAAGAGAACCAATCCCTGCTAACACCTTGGGTTGGACTTCAAGCCCCCAGAACTGGGAGATAAGACATTTCTATCATTTCAAGCTTCCAGGTTTGCCATACTTTGTTATGGCAATCCTGGGAAGCTTATAGACCTTGGATGATGATGAGGATTTTGATGATGGTAAAAGCAATAATACTAGCAATAATCTATAAAAATGACTTTGAGTGAAAGTATTACTGTATAACCTTAAAATGACAACATCAGTTTGGACCAGTTTGTTTGGGATGGTCTGGCTTCAAATAAAAGCCTTGACATGAACATAGCTTGCCCTGCCTTTGAAGACCCACTAGTAATTGACAGCCACCCTCCAATAGAATCTTAAGTGTCTCTGTATGGTAGACACCTTCAGACACCTTAGATAGAAAAATCAAATCATGGTTCATAGTATCAGCATCAAATAGAAATACCTAAGGGCAGACACTGACCCCCAGGCTCTGATGTGTGATGGAGTGGCTTCTCACCAGGGCAACTCTGTACCTGTATGCCAGGTGAGCAGTGGGAGGGAATCACTTGTTAACTTGAGGGTGTAGATTCTCAGCTCAACCCTGGGAAGGTCAGGGTAATGCAGATGAACCAGCCCTTAGGGATGAAGCTCTGAGCCATCTAAGTTATAAAGCACATTACATCTTCTCATTGGATGTCTAGAACCACAGTCACACACATCTTATAGAAGAGAAGCTCCAGATTTAGAAAATTCAAGCAACTTGTTCCAGGGCACAGGACTTGAACCTGAGACTTTGACTTGAGAGCCTGAATTACCAAAAACTGGCCTGTGGGGTTCTTGGTTAAAGATACACACACCTCTGCCCACACACCCCTTTGTCTAGGGTGATTGAAGAACTCCTTTGATTAGGTTTAAAGCTGTGTGTTTCAGCAAATTCAAAGCACAATGCTGGCCTTGTTCTTCAGCACACACTCCACTTCACCCTGGTCAGCATTCCAGTGGGTTCTATATACAATCCAGAAGCAGTTAGGGTTCTCTGTCCTCTGACTTTCAAATTAAGTTAGCTTGAACTCCATCTAGGGCACTGGGTGCCTCAAATGCCCTTATTCTCTCTCTGATGAGAGAAAGGGTGTGGGGAGAGAATGAACAGGTAAATGGGGTTTCCTTCTGCTTCCACGGTTCAGTTTGTGCTGAGTATGTTCAGTAAGGGATCATCTCGCCATTCCTTTGTTCTGCCTCATTTCTGTATTACTCTGGATGGGGGATGGAGCCCCTTTCCCCTTGATTTTCCTTTGAACCATTGCACATAGGCATTTGTGAATGTGACAGACTTTGCAGGTTTGAAGTGATATGTTTATTCTGGCAGAAGGTTTCACCCACCTCTCTTCATCTCTCTTCTCTACTATCCCTCTTCTGAAAGGACCACCTTGCCATGTCCACAGACTCAATAGTCTGTTCTGCTAAACAATGGGCTGTTTACTGTAGGTATGTCAGTTAGTCGAAACATCGTTTGGAATTTTAGAGTCTGGGTTTTTGCCTTTCCTGTATATCTTGGAGTGGTGGCACATGGCTGTAATCCTAGCAACTCAGGAGGCTGAGTCAGGAGGATCACAAGCTCAAGGCCAGCCTCAGCAAGTTAGCAAGACCCTGTCTCAATAAATAAATAAATAAATAAATAATGGGCTGGGGATGTAACTCAGTGGCAGAGTATCCCGGGTTCAATTCCTATTACCAAAAGTGGGGGGGAGAATAAAAAAAAATGAGACAATAATCCTGTTAATAATTAAATCAGGCCCCATACTCTTAGAAAGCAAAAATGGCTACTAGTAATTAATGCTATAATTTACAGTGATTTTTCCCCCTCTTCTGGGTCATTTTTCTGACTTCTTTGTTAGACCACGAGCTTCCTTGGAGAAGGGACTGGTTGATACCATCCCTAGGTTCTCTGAGGACCACCATGGTTTATGCTGCAGCATAAAGCCCTGGGGAGAGCTAGTAGAGGTAGATTGCTTCTCTGGGTGGTCATTTTCCAGAGATGTTGCCTTCAGAGACTGTAATCGCTTCACGAAGACTTTAAAATCCCAGAAGAATGTATATACTCATGGAAGTATAAGATGGAGAAGTATCTTAGGCAACACTCCCAGGATCACAATAGTAAGCTCTTGGTATCTCTGTATCTGCATCCCTAGCCTCCAGGCTCCTTTGTTGGAAGCACTTCTGGATCAGGGTGCCTGATTTGGATCTGTGGGGATTTTTTGCCATGCAAGAGAAATCATTCCCTGCAATCCCAGGCGGGCCTGTGTCAGGCTCAGTGGGCACAGGGCAAGCAGCTCCCTCACTGGGAGGTTTCCATGTTAAATGTCCAAGTAATTAACAGTGCTTAGTGGAGGGGACAATCCTTCGATTAACCACATCTTGCAGAGAATTCAGAGACTGGAAAAATAGCACATGCACTAATTTTGAACCTACCATGGACTAGGCACCTAAATGAAACCTCCAGCTTTATCTATAAGTGAAAAAGTGTTTTAAGGCAATTTTACATATGTCTTTTCCCTTTAAAATACTTGTTTGGAATGTTTCAGATAAAATGATCTGAGAAACTAATCAACTTAAAAGATTAATCTAGACACTATTGGAATCTCTGGGTTCAGTCTCCAGCTCCCTTTTTTTCTGTGACATGCTCTTGAGACTGTACCTAGATTTAGATCAAACACACATTAATTGAATGATTAAGTAGAAAAATAAAGAAGACAAGATGCTCAGATCCTTGTGGAAGGAGCCTTGTCCCCTAGCCATCAGCACTGGGCAGCTCAGTGGAGCAGAATCTTGTGATGTCTCAAAAAACAGGGCTCCTCCATGAGCAGAGTGTGTCCATGCCATTTCGAGTTGGATATAATTTTCAATTTCTGATATTCTTTCATCAATCATAATATACCTTATTTTTAAGGTAAATATCAATTACAAAGATCAAGGAATTACTATGCCAGAGTTTAATTGGTATATTTTTTTAAGTAAAATACATAAAATAGTGGTGAGGATTACAATTGGTGGCATTTTAGATATAATGAGATGCAGTGTGTGAAAGCTATAAAATTTTATTTTTAATTGATTATTTTGTTACTGTTAAAGAAATGCTTTGTTCTCTTTTGGTCATTATTCTTGCCCCTTAATGCTTGTTATTTCTGTGTCCTTTTCAATTCAGGAAGAAGCCAGAGTAGAATAGATGGGCTACAGCCTCTTTTGACTTATACTAGTGGGCTCTGATCAAAAGAAATTTGGAAATTTTACTCCAGAGCAGTCTTTATTATTCCCACCAATTCCTGCACCCATGACAGACATCACTAATCAATCACCATACTCTTTCTGGTTGAGCTCAGATAAGGGATCACAGTGCTTCTATGGCCTGTGGGAAGTCACTACCAATGGTGTGGTAGCTTAAGATATAAGATGGGAAAAAAAAAGATATAAGAGGTCAAGGGCACTCTAGATGTTTTTTCTAGGTTAAGCTAAAATATTAGAAGTCTTTTCATTTGTATCACATTTTCTTTGCATTTAGCAGCTTTGCTTTAGGTTTTTATTGAGAAACGATACAAAATCTACCTTCAAACCTGTTCTCTCCATTTCCACCAGAAAGTTGTTACAGTCATTATTCACTGAGTCTCTTGGTACACCTCATAATGATTTTTTTTTTTTTACAAAGTATTAACTTCTAGCAAATACTTAAATACTTTCTATTTCTTGAGAATTAATTCTGTTTCTTCCTCTGATGCCCAAGACTACCTAATGGGTCTCCTTTTTGCTTTTGGTTGTCAAGAAACTCAAAGTTGAGAGATCTTTATAAAGTCACTTAGCATTTATATTTATGTCCTTCTAGCCCTCATTTTTTTTTTTTAGTTTTAGCCTTCATATGTATTCCAAATTACTTTTATGTTTTATCATGCACTGCTGCCCTTCATTGTATATTATGTATTCTCATTGTAAGGTTCCTTGTGGAGCAGAAGTTAAAAAGAGAAGAGTTAAATTGGATGGTTCAGTCTATCAGGACATCCGGTGCTCATGTGAGAATGAGAAAGGAAAGGTCAAAGTTTTCACAGAGGAAAATAGACCTGCTTATTATGTGATGTAAATGATAAACCTTCAGTGCTGAGTGAGTGTGGTAGTGGGCTCCTAAAATGGCTCTAAATGATCCTGGTTCCCTGGTCTCTCACCAGTAGCCCCTTCTCTTTACTGTAACATGTGAGAGACCCTAAACTAGGGGACTCCATTAAACCACAGAAGCTGTGAAACTTTATTTTTTGTTGCTCCAACTTAGTAAGCTTGGGTAATATTTTTGCTCAGCAATAGAAAATAAAAACAATAGCCAGGCATGGTGATACTTCCCTATAATCCCATAAAGTTCACAGGTTGAGACAGGAGAATTGCAAGTTCAAGGCTAAAGGCCAAGCTTAGCAACTTAGCAAGACCCTGTCTTGAAATTAAAAAAAAAAAAATAAAAAGACCAGGGACAGTGGTGTATGCCTGTAATCCCAGCAACTCAGGAGGCTGAGGCAGGAAGATCGCAAGTTCCAAGCCAGCCTTAGCAATTGAAAAAAGCCCTAAGCAATTTAGCAAGACTCTGCCTCAAAATTAAAAAAAAAAGATGAGAATGTGACTCAGTGTTAAGCACCCCTGGGTTTAATTCCTGGTACTAAATAAATAAAATAACAATAAATAAAAAAAGATTGGGGATGCAACTCAGGGACAAAATGCCCTGGGTTCAATTTCCTTTATTGCAAATGCAATAAAAACAAACAAAAACCAATAACACTTTAGCCAATATGGAAAGCAGTATGGGAATTCCTTGGAAAACTGGAAATGGAACCACTATTTGTCCTAGCTATCCCACTCCTCGGTCTATACCCAAAGGACTTAAAAACAGCATACTACAGAGACACAGCCACATCAATGTTTATATCAGCACAATTCACAATAGCTAAACTGTGGAACTAATCTAAATGCCCCTCAGTAAAAAAAATGTGGTATATATACACAATGGAATACTCAGCATTAAAAGAGAATAAAATCATGGCATTTGTAGGTAAAAGATGGAGTTGGAGAATATCATGCTAAGTGAAGTTAGTTAATCCTAAAAAACCAAAAGCTGAATGTTTTCTCTGATATAAGGAGGCTGATTCATAATGGGATGGGGGTGGATCATGGGAGGATTAGATGAACTCTAGATAGGGCAAAGGGGTGGGAGGGGAAGGAAGGGAGAGTGGGGGTAGAAAAGACGGTGGAATGAGATGGACATCATTACCCTAAGTACATGTACGAAGACACGAATGGTGTGACTCTACTTTGTGAACAGTCAGAGATATGAAAAATTGTGCTCTACATATATAATATGAATTGTAATGCATTCTGCTGTCATATATAACAAATTAGAATAAAAAAAACCCCAATAACACTTCATGGCCTATGCAGGCCTTCTAGTTGATTCATATGTCAACACCAACAGCAAAGTGTTATCTTCACTTTCAGGACCTAGAGATGGGAACTGGAGCTCAGTGAGGAGCAGGGTCATGGAGTTCATTCAGATACTGGCAGAGAGCAGTGCTCTCTCCTCTGTGGTACTGAGCTCTTAACTCAGGGTGGATATAAACATTGTTGTTCAACAACTGCCTAGTTAAATGAATGAAAGTTGACAACTTTTACCTGTATTCTCATGCTGTAGATCCCAAAACGTATTTCATTGTCTGGAGTGTTGGACATTCTATTGAAGGTCTCATTTGCTAGAGTTTTAGTCTTGTATAAAGTAGGTTGCACAGTGAATATATTTAGTAATTATAATTTTATAACAAGCATATGCTAAGCATCTACGTGTCAGTTGCTTTGACTCCTGTCTCATCAATTGATGCCATTTCAGCCTCACAGTGGCCCAAAGAGGTAGGTTACAGACAAGGGACACTGAGGTGCAAAGAGGTTGAATGACTTGCCCAGATACCCCGTAAATAAGACAAAGAGTTTAAACCCAGCTCGGCTCTATCTAACCTAAAGCCTGAGGTCCCTTTACCATCAATCAGTAGCCTTGATTGACTTCCTCTTGTAGCTAGATTAATTCCCAAAACAGGCAAATATTGAAGTTGGGAGAAAGGGAACTTCTTTCTGAAGTTTTCTCTTTTTGTTAATGGAAATAATGTCATTTTGAAAAACGCTAAAGAACAAATTCTAACACCTACTTATACTACTTTTAAAATTTAGGACTCAGCATCCTCTAAATCCCTATTGTATTAAAGGACATCTTTTTGTCCCCAAAGGGGGGGAAAATAGAATAAAGACATTTTGAAATTGGTATCAGCTTCATCTTTAACAGACCCTTCTCAAGGACTTTTACATGTAAACAAGATCGTTAAACACTTAATGTGACATTTATTACCTTTAAATATTCATAAGCCACTGAGCAACGGGGAAACACCTCCTGCACTGTTCAAGCTGACTGAGTCTCTCCGAATACCATGTGTACATCAAGCACCTTACAGAACCTCAGGAAGAGCATGACTCGGCTTCCTCTTCTGAAACCTTAATGGCACTCACTGACTTTATGAATCCTCTTGTTTGCAAACAAAGCAAACCATGTCTGCTTCCTTACACATGTGAGGGAAAGGATGCTGTGCTCTGAAGATAGTACGGGGACATACGTGTTTTGTCATGAACTGTTCTCCCAGCTGTTCCCTTCTCCAGCATAACCCACCACATTCTGCACTGATGGAGCTGTCTCCCTTTCAGCCCTGATATTTATGACCAGTGTTGGGTGTCAGTTTTCAAATGTGAGATGGGAAACAGCCAGAGAGCAAAGAGATGCAAATACATTTCTATTCCATGCAGACATTGTCCAATGTGAATGAAGGAAAAAAAAGTCTGCCCCTAGAATCAGTTGGTGGAATTCTGGCTGTGCATTATTTTTCCCCCTCAGATAATGAAATAAAAATATTGTCTGAGCAGTAAGAATCTGGCTAAGGATGTGGATGTGTTTTGTATGGGCAGGTAGGAGAAAGAGACCTATTTTTAACCTTTCAGGCAAAGTCTTGTGATGTTGTGGCTATAGTTACCAACTCTCATTTATGTTGATAGGAATCATAATAGTGATTTCCTGGGTAAACAAACTGAGGCTCAAGGAGTTTTATTTTTTTTTTTAAAGAGAGAGAATTTTTAATATTTATTTTTTAGTTTTCGGCGGACACAACATCTTTGTTTGTATGTGGTGCCGAGGATCGAACCCAGGCCGCACGCATGCCAGGCGAGCGCACTACCGCATGAGCCACATCCCCAGCCTGAGGCTCAAAGAGTTTGAATGATTAGTTTAAGTTCACACAGCTGGGACTTAAACTGAGATGTTCTGGCTCTCTATTCAGGACTATTTCTACTACAAATACCTAATTTTACAAGTTCTGCCTCTGTCCTTTGGGATTTGTCAGCATTCATTGAAGGAAATAGAGATTAAGACCATGAATCAGAGAAGGCTAAAGGAAGACATGGTCTCTGTTTTCAAGTAGATGGTCATGTGGAAAGGAATAAAGCCTTTTCTCTGTGTTTGTAAATAAGTGAATTAGATCAATAGGTAGAAACTCGAGGGAGCGGATAAAAGGAAGACATTTCTACCCAACATTAAGACAGGTGATCATATTAGGTGTTTGACTTCTTATCCTGAAAATGTTCTGACAGTGCCTGGCTGACTCTGACCTGGGCTTGGGGATTGGGATCCCTGTGTTGGGTGAGAAGCAGGACTAGGAGGGGCTTGGATTCTGTGGTAAGCTTGGGTGCTGGGCATGGAGGTCTCCACTACAGTGGAGCTTGATGTCAATTAAGACTAACTGGGAAACCTCAGCACTCCACAGAGATGCTACAGGCTCCTACAGAGGCCTGATCCAAATTCAAACTTAAAAAGGTTTTGCTTTCTCATGAAATAGGAAGAAAAGATCTTGAAACAGAACCTGAACATATGGGAATTTGGTAAAGGATCAAAGGTGACACTGAATAAAATGACAAATTCTTCAATAAATAGGCATTTGCTGGGACAAATGCCTAGCTTTTAGGAAAACAGGAAAGTTTGATGCTCCCTCGTTTCTCTCATGAAAATAAATTCCAGTTTAGTCAAAGATCTTAACCATCAAAGCAGACATCATCAGATCTGTGTGAGGATGCACACATACATGCACATGGTCACACGTGCAGGCATCATGTACAATAGATGCAGGGTCCCTCTTCTAGTCTATACACACTTTTGTAGTGCCCATTCTGAACTTCTTGCATAACTGTCACTGATCAGGCAGTCTAGCTCTGTATTTTTTGTTTTTTAAGTCAGGCTTGCTCAGACTGCTCATGCATGTACATCCACCCCTGCCGCTCAGGGCATCCAGAGAACATTGTGTAGTCTATTTCTAGCAAGGCTCAGGTGCCTCTATTCTTTGCATTCTCCTGTTACAACAAAGCAGACAGTGGGTAAAAAATAGTAGGCACACCTGAATGTTGTACTATGCAGCATTATTGGATTAGGAATAGTTATATTGTTTATTGTAACTCTTGGATGTTCTTTTTCTGTCCTTTATATTCATGATAAAAAAAAAAGCAAGGTGTTGGAGGTCATTATAGTGATTCAACTTTGAAAAGAAAGCTTCTGGACCAATTGGTTTGAGGAGCATCCTGAGATCACAAAGCAAGCTGTTAAAAATGTGCCGTCCACAGCTACTTATATGTGCAAATGAGGATATTTTGGAGACTGGCAAAACTATACAATATGGAGACATAAAAGAATACTGAGGTTGATTTTTAGGTTGTAACTTCATAACCTCATTGTTCTCACTGATTTATAAGTCAATGTTACATTTTGAACTTAAAAAAATAAATTGGAGCTAAATAGACTGTTGTTTATCTCATTAGAATTCTTGGTAACATTTTATGGGAAGAAAAAATGTTACTATGAAAATGTTTGAAAATCAGTAACTTTAAATATGTTTTTTTTTTCCTGGAAAAATCAGTCTTCTTTGATCATCATGTTTTTTTCTTGGTACTGGGAATTTAATCCAAGGGCACTTAACCACTGAACTACACATCCCTAGCTCTTTAAGAAAATTTTAATTTTGAGACAGAGTCTTACTAACTTGATTAGGGCTTCGCTACATTACTAAGGCTGACCTTGAACTTGCAGTCTTTCTGTCTCAGCCTCCTGAGCTGCTGGGTTACAGGCATACACCACCACGCCTGGCTGATCATCATTATTTTTCTTTTCTCTTTTGGCCTTGGCTGCTGAGATGTACAGGACTATGACAACTGCAATCGTGTCCATAGATTAGGTTTTCTTTTTCTTTTTTCGTTTTTAATTATTTTTTACTTATATATGACAGTGGAATGCATTATAATTCTTATTACACATATAGAGCACAATTTTTCATATCTCTGGTTGTATACAAAGTATATTCACACTAATTCATGTCTTCATACATGTACTTAGGATAATACTGTCCATCATATTCCACTGTCATTGCTAACCCCCTGCCTCCTCCCTTCTCCTTCCAACCCCTCTGCTTTATCTAGAATTTGTCTATTTCTCCCATTCCCCCTCCCTACCCCATTATGAATCAGCCTTCTTATATCAGAGAAAACATTTGGCATTTGGCTTTTTGGGATTGGTTAACTTCACTTAGCATTATCTTTTCTAACTCCATCCATTTACCTGCAAATACCATGATTTTATTCTCTTTTATTGCTGAGTAATATTCCATTGTGTATACATGCCACGTTTTCTTTGTTCATACATGTACTAAAGGGTATCTAGGGTTGGTTCCACAGTTTAGCTATTGTGAATTGTGCAGCTCTAAACATTGATGTGGTTGTGTCCCTGTAGTGGATTAGATTTTCTAGAGTAATTTTTTTTTCCTTTTTCCCCTCTCTCTACTTGAATTCTGTCTTTTATGGACATTTTTTTTCTACTATTTGTAGATTGGTTGTATTTATTTATTTAATTTATTTATTTGGTACCAGGGCTTAAACAGGGGCACTTAACCACTGAACCAAATTCTCAGCCATTTTTTGTACTTTTATTTAGAGACAGGGTCTCACTGAGTTATTTAGGACCTCACTAATTTGCTGAGGCTGTCTTTGAAGTCAGGATCCTCCTGCCTCAGCCTACCAAGCTGCTGGGATTACAGGTGTACACCACCACACCCAGTCATAATCTATTTTTTAAAAACAAAATCATTTCTTTTTTTTCTGGAGGCAGGTGGAATATATTCATTCAAAAATATAACAAATACTCATTGCCTAGCTACCGCTTTTCATACACTTGTAGGTACAGAGACATTAGATAACAAAGAAAAGTGTCTAGCTTCATGAAATATGTCTTCTAATTGGTTAAACCAGACAATAAAATAAATGCCAAATGGGTTGGGAAATATGATTTTTGGTGGATAAAGCAGCAAAGTAAGGAGACAGGGGGAGGATTGGGAGAATGGCTCCAGATTAGGTCATGGACTGCTTCTCTGAAAAGCTAAGATTTGAACAGAAACTTAGGAAAAGCAAGGGAGCAAGACACAATGACATCTCAGCAAAGATCCACCTTTCTGAGAAATGACAAAGAGCAAGGTGTGGAGTCCTGGATACCTTGTGTATACATTTTAAAAAATGAGAATTACTCCCTCTTCTCCTGGAAAGTGACTCAAGATGATAGACTCTGTCCTTAAATTACTTGTTTGCTTTGCTGTCCACTCACTTCTGTGGACTCTGGTCCCCAGGGTAGGGACCAGAGTCTTTCTGGAGAGCTCAGAAACCACAGAAATTGTATCATTCTTTAGTTCTGCCATATTCGGTTTTATTCTTCTACAGACACTGATGCCTCTAGCCCTGGACTCAGCTCTGTTACCTCCCAGGCTAGATCTAATCAGGAGCTGACCCACAGTGGTCAACCTGCTACTTTGCACCTGGCATCCTGACACCAAAATGATGAGGTTGATTATGATGATGATGACCGGGGTGGTGGTTTTGGTGCTGATGGCAGTATGCATTACTTGTCAAGTACTTATTCTGTGGAAATCCCAGCCATCTTGCAGGATAGCTAACACCCCCAATTTATAAATGGGGGAAACTGAGGTCCAGAGAAGACATATTGTAACTCATGCCTTAGGAGTTTTGAGCTGGTATGTGAAACTAGAGGGGGAAATACCTGATCCTGTGTAGTCACCAAAACTCATATATTTTTGGCCTCACATAGAGTCTCTTTTAGTTTCTGGCCACTTGTTGAGAAGGACATGCTGACTGGTGTTTTTCAGAACCCTGCCCTGGAGGCCTGAACCTGTCCATCGTTACCTAAGAAACCACTGAATGAGTCCTTCTCTCTGAAGGACAGCTATCACTTTCCTAGCTCGGACATCAATGCTGATAGGCATTGCATCTGCTGGGCCTTAACCACTGTGGGCCAGTCTCAGATTTACCATATTCTTTTTATTCCATATAAACTGAACTTTTGCTAACCTGCTTTAGGGGCCAATTTAACTAGCCAGTGATTTTCTTTAGTCTGAGTCCCAGACAGACCTTTCCTGCTTTCTCTTCTTTCTGAGTTCCCCTGGGTTATGATCCTTTTCCTTGATGTGAGAAAACACTCTACAAATGCAAAATGATTTTCAGCATTTTTGCCAGGATTTCATCCCTTATGTACTCACATTTTTGGGATATGTTCCAAAACAATGTTTTTTTTTTTTTTTTTTTTTTTTTGGCAGTATAATTTTGGGGAAGGAAGCTTACTGTGTTTAAAACCTGATATTTCAAGGACAGATGAAAGTTTTTCAAGAATTAAGAAAATACTCCACCATTTATTTTTTTGGCAGAAAATCTACATTCACCTCTCTTGAAGTCATGAGAACACCATACTGTATTCATTTGCAAACTAGAAAATAAGCTAATGAAGGAGTAAATGGAAGAGAAGAAAGACATACCTTGCTGAAAGCACAGTTTTCTTAAATTGCTTGGTCCCATGAATTCTTTTTTTTTTTTTTTTGTCTAATGCAGGAATTGGCAAACTTTCCTTACTAAAAGCAGAGAATAAGTATATTAGGCTTTGGGGGCCATATCACCCTCCCAAATGCTCACTGGTGCCATTGTTGCATGTCCACAGCCTTGGGTTATAAGCAACTGAATGGATGTGACTGTGTTCCAATAAAACTTAATTTCCAAAAATGGGTGATGAGCCAGGTTTGACCTGGAGGCCAGGCTGGTCTAGTGGAAGGATACCTGCTATGCGTCATTTTACGCCAGCAAGAAGGTTGAAAGAAAGATGGTTAGAATTGGAAGGACTCTTGCACATCACCTGCTCCAACTTCATTTTGTTGACAAAGGTCTGTTAATCACTCAAGGTTATTCATCTTGTTAACAGTAGAATGAAGAAAAGAAATGAGCGAACATTTATTGAACATATTAATGTTTATGGAAAAAACTTAATTGCCTCTCATATCTATTCTCTCCAGCTTCCTGAGGAAAGGGACCCCAGATTTTTATCGGGTTAAGATACTTGGTCCTTGGAATTAACACTGTATTTCCCAGTCTCCCTTGACCTGAATATAGCTATGCAATTACGTTCCACTCAGTGTTTGTGTGCTATGCAGAGGAAGTTTCCTTAGAGAAAGGGAATGTGATTCTTTTCTCCCTTCCTATTTCCTCTGACTGGAGTGTGGATGCAATGGTAGAAACTTCAGCAGCCATCTTTCACCCTGGTGTAGCACCTCAGCACTGTGCTGAGGTTGTTGAGTCAATCAAGGAAAGAGCTATGGAGTGCCACCTGGACTGAGCTGCCTCCAGACCTCTTGATTTCCTGAATTTTTAAGGTGTTATTCAGTTGCCTTCTAGTTGGGTTTGCATCTGATAAGAAGCCTCCAGAAAGTCTTATCTTTTTTCTTATCTATGTAGTTGTGGCCTTTTCTTTCAATGCCCTTCAGATTTTTCCTTTCCTTTTTAGTAATTGGATTATGATATGCATTGGGGTAATTTTGTGATTATCCTTCTTGGAATCTGTACACATTTTTGGATTTGGAAATCTGGAAGCCATTAGGACAGCAACTTTTTTCGTCCCCTCCTTTTTCCGCTTACCACTTCATTTCTAGGACTCCAATATATGTATGTTAAATTGCTTTGTATTTTTCTACAGGTCACTAACTCTGTATTATTTTTCCAGGCTTTATTCTCTCTGTGATTCAGTTTGGCAAATCTCCGTTGTCTTGTGTTCAAGTTCAAGTTCATGGATTTTTTTTTTTCTCTTATGCTGAATTCAGTCATCTAGCAAGCTTATGCAAAACATTTTATTTTATATATTAGGGTTTTCATTTCTCAAAGTTCTATTTGTTGTTCTTTTTAATGGCTTTCGTTTCTCTAGCATGCTTATTTTTTCCTTGAAATACTTGAATATATTTATAAGAGTTTAAAAAAAAAATCTCTCCTCTCTCTCTCTCTCTCTCTCTCTCTCTCTCTCTCTTTTTAATACAGGGATTGAACCCAGGAGCACTTAGCCACATCCCCAGCACCTTTTATTTTTTATTTTGAGACACTGCCTTGCTAAGCTACTCAGGCTGACTTTGAATTTGTGATCCTCCTGCCTCAGCCTCCTGAGCTACTGGATTATAGACTTGTGCCACTGTACCTGGCTCTTCTGATTCTCTTTCTATTGATTGATTTTACTCCCTACTATGAGTTACATTTTCCAGTTAGTCACACATCTAGTAACTTTTACTAGATGCTAGATATTATGCATATTAGATTGTAGAATGTCTGGATTTTTTTTTTGTACTGGGGATTGAGCCCAGCGGTGCTTTACCACTGAGTTACACCCCCAATCCTTTCATTTTTATTTTGAGACAGAGTCTCACTAAGTTGCTGGGAGTCTCACTAAATTGCTGAGGCTGTTCTCGAATTTATAATCATCCTGCTTCAGCCTCCCTACTTGCTGGAATTATAGTTGTGCACCACCATACCCAATCGGATTTTGTTTTTTAGAAAGCATTGAGTTTAATTTTAATAAGAAGTTGATTTACTTATAGGTCAGCTTGATCGTTTTGGGTTTTTGAGAAGCTTTGTTAGGGCAGGTCAAGAGTAGCTTTACTCTAGGGATAATTTAATTCTCTAAGATGTGACCTTTTTAAGAGTCCCTGCAGAATGAGGGTTCAATGAGGTTCAAACTCTGAGTCTTTTAGCTAGCAGCTTTCTCGTAACTATTCTCTTTCTGTTCATTGTTGTTTTCCTGCCCTGGTAGAATTTCATGCTGTGCATGTACAGTTTAGTGTTAAGCTCCAAATTCAAATGGATTTCTATGCTAAGTTTTTGGAGTTTCTGTGCATAGTGCTTTCTTCTCTGATCTAGTTCTTTGCAAATCTTAGCTGCCTGTCTCCTTAAACTCTGTTTCTGTGGAACTGTCCATACTCTGCTGGCGTTCTTCCTCTCTATTCTAGGGAGAGAGACTTCAGCAGAAATACGGACAATTATTAGTCTTACCTTATCTTACTTTATTTCATAGTCATGTGCAATCTTTTTGTCAAATGTCTAAAATCTGTCGCTTTAGTTTTCTAGTTGTTTTGGGGAAGAAAGCTAGTAGAATACTTCATAACTGGATGTGGTATTATATTAATGTTTAAATGAAAAAGAATAAGAAGTGTCTATGTTGCTTAAGCTACTGTGATTTTTCAGTTACTTGAAACAAAACAGAATTTTTTAAAAAAATACTTTTTAGTTGTCAATGGACCTTTATTTTATTTATTTATATGCAGTGCTGAGAATTAAACCCAGTGCCTCACATATGCTAGGCAAGCACACTCTACCACTGAGTCACAACCCCAGCCCCCCAAACAGAATTTTAAATGCTATACTCCAGTATACCAAGTGCCAAACTAGGTGCTTCATGCACATTATTACATAGATCTCATTTTAGCTTCATGAAATTTCTATAGAGAAATAGTTTTTGCTATTCCTATTTTACAGACAACGAAAACTGAACTAAAGGGGAAATGTATGGAATCAATGGGTCTCTTGAAAATTTCCCTGGGCAGTTAATAAGAGTCTTCATTTCAGTGAACATAGAATGAAAACTAAGATACCTGAAAGACATGGGGGGGGGGGTGGCAGAATTAGTTGACGTTAGTAAGTGATTTGCTGTGGAAAGCGATGAATAAGCTGTGAGTGTTGGAATCTAAAATAACAGCAGCAACCTGAATAGACATAGGAAAGTTTCAGTGATGGTCGCTATGCTTGCAAAGCAGGGAAGATATTGGCATTGCATCAGAAAGTTCAAAACATGAGGCAAAGTATCATACTTAGCTTGTTAAACCATTACTTTGCTTATCATATCATCCGGCAGAATATATAATTTTTATTTTTCTTTCTATATAATCCAGTGTTACTTTTTGGAATTTCTGGCCATTCAAGGGGGCTGTGCGGGAACATTGCTAGTGAAATGTTTTATCTGCAACTACACGTAGAGTGCAAACCCCTAGGGTAGAGCAGCTTCATTCTGGACTTGACCTTATACACAGGATGCCCCTTGTGACAGGTTGCAGTATCCTCCTGGCTCAATGTCTTGCCCCAGTCACTGACCTGATGACCAGTTTTATGCAGGCTTCCACAGCATTGTGTAGGTATGATTGGCAGCACCTCACCTTAGGACCCAGGCAGTGTACCCTTTATTGGTTCCCTGGGACCTCTGAGACACCTGTGGAGCCTCCTTTACTCAGCTATAAGCCACTATTAAGTTCAGAGGAGTTAATGCCAAGGGGCCATCCATGACAAAATGGGGGATGTCCTGAAGGATGAATGCTACTCCCTTTCCTCCCTCAGACTGTATTGCAATTTATAAGGCTTCGGGAAGTTCCTATTAGAACAGTCCTGAGAGACTGTTTCTTTAGCGGTGATCAATGCAATATCAAATTCTTATTTTGGCTTCTCCTCTTTTCCCTTTTCTTACATTTCTTCTCACTGGGATGACATTCCCAAATAAGCACAGTCATAGTCTGTGCTTTGGGAGGAATATAGAATATAGGCTTAGACACCCTAACAGGGAATGAGTCTGAGAACCATGCAGGCCAATGTTTCTGGGTTAGCCTCCTAGAAGTGAAAATATTACAAGGACTAGAAAGATCAAGACAAAAAAGATGGGAAAAATGGATGAAAAGTCCTTGAAGAAACAGTTGGCAATGCCATCTATCATATGAAACACCTGATCACAGAGTTGATCAATGTGAACTCTTCAAAGCTTTTTTTTTTTTTAAACCAGTTGACTAGCAATGAACTTGGCTTATGAGCAGAAATTGGACAAAACCAATCTGATTCACTCTTAAGGTGAATGGTTATAATTCTGTTAATAAAGCCTTGATTTCTTGAATCTGCAGATTTTAGGAGGCAATAGGGGCCAGTTATACTGCACCCTTGAGTATAAAGTTGACTCCACAATGCTCACAGGATAGCTTTCTAGTTGGGTGTCCCACCTCCTTCCTCTCTGCATTGCCTGGAATCAATTCTATTCAACAGCAGCCAGAGAATGTTCCCGAAGCTCAGCAGTGGTAGGACCAGTCTCCCTCCTCACAGACCTTCAGTAACTCCCAATGGCTTACTTCTGTTTTCAGGGCCTTCTAAGTCTGTCCCAATTTACCCAGTAGTCAGTTAAATTGAACTACTACATTCACTTCATATTGTCGTGACCTCAGGCTCTTTCCTTTGCCTGGAATATCTTCAAATCTGCCTTTTGCATTCAATTCCATCATTTGAGAATATCTCCCCAGTTCTATATTTCTTCTGGAAGTCCACAAACCAGAGGTGACACTCCTGCTCTGAACCCTGTGACCTCTTGTGTTTCCTCTGGGGACTTATTATAGGTTTCCCATATTAGAGATATTTGCCAGAATACCTATATCATCTTTAGGATCTGGGATGGTCTTCCCCATTTGTAAGTTAAATTAAATGAGTATATAACCAAAAGAAGTACTTAGAGAACTACAAAATCACATTTTTTTTCTGACTTATATAGGGTTGGTGAACGGGGAAGTAGAGTAAGTGAAGGAGAATTACCTTCACAGAGCATCTACTATGTACCAGGTGCTTTCCATAATTCTCTCATTTTCTGAGTCTTCAAAACCCCCTAGAAAACATGTAGTATTGGATGAATGTTACAGGAGAATGTGAAGCTCAGACAGATAGAGTTATTGCCCCAGATGGACAGCTAGTAAGTGGTAGGATTGAAATTTAAATCAAGATCTCCATGACTCCAAGACACTTGCTCCTTCCATTATAAATAGAGGGCCGTATAATTTATTCTCCTTGCTGGAACACTTTTGAAAATGAAAGGGAATGTTACTGATAGTTACAGTGGGACAACCAAAGTACCCTGAGACTCTCGTGGGCAATGTTCTGTCTTATGATCACCCTAATCACAAACTGCATTGCCTCCCCTTGTATTCTCAGTCTGAAGCACAAAACTAAAATAAACCTCCTCTTGATTTCTTAATTCTTTCAGACAGGGTAACTTTGGAAGAAATAACGTGGCATTGCAGCAAGCTTCCTTTACTAATAATGGAAAGAAATCCACATGTCCTAAAGGAATGGATGAGGAATCTTGTCTCCGCATGTTCTTTTAGAAGGGTTGGGGGTACGACTTGTCCCTTTCATTGCCTCCTCTAAAAGTGCTTGGAGTGAACAAGCTGAGTGAGGCCGGGCTGAGTGAGCTCATGGGGATCCACTGGAGTCAGGCATACTGGGCCCACATCTAGTGTGGCTACTTATAAAATGGGGACAACCACAACTGTAATGGAAACTAATTTTGTTGAGCTTTTACTATGTACTGAGCCTCTGATCTGCCTCCTCCTACTGGTTACTATGTGTCTTCTTCTCACAACAACCTGTTCCACTCCATGTATCCCCTGGTTTGCTGCCTGAGAGGCATCAGGGCCCAGAGCATACTTGCCAGGTGACTGGGTCCTATTTTTATTCCCATTTTACACATTAAGAAACAGATGTGCAAGTTGTGTTACCTCAAACTACTCAGCTATTTAAGCAGTGAAACCCAAATTATTTGACTCCAAAGACCCAGTTCCTAAATACATGGCTATGCGGCTCCCTGAGATCAGGAGAACAAACCCACAGTGTCACTGGGAAGACTGAACAGTAGTAGTAGTACATTGGTGCAAGTGCCAAGCCCTGGGCTTGGTAATAAGTAGGCATTCCATAAATAGCACTGCTATGATCATTTTCAAGCTTGCTTATTTTCTCTCAAGAACACCCTAAATGTTTGTTAGTACTTCACATCTCTAATACTTTCTTTTCATTCTATCATAGAATCACAGGTTAGAAATGGAAAAAAAAAATCTCCATTTATTAAGAGTGCCAGGTCCTGGAGATGGGAAAACCCCAGCATCCTTCCTTATGGAAATCACATTCTAGCAGAAAGAACTGGGTATCACCAATATGCAAAACTACTGTCTGATACAACAAAGGTATTCCCAACATGCTGTGAGCTCATTCACTTCAGAATCCCTTGGCCCATAATGTTGCAGGCCTTGGAAATCCTCAGAGAGTGGAGGTGCAGGGTAGAGAAGGGTTCATTCTGCTCTGGGAAGGGGGAGAGTCAAGAACAGTTCTGTAGAGATGATACTGTCTTTTGTCTTTAAAAGGCCATTTGTCGTGGTATTAGGAACATTCCAAGGGGCAGGGATGGTAGATACAAAGGTGTGGAGGAGGGAAAGTCCTCCTTTATTCCCTAGCACCTCTGGGGAATAGCCCAGTTAGGTGTGGCTCGGAGTGTGGAGGTGCTTGTGGGCAAGGGGTGAGCCTCAAGAGGGCAGCTGGGGTGGCTGCAGGAAGGCAGTTTCAGTTCACCAAGAGTCTCCAGGAGCCAGTGCTGTGCTGAACACTTATGTGCAATGCCCTTGATACTCACAGGAGCAGGCAGGGTGTGGTGGGCACAGTGAGGCTAAACCATGTGACCACAGATACTTGTTAGTAAGAAGAGAAGCAGGTTTAGACTGCCCGAGGGTATGCTCTAGGTCCTGATGCCTCTTAGGTAGTAAACCAGGGGCTACATGAAGACCAACAGCCCTTCTAATGTGCTGCTGACAGCTGCTCAGCCTTCCTTGGGATGAGCACCCTTAGTTGGGTTTCACTGTGGCATCTAGCCCTTGTCCATCTGCCTAACTTATGGTCAAGCTTTGGGAATGTGTGGCTTTGGGACTCCACTCTGAACACATCTGGGGAAGGAGTGACAATTGACTTTTTTTTGAGGGGGGTTGGCATTTCACAATTAATATGTGTAAAACCCTCACACCCTTTACGTTGGCATCTGGGCAAGGCTCCCCTGTGACAGCATTTCCATTAGGGCTTCATGCCTTTTCTTTTTCAGCTTCTATACTGTTATTGTCAATACGCAGAAGGTAAGATGGGGTTTATAGTTTCTTTATTTATTTTGGATTGGGAGATGTACAATACAGAAATATCCCAAACTATGAAGGAACACAAGTGTGGGTGTAAAAGATGTTTCCAGAAACCAGTGAATGAATGTTGGAATGATGCTAAAATAAGCAGATCTTTAATTTACATTTCTGTGGAAATGGTCCTCATTAACCTTTATAATTTTAAATATGCCACTTGGATATTGTTGAGGCAAAGGTGAGGGACCCAGGTTGATTGAGCACAAAGTATACGTCCATCACTATGTTGGCTGAAAAGGCTCAGCTCATGTAACATTTATTAAGGATCTATAACAGGGCTGATGGGATAAACTGTGTCCCCCAAATTCATACACTGAAGCCCTAACCAGTACCTTTGAAAGTGACTGTGTTTGGCTGTAGACTCGTTAAGACAGTAATTAAGTTGACATCATCAGGTTGGGCTTCAATCCAATATGACAGGTGTCTATAAGAAGAGGACATTGAGACATAGACACAGAGGAAGAGCATGTGAAGACACAGAAAGAATACTGCCATCCACAGCCAAGGGAGGGGACTCAGAAGATATCGATCTGTGGTTACCTTCCTTTTGGACTTTGAGCCTTCAGAACTTTAAGAAAAATCCCTTTCTGCTGTTTAAACCACCCAGTCTGTGGCATTTTGTTATGGTACCCCTAGCACACTGATACATTAGATACTGGCAAACTTGTTAATGGGATAGATAAGTATTTTAGCCTTTGTGGACCAAAGGCCACTGTTGAAAATGCTTAACTCTGCCATTATGGTACAAAAGCAGCTGCCAACAATATGTAAACAAAGAAGCATGGCTGTATGCTGATGAAATTTTATTAAAAACCAGGCAGTGGGCCATAGTTTGCTGAGGCCTCATGTATACTGAGCTGGCACTGTGCTGGGTGAATGAAGATCCACCCACCTGAAGGAGCTTGCAGGCTGGCAGGGGAGACGCACCAAGCAGTTCTACACGGGAAGGTCAGTGTACGTGAGGGAAGTCCAGGATGCTGCGGAGGAGTATGTGGTCTTACTTGGGGGAGGCAGGGTAGGGCTGGTAAAACTTTGTTAGAGGAGGTCAATGCCTGAGCTCTGAATTTACTTGATAATTCATTTTTATCCTCTGAGATTAAAACTCATGGTCACCCAAGACTCAGGTTAAGGTCTTGGGTCCATGGAGTCCCTAAGCATAAGGTGAGTGTGGTGTGGTCTCCAGGGTGTGTCTGGCCCAGCCAGACTAGGGCTCTGGGAATGCCACATCTCCAGGTGGGCTTCCAGTCCCATGAAGCTCTCTCATTCTACAGTCCACTGAGCTAAAACAATATCCTTGGTCACTCTGGTCCCAGGATGATGCCTGCTTCAGCTGCTGTAGTCCATGGTTGTGAATCCCAGCCAGCCACTGAACCCAGCCATTGAGGGATACATTTGGGAAGTCCCTGTGGTCCCCAGGGCTAGAGGCTGGGAGGCTGACAGTGGCCTGCTCTTTCAAATCTTTCAGATCTTCCAGATCTTTTAAGCACTCTTTCTTTTTCACAAGATACCAGAGTGAGGAGAAACCTTGTATCTTGGCAAAATCAGACTCATAAACTTATCTTGCAGATGAGGGGGAAGTGACTTAGACAAGGCTGCATATTGCCTGAGCTTCACATGGTGATAGATGAGGACAGAATTCAGACTCTTCTCCCGCTGGGCTGAGGACCAAGGCTGCTTCTCCCAACCCATTGCCTGTGGGAGACTCAGCTCTCACAAGAGATTACCCTTTCTGACAGTTTTCCTCTCTAGTTTTGGGGTAGACATTATACTTTTCCTTATTATAAAATTGTTATATATAGCAGCTCCTCCATATCCATGTGGGATACATTCTAAGATCCCTCAGTGGATACTTGAAAACTATAGTCTGAACCCTACAGTTGCTATATGACTTCCTATACATACATACCTATTTAATTTCCAAATTTATTTAGTTTTTTAAGTTTAATTTAAAGTAAATGAAACACAATAGATTAGCAATAATAACTACTAATAAAATAGATCACTATAAGCATATATTATAATAAAATCTATGTGAAAGTGGTCTTTCTCAACATACATATCTTATTGTAACTGTAGCTCTTAATACTCTCAGCATATGATTTTTTTTTCTTCTAAGTCAAGAACTTTTGCCTTTCCACTTAAAGGAACCCCTTCCTGACTTTTCTTTGGCATATCCAAATTGCCAACATCACTATTCTTGCATTTTAGAGACACTATTTTAGAAAAATAAGGACTGCTTGGAGACACGCATGGTGTGCCATGACAGACATGATCTGATAACCGGGATGGCTGTGAAGTGACTAATGGGCAAATAACAGACACAGGGTGAATATGCAGGACAAAGAGATTATTCTTACCCTGAGCAGGATGGAGTGGGATGGTGAGATTCCATCCCTCTATTTAGAATTGTGTGCAACTTAAACTTATGAATTACTTACTTCTGGAAATTTCCACTTAATATTTTACAGTTGACCACTGTGCAACTGAAACCATAGAAAGGAAAACTGCCAATGTGGTGTGTGTGTGTGTGTGTGTGTGTGTGTGTGTGTGTATGCTGTATTAATTGCAGAAAATCTGCAAGGTACAGAGACGTGTTAATAAATAGAAAAAAATTATCTATGATCTCATCTCTCTGCAGTGATCTCTATGGACACACTGGTACATTTCCTTTGCTATGCTCATTTTTAAAGAAATATAATTGAGTCCTGTTTTTTTTAACATAATTTGGAAATTTACTTGTGTTCCTTAACATTATAAATATTTTCCCTTGCCACCCAAAATGCCCGTCACTTCCATTTTCTTTTGCTGAATCTCAAGGGTTATCTGAGTAAGACTTTTCTGACCACAGCAATTTATGAGCCATGGAGGATGGAAGGAGCCCTTGGAATAGGCATCAGGACCTGGAGCCTGGCCCTGTCCTGATGTTGACCCACTGGTGAAACTGATCTGTCTTGTTTATTCATTGGACCTTAGTTCCTTCATTTTTATGCAAGGCAGCTGGTTCTAGGACACCACTGCATATATATTGGCTTTTTTTTTTTTCCTAGTGAAGTTCTCAGGTTTGATGACAGGTATTTAAGAAAATCTTCAAACTAGCTTTCATTAAACACAACATTACTTTAAACACCCTGTATCAGGGATGCTTTAAACAATTGAAGAATACAGATTGTCCCAAACAACTGAATTATAAGTCAGACATCATATTTTACTTCTGGTACTCTATAGCAAAAATTTTGAAAATGTGGAAAGTAGGAAGAGTAGATGGTGGAAAATCAGTCTTATTTAGGAAGGTTCATGGATGACAGCTCTCTCTAATCCTCTGGTGGGCCCTTTTCCTCTTCTTAATCTTCAGCATTCTCCTTTGGTCTCTTCTTTTTCTGTTAGAGCTTAAAGTTAGCAAAAGCTTTCTCCTACACAGTACTCCCCTGTGATGACTGAGGTGGTATGCTTTGGATTTTATTATAACCAAGGGAAGGAAAAGCAAGGGAATCAAAACTGAACAGTCTTATTTATGTGGGATTTGGATTTGGACTGCCGTGAATTTGAATCTTGGGTCTGACCTTTCACTAGTGTAACTTTAGACAATTGCTCTGAGTCTCAGTCTCCTAATCAGAAAAAGAAATGGAGATGGAGAGATAATATCTAGCACAACAGAATTATTGAGGTAAATGCATGAAATAGCACATATCTCTAGCATGCTTAAGAACAGTATAAGGGATATTATAATTATTATAATGGTAATGGGCTTAGGTGTGTGTATCATTCATATCATATTTGCAAAAGAATGTGATATCCAAAATTTTTAGACATAATTTTTAAGACAAACTACCTGTAGCCTCTAGCAGGAATGTTTGCATCCTCTGTGTACAGAAAGCACAGCAAATGAAATTCCTTTATAATAATCCAATAATTTTTCCTTGTGCAATGACAGAATTTTAAAACCTTTCCCGGGGAGAGATGTTGATAAGAGCTTTAGGTTGATTACTTTTTATATCCCATGTCCTGTTTGGCTGATAAGCTCCCAATCTCTGCATTTCACATTGTTTTTATCTTCCTGGGCTATACCAATCTTGTCACTGTCATCTTTTCAGTTGTCAGAATGAAATTGAAGGACGACAGAGGGGGATTGAGGCCTTGGGATGGGGTTGCTAAACCCCCAGGCGAAGGTGACAGGTCAGAGCCACCTCAGAAAAGGCCATTCTGCATGCGGGAATTAAACATAATCTATAGGACACAGGTCTTTTTACTAATCTGGTACACAAAGCGTAGCTCTCAGGGTTGTGTTGAAGCTCCAGGCCTCTTCTTCCTCTGCCTTGGGCTAATAGAATCCTGGATTCTTACAATAGCTGTTTCAATTCAATGTAGTCTTTAATCCCTTTGTCATTTCCTGGGAACCAATGCATTCTGAGAACCCGAGTTTTAAGTGGGTAGGGAACTTAGAAAACACCCAGTTCAGATGCTTTCTTTCTGAGATGAGAGAGTCAAGGCTAAGAGAAGACAAGAATGTTAGCACAGCTTCCTGTTTAAGGGACACATGGGCACCTTGCTGTGGAGGGACTGGCCGTATTTATAATTGCACCAACATAATTGTGCTCTTGTGATCCATTGGAAAGTTCTGGGTAGCTCCTTCCATGGCTGATTTTGGTTATCAAACAACAGTTGAGCTTATATAATATTGATTGGACCTGTGTCCTTTTGGGGTAGAGAGGATACAAGAATAAAGGAGAGTGTGCTGTCTAAATACTCATCTGGTGGTGAGGTCTGGATGGTATTTTCCTTGACAGAAACAAGTACAAACATCACATATGCTTGGATCCTTTTCCCCATTAGTCTTCTTGTGAATACCAAAATTGTGTGGTATATACATGAAGATGTAGGTAGTTCTAAGTAGAGACAATCAAAACACTTTTTTTCCCTGCATATTTTGGGAAAACTACTGAACTAACTTGGAAATGTTGAATGTTGAAAATTTAAACAAACTTTCATATTATTCCAAGATTTGATTAAAGCTTCAGAGAAATTATAGCCAAAGGACTTTTAGATTACAGTGCAACCAGAATATGGTTAAACATTCCACCAGTGTCATCATTCTTAAAATGAACCACCTTTCTAAACCATAACATTCCAAATGTTTTTTCTTTCTTCTTCTGATGTCTTCAATTCTGTTACATATGAGCATTCTCACTTTCCTCTAGGGTGAACCCCCTGTTCAGAGGTTCCAGGTTGAGCCTCTCCACTTGCACTGAGTGAGCCCTCAAAACAACAGTTGCATTGGTCTGCCAACCATTCCTGGGCCAATTATGACTCCTTTCACATCTATTAATCATCTTAGAGTCTCTTTGCATATTACAATTCTGAAATAAAATGTGATTGCATTATGAAAAAAATCAGTTGAGCTTATAAAGCCTTGACATTATAGAGCTACTTCAGATGTGTCAGGAGAGAGACCCAACTTTGGAGTCATTATGCTGAGGCCCCACTTGGAAAGCTTAGAAAACAAGCACTAAACATGGAGTGAAGAATAGAACCTATTCCTGATTGAAAACTGTTATAGATTAATGCTTGTGTTCCCTCAAGATCATATGTTGAAATCCTAATGCCTAGTGTGATGGTGTTGGAGATAATTAGGTGGAGCCCTTATGACTGAGGACAGGAGAGCTTCCCTGCAAACAGTTAAGAGCGATTTTACCAGATCCTGGATCTGCCAGCATCTTAATCTTGAATTTTTCTGCCTTCAGAATTGGGAGAAATAAATGTTTGTTTTTTGGGCACTTCTGGCCTTTGAAATTCATTTTAACAGTCCAAACTGACTAAGGCAAACACTGGGGGATATTGGTTTGTTCAACATCCATTTCAATTTCTTTCTATTGTGTCTTATCATAAAATAGACTGGAAAATTTAAAACTACATTTCCCAGACGGCTAATGGCTAGAGTCTCAAATGTGATTAAGGTCTCCTCATTCAGACATATCCAAGCAAACCTGGAACAGTGTGCAACTAGGCTCCTTCTGTTTCTTTTGCTGGCTGGGACAGTCATAGAGGCATTTGCCTTTGTGGGTGGCTGTAGCTGAGGTCCCAGGAGGAAGTCCACCTGGATCTCAGCCAAGGTGAGGCAGCCTTCCAGGACTAGCATGCGCAGGGATGCCTTCAAGCTCTGTTAGGCTACTTCCTGTTTCTACATCTTCCTGATGATAGCAGGGGCAGCCATTCTCTCAGCTCAATTCAGCTGTGTCATTTTCAGAGTTATTTCTGGAAGCTACACCTCGAGTCAGTTTCTTCAGCTCTCAGTTGTCCTATAATCCAGGATTGGCAAAGTTACAGAGAGCAGAGAGTAAACATTTTAGGTATTGTGGGCCATATGGTCTCTGTCATAACATTCAACTCTGCCACTATAGAATGAAAGCATCTTTAGACAATGTACAAATGAGTGACTGTGATTGTGTTCTAATTAAACTTTATTTGTAAAAGCAGTCAGTGGGCCAGATTTGGTCTACAGGTTTTAGGTTACTGATCCCCCCTATAATGCATCTTTTCCTGCTTTTTTGCACGAGTAAATTTTCCTTTCTCTCATGGATTGCCAACCAACACAGAGATGTCAGAGTCCAAGGATTGATGGAATATGAGAAAGGAGGAAGAAGGAAGTTTATGCTTCATTTCTTTTTGTTCAGGGAACTAATAAAGGAATCAGACTATATATATCCTTTTTTTTTTTTTTTGGTACTGTGATTGAACCCAGCAACACTTAACTCTGAGCCACACTTCCAGACCTTTTTTTTTTTTTTTGTATTTTATTTAGAGACAGGGTTTCACTGAGTTGCTTAGGGCCTCACTAAATTGCTCAGGCTGACTTTGAATTAGTGATCCTCCTGCCTCAGCCTCCTGAGCACTGGGATTACAGGTGTGTGCCACCTCATCCAGCATACATATTCTTAACAAGGAGTAAGCATGGCAGCAATACTGTGCCTTTCAGTCTTTAGAGTGCTTCCATATACAATGTTTTACTCAGCTTTTTCACTGCTATGACTAAAGGATCTGACCAGAACAACTGTAGAGGAGGAAAAGTTTATTTGAGGGCTCACAATTTCAGAGGTCTCAGTCACTAGAAGGCTGGCTCCATTTCTCAGGGCTCGAGATGAGGCTGAACATTATGGCACAGTGTGTGGGAGAGGGAAGCAACTCACATCATGGTGATCAAGAAGCAGAGAGAGAGACTCCACTCTCCAGATACAAATATAAACACCAAAGCCAGGCCCTAATTCCCACCTCCTCCAGCCACACCCTACCACTTCAGTTACCACTATTAATCCCTATCAGGGGATTAAATCCAATTGGGTTAAGACTCCTACAACCCAATCATTTCTCCTCTGAACCGTCTTGCATTGTCTCACATGTGAGCTTTTGGAGGATACCTCACATCTAAACCATAACATACAGTATCTCATTTGCCTTTGCAAACATTATGAAGGATACGAAGGAGGTTTAGTTGGAAAGTCTTAGAAAAACTCAGCTTATCATTTTTTCAAGGTCACTGTGGCTTGTGACAAGAGGCCAAACTTGAAGCGAGTCCTCCTGCCTCCCCAGCCCACGGTTCCTTCCAGGTCTTGTTCTGGTTTTAGAAAGTTTGCTACTGAAGCTGGAATAGCTGTAAAAGAAGAGTGACAACATATAGGTGCCACTTGTGGAAGTTTTGAGAGCATTAAGAGAATTTGTGTAGAAAGGCCTGGTAGTAGCTATGTACAGCTTTGCTAGGCAGTGCGTGAACTGGACAGCAGCACTTGGGAGATCATTTTAACAGCAGACTCTCAGGCTCCATCCTGGACCTATGGAATCAGAATTTCCTTTTTGACAAGACTTCCAGGTAATTCATGTACTATAATTTCAAGAAGCATAGGTAGATTGTTTTTCAAAAAGAAGTGCTTGCAATTAAATTGCAAAAGCTCTGGAGATATAGTATGTGCAGCTTAGTGAGAAGTCAAAAGTCTTGGGGAGGTTGAACAGTATTAAAGAGAGTGATTAAGGTGTCACTGTCGGGGGATAGGAAGGGTAGCAGAATACAATAGACACTAGTATGGCCCTATGTATAAACGTGGCTTTATAACCAATGTGATCCTGTAATCTGTACATGTGGAAAAATAAGATTACATACCCCATTTGAATCAAATGTATGATATGTCAAGATCATTGTAATGTTTTGAGCAACTAATAAAAAAATTTAAAAAAAATTAAAAAAAAGGTGTCACTGTTAAGTATTTGGATAGGACATCCAGGAATACCTGAATCTTCCGTGACCAGCCATTTCTCCACTGTAATTTTCAGGAGGAGATGTGTATGCTTATAGGAGGAAAAACAAAAACAAAGTAAACCCTAAGCTAGAAATAGAATGAATATATCTCATAAGAAACATTCCTTATGTTTCACATTTTAACCACTAAATATTGTCTGACAGCCCTGTGATAAAGGTGCTATATTTTATTTTTCATTTGAGGACATCATCTTCATCATCATCATCTTCATCATCATCACAAACCCTATATAGCTATGAATGATTTTATGAAGCAATTCCATCTTTCAGATAGGAAGACTGAGGCCTTGAGAACTAAAATAGCTTGCCAAAGGTCACAGAACTAGTTTGAGAGTGAAGTAAAGCCCAGGTTATAGGGCTTCAGAGTGTATGCTGGTGGTCAGTGCACTATACCTTCTTTCCGAGCAGAATGTGCAACTTTCCCAAGGTTGTACAGTTAATAAATGGCAGAGGTAAGGTTTACCTCAGCACAGTCTTGCTCCAGACCTGAGCTCTTTGCTGTAACACATTGTTCTCAACTATGGTAAAGTTCCTGGAATCCATCCCAGACTTTGTGAATCTGATTCTCTGGATATATAATGTTTTGAGTTCCAGAGAGAGAGAGAGACTCCACTCTTTCTGGTCAAGCAGTAGAGAACTATACAATTCTGCCTCTTTAGACTTATTTGTAAGTTTTATTGGACTGCTCCTTAAAGACAAGCTCTGTGTTTTATTCAAATCTACAAATCTTCATCCAGTGCCTAGTTCAGGACTTGCCTCAGAGTAAGTTCTCTATGAGTGTTTGTGGTTAGAATTGAACTGATTACTGCCCAGGGGCTCATCACTCTAGGACAGTGGCTCTCCGACACATGCTTCCTCAGTATCACCTGGAAGATTTGCTAAAGCACAGATTGCTGGCCCCACCTCCAGATCAGTAGGGCTCAAGAATGTGCGCCTCTGGCAAATTCCTAGGGGATGCTGATGCTACTGGTCTATAGACTCTACTTTGAGAACCACTGACCCAGGAAAACTTCAGAAAAGAAGAAAAATTAGGCCACTTTTGAAAGATTCTCAGGGAACACAGACAAGTGAGAAATATTATCATGATACTGTTTAAATTTCAGGTTTCAGGAGATGACTCACCACACCTTTTATGAATACACGATCCATAAGTTGTGTGAAAAATACTACATCTGTTGACATGCATTGAAACAATTGTGCCTTCACTTTCATCTTATTTAATAATGTGGAGAAGTGCAGCTGTAGATTTCAGATATTATCCACTAATTGGGAATGTATGGTCAATCTTTCCATTTTCTAAAAATGTGTCATTGTTAACAATTCATCATTACAGGGTAGAGTGAATTTACTTGGTATTGATTTGAATATAGCACCTTTCACTAGGTCATATTTGGGTTAGAAAATTAAAAAAAAATCTTATCTAAAATAGAAATGGACAAAATGAAAGGGCAAAGAAAATCCATATGCTCTTATTTGCTCTTTCAGTTTCCCAAAAAGTGGAGTACAGAAAGCTGGCTGTTGAGGCCATTAGTATAAGCTCAAACCAAACCAGCCTAAGATCTAGGAGAATTCTAGGTTCCATTTTACTCTATCAATTAGGGATGGGGGTGGGCAGGAGGGGCTTGTCCATTCTCTCTCCTTCCCCTTTAGACTTTCCCAGAAATCACATTCTGAGAAAGTCATAGACAAATCGGAGCTACCCAGAGGATGGCTAGGTTGGTAGGCAGCCTGGAAAAGGATAGTTAAGAAGGCATAGGAAGTTCTTTCCTAAAGAGGAAGCGTCAGGGTAGGTGTACAGTTATGGGTCTCCCCTCATATTAGTATAAGCTCATATTAGTATAAGCTCATATTAGTATAAGCTCAAACCAAACCAGCCTAAGATCTAGGAGAATTCTAGGTTCCATTTTACTCTATCAATTAGGGATGGGGGTGGGCAGGAGGGGCTTGTCCATTCTCTCTCCTTCCCCTTTAGACTTTCCCAGAAATCACATTCTGAGAAAGTCATAGACAAATCGGAGCTACCCAGAGGATGGCTAGGTTGGTAGGCAGCCTGGAAAAGGATAGTTAAGAAGGCATAGGAAGTTCTTTCCTAAAGAGGAAGCGTCAGGGTAGGTGTACAGTTATGGGTCTCCCCTCATATCTTCTCTTGAAACCTGCATTATCCTTGGTGTGTTTCCATTTAACAAATCACAGTGAAATCTGTAAATTTACTTATTTCTCTATACTGATTCACTCTGAGTATTCTGAGACTAGGTCATATTTACCCCTAACTCTCAAATATCAAATATAGTTCCTTGGGTAGCATGAGATCTCAGTCAATGTCCATAGACTTTCATTCAAACATAGGGGAGCTGTGAAAAGGGACCTGTTCTGTGTTATCTGCAATGACAGAGCAGGATCAGAGTGGATATGAAGAAGGAAACATACAATGGCCTATTCTATGAATTTTTGCACCCATATTTGGATATAAAGCAATAATGGTACTTGTGAAGAGTCTGGTAACTAGATAGTTTGGTAGCATGCTCGCACATTATCTGGCATCACAGTAAGTATTCAAGGTCTTCTGATATTACTGACATTATCAAATGGTCCTTAGAAATTTCATAGCTGAAGTTATTTGTTATGAGTATCATATCTTTGGTCTGATCCATTTTCTTCTTTCCCTTCTCTTCTTCCTTCCTCTCTTTCTTATTCATCCTATCTTTCTATTTATCTATCCAACCACCCAACTGTTCATCCACTTCCCGTCTTGTCTACCTTCCAGCCATTCACACTTATATTCAACTAATCTTTTACTTAACCAACACTTCAGCCTTCAGTTAAGTGGCTCTATCACAGCAGAGAGTGCCTGCCTGGCTCTGGTACTTCTGAACCCTGTTGTTTGAATATAGGTGATGTTGGCTACAATAGACATTGGGGAACATTCATGATATCAGTGTTTTGCATGGCTGAGAGGTGGACTGTGGACCCTATCCAAGTGACTTCATGATACTTTTGAGAGCCATTGAGGTCTATGGTCCCTATCAGAGTCCTCTGGGAAGCCACTTGAAGCAGTGAGCTGTGATGTGCACATTTACAATTAGATGATATTATTCATTGCAGCAATATTTTATTTAAGGAAACCAATAAAACAGATGGAGAATGGTGAAGATGTGACTATTTTAGGTGGCATGTTTGTTCAGCAACTGGCACAATAACAGAGATGCAGAAGAGCAGATGAGATGGGAAACACCAATTATTTTAATTTTCTTGAAGAGGGGAACTAAGATCACAGTTTTGGCCTTCACAAAGCAGAAAATTATCTTGATTCTAAAAATTTCAAGATGATCATGAGATACTCAGCAGAGCAAAGAAGCTGTGTCTTTTATATTTGACTCCCTTGGGTAGCTGAATTAATTGAAATGCAATATTTAGAAGAAGAGAGGCAATCCTGATATTATAGTGGAAAAAGCATGGGTTTGGTGTTGTTCAGATCAAAGTTTGTATTCCTGCTCTTCTGCCTACCAGCTGTGAGTCCTTAGGCAAGTCATTTAATCTGTCTGAGCTTCAATTTCCCTATAGGCAAATGGAAGATAATACTATTTTATTTTTAATGAGGATTAAAATGAAATAATATTGATAAAGCAGCTGGCAGAATGCCAGATGCAGCTCAATACATAGTTGTTTATTATTGGTTCCAACTTTGCATCCTGGTCAGGTCACCCCTGGGATATTCTTTTACTTCTTTACAAATGCTACAATAATTTAGCACTTGCCCTGAAAACTGACCAGGAGGATAAGGGATTTGAATATATGTCCTGTGTCCAGCTGAAAGGAAATAAAATCTGGATCTAAAGAGCAGATGCTTGTAGGGAAGACATACTGGAGCCTTCCAGTACTGAAGCATGCTGGGGGAGAAAGGGCATAGTCTTATTAAATGTGTTTCCCAAGAGATTGATGAGTGAATCTACAGGCAGTTAAATTTCATCTAAAACAACAACAACAACAAAAAAACTCTGAAAAACCAAAGAACTTCTAACAATAAGTCCATCTGAAGAGAAGGAAGAGGCTGCCCAGAAGAGCAGGTGAGAGAGCTGAGTCTTCAAAGTACAGAGGTGTTCTAGGCAGTCTGGGGACATTGGTGGTCCTCTCAAGAAGAAAAACATCAGATGCAAAGGCATTAAAAACATGTGTAACCATACAATATGTATGGGGAAGCATGCACTGCTAGAAAATTCTAGAACTTGGATTAGATTGGGTCAAGGAAAATGGCAGAATGTTAGAGGTAGTCAGGGATCATGGAAGATTTAGAAATTTTTCTGAGATAATGAAAAGTTTTCAGTTGGAAACCATGTGAGCAAATTTTCTCATCATCACAGAAAAACAAAACGATATAATGATGACAAACAGCCAGCCTCTGCAGCTGTCTCAAGCTCTACGGGTCAGCATGAGATCTTGGACAAGGTGTTTCAAGTTTCTGAGACACATATGGAAACTGCAGCCATTCATCCAGGCTTGCTTTTTTTTTAATGTGTGTGTGTGTTGGGGGGGGGCATGATTGACATGAAGACTCAATGTGTCATGCATGTGGAAACGCATGAGAAAACTGCACAGAGTCCTCTCCAGTTAACAGGTTGTTGTTTAATTATGATTTTCTCCCAATCCAGATGGAGGTGAGGAGTGGGAGAATGGATTGTGAATATGTTTTCTCTTGAGATCTTGGTTACATTTCTACATTAAAAAAAATTTCTAACAAACCAAAGCAATGTCCTGCTTCCCTATCTCACTTCATAGAACTGAAAATATTCTGGCCCTTCCTCATCCCACCTGTGCACTAGATGTTGGGGTGCCTGAACTGCATAAATTGCTAAGGGCTGTCACATGTGAGAATGCTGTATCCACATCTCCCACTTCTATTAGAATATCAGTCTCATGGTTTTATGAGATGAGAGACCTGGGAAAGATACCAGTGCACTATGGTTCCTAGTTCTTCCACCTATAAAATAGGGATCAAATTCCTGACACCCAAGTTGGTCATAAGGATCAAATGATAGACAGTAAAGTGTCTGGTATATAGTATATTCAACAAAAAACAAAAAGAAAAACGTCAGATAAAAAAATACAGAAAATAGTAATCTTTTAATGGAGGGTAGATATGAACACATTTTAAATATTTTAATTATGTGCACATGTATTGTACAGCCATGTTTTGCTGCTTAAATTAGAAATAAAATCAAGAAAAAAGAAGCACTGGATGAGCCTGCATGGACCTTGATACTTCTCAACACTGAGACAGAACTCGAATGTTGCATTGAACTCTAGATAGGGCAGAGGGGTGGGAGGGGAAGGGAGGGGTTGGGGGTTAGCAATGATGGTGGAATGTGATGGACATCATTATCCAAAGTACATGTATGAAGACACAAATTGGTGTGAACATACTTTTTATACAGAGATAGGAAAAATTGTGTTCTATATGTGTAATAAGAATTGTGATGCATTCCACTGTCATGTACTTAAAAAATAAAAGCAATTAACAAAATGTTCTCCAGCCCAGAGTGGGATCTTGTTTAGGCCAAGACATGAAAGCGATTTGGAGGCAAGACCCCTACAATGCCATGTGGGTGGACCCTGCGGCCTGAGGAACAGCAACACAGTTTCCAGTCATGGGGTGTAAGTTCTGAGAGAGCATCTCAGCTTTTAATGGCGCTTCACAGCTCAGACACCTTGATGAGCTCTTGATTGTTTTATTTTCTTGGGAAGCAGTTGCATTCAATCATCTCCTTTTGCTCCCTCAAATCATCTCCTTTTGTGGAATAGCGTGACATTCAAATTCGGAGACTGCCACCCCTCTCCACTCTCTGGGTGCCAATATTTAGAGATGAAGTCTGAGATCCCACTTTTGAATAGAATGGCTTTTTTGTCTCTCTGCAGGCTCTTGGGTGGTCCTGCCAGAGGCAGAGGCCTTGTCCTGGTAACTATGACTAAACTCTTTGAGTTCTGATATGTGGGGTGAGAATAGGGGGCATCTTTGGGGAGGGAGTTCTAACTGCTTGCTCCCTCAAGGTGACTTTCAGGGTATTCCCCAACTTTAGCTTATAGAAGTGGATTTTGGAGAACCGCTGATGTCAGTCTATATACATTATCACCTTTTTATTTCCTGTTTTTAAAACTTATTCTAATTAGTTATACATGACAGTAGAATGCATTTTGACACATCTTACATAAATGGAGTATAAGTTCTCTTTCTCTTGGATGTACAAGATGTAGAATCACATTGGTTATGTAGTCATATATGCACATAGGGTAATAATGTCTGATTCATTCTACTTTTGGAGGCATATCCCTCATATAGTTCCAATTTTGATAAAATTTATAAGTCATGGTGTTCTCTTCAATATTGCATAGCAAAAATATAACATGTATTTAAAGTTAGATCAACACAAGAGTATGAGTCTGTGATCTACTTTCTACTGACTTGTGGTTCTGGGAATTTCTCTTAACCTCTTTATGCCTCAGTTTCCGTGTTTTAGAAATGGGATTCATAAATCAATATTCCAGAGTTCAGCTCTGTGAAAGATAATGTAACCTGCCTGGAACTTGACCTCATGTTAGTGTCATGTTTCCAAATGACATTCAAAGTCATTGACAAGAGACTTAACTTTATATAATACACTCTCTCAAATACATAGAGTATTTTCATGACATACCACAAACTATTCAAACGTTGCTTTCTCTATCATTCTATTGATTAACATTTTCCACATGTCAGGCTTGCTCCTTCTGGACATCAATTGTGCTTAGACTCTCATAAAAAGTGTGTGCAAACTCTCTAGTCTCTCTTTGCTCCCATTCATGCCTTTCCCAGCTTTGCCCCCCACAAAGGAGGGTTCTGGAAATAACACTTCAAACTAGAATTCTTCTATTTTAGAAGAGGGGAAGGGTAGAAAGGGAAAAATCATTTACACTTGTAGTGTAGGTGACTGGACGGAGGAGGGGGAAATCAGCTCCAAGAGCTCAAAGCTAGGGACCACAGGCTGAGGAATGTTTGGGGCATTCCAGCTCTGACTGCATCCCCCACTCAGGCTGCAAGTTGTTTAAACAGGGCACTAGGGGACACAGGGAAATCCTTCAATTGGAAATCATTAGCCTGGCCCACAAGCAGGCTGAAAGAAACCTCCATAGAGGCTCTTAATGAAGCAAGACCCTTTCTGTAAGCAGGAAGGGGAAACAGGTTTCTCCTTTCCCTGTTGGTGTACTCGTACAGTCAACTACTGGTATACAGCAAGCCTATCTGGGCAGAAGTGCAGATGATTGCAGAGAGATGGTAGAATGGAGAGAAGGTGGCACTGGGGCATCCTGTACTCCGTGTATGGAATGGCCAGGAAAGGTGAGTTTCCTGGGAGTCAAGGGTGTCTATGGAAAATAGCCAATCAAGGGGCATCTTCTATGCTTTGTTCAGGAAGAATGGCTGCTGGGGGTGAAGACTGGAAGTGGCTATGAAATGGGCCACACTGGATGGGAGCTGGAGTAGCAGGTAGGTCTGGAAGAGGTTGGTTAAGGTGTGAGCTTACACTCTCCCACCTCAGAGGGCTCCTGCCAGGTACTTGAATAACTTGTGTATCTACAAGAGCACTGGGATTTGAATATCTCCATCTGAAGGACATTGTGCTTAGTCTGAGAAGCTCACAACATAACCCATACAAGTAGTAAAGGTTTCTTTCCTTTGTTCCTGCTTCAGGTTATATGCATGCTCACCTCCTCTTTTTCTGCATGACAAGTTTCTTAGGTCAAGGCCTGGCTAGCTTTTGTTCAGAGGGGAGGTGGTAACTGTCCAATAGGAATATAAGACTGAAGTTGCAAACTAAGATGCACACTTTTAGACTACAAGCAACCAGAAAAGTATGGGATCTGCCCCAAGTGTCATTAGTGGGTGAGAAAGGGAGATTTGACCATGTGGTATGGTTAAAGTTGCTGATCAGAGAAAAACTCAGCCCTGCTGAGTTCAGACTGTTCAATAGACCAGTTACATATGATGAATTTTCTTTTATCTCTGATACAACAATATAGATGAAAATGTTCTGTAAACTGGAATGCACTATACAAATATTAGTTATGATTAATAATCTTTATAAATAGCAGTAGAAAAATAACATGAAGATTTTCTTGATTTTTTTTCAATATCACGTTAGTGATGTAGAACATAAATCCTGGTGTGGAGTGAGACAGAATTAAGCCATGTTTCAGAATGCCTAGCTCATAGCCATGGGGGTGCAGGGTAAGCAAGGGACTTTCCGACATGAGAACAGTTTGATCCAGGGTTCTGGAAGGGCAGGAGTCTAATTCCACATTCTTCCCGATGATATCACCATTTCTTACAATACCCAGGACCTTTTGACCATTTTCCTTTCTCTTCCCTCCAAGTAGGAGTTACAATTTGTAATTATATTTTTCAAATGCCTCCAGTACCAATCATCTCTCTCCACCTCTTTTAACATAATAAAATCAACCTCCTGAGTGTCAGGTACTTGGTGTGCCTCAGACAATGCACCTCCCACGGCAGCCTGTGAGGCAGGCACTCCATCATCCCCACCATACAAATGTCAAGACTGAAACCCAGAGAGGGGAAACCACTTATTCAGGCTCATTTGGTGGCAGGTGGCAGAGGGGAATCTGGAGGTGATAACCTTGCCTCAGCCTAAGTGATTCTCTATGGGAATCTCTCCATTTCCATACCTCCTCCACCTTTCTGCCAGAGTTTTCCTTCCAAAACTTATGGTGATACTGTCCTGTTAAATCTCTCCAAGGACCCCCTAATGCCACCAGACAAATTCCATACCTGGAGCTTGGTGGGCTCAGTCCACGAACTGACTTTAACCTCTTTCAGGCTCCATACTTCATAGACCCCCTGGTCCACATGATGGTCTTTGAACATGTCTGCTTCTTTCCAATTTACCCTTTCTGCCTGGAGACCTTATGGACCTTCTCTGTCCTTCTCCAGGATTTGGGGAAGGACTAAGTGCTGCCCAACCCACACAATCCACTGGGCTGTTTTGTGTGGTGGGTAAAGCAGAGCCTTGAAATAAGTTAGATCAGGGTTCTTAATTGCAGTCTCAGTCACTTATTAGATATTTAGTCTAGGATAATTTGTTTAACTTTCATTAGTTTTGTGTTTCTCATCCATGAAGAAAAAAGATTATGAGATGAGGTATGTGAGGATGTATCTACTGGATCCAGACAAAGTTCTTGGCCTAGTTCCCAGACGGTTCTAAGCCCTTCACTCATTCCTTTAACGTACGTGGAGGATGTTCTGGGTCTGGACTATGCTAGGGTCCAGGGACACAGTGATGAACACACCTGGTCCAGTCCTTTTCTTCATGCAGTTTACAATTTAGTTGGTGAGACAGACATTAACACCACAAACAAACATGCAATTACTTGGCATGCCTCTGAGAGAATCCCCTGACTATGGCTCTGGGGTCTGGGGCTCCACTGTCTTCACAACATGCAACCCTGGGGGTGGGGGTTAGTGTTTTTTACAATTGAGGAAACAGAAGCCTGAAGCAATGGAGGGATTAGGGTTTTTCCAGTCCTGTCAGCATTAGCCAGACAGTAGGCGTTGTTTTAGTTAGCTTTTCACTGCTATGACTAAAGTAGCCAACCAGAACAACTGTAAAGGAGGAAAGGTTTCAGAGGTCTGAGTCCATAGGAGGTTGGCTCCATTACTTGGGCTCGAGGTGAGGTGGAGCATCATGGTGGAAGAGTGTGGTAGAGGGAAGCAGCTTATATGATGATCAGAAAGCAGAGAGAGTGACTCCACTGGCCAGATACAAATATATACCTCAAAGCTACGCCCCAATTCCCACCTCCTCCAGCCACACCCTACCACCAACTCCCTTAATTCCTATCAGGGGATGAATTCATTGATTGGATTAAGACTCTTACAACCCAATCATTTCTCCTCTGAACTTTCTTGCATCGTCTCACATGTGAGCTTTTGGGGGACACCTCACATCCAAACCATAACAGAAGTAGAAACAAATCGAAACCAGATTCCTCTATATTTAAACATTGAATTCTTTCCTCTATAGGAACCTGCCTTATACTGTGGATAAGAACCTTGGCTACTTTTTTGAAAGTCTTTCTAACTGTTTGCTCTCGACTCATTGAATGTCTAATGAATGACAAAGCACCCATTGGTTAAAAGTATGAAGGAGCCAGGTATGGTGGCACATGCCCACAATCCCAGTGGCTTGGAGGCTGAGGCAGAAGGATTGAAAATTGAAAGCTAGCCTCAGACACTTAGCAAGACTCTGTCTCAAAAATAAAAATAAAAAGGGCTGGGAATGAATGTGGCTCAGTGGTCAAGTGCCCTTGGATTTAATACTGGTAACAAAAGAAAAAAAAGAAGTAAAGGAAGTCCTCCTGGGCTGTCAAAGAGGCTCTTCTTTGCCTAAGTGGGAGCATCCAGAACTGGCTAAGGCCTTCCCAGGTTCCCCAAGGATGGGGGACAGACACAGGTCCTTCAGGATCCAAGTACTGAGAAGATGAGGATTTACCCACTTGACCTATACAGAGTTCATGGCATAGTGCCTAGATCATTCTAACTCTTCATTTTTTTTTTGCTTCAACAGTCCTTAGAGGAGTGTTAGTGACTTCAAAATAAATGGAAAAATATTTCATTTTTTTTGTGTGTGTGAGTTGGTACCTAATAAGTTAAGGACAATGACTTTGTCCCATCTTACTACCTTCTAGTCCAACATAATAAAAGCAATACTACTATTATCAAATTTATACTTGGGGGGGGGTCCCATGATATATTTCTTTATAAATAAGGATTCTGTTCTTTCAAAAAAAATGTTGGAAACCACTCCTCTAAGGGATCAGCTGCCACAAGGTGGCTTGGGAAGATCTCAGATCTCCAGAGCAGGGGCGGGACAGGTGACTGGCAGCTTCTGTATACCTTCTCATTTAAATACATTCCTGGCTTATGTTTGGAGAGTGTTCTGGAGTTTACAAGGAGTATCACATTATCTAAGCATACACATTATCTAAGCTCATCCCAATAATGACTCCTCAGAGACACACAGAAGAAGTAGTATCCTGTCTAATTTAAAGATCAAGAAACTGATGCTGGAGACAGTGGTATCTATAAAATAGAAGAGCCTGGGCTTGGATATGCTCCTCCAATTCTACTGATAGTTTTTCCAGTCCTCCAATGAGTCTGCCAGTGCTTGAGGTCACTTTCCACTAAGCAGGTTCCACTTTGCTGTAAAGGTCTTTAGAAGAAACAAGCTGGCATTTTTGCTTGGGCTAGGTTGACTGTGCTCTTATTTCTGAAGCATATGTCTAATATGGGGGTGGGGACAATGAAGGGAAAGGAGGGTCATAAGACTGGTTGTTCAAGGGAAACTGAATTTCAGAATCATCGCCTCATGTATGTAAAATATCCTGCATCTCACTGGGCGATGTAACTTGGAGGGGCAAGGGAGAGTGCAACCCATTGGGGAAGGTAACATTCCTTGGGAACTATTCTGTCTATACAATCTGGCATTTGTTATAGCTACGTTTCTACAAAAACCCAACTGACCAACTCCCTTTGAATAAAATATAGGCAGAACATTATATCAGAAAGAGCATTGGACAGGAGTCAAGGGATCTGGTTTCCACTTTGCCTCTGCTTCTAAATCCTTGGAACCATGGACACAGCCCTTCCAGAGTCCTCTGTTCATTGGTAACTGAAGTGTTTGCTCTAACCATCTCTGATTTCAGCAGCTTCTTTTCTTCCTTCTGAGCTCCGCTTCTGTTGGCTGTGATTTCCAAACTCAAGTCTCTAATCAAAGATGAGTTTCTGAGCTAGGTATGAACTGACCTCTCCTGTCCTAAGTAGGCTTGTACTTGAACCTGAACTCAGTCAAGTGTCATGTAGATATTTGATTCAGCCCCTTTCAATGCCAATTAAACACTTTTCTGCATATCCAGTGGGCACCTTCACTTTCTGCTCCTGAGCTAATGGGAAGTCAAGGGACCTCCCTGTCCAGAATGTTTCCACCACTCCTCACAGCCCCAGACTATTTCCTTCATGCACGATTGAATGCAGCTGCTGTCAATCACCTGAATAGTCCCTGCCCTCTCCCATGAGGGCCTGGCCCTGAGCTCAGAGTAATTTAGGGATCAAATTCTTGCAGCTAGGAGTTTAATTAGAATCCTAGGGCTTTGCTTTCCCTTGCTGAGTAGGATGAGAAGAATCTAACTGCAATCAATGTAGCCTACGATCCATTTCTTCCCCAGATTTTTCTGACCTGGAAGATAGCTTTATACGAAGAGAAAGGAGTAACAGAGTAAATGGGCAAAGAGAAGGAGAGAGTACATAAAACAAAGTGACCAAGGCAGAAAGAGTTTTCTTATGCTCTGTTGGTGGCATCCACTCTGGGGCAACATCACTTGGAAAATAACCTGATCCTGAATAATAGGAGCCTGAAAACTGTTCATGCCTTTTGACCCAGTAATTCTGCTTTCACAAATCTAAGGAACCAATCAGAAATGCAAATATAGCTTTATATACAAGCCATGTTTAACACAGGGCTGCTTATTATAATAATGAATAGTGGAAATAACCTAAATGTCTGATCTGGGATTGGTTATGTAAATTGTGACTCATCTATATGAGATAGAACATTCTATAGCAATTTAAAATGATGTTTATGAAGGCATTTTCATGGTATGGTTAGATGCTTATAATGTAATGTTAAGCAAAATCAAGCAGAACAGATTTTAGAAAAAAGAATCAATAATATAATGTAAAGATAAAAAATATGCTTAAGAAATATCCTGGGAAGAAATACACTTACATGATAATAGTGCTTGGACTCTCAAATGGGAAGAAATTTGTTTGAATTTTTCTAATTTTTCATAATGATTATTTAATTCTTTATAATTGAAAAAAAGGGAGGATAAAATTAAAGAGAACTAAAGAGGTAATTCTCCCCTGCAAAAGTGGGTGTTCTGGAGGGGGCTCTGCTGGTCCCTTGGGTCTGTAAGTTTGCCTAAAGAAAGCAGAATTTTTGGCTCTATCAAGAACCAGACCCGAAGATCCCTGTGTTTCCAGGATGGATAAAGATGGTGTCTGGCAGTGGTGATTATCTGGAAGCCACAGAATCATCTTTTCTAAGAAGCCTTTCCTGGATCAAGTCAGGCACCTCTTCATGTTCCCTGGTCCCTCACAAAGACCATCTGTGCTTTAGCATTTAAAGCATTTTGTAGCGTTTTTAGGATGGAAGAGATCTAGCTTATTGATTCCTTCTTTCATTCACATTTTCACTCAGTCATTCTTAGTGCTGCTCCTTAAGCTCTGTGTTATGTACTAGGGGATCATATGCCATGGTCTTTGCTCCAGAGCCTCTCACAGTGCAGTGGTGGGGGCTGGGGATGACCAACACAGGGGACAGGTAACGCTAAAGAGTGTGTGAGAGTTTTACTCATCATCCCTGGCACGTAGTCAAGCCCCGTAAATGTTTACTTAAGGGGTGGGGGACTCCTAATTTGGGGGATCACATAGGTGCTGTGTGACTTAAAGGGAGAGACACTCAGTTTGGGGATAACAGTGTTCAAGAAATAACTCCTGCAGGGGTACCCCGTTTAACTGATGGGATTCATGTATTGTATAATTTGATAAGGGTCCTCTCAGGAGACTTCCATGACCAACTGCAGAGAGTCAGGTGCCCACCTCAGTGGTCCAATCCCCTGAACTTACTGCATCACAGCACCAAATGCCCTGCTGACTCTGTCCCCACAAAGCAGTCCTGCAGGGTACTACCTGTCATTGTATGCTTAGTTCCTGGCCTAGAGCCAGGTGCTCAATGAATATTTTCTAAAAGACTTTAATTGTTCCTGATTAGTACCAATGAAATAAATATTGCAATGAGTCTGGCTGTTGCCTTAAAGCTTAGCTTTCCAGGCGCAGTGCCCTGTTGGGGCTGGCTCTGGTTCTGCTACCTCACCTGCACTTCTGTGGCAAGCTCCTCACTGGTTACTGAATGCTTGGCCCTGAAGTCCAACGGTTGTCCTAGCTTCCAGAGGTCACCGTTTACCTGCCAAACATAACTTCCTGCCAATGTTCTGGCTAGATTTGTTCCTTCCATCCATAATATTCTACTCTGCCTCATTTTTGTGGCAGATGACTCTGATGCACTCTTCTATGTCCTGGGATTTTAAGATGATAGAGCTGTCATGCTTGGATGACCTAAAGAAGGGTGCTTCTTTCATTCCTTGCTCCTTCTCTAACTTAGCATGGGCTGCCCCATCTCCTCCCTGGCATGGTTCTTATAATTACTTCTGCTGGAATGCTTACATGAGCCTCTGTCTTGAGACTCAGCTTCCTGCCTGTTTTCCTGGGAAAAGTTGAACACTGGAAAGAGTGAAGGCTTGAAGGCAGGCAAGCTGGGTTAGAATCCCTGAGAGCTGTGAGAAGGTGACTCTTGTGCAGTTTTGGTTTTTGCAAAATGGCTTCCATTTACCTTCTTTTTGGGTAATGGTCCCTTAACTTTCCCCTGGGAAACTGCTCTCTTCCACACTGTTTATCTAATGTGGAACTTATGGCCCAAGTCAGTAGCATGGAGCCTTCTTCTGGCCACCATAATGGACTCAGGGAAGGCACAATCAGAACCAGTAGGGGGAAATGAGGATTTTGATGTTGCTTTTGGGAATGAGAATCTGATTTTTTTCCCTATAGGTTCTGCAACTAAGAAAATTACAGACAGTGTTGCTACTGTTGTCACTCTGAAGCTTAAATAGAATGGAGCCAAGCAAAAGATGTAGCCAAGAGATGCAGAGTTGAGGCTCCAGTGGGAATTATCATGAAAAATCTCATTAGAGTCAGAATCCAACAGGAAAACTTGAACTAGATAATATGAGGAAGGTTTAATAAAGGAACCCTTCACTGAGGGCAGGGGAGTAGAATGCTCAACCACAGAGTGCAAAAATACTGCAGTGACTCAGGGCCAATAACAATGGAGCTATTATCACCTCTAAGTCCAAAGGGATGGGAGAGAGGAGCTACCAGATCCTACAAGGGGAGGGTCATATAGAGAGGGCACTTTGAAAAATATAGCCAGCCTGAAGTACCTGATGTATCTCCTTGTAGGGAGGTAGCCAGACTTCACTGCATTCCTCCCTCTATACTTCTGTTTTTTTTTTTTTTTTCCCATTGGCCAAACCCATAACTTACTGGAGCCCAGGCATTGTAAGCTCTCAAAACAATGCAGGCAGAAGAAAAACTGCAAGGGAATGCAGAAGGGCAAGGGGGAAAGTGCTGGTACAAGTTCTGAAGCCAGATCTGCCCCTAACATGCTCAGTTTACCAGAGCCAGTGAAGTCCCCCTTTTCATAAATCAGTTGGGCTGCTTTTTTGACATTGCAGCCAATCAAATCTTAGCTGAAACTATATTGAACTTTAGTTTCTTCCTTTGTATTTTTTAAAAATGTTTTTTTTATTGTGTGTGTGTGTGTGTGTGTGTGTGTATATATATATATATATATATATATATATATATATATCATAAAAGTGCCCCTTTAACCCTTTTTCCATGTACACTTCAATGTTATTAATTATATTCACATGTTGTATAACTATATAAATATTTCCAAAATTATTGGAGGGGGCGGAGAGCAGAGTAAGATGGAGCTGAGTGAGCTACTCTGGGGATCTCTGCCCACAGAGATACCGAGTTGAACAGCTATTCACACACCAAACTAACAGCCCAAGAGCAATTTCCAATTTTTTTTCATCACCTCAAACAGAAACTCTATATCCATTTAGTAAAATTTTCTCATTTATCTTTCCCTGCAGCCCTTGGCAACCCCACATTTATTTCTGTTCCTAAGAATTTACTTATTCTAGATATTTTGTATAAGTGGAATCAAACAATATGTGATCCTTTGTGTCTTGTTTCTTCCATTTGACATACTATTTCCAAATTTCATCCATGTTGTAGCATGTGTCATATCCTGCATAATATTCCAGGGTGTGTTCATGTGTGCAACTTACACTTATGCATTAATCTGTCAGTGGACTTTCAGTTTGTTTCCATTTTGCCTATTGAGAATAATGCTGCTGTGAGCACTTCCTCTGTATTTTAAATGGCTGTCAAGAGGAGTTCAGGAGCTGATGGTACTAGGATGCATGATGTCTTGTAGAGGGGAATCACAGAGGTGGCTAGATCTACTGAAACTTGTGCAGAAGCTGAGACAAAGGGGAGAAGGCATTGGTTTCTGGAGTGTGGTGGCCTTCAGACTCAGGGTGTTGTTTTTAAAAATACCAGAAGCCTATAGTAACCTAGTAATTAGACTGGTGCTGTCGCTGGTATTTGTTTAATGGTTGAGTGATCAGAAGTTTTCATTCTTTCTTTCTTTTTTTTTTCTCCTGTCAACTCTGGCTGATTAGAAAGGCATGTGAATCTTTTCTTACACATAATTTTCCGAGTCTGAAGTGAGAAATTGAACTGAACTCAATTACAGCAGCCAATTTAATGTACTTAATTGCACACAGGAGCTAGGAATTTGAAAGATTCCGTGGAGGATGAGGGTGACCAAAGTGGACTTGAAGTTATTGATGTCACATCCACCTGTGGGTATGCATGCTGTCTCAGGGCTCATGTGCCCCACTCCCAAGCTCACATTTGTGTGTACATGTTGATGAAATGCAGATACTGTAAGCTCAGTTTTCAGAGATGGTGGCACTTTCTCTGATGGTTTGGCTTATGAATTTACAGCTGCTTTCAAGTACTAATTTGGAAGCCTGCATTTTTTTTAATATATTTTTTTTCTCCTTAATGAGAGCAACAAAATTAATGAAAAGAAGTTAAGCAAAAAAAGGCAAGTTGATTGGAGGGCAGACGCTCTCCCCAAATGGCAACAATGAGCAGGGCCTGTTGAAATCACCTCATTCCTCAGCAGCAGTAAATCCAGTATAGAGGGTTCTGCAAAAGCCACAATGTCCTGTGATGGGTTCAGTGGCCCTGGCCCTCAAAACTAATCATCCTCAAGGTGATGACCATTTATTGTTCACTTACTCCGAGCTGGGTCCTGTGCCCCTGCTTTTTATGCTTTGGCTTCAATCTCAGAAGCAATCCTGCATAGCAGTGGTGGTGGCATTCCTGTTAACAGATAGGAACAGTGAGGTTTGGAGGCTACAAAGACTCGCTGGAGGGAATGACAGCACAGGATTGGATCTTATGTCTGAGCTGAAACCAGGGCCAGTTGCATTGCATCCCAGTGTCATGCCAGAACAGCAGAATCCAAGACTCAGAGGCTGCCAGGCAAGGCAAAGCACTCATCTGCTCCTCCTTCCTCTTTGGCCCCTCCCTGCCTTCTGCTTCTGTTCTCTTTCTGTGTTCCTCAACCTTCATTTTCTCTCTCTCTCATCTCATCTTTCCTTCTGAAACCATCCTGCATTGTCTTCCTTCCTCCTCATTCTCACTAATCTTTGATCAAGAACTGGTCACATAGTGGTTTTCACTCTGCAAACCAAAATGAGGCTCTGGGCAAGAAAATATTCCTTCAAGATAATTGTGAGCTGTAAGGCTGACCAGAGTCACTGAGATCCAGCCACGATACTTTGAAGGGCAGCAATCAGCAGTCTGAGAATGAAGGAGCCCTTGATTTATACCAGGAGCCTTGCGGCCATATTGCAGTGCTTTGGCCTGGGCTGTAACTTGTCAAAAAAGGCCCAGAGAAATGTTTTGAGCTTGCAGCAAAGAATGCTTACAAAATCTAGGGGTTATGCAGAGTTAAGCATTAGATGATGAGAAAAGGGAGTTGAAATTGGCTTGGTAAAGAAGGGAAGGAGCAGCCATGGGAAATCAGGGTCTAAAACCGAGGAAGGCAAGGGGCAGGAAGATGTGAACCATGAGGTTCATGTGAAAGCTGGTCAGCAGGAAGGTGGTCTCTGCTGAGCTTGGGCTTGCTGCAGTGACCACTTATGATACTCCTGACTCTCTTTGGCCTTGGGTAGGTCAGAAAGAGGGTTGCTGCCATCTGTTCTTTGGTTGGTACCACTGCTCACCATTCTTAGCTTTTGTATATTTCAGACCTATGTTGACAACTCTAAGCATGAAGTCATCAAGGCAAGAACAACTGTAATCCTATTTTTAGAGTTGACAAAAATGAGAGTCAGGGAGATTGAGGATCAAGTTCATGGTTGCAGAACAGGGCAGTGGAAAAGCTGAAATCCACCCAGAAATTCTTTCCACTTGTGAATGTTGCTCGAGTTCTTGCTTAAAGGCTAGGTGGGGCAACCTTCAGGGTACAGCACAGGACTTGGAATTGGCCAAATCCTAATCTCCATTTCACAACACATCTGCTCCATATTTCCACTCTTTGTGTTTTCCCACTACACAGACTCTCCTAGTTTGTCCTGCAGCCTGATTTATTCAGCACCACAGAGCTCCTGCGGGATTGGTGCTGGGGCGCATGAGTGGCTGGTCCCCGTTGGTCACTCTGCATTTACAAAAAGTATCCTGACAGCTCAGCCCTCATGGGAGGGACACTGAATAGGACCTGGAAAGCCTAAGTATGCCCAGAGAATAACTTGCACCTGGCAGGCCTGGGCCTTCAAGGATGCGATTGTGGCAAAGTGCATTTTCCAAACGGGAACTTGGATGCTGTAAAAACAAAATGGACTGATTAGGGAGGCGCTGGACCATGGGAGTGTTTTCCTTGAGCGAGTCTTTTAACCTTGCAGTGAAGCTGACCCTCTCTCCCGCTCTGACAGGCTTTTCGGAACAGAGGAAACGAGCTAAGTTCTTTTTAATGTATATTAAATTGAGCCTGTCAACCTTGACAAAGTCCCTTTAAGTAGATGGTCACTAAGAGGACAGCCTGCCCAGAAGACACGCCGCTTGGGAGGCTGTGCGGATGGTGTCCCCTCCCACCACACAGGCTGCACACATCCTTCTCCCTCTCTTCTTTCTATTCTTCCTTCCTTAATGACAGTTATCATTTATTACTGATCGCAATGGGCCAAAGCCAGTGCCAGGCACTTGATATGTATTCTCTGATGCCATCTTGTAGCACTTGTGTGAAATGACTTCTATTTTATCTTCACTCTACAGAAGAGGAAAGCAGGGACATTGGAAGTGCCGCTGTGCCACAGCCAGCAGCTTTTGGTGGGTTAGTTGGACTTGCACTTGGATGTGGAGGCTTGTAGAGTCTGGATACCAGCTTTCCCATGCATACACTAGATTGTTGCCTAATTGTAACTTTAATTACCATAGAATCATAGTTTATATTCTTTTAAGTTTCATTTTCTAATAAAGTAATAGACACATATTTGAAAAAGACAGATAGTGTATAATACCATTTTAGAAAACGGCAATCCCTGGCCTTACTGTCTCTTTTAATTGTTGCATCTGGTACTGATCTCCAACTTGCTAAACAGTACTGCTATTTCTTGATCTATCAGTTTTCCATAGCATCTTTTCTGAGTGATAGATGAAGAGTCGCTCTCTTTTCCTTTACTTCTCTTCCATGCCACCATCATTGATCCCTAAGTCATGAATATTTCTACTATGACTTGATAGATATAGTAGACAGCAAAGTTGGGTCTCCTCTTCGTGTTAAACTTTTTTTTTTTTTTTCAGAAAATAGTAACTGCCTTGACTTATCATTTGCATGATTGATCTCCAGTTTCCATCCTGTCCCATGTCCCGTGTCCCATTATCTTTGATATTCTCCCATTAGTAATATTTTCATAAACTCAACACATTAATTCCACATTTTCTAGAGGTTACCCCTTTGGAATGAAGTGTCCTCTTGTTCTAGTCTCAATGGGTTGCTTCCCAGGTGGCTCTACAGTTGATATGTGGGTCCTCTTTTGACCATCATCCTCGGAAGCCCTTCTGTGACTCCCTTGTGTGCATTCTCCATTTCCAGCAGCCTATTGCTTCCTATGATGTAATTTAACTTTCAACCACTTTTCTAAGAAAAGGCATATGTCAAAAAATATTTTATGGGTTTTTTGATCATCTGATTACTCAGCTTATGTGGTAGTTTGGCTAAGTATTAATTTTTAGTTGGAAAATGATTTTCTTTCAGAACATTGAAAGTAATTCTCCCCTGTCATTCCCGCCTCTGGTCTTAGATCCAGAAGTCTAAACCTGATTTAATTCCAATTTTTGTGCATGATTGTTTGTTCACTCTGGAAACACTGGAATATTCTCTTTGTTCTTTGAGTTCAGAAATTTCTTGATGTGATTCAACTTCAGTCTTTTTTCATGTTCTGCATTCAGAATGTGATGAATAATTTCAATTGGAAACACTTGTTTTTAGTTCTGGGAAATTTTTGTATCTCGTAGTCATTTATGGTAGGAAGATTCTGTAAAGTATGATGTAGTCTGTTATATTCTACACAGATAAAATGTCATCGATCGATGTTTATTGAAGAACTACTATGTTCAATGCCAGGCACCAAGACAGAGACTTTGCATGGGCTATATATTTTATCCTCATAGAAGACTTATGGCATAGGTGAGAACTCTGAGAGAGTTGTGAAACAATTTGCCTACAGATACTCAGCTATTCAATATCATAGTCAAAATTCAGTCCAAATCTGAACAACTCAGTCCCCTAGACAAGCAATTCCTTAACTGCCTTCTTTGAGACAACAGTGTCTCCAGTGTTTCATGTGTTTGGGAAATGATGGGATAAATGTATCTCTCATTACAGAGTTATCTCAGTGCCATCGATACCCTAATCTCTAAGTGGGAGATTGTGTAATGCATCATTACCCAAAGTAAATGGATGTGATATTGAAGCTCTGCCTTGAAGGGAGGGTAGAATTTGGGCATAAGGCATGAGGTCTGGTCACTGACTAGTGGGCCACAGGGGTAACTGGCTACTTGTAATTCACTGTGCTCCTCCAATTCTGCTTCTCGCTCTCACACTCCCCTCGCTACCTTGCTCCATTAGCACCAATCACAGCACCATTTCCTCCCGGTTCTTGATTACTCAACAGTCCTACTACCTATCTTTCATACCAAGGTGAGCTCCCTTCTGCCTCAGAATTGCTAATTCACTGCTCTTTCTGCCTGAATTACTATCACCTTGCTCACCTAACTCACACCTACTCAACCTCTAGAGCACAGCTTAAAAGCAGCAAACCTCGAGGAAAACTTCCCTAAGCATTCTAATTAGGTTAGGTCTGTCTGGATTATGTTCTCAGAGTATATATATTGTACTTTAATATCATAGCAATTATAACATCATTTGCATATGATATGCAACATATCAATTGCAATCACATAATTATGTGCCTTTTTGTTTGCTTTACTGTCTGTCTCCTTTCTTGGAGCCTAGGTTCCTTCTGAGGGCAGGAACTGTCTGTCTTGCTTTTTCCCATACTCCTAGAACACAGCATGGTGCCCAGTAGAGGCTAGGTGCTCAGTAAACATTTGTTGAGTGATTGCATGAATGATCAAGTGGATGCATGCAAAAGGCTGCTTCATTTTTCATCATCATTAGTAATGATGCTAATAGATGGATGTTGTTTAAATTGGTGGTTCTGGTTAGAGTTCCAGTTGCCTAGTCCTGCTTCATAATAGGTCTGCAATGAGACAAGGAAAAAATGCAAAAATACTGCCTCAAATGTGATGAATATTCTATGAAACAAAATCTTAATTTAAAAAAGAATTCATCTCTGCTCTGTGCATGAATTATTTTGCCAACAGGTATCTCAGCATGAGACTTGCCTTCACCCCCAAACACCCAGCCTCAAAAGCATATTCAAGTAGTTCTTCACAACTCCTGTAAATCAAACTCTCATCATAGAGCCAGGGGAGCAAATGAATATTCCCTTTTTAAGAGGAAGAAGGCAAACGCTTGGAATAAAAAGAAATAATCAGGTTGGATCTTCATAGGGGCTCATATTTCTAGTCTTGTCTAACTAAGCAGGTAAGCCTGAGCAGAGTCCTAGACCACTGTTCCTATCTCCCATGAAATTTGGTGACTCCTTTGAGATGGGACACTGGTGCCTGCATTTTTCATTTTACAATCGAGAGCTTCGAGAACGACTAAATAGCATGGCATCCTCAGAAACATCTAGCACAATGCCTGTCTTCAAGTCAACTGCACATTCCCTTCCCCTTATTGTTCCTTATCTGCCTTGCTTCATACTTAACTTATTGATTTATTAATTACCCTTTCCTGGGGGCTCCTCTACCCTAGACAGTGGAGATTTTAAGGATGGTGATAATGTCTTATTCATCTCTGCATCTCTACCCTTTCTATATGACTGATGCACATGGGATACTCAACGAATGCTTACTGATGGAGTAAATAATCTCATCCACAGCTCTGCAAAGTGAGCATGGGACTTTTTATTATCCCCATTATACAGTGGAGGAAAGTGAGGCTCAGACAGTACATGCAACTGGCTTGCCTTTGATCCAGCTAGTGATCCCCTGTGCAAACTGTACAAACTCTTAAGTAAGAATGACAGTCAGAGCCCTCACCATGGTCTGAATGTTTGTTTCTTCTCCAAAATCATATGGTGAAATCCTAACCCCCGCCCGCTGACGGTGTTAAAGGTGGGGCATTTGGAAGCTGCTCAGGTCATGAAAGTGCAGCCCTCTGGAGCAAGACTAGTGTTATTACATAGGTGGCCCCAGAGAGCTGCTTTGCCTTTTCCATCCTGTGAGGATGCCGTGAAATGGGGCCATCTATGAACGGGGAAAGGGACCCTTATCAGACACCCATTCTGTTGATGTTTTGACCTTGGACTTCCCAGCCTCCAGAGCTGTGAGAACTAAATTTCTATTGTTTATAAGCTACCATATCAGGCATTTTGTTACAGCAGCCTGAACAGACTCAGGGAGCCCAGTATGATCTGGCCCCCACCCGGCACTGCAGGATTTCCTCCTGCTGCATGTCACCTCATTGTTCACTCTGGAGGAAGGGAAGGCAGTGTGCTGCTCTGCCCCTGTCCAGACTGATTGAATAAAAACGTGGTATCAATACTTTTTGTGTGTGCCTAGGCCTTTGTTTGCTGGCAGGTTCTTTTATTTACCTTTCAATTCTCTGTTGGGGCATTCCTTCCTCCCAGAAGCCTTCACTGGAAAGCAAAGCACTTCCCTTCTCTGAAGTGAGGGTCCTCCAGTCTACCCAGGAACTGAGCCCTATGCTGACCTCTGCCTTGCAACTGTTGGTCTGCTGATTGTTACTAGTCTGCCTCTCTCTGGGCTGTGGGCTCTCCCAGGGTAGGGGCCAGGGGACCTGAAGTTAGCACAAGGCACTCTGTGGACCTGAGCTGGAATGTTTATGAGGAACAGCTGGGAAGGCACTCTGGGTCCCACCCTGGCCCTCGGGTCCAGTGCTCTTTCCCAGACACCATGCTGCTCCACAGATCGCATAATATGAGCATCAGGAGGAAAAAAAAATAGATCAAATGGCAGCACAAACCCAAATTGGCAGCCATCCTCAAGATGCTGAGAGGCTGCCCATCTGCTCTGCTCGAGTTCTAAATCCACAGTTGTGCCCTCCATGCTGAGAGAGCCCGCAGCAGCTGGCCCCCTGCTGTGAGCGAGGAGAGGAACAATTTATTACAAAGGGCCCTCTCTAAATCAATCTTCCAATCAGCTCAGTGTCTGGGAGCAGAGGCAGCCTGTGGAGATGTCCCCTCCTTAATTGTGCTGCCTCTGCACTCCAGCTGCATTTGGCCACAGTCTCCTTGGGCTTGAAGAAGATGCCTGATGCCCATTTCCAGGGCAATTTAGGGAAGTCAAAGATTAAAATATTTGATCCCCTTCAAAACAGGTGCCCTGCTGGCATGTTCCAGGGGTGCAGCTCCCTCCATGGGCTGACCTCTGGGTGATACATATAGCGACCTGGACTAATGATATCTGTTATGGTTTGGACGTGAGCTATCTCCCCAAAGCTCATGTGAGACAATGCAAGAAGGTTTAGAGGTGAAATGGGTTCTGAGAATCTTAACCTAGTCAGTGAATTAATACCCTGATAGGGATTAACTGATAGTAACTGAAGGCAGGCAGGGTGTGGCCTGAGGACCTGGGTCATTGGAGGCGGGCCTTAGAGGTATATATTTTGTCCACAGTGAGGAGAGTCTCTCTGCTTCCTGATAGGATTTCCTGAGTCTCTTTCCTTTGCCACACCCTTCCGCCATGATGCTCTGCATCACCTCAAGTCCCAAGGAATGGAACCAACCTTCTAACATGAGACCTTTGAAACCATGAGCTACCACATAAACATTTCCTCCTCTAATTGTTCTTGTCAGATCTTTTTGTCACAGCAGTACAATGTCTCTATCAGTAACATCTGGTAACATCTCCTCTTCTTTGGAAATTTCTTACAATATTCTGATTCTTTGGGTTGGAGATTACAAGCTGTATCTGTGATCTAGTCCTCTGTAGTGAGTTAGCTTGAAGTGGCAGGTGGAAGTCAGACCTGTCAGGTCAATATGGATCTTTTCTAGAGGTCAGACCTGCCCTGTGTGGGGCCCAGCTGAAGATGTTGGTTCTCTGCAGACCTGAATGTTATACAGAATCCCCCCCTTCTGGGTGGTGTTGGTTGAAATAATCAAGACTAGTTAATCCACAGCTTGTCAGTGATATGATGCAGAAGGACCTGAAACAATGGCATTTACTGTGTTGAGAATGTGAACTAAGAAACCCTCAGGGAATGAGGCTATGGTACTAGCTGAAGCCCAAAGGTCAGATGGAGAGGTCATAGGGGTATTGACAGGTCACTTGCAAGCTGAAGTGAGAGTAAAATAATGAATAAGTGGAAGCCCAGGAATAGAGACCCAGGGGCAGGGTCAGTCGGAGGGAAGAAGGGGGCAGACTCATGGAGAAGAGAGACTTGGTAAAGAGTGAAAGCACAGAACCTACAGGGGTCCAGCTGCCGTCCAGTTTTCATGCCCAGGATTGGAGGCAACATGAAAGGATGTCTGCTCAATAATCACCAAAACCCCATTTGTGTGTTTGCTATTAAACAGGTCTAACCTAAGCTCTGGGCTAATTTGTTGGGACTTCCTGGATGACTGGAGTAAAGCCCTTGATCCTAAAGAGCTCACAGTTCCATGGGGAAGGTAAAGGGGTAAAGAGACAAGAACATAGCTCAACCCTGGGTGGGCAAATGCATCAATGTACAGGTGAAATGGAAACAGGAAGGAGCACCTAAGTTTGCCTTGGGAGAGTGAGGCAGGTTTTCTGGCCAGGTTGCAGGCAGGGGAAGGGGGAGGGTACAAATTCCAGACAGAAGAAATTGATGGTGTGAAATTCTGAGAGGGAGTGTGGCATGTTTAGAGGTTTATAAGATGCAGGGAACTGCTGGAATATAAAGCTTGAATATTCTTTTGGAGATATAAGAATAGGTGGTTATGATGAGAAGGTGTCCAGGTAAATAAGAATCCCTGAGTCTGTCTTGGGAAGCATAAATCATAAAATGATGAAGATGGAAGTAACCTTAAAGATCATCTAGTCCAAATAATTTATTTTATCCACAAAGAAACTGAGGCCCAGAGGCAGGGAGTTGTCTTCATGTGTCCAGGATACTTTCTAGAATTTCCCAAGGAAATTCTCTGTAGGGCAGAGACTAGATCTAGGACTCCTGAGCACTGGCTCCAGCCTTTGTCTAACAGACAGCTACCTGGAATGACTCAGGGGATATTCCTTTCAGCCTGATGCTTGATGGGGGAACAGAAAGTCCAACACACTGTTCTGGAAGAGAAGTACAAAGGACCAAGTGTGGCCAACAATGACTGCCCATATTTACTGCATGAATAAAGGAATAAGCAAATGCTTGATTCTGGTGCTTACTGTCACTGGGAGGCCTTCTTTGCCTTCTTCAAATCCTGTCCTCCCTTCTCTTCCAGAAAGGCTTTGGTGACCACTGAGCACCCACAGGTTGAAGGCTCTTCCTCTCTGTTCCTCTCCAGCCCTGCCATTCACAGGGCACTGGCCTTCCCTGCTGTTAGGAGTTTCTTGCTCTTCTCAGGCATTCTCTCCCCCTCCCGAGGGGCCACCTCTCCTTTCCTTGCTCAGTACAATAATCCAACCAGTCCCTGGAGCAAGGAAACCTTGGTGGATTCTTTAAGTGATCTTTTCTATCTTCCCTCGTATCCTTCTAAAGCTAGTTGGATTTATTATTATAGTATAGTTTCTACTAATGCCTGCCAGAGTTTCTTCATTTCTTCATAATATTGAGTATTAATTTCAACACCCTTTGTATTCATATGGAGCTTTTTGGTTGACAAATGCCCTCCCGCACATGTGGAGAGTAAAGGTAAGGAAAGGTATGTGACTCTCAAGGTTTGGGGGGTGATGCTGATAAAAATAACAGATGGACCGGCAAGGTAGAGGGAACTGTGACCACGCACAGAGCAGGCCCAGCGGCCTGCTGAGGGGCAGAGCCGCCCCCCACCCCTCGCGCCTGCCAGGTAGGGGAACTGTGACCATGGACAGAGCAGGCCCAGCGGCCTGCTGAGGGGCAGAGCCACCCCCCACCCCCCGCCCCTGCCAGGTGACCACCGACAGAAAAGGCCCAGTGGCCCGCGGTGGGACAGAGCTTCCAATCACTCCTGCAAGGTGGGCGGGCCTGCGACCCACCGGCAGAAGAGGAGCAGCGACCTGCTGAGAGGCAGAGCCGCCCCCTCCCCCTGCGCCGGCAAAGTAGAGGGAACTGTGACCACGCACAGAGCAGGCCCAGCGGCCTGCTGAGGGGCAGAGCCGCCCCCCACCCCCCGCGCCTGCCAGATAGGGGAACTGTGACCACGGACAGAAAAGGCCCAGTGGCCCGCGGCGGGACAGAGCTTCCAATCACTCCTGCAAGGTAGGCGGGCCTGCGACCCACCGGCAGAGGAGGAGCAGCGACCTGCTGAGAGGCAGAGTCGCCCCCTCCCCCTGCGCCAGCAAAGTAGAGGGAACTGTGACCACGCACAGAGCAGGCCCAGCGGCCTGCTGAGGGGCAGAGCCACCCCCCATCCCCCGCCCCTGCCAGGTGACCACCGACAGAAAAGGCCCAGTGGCCCGCGGTGGGACAGAGCTTCCAATCACTCCTGCAAGGTAGGCGGGCCTGCGACCCACCTGCAGAAGAGGAGCAGCGACCTGCTGAGAGGCAGAGCCGTCCCCTCCCCCTGCACCGGCAAGGTAGAGGGAACTGTGACCACGCACAGAGCAGGCCCAGCGGCCTGCTGAGGGGCAGAGCCACCCCCCATCCCCCGCCCCTGCCAGGTGACCACCGACAGAAAAGGCCCAGTGGCCCGCGGTGGGACAGAGCTTCCAATCACTCCTGCAAGGTAGGCGGGCCTGCGACCCACCGGCAGAGGAGGAGCAGCGACCTGCTGAGAGACAGAGCCGTCCCCTCCCCCTGCACCGGCAAGGTAGAGGGAACTGTGACCACGCACAGAGCAGGCCCAGCGGCCTGCTGAGGGGCAGAGCCGCCCCCCACCCCTCGCGCCTGCCAGGTAGGGGAACTGTGACCATGGACAGAGCAGGCCCAGCGGCCTGCTGAGGGGCAGAGCCACCCCCCACCCCACGCCCCTGCCAGGTGACCACCGACAGAAAAGGCCCAGTGGCCCGCGGTGGGACAGAGCTTCCAATCACTCCTGCAAGGTAGGCGGGCCTGCGACCCACCGGCAGAAGAGGAGCAGCGACCTGCTGAGAGGCAGAGCCGCCCCCTCCCCCTGCACCGGCAAGGTAGAGGGAACTGTGACCACGCACAGAGCAGGCCCAGCGGCCTGCTGAGGGGCAGAGCCGCCCCCCACCACTCGCGCCTGCCAGGTAGGGGAACTGTGACCACGGACAGAAAAGGCCCAGTGGCCCGCGGCGGGACAGAGCTTCCAATCACTCCTGCAAGGTAGGCGGACCTGCGACCCACTGGCAGTACAGCCCCAGAGGCCTGCAGAGGGGCAGTGCCGCTGCCTGCACCTGCAAAGTAGACAGAACTGTGACCACCCACAGAACAAGCCTAGCGGCCCACAGAGGGACAGAGCCGCCGCCCGCGCCTGCGAGGGAGACTTTGCAACTATACAAGACCAATATAAATATATAGGGGGAAAATTCAATAACACAACAGTTTCACTAAGTAGAAAGGAACGCAAACAGTATGAAGAGACAAGGAAAGAAAGGACCACAAGCAATGCAGGTCAACTCAACATTAGAAGAGGTAATAGCTGCAGCAGATGGAATGTCAGATAAAGAATTCAGGATATACATGCTTCAGATGATCTGGAGTCTCAAGGAAGACATCAGACAGCAAAATCAGACAATGAAAGATCACTTCAACAATGAATTACATAAACAAATCCAAGAAGCAAAAGATCAACTACACAGGGAAATAGAGGTTATAAAAAACAAACAGAAATCCTAGAAATGCAGGAAGCAATAAGCCAACTTAAAAACTCAATTGAGAATACTACCAGCAGAGTAGAACACTTAGAAGACAGAACATCAGACAATGAAGATAAAGTATTTCAACTTGAAAAGAACATAGACAGCTCAGCAAGACTGTTAAGAAACCATGAGCAGAACATCCAAGAAATATGGGATAACATCAAGAGACCAAATTTAAGAGTCATTGGGATACAGGAAGGGACAGAGTTTCAAACCAAAGGATTGAGCAATCTATTCAATGAAATAATACGAGAAAACTTCCCAGACTTGAAGAATGAGACAGAACCCCAAATCCTAGAAGCCTACAGGACGCCGAATGTGCAAAATCATAAGAGACCCACACCTAGACACATTATAATGAAGATGCCCAACATACAGAATAAGGAGAGAATTTTAAAAGCTACAAGAGAAAGGAAGCAGATCACATTTAGGGGTAAGCCAATCAGGATAACAGCTGATCTTTCAACACAGACTCTGAAAGCTAGAAGATCCTGGAATAACATATTTCAAACACTGAAAGAAAATGGGTTCCAACCAAGAATTGTGTTTCCAGCGAAATTAAGCTTCAGGATGGAAGATGAAATTAAAACCTTCCACGATAAACAAAAGTTAAAAGAATTTGCAGCTAGAAAACCATCTCTTCAAAACATCCTTGGCAAAACATTACAGGAAGAGGAAATGGAAAATAACAATGAAAACCAACAGTGGGAGGTAGGACACTAAAGGGGGGAAAATAATCAAAGAGGAAAACAAACCATGTTTAGTAACATAAATAAACAAATATGGCTGGAAGAACAACCCATATCTCAATAATAACCCTAAATGTTAATGGCTTAAACTCACCAATCAAGAGACACAGGCTAGTAGAATGGGTCACAAAACAAGACCCAACAATATGCTGCCTACAGGAGACGCATTTGATAGGAAAAGACATACATAGGCTGAAGGTGAAAGGTTGGGAAAAATCATATCACTCATATGGACTTCGGAAACAAGCAGGAGTATCCATACTCATATCAAATAAAATAGATTTCAAGCCAAAGTTAATCAAAAGGGATAAAGAGGGATACTACATACTGCTCAAGGGAACCATACACCAACAAGACATAACAATCATAAATATATATGCCCCAAACAATGGTGCAGCTATGTTCATCAAACAAACTCTTCTCAAGTTCAAGAGTCTAATAGACCACCATACAATAATCATGGGAGACTTCAACACACCTCTATCACCACTGGACAGATCTTCCAAACAAAAGTTGAATAAGGAAACTATAGAACTCAATAACACAATTAATAACCTAGACTTAATTGACATATATAGAGTATACCACCCAACATCAAGCAGTTACACTTTTTTCTCAGCAGCACATGGATCCTTCTCAAAAATAGATCATATATTATGTCACAGGGAAACTCTTAGACAATATAAAGGAGTAGAGATAATACCATGCATCCTATCTGATCATAATGGAATGGAACTGAAAATCAACGATAAAAGAAGGAAGGGAAAAGAATACATCACTTGGAGAATGAACAATAGGTTACTGAATGATCAATGGGTTATAGAAGACATCAAGGAAGAAATTAAAAAATTCTTAGAGATTAATGAAAACACAGACACAACATATCGGAATCTATGGGACACATTGAAAGCAGTTCTAAGAGGAAAATTCATTGCTTGGAGTTCATTCCTTAAAAAAAGAAAAAACCAACAAATAAATGATCTCATACTTCATCTCAAAATCCTTGAAAAAGAAGAGCAAAACAACAGCAAAAGAAGTAGAAGGCAAGAAATAATTAAAATCAGAGCTGAAATTAATGAAATCGAAACAAAAGAAACAATTGAAAAAATTGACAAAACTAAAAGTTGGTTCTTTGAAAAAATAAACAAAATCGACAGACCCTTAGCCATGCTAGCGAAGAGAAGAAGAGAGAGAACTCAAATTACTAACATACGGGATGATAGAGGCAATATCACAACAGACACTTCAGAAATACAGAAGATAATCAAAAATTATTTTGAATCCTTATACTCCAATAAATTAGAAGATAGTGAAGGCATAGATAAATTTCTTAAGTCATATGATCTGCCCAGATTGAGTCAGGAGGATATAGACAACCTAAACAGACCAATATCAATTGAGGAAATAGAAGAAACCATCAAAAGACTACCAACTAAGAAAAGCCCAGGACCAGATGGGTATACAGCAGAGTTTTACAAAACCTTTAAAGAGGAACTAATACCAATACTTTTCAAGCTACTTCGGGAAATAGAAAAAGAGGGAGAACTTCCAAATTCATTCTACGAGGCCAACATCACCCTGATACCTAAACCAGACAAAGACACTTCAAAGAAAGAAAACTACAGACCAATATCTCTAATGAACCTAGATGCAAAAATCCTCAATAAAATTCTGGCCACTCGGATACAAAAACTTATCAAAAAAATTGTGCACCATGATCAAGTAGGATTCATCCCTGGGATGCAAGGCTGGTTCAATATACGGAAATCAATAAATGTTATTCATCACATCAATAGACTTAAAAATAAGAATCATATGATCATCTCGATAGATGCGGAAAAAGCATTTGACAAAGTACAGCATCCCTTTATGTTCAAAACTCTAGAAAAACTAGGGATAACAGGAACATACCTCAATATTGTAAAAGCAATCTATGCTAAGCCTCAGGCTCGCATCATTCTGAATGGAGAAAAATTGAAGGCATTCCCTCTAAAATCTGGAACAAGACAGGGATGCCCTCTCTCTCCACTTCTGTTCAACATAGTTCTCGAAACACTGGCCAGAGCAATTAGACAGACGAAAGAAATTAAAGGCATCAAAATAGGAAAAGAAGAACTTAAATTATCACTATTTGCAGATGACATGATTCTATACCTAGCAGACCCAAAAGGGTCTACAAAGAAACTATTAGAGCTAATAAATGAATTCAGCAAAGTGGCAGGATATAAAATCAACACGCATAAATCAAAGGCATTCCTGTATATCAGCGACAAATCCTCTGAAATGGAAATGAGGACAACCACTCCATTCACAATATCTTCAAAAAAAATAAAATACTTGGGAATCAACCTAACAAAAGAGGTGAAAGACTTATACAATGAAAACTACAGAACCCTAAAGAGAGAAATAGAAGAAGATCTTAGAAGATGGAAAAATATACCCTGTTCATGGATAGGCAGAACTAACATCATCAAAATGGCGATATTACCAAAAGTTCTCTACAGGTTTAATGCAATGCCAATCAAAATCCCAACGGCATTTCTTGTAGAAATAGAAAGAGCAATCATGAAATTCATATGGAAAAACAAAAGACCCAGAATAGCAAAAACAATGCTAAGCAGGAAGGGTGAATCAGGCGGTATAGCGATACCAGACTTCAAACTATACTACAGAGCAATAGTAACAAAAACAGCATGGTACTGGTACCAAAACAGGCGGGTGGACCAATGGTACAAAATAGAGGACACAGAAACCAATCCACAAAACTACAACTACCTTATATTTGATAAAGGGGCTAAAAGCATGCAATGGAGGAAGGATAGCATCTTCAACAAATGGTGCTGGGAAAACTGGAAATCCATATGCAACAAAATGAAACTGAATCCCTTTCTCTCGCCATGCACAAAAGTAAATTCAAAATGGATCAAGGAGCTTGATATCAAATCAGAGACACGCCGTCTGATAGAAGAAAAAGTTGGCTACGATCTACATACTGTGGGGTCGGGCTCCAAATTCCTCAATAGGACACCCATAGCACAAAAGTTAATAACTAGAATCAACAAATGGGACTTACTCAAACTAAAAAGTTTTTTCTCAGCAAAAGAAACAATAAGAGAGGTAAATAGAGAGCCTACATCCTGGGAACAAATCTTTACTCCTCACACTTCAGATACAGCCCTAATATCCAGAGTATACAAAGAACTCAAAAAATTAGACAATAAGAGAACAAACAACCCAATCAACAAATGGGCCAAGGACCTGAACAGACACTTCTCAGAGGAGGACATACAATCAATCAACAAGTACATGAAAAAATGCTCACCATCTCTAGCTGTCAGAGAAATGCAAATCAAAACCACCCTAAGATACCATCTCACTCCAGTTAGATTGGCAGCCATTATGAAGTCAAACAACAACAAGTGCTGGCGAGGATGTGGGGAAAAGGGTACACTTGTACATTGCTGGTGGGACTGCAAATTGGTGCAGCCAATTTGGAAAGCAGTATGGAGATTTCTTGGAAAGCTGGGAATGGAGCCACCATTTGACCCAGCTATTCCCCTTCTCGGTCTATTCCCTAAAGACCTAAAAAGAGCATGCTACAGGGACACTGCTACATCTATGTTCATAGCAGCACAATTCACAATAGCTAGACTGTGGAACCAACCTAGATGCCCTTCAATGGATGAATGGATAAAAAAAATGTGGCATTTATACACAATGGAGTATTACTCTGCATTAAAAAATGACAAAATCATAGAATTTACAGGGAAATGGATGGCATTAGAGCAGATTATGCTAAGTGAAGCTAGCCAATCCCTAAAAAACAAATGCCAAATGTCTTCTTTGATATAAGGAGAGTAACTAAGAACAGAGTAGGGTCGAAGAGCAGGAGAAGAAGATTAACATTAAACAGGGATGAGAGGTGGGAGGGAAAGGGAGAGAGAAGGGAAAATGCATGGAAATGGAAGGAGACCCTCAGAGTTATACAAAAGTACATACAAGAGGAAGTGAGGGGAAGGGGAAAAATAATATAAGGGGGACAAATGAATGTCAGTAGAGGGAGCAGAGAGAGAAGAGGGGAGGGGAGGGGAGGGGAGGGGAGGGGAGGGGAGGGGAGGGGAGGGGGGATAGTAGAGGATAGGAAAGGCAGCAGAATACAACAGACACTAGTATGGCAATATGTAAATCAATGGATGTGTAACTGATGTGATTCTGCAATCTGTATATGGGGTAAAAATGGGAGCTCATAACCCACTTGAATCAAATTGTGAAATATGATATATCAAGAACTATGTAATGTTTTGAACAGCCAACAATAAAAAATTAAAAAAAAAAAAAAAAAAAAAAAAAAAAAATAACAGATGAATTCAAAGTCACAGTTAGGTGAACTGAGGGCTGGCAGGAGAGTCAGGAGAACCACTGATTTAAATAAACATTGTTAGCAGGTGGGAGTTTGAGGTAAAGAATGGGCTAGAGATACCAACTCCTTCTGGATCTCAGTTCTCTTACATGACGTAATCAAAGTGAACAGGATTGCAACCTCTCACCTCTGGCAGCCTATGGCAAAGCAACAGATGCTATGTGGGCTTTACACTCATTGACAAAGCACTAAACCCATCTAGGACACCTACCTGGGGTGTTCATTTTATTTTTGGCAGATAATTAGATCCTTTTTATTATTCTTTGATAACTTCAAATATATCTCTCTTATCTTTTCTAATATCATCCTCTTCTTAAATAATTGCACCTCTAGTCCATCATGTTAATTGTATTCTCAGTACTTGACAAAGGAAGTCACTAGGCTGGATAGTTTTCATTTGACTCTAGATAACTCTTCCCACTTTTCTCCATTCTTTCTGTACCCATGGAGGCCACTCCTCTATGAACTGCATTAATGGGACCATTGACTTCTGGGTGTCTCTGATGGGAATTATTCAATGGAAAGCATTGGTGGAGGTCAAATGTTAGGAGGAGAGCAGAGGTCAAGTATTCAGTGTCCTGAGTTGGCTGTAGCCCTGCACTGAAGCCTCAGTTCCTGTCAATGAAACTTTCTACACAGCCACAGGTTTGGGGTTCTGGTCACTATCCCTAAAGGCCTAGATTTGGTAATAGAGAGCTCTTGAAGTCATGTTGTTTATATCCTTGCTGTCATTCCTTATAATTTCCTTAAATCTGGACAAATCTTTTGCAAGTTCAGATGGTCCTCCATTTTTTTGTGGTACAACTTAAGGTTTTTTTTTTTTTTTTTTTTTAACTCTATGGTGATGTGAAAGGAATACACATTCAGTAGAAACCATACTTGAATTTTGAGTTTTGATCTTTTCCTGGGATGGGGACATGTGGTACCACACTCTCTCAAGAGGCCCAGCAGCACAGTGATCTGAAGCTGCCACTTGGCCACCCCATTATGAGGGAACCCACCAATGTACTATGGTGTGCTGTGTTGCTAAGCTGTGAGGCTTGAGAGCTGAAATGTGTTAAAAGTATTTCAACTTAATAATATTTTCAATTTACAGTGGTTTCATTGGGATAACCCCATGATACGTTAAGAAAAATCTGTATTCCCTTTCTTAAATTCAATTATTAACTATAATTCCTACATTATCCAATTTAGTATTCCATCCGCTTTTTGCTGGGAACTTGACAGTTACTATAATAATTTTAAAAAGGGAGTGACTTCACTTATGTGATGAACCTAGAAGAGTCAAATTCAAAGAGACTGAAAGTAGAAGAGTGTTATTAGGGGTTGGGGAAAAGGGAATGAGGAATTGTTACCTAACAGGTACCAAGTTTCAGTTTGGGATGATGAAAACATTCTGGAGATGAACAGTGGTTGTGCTTGCACAACAAAGTGAGTGTATTTAACCCCACTGAACTGGACACTCAAAATGGTAAATTTTGTGGTGTATATTTTATCACAATAAAACAACAAATACATAAAAGGAAAGAAAAGCTGATTGCTTACTGATGCCCAAAAGACTAAATCCAAAAATGGTATCTTTTTTATTTTTAATATTCCAGTGGAGGGATCATGTAGGATCAGTCCATGCATTGACTGGGAAACTTTTATTATGTTCAGAATGCTGTATTTTGGGCAAAACACATGGTGCTGCTGCCTGTTTCTGACAGATAGTTCCTGTGGTCCTCCCCTTCTTCATCTCCAGCTATTCCATGAAGTTTTCTAGAATTGCTATAGCATGCTCTTATGGCCGAGCTCCTTCCTGTCTCTGGACTCCAGCAGGATGTGTGCCTTCTCTGCAGAAATTAGCCAATTATTTTACTTCTGCTTCTGATTCAGAGTTTCTCGAAGACAAGGATCATGGCCTTCTTGCTGTCATTCCTGTATACCTAGATTGATGCTGAATGGTCCTCAGCACACACTTGGTGATTGATTACAACCTTATATAAATGGCATTGTGCAATTTACATAATGAAATGTGCTGCAAACCAGAATATGTTTCTCTCTGGCTCTGATTTCTACTTTCAGGAAGGCTAATTTTCTCAAACCTACACACGGCTCAGACTCTTGACAGCAATCTGGCATCCAGGAACAAAGGGGTGCTCTGGTGCTCCCCCCTTCAGTTTCCTGCAGTCTCTGAGCCAGAATTTTATAGAAAACATCTAAAAATCTTCAAGGAAACATGAACTCCACTCCAGGAACCTTGGAGGTGGGCAGCATCAACAGAGCTTCTGTTTCACCAGAGAAGAGCCATCTGTTCTGCTGGAATTGTTCTTAGCCTGTTGGTGCACCCTCTTAATTTTTTTTTCCTCTTTTTTAGTAAACTACATGACCTATTTATATCATGCTCCTGTGTTGTTTTAAGCATGGCTTTTTTAGTGGAAGAGGGAATTTGTATCTAGTAGAATACAACAAATTCTAGTAAATTCCAGTCCCATTCATGACCATTGCTCGAATAACTAGATACCGTAGAGACTTGGCCAGGAAGCCCTGATAGCCCAAGAGCAACTTGCTCCTGTTCTTTGAGTTGAATAATGGGAGGTCTTAAAGTTGGAATGAAGCAATAAATTAGAATACTGTTGAATTTGAGCACTTATCTTTTTGTGGTGCCAGGGATCAAACCCAGGGCTTCACACATGCTCAGCAAAGGCTCTACCACTGAGCCACATCTGCTGCCTGGTTCTTTTATTTATTATGATCTGTGGGTTTTATAGATTTATGCAAACTATTTATACGTTAAATATAATGACCCATCATATATACTGTTTATATTAGATTTTAAATTAGTTTATTGTCTCAATTTTACTTGTGGCACTTAGGGAATTTTTTAATTTTATTTTTATGTAGTCCTTACACATTAGTATTTGTTCTGACTGGGTGTCCTGTTCTATATGTTTTGTTAAAATATACTTAATGTAAGAGAGTGAAATAGATATTTTCACATAGTATTTTTGAGAATAGAATTGGTGTAACTTTTAGGAAAAAAATTTCCAATATATTTCAAAAGCCTGAAAAATCATGTTTATATTCTCTGACCTAGGAATCCATCCTAACGAAAATAATAAATAAATGGGAAATATTTGTACACTAAGATGTTCATTATAGCATTATGTATAATAGTGAAAATTGGATATAATGTTTGGAAATCATAACTTTTAATAATCATTACATAATGATTAAAATTTTGTTTAGAAAAGAACATTCAAGACTTAAAAAAGCTTACAATATAGTCACAGTGTGCTTATGACATTTAACAACTGAGCCTCTGATAAAGCAAAACAAAACATCCCTGACTGGTGGTGTTTGCCAATTTCTGTGGTGCCAACATTTCTACCGTACCAATTTCAAGTTACCAGTGTGATGTCTCTCAACACAGAATTGGAAGAGATGTGTGTTGGCTGTTGTGAACAAGAACAAGTCAGTCCCAGCACACCACTAGCCATAATGTTATGATGAAAATAGGAGGTAGAGGGTACATACAGTATGATCTCAACCATGTCAATAATCTGTTAAAAATAACTGGAAGAAAATTAAGAGTGTTTACCTCTGGGTTTATCCCAGCTCCTGACAAACAAAACTGTATTCTTTGCTTCGGTGAGTCTAACTATATTAAATGCCTCATTTAATGGCAATATTATCAAAAGTGATTTACAGATGGAATGTAATTCTCATCAAAGTATCAATGCCATTCTTCACAGAATTAGAAAAACAAAACAGTTCTAAAATTCATTTGGGAAATAAAAGACCCAGAATACCAGAATAGCCAATGCAATTCTAAGCAAAAAAAAAAGCAGTGCTGGAGGCATCATAATGAACTGACTTCAAATTATACTTCAGAACTATAGTAGCAAAAACTGCATGGTACTGGCATAAAAACAGACATGTAAACCAATGGAACAGAATGGAAGACATAGAGACTAACCCACACACAGTCCTCTTGACAAATGCACCCAAAAATATGTTAGAGAAAAGCTTAGCCTTCTAAATGGTGCTGGGAAATCTGGATATCCATATGAAGAAAAATGAAACTATATCCCTATCTCTCCCCCTACACAAATGTCAACTTGTGGACCAAAGACATAGAAATTAGACCAGAAACTTTGCAAATACTAAAAGAAAAATGTAGGGTCAACACTCTAAAATAGAGGCACAAGCAGAAGTTCTCAGTGGGACTCCAAAAGCTCAGGAGATAATAACAAGAATTAATAAATGGGATGGGCATCTAGGTTGGCTCCACAGTTTAGCTATTGTGAAATGTGCTGCTATAAACATTGATGTGGCTGTGTCCCTGTAGTATGCTGTTTTTTAAGTCCTTTGGGTATAGTCTGAGGAGAGGGATAGCTGGATCAAATGGTGGTTCCATTACCAGATGTCCAAGGAATCTCCATACTGCTTTCCGTACTGGTTGCACCAATCTGCAGTCCCACAAGAAATGTATGAGTGTACCTTTTTCCCCACATCCTCGCCAACTCTTACTGTTGTTTGTCTTCATAACAGCTGCCATTCTGACAGGAGTGAGATGAATTCTTAGAGTAGTTTTGATTTGCATTTCTCTGATTGCTAAAGATGATAAACATTTTTTATATATTTGTTGATTGATTGTATATCTTCTTCTGAGAAGTATCTCTTCAGGTCCTTGGCCCATTTATTGATTGGGTTATTTTTTTTTTTTTTTTAGAGTTTAGCTTTTTGAGTTCTTTATATACCTTAGAGATTAGTGCTATATGTGATGTGGCATATAGATACAATGGAATTTTACTCAGCATTAAAAGAGAATAAAATCATGGCATTGGCAGATAAATGGATGGTATTAGAGAAGATAGAAGGGAGGGGGAGCATGAGAGGATTAGATGAATTCTAGATAGGGAAGAGAGGTGGGAGGGAAAGGGAGGGGGCAGGGTATTAGCAAGGATGGTGGAATGTGATGGACATCATTATCCAAAGTACATGTATGAAGACTTGAATTTGATTTCAACATACTTTATATACAGAGCTATGAAAAATTTTGGTATATATATGTAATAAGAATTGTAATGCAAAAAAAAAAACCTAAAATACATGTATAAAGACATGAATTGGTGTGAACATACTTTATATGCAAAGATGTGAAAAATTATGTTCTATGTGTAATAAGAATTGTAATGCATTCCACTGTCATGTATTTAAAAAAATAAAATAAATAAAAAATGGGATGGTATCAAATTAAAAAGCTTGTGCATAGCAAAAGAAACAAAGGTATGAAGAGACAGCCTACAGAATTGGGGAAAAAAAATCTTCACTATTTACTCTTCCAACAGAGGGTTGATATCCAGAATATATGAAGGAGTCAAAAAACTTCACACCAAAAAAAAACAAATAACTCAATCAATAAATAGGCAAATGAACTAAACAGACACTTCTCAAAAGAAGAGATACAAATGGCCAATAGATCTATAAAAAAAATGTTCAAATTCTTTGGCAATTAGGGAAGTGTAAATCAAAACAATGCTGAGATTTTATTTCACACCATTAGAATGGCAGTCATCAAGAACACAAATAATAATAAGTGCTAGAGTAATGTAGAGAGAGAAGAAACATTTTCACACTGCTAGTGGGATCTTAAATTAGTACAACCACTATGGAAATCAGTATGGGGTTTCTTCAAAATATTAGGAATGGGGGAGGCTGAGGTTGTGGCTCAGAGGTAGAGTGCTCGCCTAGCATGTGTGAGACACTAGGTTTGGTCCTTAGCACCACATAAAAACAAATAAATAAAATAAAGGTATTGTGTCAGACTATAACTAAAAAAAAGTATTAAATAAAGATTAGGAATGGAATCACCATATGATTCAGCCTCAATATTTATCCTAAAGCATTAAATATTTATCCTAAGGAATTAAAGTCATCATACCATAGAGATACACATAAAGTCATGTTTCTAGCAGTGTAATTCACAAGAGGCAGACTATGGAATCATCTTAGGCATCTACCAATGGATGACTGAATTTGAAAATATTATATATACACAGTAGAGTTTTATGCAGCCGTAAAGAAGAGTGAAATTATATCATTTGCAGGAAAATTGAGGGAACCTTTGATTATATTGAGTAAAATACGATTTTATTAAGTAAAATAATATAAAACTTTCATTATATTAAGTAAAATAAGCCAAACTCAGAAATTCAAGTGCTATATGTTTTTGCTCATATGTGGAAGAGAAAAGAGCAAAAACAGTTGGAGAGAGATCTCATGAAAATAGAAGGGAGACTAGTAGACTAGAAGAAGTTTACCAGGGGAAGGGAAAAGGGAAAGGAAAGGGATAGTACTGGGGAATAAAACTGACCAAGTTATATTGTTGTATTGTGTATGTGTATGAATATGTAACAACACATCCCAGTACTATGTATAATTATAACGCACCAATGAAAAACTAAAACAAGACAAATAAGTACCTCACTTAAGTACTATCAGGCAACATTCGCCATGTGTCTGGCATACTTCACATAGCATAATGTCCTCCAGGTTCATCAGTGTTGTTTCATTGTTTCTTAAGCTGAATAATATTCCATCCTATGAATATGTTATAGTTTTCTAATCCATTCATCCATTGATGGATATTTATGTTGTTTCACATTTTAGCTATTGTGACTAGTGCTGCAAAAAACAGGAGTGCTAATATCTCCTCAAGATTGTGATTTCAGGACTGGGGATGTGGCTCAAGTGGTAATGCGCTCACCTGGTATGCGCGGGGCACTGGGTTCAATCCTCAGCACCACATAAAAATAAAGATGTTGTGTCCATCAAAAAATAAAAATATTTAAAAAAAAATTGTGATTTCAATTCCTTTAGATAAATAATGAAAGTGGGATTATTGAATCATATGGTAGTTCTATTTTTAATGTTTTGAGGACCCTCCATACTATTTTCCAAAGTATTTGCTCTATTTTAATTTGTTACCAATGGTGCACAAAGGTTCCAATTTCTCCTCCATCTTGTCAACACCTGTCTTCTCTTTTTCCGTTGATAATAGCACCCTACCAGGTATGTGGTGGTATGTCCTCATAGTTTTGATTTGCACTTTCCTGTGTCCATATACTTTTTGGCTATTTGTATGTCTTCTTTGGTAAATTGTGTTAATTCAACTCCTTAGCCCATTTTAAACTTGGCTTTTTAATTCCTTTATTGTTGAACTGTAAGGATTTCTTATAGATTTAGAAATTAGATCCTTTTCAGATTCATTGTTTGCAAATATTTTGCTCCATTCTGTAGGTTACTTTTTCACTCTGTTGTTTCTGTTGCCATGCAGAAGCTTTTAAATTTGATAGTCCCACTTGTCTATTTTTGCTTTGTTGCCCATGCTTTTGGTGTCGTATCCATGACATTTTTGCCAAGAGGACACAGGAAAATGCAAATCAAATAGTCAACAAGTATATGGACACAGAAAAAGGCAAATCAAAAATGTTCCAAGAGGTATATCATGAAAATTGTCCCTATGTTTTCTTGTGTAAGTTTTAGTTGCATGTCTTATGTTTAAGTTATAATCCATTTTGAGTTGACTTTTGTACAAGTGTCTTATACCTTTCCTTTTTCCCCTTTCTTTCTCCTTCTCTTCCTCTTTCTCTTCCTCCTCCTCCTCCTCCTCCTTTTTTTTTTTTTTTTTTTTTTGCAAATATGATGTTGACTGTAGGACTTTCACATTGCCACTATTCCTAGTTTGTTGGAGATTTCCTATCATAAATGAGTGTTGGATTTTTTAAATTTTTATTGATTTTATTTTTTAAATGCATGGTAGCAGAATGCATTAAAATTCTTATTACACATATAGAGCACAATTTTTCTTATCTTTATATAGAGAGTATATTGCCTTTATACATGTGCTTTTTTTTTACTTTTTATTTTATTTTATTTTATTTTTTTAATTTTTTATTGTTGGCTGTTCAAAACATTACATAGTTCTTGATATATCATATTTCACAATTTGATTCAAGTGGGTTATGAGCTCCCATTTTTACCCCATATACAGATTGCAGAATCACATCAGTTACATATCCATTGATTTACATATTGCCATACTAGTGTCTGTTGTGTTCTGCTGCCTTTCCTATCCTCTACTATCCCCCCTCCACTCCCCTACCCTCCCCTCTTCTCTCTCTGCCCCCTCTACTGACATTCATTTGTCCCCCTTGTATTATTTTTCCCTTCCCCCTCACTTCCTCTTGTATGTACTTTTGTATAACTCTGAGGGTCTCCTTCCATTTCCATGCAATTTCCCTTCTCTCTCCCTTTCCCTCCCACCTCTCATCCCTGTTTAATGTTAATCTTCTTCTCATGCTCTTCGACCCTACTCTGTTCTTAGTTACTCTCCTTATATCAAAGAAGACATTTGACATTTGTTTTTTAGGGATTGGCTAGCTTCACTTAGCATAATCTGCTCTAATGCCATCCATTTCCCTGTAAATTCTATGATTTTGTCATTTTTTAATGCAGAGTAATACTCCATTGTGTATAAATGCCACATTTTTTTTATCCATTCATCTATTGAAGGGCATCTAGGTTGGTTCCACAGTCTTGCTATTGTGAATTGTGCTGCCATGAACATAGATGTAGCAGTGTCCCTGTAGCATGCTCTTTTTAGGTCTTTAGGGAATAGACCGAGAAGGGGAATAGCTGGGTCAAATGGTGGCTCCATTCCCAGCTTTCCAAGAAATCTCCATACTGCTTTCCAAATTGGCTGCACCAATTTGCAGTCCCACCAGCAATATACATGTGCTTTTTTATCAATGATTTTTTTGCATCTATTGAGATGATTGTGTCAATATTATTTTATCCTTTTTCTGTTCATGTGGTATATGACATTTATTGATTTTTTTGAGAGGGAATTTTTAAATTTTTTTTTTAGTTTTCGGTGGACACAACATCTTTATTTTATTTTTATGTGGTGCTGAGGATCGAACCCAGCACCCCGCACATGCCAGGTGAGTGCGCTACGGCTTGAGCCACATCCCCAGCCCCATTAATTGATTTTTATAGGTTGAGCCATCCTTGCATCCCATGGACAAATCCCATTGGGTCACAGTATATGATTCTTTAAATGTGTGCCTGAGTTGAGTTCGCAAACATTTTGGTATGGATTTTTCATCTATGTCCATCAGGGCTATTGGCTTGTTGTTTTATTTTCTTGTGGTATCTTTGGTTTTGTTATCAGATAGTTATCCCTCTGTATCTTAATGTTCCTCTAAACATCATAGGATTTTGGTAGTGAGCCTAATGACCACTAGGATCAGAGAAAATAATTGCTGCTTGTCAGGCCTCCTTACCCCCTGAACTCCTTATCATGGAGCTGGACTGCTTTTGTAGTACCCCTGATCCCAGTGACAATATTGCCTGGGGCTCTGCTGAGGTCAACATCTCCTTGAATCCTTCTATTTTTCCAGATCCTTTTATTCACTGTAGAATTTCCTGATCCTACACCATTCTCCTTTTTCATCCTCCTCAAAGGAGGTGTTTTATTATCCTGGTGTAGCTGACAAAGGGAAGAAAAACATATACTTCAATAACACAAATACAGCTTATGCTTGACAAATATGTGCTTTGTGTCACAAAAAGCTGATAGAAAATCTTCTCTCTGGAATGAATGAGTCCGCCAGCCTCATTGTTAAATGGGCAGCCTGTGGTCAAGACATCTACCAAAGGGGTCTACAGTGAGTCAGTAGCCGGAAGCAGACCTTGGTCTCCTGACTCCTAGACAGAGGCAGTGTCCACTGAAACATTGTCCAAGGCCATGACTGATCTAGCACTTTCCATGTGGAAACTGGCAAGAGCAGGCAGTCTGTCTACATCCCTTCACCTTCTGTTTTGAGACGTCACTGAGAACTTGGCCTCAGCCTTCTGGAGAATATGACAGTTCTGAGGAAATAGCAATCTACGGTTCTCTGGAAACCTGCTCCCTCTTTTCTTCTAACAGGAGTATTTTTGGATGGGGTCAGCTGTGCACCAAGAAGAGGGGATGGCAGGTGCTTGGAGGAATACTGAGAACTCAGACTTCTAAGGCTTCATTCCAATGAGCATGAGCTCTCAAGCAGGTCATTCAGAAAGATAAGTTGTCACACACAAAAAAATGTTCTCTTCTCAGATAGACACACACAAAAAACTGCTTTTTCCCTGGGCAATTTTTAAAATTAGAGTATCATGCATAATTACACATAGTAATTGGACACTATTTTTATTATTATTAAGATACCAGGGATTGAACCCTATATTCCCAGCCCTTTTTATTTTATTTTTTATATTAAGACAGGGTCTCACTAAATTACTTAGGACCTCAGTAAGCTACTAAGGCTGGGCTCAAACTTGCAATCCTCCTGCCTCAGCCTCTCAAGTTTCTGGGATTACAGATGTGCACCACCATACCCGGAAACTGGGTTAATTTTGACAAAATCCTATAGGCAAGGAATTTGATTTCAGGCCCCATTTCTCCTCCCTTTTATACTCTTTCTCCCTTCTGCTATCTCCTGCTCTTCTCCAGTCTCTAGTCTATTAAACTTCCTTTCTTCTACATATACATAAAAGTGAAATTCCCTTTGGTATCTTTACATATGAATATGGTTTTGTAAAATTTATTCTATTTATCTCCCCTTGCCCTCCCCTCATCCCTCTCATTATCCCACATCTACTCCACTGGTCTTCTCTATATCTTTATGATATACCATCTCCTCCCCTACTGCCTTCTCTTCCCTTATTTTGCTCTAGCATCCACACAAGAGAGAAACCATTTGACCTTTGCTTCTCTGAGTCTGGCTTATTTCACTCAGCATGATTTCCCCCATTTCCATTCATTTACTGGTAAATAAATTATTTCATTCTTCTTTATGGCTGAGCAAAACTTCATTTTGTATATATACCACACATTTCTTAATCCATTCATCTATTGATGGGCATCTGGGTTGATTCCATAATCTGGCTATTGTGAATTCTGCCACTCTAAATGTTGCAGTGGCTGTGTTGCTCTAGTACGCTGATTTTAGATCTTGCGGATAAATGTGAGGAGTAGGAGAGCTGAATTATAAGATAGTTCCATTCCTAGTTTTCTGAAGAATCTCTCCACTGCTTTTCAGAGTGATTTTTCTAATTTATAGTCCCAACAACAATGTGAGAGTGTACCTTTCCCCTCACATCCTCATCAGCATTTATTATTATTGCTGTTCTTTTTTTTTTTTTTTGGTAGTGCTGGGGAGTAGAACCCAGGGCCTTGTGCATGCAAGATAAGCACGCTACCAACTGAGCTAGATCCCCAGCCCCTATTATTCCTATTCTTGAATATTGCTATTCTGACTGGAGTAAGATAAAATTTCAGTGTAGTTTTGATTTGCAGTTCCCTGATTGCCTCAGATGCTGAATGTTTTTCCTATATCTGTTGGGCCATTTTGTGTTTCTTCTTTTGAGAAGTTTTTCACCCCCATTTATAGATTGGGTTATTTGTTTTTTTTTTCTTTTGGCATTGAGTTTTTTTAAAATTTTTTATATATTCTGGACATTAATCCCTTGTCAGAGGAGTAGCTGGCAAAGATTTTCTCCCATTCCGTAGGCTCTCTCTCCACTCTCTTAATCCTTCCCTTGCCGTGGAGAGGGTTTTTAGTTTGATGGCATCCTGCTCATTGATTTATGGTTTTATTTCTTGAGCTTTGGGGGTCTTATTGAAGAAGTTGTTGCCTGCACATATATAATGGATTGTTGACCCTGTGTTTTCTTCTAGTTGTTGCAAGGATTCTGGAAAAATTTCTATGCCTTTGATCCATTTTTATTTGATTTTTGTGCAAGGCACGGAAAGCCTTGAGGTGGGGCCTGGAGTGGAGCCTTCTCAGCCTCACACTCTAACCTGAAAGGCTGCCTCTTGGGCTCCCTGCACGCCTTTTCAGAAGTGGCATCCCTCCTTAGTGCCCATCTCTGAGAGCAGGCACTAGTCAAAAATTTCGATGTGCTTGCCCTCACTCCTGCACTTCTCCTGACTTGTCCTGACACTGCCCGGTCCTGCTCACCCCCATTATCCTCCAATCCATCACCCAACACTATGGACTTCATTTCTGACCTTTTCCTGAGTTATTGTCTTCGCATCCGTCTCCATCACCCTCAGCCTGCAGCCACCACAGGTGTTGCCTGGAGACTGCAGTGCCTCCATCTGGTCCTTTCTACACGGGGCTATCTCCCTTCCAGTGGCCAAGGGTTCTCTTTTCAAAATGAGAATGTGTTCATGTCACACTCTGATGATGACCCATGATGGCTGCCCCCTTTCTCTTAGAACAAGACCAACATCCTCCAGTGGTTTATGTGCCCTGAAATGGTGCCCTTTGTTCCATCCCATTCCTGCTTCCCAAGACTGTGTCCTGCCCTGGCTTTCCGGGCTGTGGCTCCACCGTCAGTTCCCTGACACTGCTGTGCCTTCCAGGGCTTTTTCTATACATGCCACAGTACTGAGTGCTGGCACCTATAAGCTCCAAAGTTCCCTTATCCCCAACACTCCCCCATCTCAAGCATCATATCCTCAGGGAGTTTTCTGCTGATATTTCCCTTAAGTGACCAGGTCCTCTGTCATATGTTCTCAGAAAACCATGGGCCTTTCCTTTAGGACACTTATCCTTATTTGGAATCACATGTTTCTTTGTATATGCACTTGATGAAATCCACCCCTTGCCTTGGCTATGGGCACCATGATATCAGGGACAACATCTTTCACTGTGGATGGTTGTATTCCCAGTGTCTGTCTAGTACCTTGTGGTTGCTCATAAAGTGTCTTTTAAATGAACAATTGAGTGAGTCGGGACTTCCTCTGTGAATCTTTTTAGTTACTCTTGCTTCTGTGATTATCTAGCACTTGTTTGTATTCACTTATCAGTTTTTTCATCTGTAAAATGGAGCAGTGTTGAAGGGAAAGTGAATTATGACCATGGACATGGATATATTTACCATAACAGGTGTCATACGGTGGGTGCTTTCTTTACAAGCACACTTGTGTCTTTCCAGCATGAGCCCATTAAAAGGAACACACCTCACCTTCTTTACCTCAATACTCTTTGAAGAGCACTGCACACAGTGGGTGGACCTGCATGTATGCCTGTGTTTGAACTTTGGGACCAAGACATCAATCTATGGTGTCCTTGCCAGCTTTTCTAAAAGCAAATTCTTAATTACCTCATCTTCCTATGAAGCATCTTTTCTGATCAAATAACTCTTAGCACTCTCTGGCTAATTCATTTTTGATCAACGGGATTGCTCTGCAGCTACAATCCTGTGTAATGTACCCTCTGGAGTCCCCCACCCCAGCGCTGGCTCATTTGAACAAATTGCTTAAGATGTTGAATTAGATTCCACTGTCCTTAGGAAGAAAAAATTTTTTAAAGTGAAGAAGATGAATATCAATTGTCCTTATACCCACAATCTTCTAACACGGCTTTATTTTATTACCCACAGTTTCCAAAGCACATTTGCATTGTGTCTGTGACTTGTCTGAGTAGAAGGTTTAAAATAGTGTTCACCATCCTCAGCCACAGTCACTGACAGTGTATTTGATACTTGGCACTGTGCTCCCAGCATAGAAAAAAATATCTCTGACCTTTAGATAATGCACTGTAGCTGTAGGAATTCTCTCATTGATGGGTGATGTCACTAATTTTTCTATGAATCCTTTTCCCCTTTCGCCCACTCCTATCCATTGGTCACCCATTGAAATGCTATTTATCCTATAAGGCCCAGCTCAGATATCCCCTCCACCTAGAAATTTCTCTGTTTTTTTCATAAAAATAAGGACTCCTTAATGGGGTAGAATCTGTATTTTGAATACATTTATATATTTAACCCTCTGGGTTTCTTTGTTAAAATTTTGTCTCTTATTGGAGTGTGTAATACTTTAAGGCAGGGGAATAACTATATTATGAACACCTAATTCTGATTAGCACATAGTATATGCTTAATAAATGCTTGCTTAACTGAGCTTATAAATTCATTTAACAAAATAACTAAATACCTATTAATTGAGCATCCATTATGTGTTTAGTACCAAGGACAAGACATGACTAGCTTCTAAATCCTTGAGGAGCTTGTAGGTTTTTGTGAAATGACTGATACATATGTGAAACAGAAAAAAGTATCATAAATGAAATCACAGAGGTGTAAGTAAAGTGATATGAAAGTGGAGAGGGGAATGGCTAGCACAGATACCATGAATACATATATAGCAATGGGGCAGTAAGAATATACTCAGAGGATGCCATCCAGTTATGTAAGAGACAAAAATAATAGTCAAGGCATGAAATCGACCTATGCCAATCTATGGATAAATGGATAAAGAAAATATACAGGTATTATTCAGTCACAAAGACTGAAATCCCATCATTTGCTGGAAAATGGATAGAAGTGGAGATCCTTGGGTACAGCAAAATAAGCCAGACCCAAAGACATGTATCACAAGCTTTCTCTCATATGTGGAATTTAGGAAAAAAGAAGAAAAAAGACAACATGAAAGTAGCAGGGGGACTATTAGGGAAAGGGAAGAGGCCAGGGGAAAGGGTGAGGAGGAGGCAGGAGAGTAACAGGGAGGGTGGATATGATCAAAATACGTTATAAGCACACATGAAAGTGCCATAAAGCAGCCTGTTATTTTGTACAATCAATATGTGCTGATAATTATAATAGAAAAGTATATTTTTAAGTGAGAAAATTGATGTCTTGGAAATCTTTCTATAGCATGCTATTATTTTGTTTTCTGTATTTTTATTGGTGCATTATAGTTGTACATAATGGTGGGATTTAATGTTATTCATACATGCTCACAATATAACAATATAATTTGGCCAATATCATTTCCTAGTATTTCCCCTTAGTATGCTACTATTTCATTTTAAAAAGGGTGGAAGGTAAGAGTATATATTAATGTTCGCTTCAGTTTGTATAAGGAACTCTGTAAGCATACACAAGGAAAGGAACATATTCAGTATGGGTAGTGGTAGTTCCCCACCCTTGTTCAGGACAGTTAGGAAGAGAGTGGGAGGTAAACCCTTCACTTTGTACCGCTTCATGTTGTTTTGATTTAAGAGCCATGAAGATGTATTATCTCTTCAAAATGTAAAATAAATATTTTAAAAAACGAGTGTGTCTGGGATGATGACAGCAAGGCTTGACCTATGCCTTTGATATTTTGAGTGTGATTTGACTTATATAAGCAAAACCTTCTTTTATCTCAATCATGCCAATGCTGTGAGTGTAACTTATTTGACCTACACACTATTAATCCACAATAAAGAGGGCTGATCCTGATCTAAGAGATGGAAACCCAGAGATGTTGACAGTCTGAAGGTTCTGTGCCAATCTAACTGAAACTAGCATATCATCAGGACTTGCCTTCTGAATCCCTTTGGCTGAGTTTTAAAGTTTGAACATTAAAAAAAATATATGACTAAATTAAAAAAATCATTCTGGACTTAAATTTTATATATAACCAGAGATATGAAAAATTGTGCTGTATATGTGTAATAAGAATTGTAATGTATTCTGCTGTCATTTATTTAAAAAAAAACAATAAAAAAAGAAAGTCACAAAAAGAAAAAAAAATAAAACAAAAAGAAACTTATGCTCCAAGTTCCCACAACTTGGGAAGTCTTATGCTCCACTAGGAACCAGGTGAGCCCTAATTTGGTAGTAGCTGCTGGGCTAAGCAAGCAGAGCTCAGGCCTCCGGCCTCTGCTGGCTGCATTCACCCTGAGCACAGGTGGGCTGACATGCTTTCCTCATTAGGCAAAGCACTCTCAGTGGGAATCTACCCCTGTAGCTGTGGTACGTGGGTTTCGTGGGCTTGGTAGGGAGTGTGGGGGGCTTCTGAGCATCTTCTATATGTGGATCACCTTGAAGAGAAGATAAGAGCCCTGGGGATGCACACTGGACAAACATACACATTTCATGGACATTCCTCCTCTGTCACACGATGACGTTGAACAAAGAGTGTCACACAGAGGACAATCAAAGATGGGAAACTAGGAGGCACAGCCCCAAGTTCTTCCAATCTGATAGTCTGGGTAGAGCGATGTTTGAATTTCAAATGCTCCTTAGGCATCTGTGGCTTAAGACCTGGACTAAGAGAAAGCACAGAAGCTGGCTGCAAGAGCAACTTCCTCCAATCACTGCCACCTTTGGGTCCCCACGGACATTACACAGCCATCCCTCTGGTCAAAGAAAGTGTGTAGGGAGGATGGCCCAATCCTGTTCCTCTGAGACCCAGTTGAGTCTTCAGTCTACTTAGTCTCTGTTTGCTTTCTAGTCTGCTCCGTCTGTTTCTTGGCAGGGGTGACAAAGCATCCATCTTCCCCTGTGAGCTGCAGAGGCGGGGAATTAGGCAATGGGAAGGAAAAGGCACGGCAGGGAAGGCGACAGAGCTCCAGACCAGTTCCTTTGAAAGCCCCTCCTTGTTTCAAAAGGCTTTTGTGTCTACCTGGGTCATCTCAGGGCTCCTCCAGAAGGTGGAAGAGACCTTGGCCTCCCTGAGGCTGGGCTGTGTCACCAGAAGGCTTGATGCCCAGGCACAGAGTATCATAGGAGGAAAACTGCAGGACACAGAAGAGCATCTGCTGCCCCTTCTTCCATGAAGTATTTAATGAGTGTTTGATAGAGACCCAGTGTATTTTTAATCCTCAGAACATTCCCCCAAATGTAGCATCAGCATCATACAGATATGCAAATGACAGGGTCAAGAAATGAAGTTCATTACCAGAGTTCCACTTTTACTGAACCAGAGGGCTTGGATGAAGGTGGGGACAACAAAAATAGCCTTTGTGCATGAACTTATGGGGACCTGACATGTGTGGAGCCACATGCTGGCCTAAAGAAAGGTTGCTGCAGAGAGCAGGAGTCCTGGCTCTGTTATTGTTTCCCTTTCATGGAAACTGTGCACTCTCTGTACACCTGCTCCATGTTCCCTTGAACTGGCAGCTCTCTCCACCCACCTGGTCTGTACCCAGAGGGGCAAGCCAGAGTGGTTTATAATTTCTTCTTCTCTGGTTGGGCAGAGTTCCACTGCCAGGAGGGGCCTTGAAAACAGTGACTCTCATCTTTGAAAAAAAAATCGGATTTTTTTTTTTTTACTATCAAATTATAAAAATGTTTTACATTATGTCTTGTTGCATGTATACATACATGTTGTAAAGTAAGATAAATTCACATGCAGTACACACAGCACACAGATATGTAAATACACACTATGCAATGTGTTTCATGAAAGAATACTACTTTCAAAGTCCTCTTTAACATTTTCTATCTCTTTCTATTACATGAGACCAAGTAGCGCTCGTTATCCTCCAAATTGATTGCATAATCCACTAATGAATTCAAACCCTTTCTTGGTAAAATACTGATCTGAATGCTGGAGAGCCTCAGGATTCAGTCCCTGTCCCTCTTCTGCATTCCTTCTCACCTTCCTTTGGAGAATTTATCCAGCTTCATGATATGATGACTCCAAAATTTATACCTGCAGCCTAGATCTTCTTTTTTTTTTAATCTTCATACTCATGTACTCAATAACCTAATCTGTACTTGAGTGTCCAAAGGCATCTTGAATGGAACTCCTGGACCCTGTCCATTTACTGGTTCCACCTCAGCAAATGGCACGTTCATTCTCCCAGATGCTCAGGCTAACTCTTATGGAGTTGGCTATAGCTAATTCCATTCCATATACAAACAACCTGCAGATACTCTTGGCTTCTTTACCTACACATCAGCATTTTGTCCCCACCTTCACCCAAGCCCTCTGGTTCAGGCACCAGCACCTTTCCCTAGATTGCTGTGGTGGCCTCTTAACTGATTTCTTTGCTTTTAGCTCAGTTGACATTATCTTTAACAAAAAAAGAATACTCCTGATCATGGCACTCCTCTGCTCAAAACATTCCCACAAATGCCCATCTTAGGCACAATGAATCCCAGCTTTTCCTTGTCCTTCAAGGCCCTCCACCACCAGACCCCTGTGACTCTCCAACCCTGACTGCTTCCTTCACTCACGGCGCTCTAGCTGTTCCTGGACACATCAGCCACACACCCACCTCCAGACCTCTAAGTTCTCTGTTCCCACTGTCTGGATCTCTCGTCCAATTATTCACATGGCTCACGGCATCAGTGAGAGTTCTTCAGGGAAACAGAACCCGCAGGATGATGGTCACCTTGCAGTAACCACGGGGGAAAGATTCCAGGAAACCCTTGGATACTAAAATCCTGGATGTTCAAATCCCTGACAAAAAGTGACACTGCATTTGCATACATTCTATACTCTAAATCATCTCTAAACTTCTTATATTACCTGATAAAATGTAAGTAGTATGTGAATACTTGTTATACTGTATGTTTAGGGAATACTGACTAGAAAAACATCTGAACATGTTCAGTACAGAGTTTTTTTCTCAATCCACAGTGATTGAATCAATGGGTGTAGACTCTTCAAATTTAAAGGATCAAATATATTACAAAAAAGAGATTAATTACACAAAGTTTTTTCATGTGATCATGGAGATAGATAAGTCCCAACTTTTGCAGTTGGTAAGCTGGAGCCCCAGGAAAACTGATGTTTCAGTTTAAGATCAAAGATGGAATAAGCCAGGTGCTGTGGCACACGCCAACAGCTCAGGAGGCTGAGGCAGGAGGATTTGAGTTCAAAGCCAGCCTTAGTGACTTAGTAAAGCCCTAAGCAACTTAGCAAGACCCTGCCTCTAAATAAAATATTAAAAAGGGCTGGGGATATGGCTTAGTGGTTAAGTGCCCCTAGTTTCAATCCCTGGTATGAACAACAACAGCAAAAAGATGGAATAAAACTAGTAGCCCAGCTCAACCATAGTAAGGCAATAGGAATTTCTTTTTATTTCAGGCTAATCAGTTCTTGTGTTCCATGGGCCTTTGTATAGCTGGACGAGGCCCACTCATATTTGGGAGGGCAATCTGCTTTCCTCAGTCTATCGATTTCAATATTAAAATCATCCCAAACACTCTTACAGAAATACCTAGGATAATTCTTGACCAAATATCTGGGCACTTTGTGGCCCAGTCAAGTTGACACATAAAATATATTCATTCCTTAACACTCTTTATGTTTCTGCTCAAAATATACTCATTCCTTAACACACTTTAGGTTTCTGCTCAAATGTCACTCTATCTGTATAAAATCAAACGTATCTCTAAATAAATGTATGTATTTATTTAGAGCTATTTATCTATATACTTGTTTAGTGTTGTTTATCCAAGACTATAAACTCTAAAGGGAACAGACCTTGCTTTATCTGCAGATATATTTCCAGATTCTAGAACAAAGCCTAGCATAAAACACTTGTTCAAATAATATTTGTTGAATGAATGGGTATATAGTTGGTCAATGAATAAGTCATTCTTGGGCTAAGTATGTGCCCTGCTGCAGCCAGTGGCCAATTCTTATAAAGAGCAACTGACTTTGTTCTTTGAACCGGGGGTAGCAGGCAGGTCTGAATCATCTGGAAGGGGGTCCCTGGGCATTCAACCCACACATTAAATTCCATACATAATAAAACACTTATTTTCTTTCATAGATGTAGGCTGCCAGTAGGTGTTTTTGTCTTTTTTATAAAGTCCCATGGAAAATGAAGTTAAAAAGACACAAGAAACTTGAAGATGCTATGTACATTCAGAGAAGGGAGGAGTTGAATCAAGCTAGTGGAATGGGGAGTTTTTCTGGATCAAGGGTATCTAGATGAGCTCTAATAGTAGAATTGGCACTGGGGCTTGTGCTGAGCAGAAAGGACACACAGGCCAAGGACAAAGATAGGCACAGGCAAAGTTGGGGGGTGAGGAAGGGGGAGTGCACCTGTGTGTGATACAGTGAGTAGTTCTGCTTAACAGAGCGTCTTGTAAACCCCAAATGAAGATAATCATTGCCCAGGGTATGAGCTCAACAGAGACACCCAAGTGAGATATAATTCAAGCCCCTGAGCATCATTTTCCAATGAGGTGGTTTGGTGTTCTGGATTACCCAGACCATTGATTCTCCTCCCTCCTCTGGTGGGCTCTGTGTTAATGCATGCAGAAGCTTAGAAATCCTCCGTGGGTCCTGTTTAGGAAACCTTTGATGTTCAACAGGTACAGGTGAGATAACAATAACCCCGAGAAATGATAGGAACCTGCATTTGCAAAACGCTTGTCTCCACTTTCTGAGTGTTTAATTAGTCGATTCTCACATCTTCAACTGCACAAAGGCACCTGGCTAATGCTCACTACAGCGTTAGCTCTTTCTGTAGGAGGCGGGGTGGAGGGGGGAGGCATCTGACTAAACAATTTTAAGCTTGACAGAGCCATGATTTCCCTCTCAACGTTCAATGATCCCACTACTGCTCCCAATTTATTCAGCCTTGCTAAAGAACTGCACAAGTAGTTGCTACGGTATTATTTTTCACCTTCCTCGTCTTAAAAATTACCAATGTTTCATCATTTTAAGTACCTCTTTAAAGAAAGAAGATCAAAAGATTCTCTTAGCTTACAGGCCTCTTTCTCTTTTTCAATATACTTCCTTTCTGTCAGTTTCTCTGTCTCTATTTCTGTGTCTGTCTCTCCTCTAAATTCTTCTTACTCCACCCATTCTCTCTGAGGGCAATGGAGTGGTCTGTATGGGTAGAAGTACTTGAGAAACAAGGAGGAACTCTGGGTTCTGCAGGCAAGCCCCAGCCCTGTCGCGTATCATGGGGGAAGATATTTTGCCTTTCTGAACTGTGGTTTTCCGATTCTAGGATGAATGTGAAGTTTCTTGCAGAATGGGGAGGCAGGGTGGTGTTAGGAAAAGCAAGTGATTCTACCTAGGATCACAAGGTGCTTCTGTGGGTCCTGTCAAATCCCAACTCTGTGGTCCTTGATATGTCCTTAAACCTCCCTGCAGCCCAACTATTTAACTTGAGGGAATGAAGATAACACCAAGCTATGGTGAGGAAAAAGCAGAGGTAATAAGCTAGCAGGAGTTTCAGCTTTGTGTTTGGGTGGGCTGGCGTTCAATTCCCACTTGTTATTAACTGCATGGTCTTGGGTAAGGTATTTAATAGTGATGCTTAATGTTCATTGTGCATGTATCACATGCCATATTCTACTCTAAACTTTCATTTGTATTATCTCAATGATTTTGCCTAATGCAATGAGGAAGGCGATATCATTTTATCTATTTATATACCAGGGAATGGGGCTCTGGGATGGCTCTAGGTATGAGAGTTAGGATGTGATAGAACAGACATGTCCACATCTTCTGTTCCCAGAGCCCACTGTCTTTGTCATGGGACTGTCATGATTTCAAAACTTTGTTTGGTTATGAAAAGTCCATCAATAGAATTGCTCATATAAACCGGGCATGGTGGCACATGCCTGTAATCCCAGTGGCTTGGGAGACTGAGGCAGGAGGATCACAAGTTCTAAGCTAGCCTCAGCAACTTAGCAAGGCCCTAAGCAACTTAGTGACATCCTGTCTCAAAAACTAAAAAAGGGCTGGGGATGTGGCTTAGTAGTTAAGTGCTTCCTGCCAAAAATAGAGTATTGCTCATATAGTAAGTTGTATGTTTTCTTGTTGTTACAGTTTTCTTGTGAGGATTTAATGAGATGCTACATATAAATGACTGAGTACAGTGTCCTGTATAGCATAATCCTGTAATAAATGTCAGCATGAATGTATAAGCCACCTTAAATATACATACTTTTGGAATACTACATATATGTAAATGGATGGTTTGTAATATTTTATGTACTATGCAAGGGATTGTTGTGATGACAATCTCTGACATTCCTTCTGACTCATTTTCCCCAGGCTGTCAGCTCCAGCGGAAGTTCCCAGACAACTTTACACAGTGATGACAAATGGTTCTACAGGACTTTGACTTCTGTATTAATTAAATGTGAGAAAACACAGAGCTCTGTGAAGACACCTCTGCGGTTTCTTTTTTAACTATGTTCTTCCACCACACCTTTCAGCTAGACTGCTCCCAGCAACCTGCATATGGTATTCTATTTTTTTCTGAATGATGAGTCACAAATTATTTATTGAAGTTGTGTCTCAAGTTCCAAAAAGGAAAAATGTATCTTAAGAAGCAGAAGAGGAGAAAAAGTGAGCAAGAGGATTTGGATAATTTGGGCAAAGGTCACAAATATGGTGTCGACCTTCACTCACTTAACCCAAACATTTATTAAGTCCTTACTCAGTGCTGGAAGTTGGATAAATAAAATCAGGTAAATCTTGCTTCCTGTTCTGGTGGAGGAGAAGGGAAAAGGCTTCCCATTTATTGCTTGCTTGCTCTGAGTTTGGCAATGGGCTGGAGGATTTATATCTCTTACAGTAACCCTCTTAAGATATGCACTATAACCTCCATTTTGAAGATAAGGGGTTTGAGATTTAGAAAATCCAAGAGGTTGCTGGGCGTAGTGATGCAAGCCTGTAATCCCAGCAATTTGGGAGGCTGAGGGAGGAGGAGCACAAGTTCAAGGCCAGTCTCAGCAACTAACTTAGTGAGGCCTTAAGCAATTTAGCAAAACCCTGTCTCAAATAACAAAGGATTGAGAATGTGGCTCAATGACTAAGTACCTCTGAGTTCAGTACCCAGTACCAAAAACAACAACAGCAGCAACAACATAAATCCAAGGGGTATACAGCTGGGAACTAAAGAAAATTAGCACTGATGACTCTGCCACCATTTTACTCTGCCTCTTATTAGAAAAGTTCTAGTGTGGGGGATAGATCCAAATTATTACTGTACAGAACGATATGCTTCTGGAACTTGAGTCCAGCAGTACATGCACAGTCAGTAGCAAGAACTTCCCAGGAGCGATTGGCAGGTCTTCCATTCCCAGGCACAGAGAGGCTCAAGTTCTCTGCTACCTGTGTTATTTCAATCCACATGTATCCAGTGCTTTAATTCAAGTGATGAAAACTCAGAATGTCTTAAAGATCTGGAGGGCAGAGCCATCTTGAAGACTACCAAGGTACTAACAGCTCATCTGGCTTCCTTAGGCAGATTGTGCGAGGAGCCTGGCACCCTGGCCTGGCTGAGAAATCATAGAATAGTCGATTGTGGCACAGGGCTGTCCTGATATTCTTAAATACTGGTTTTATCACATTGCTCCTCTACCTAAAACTCTTAAGTAACTCCCTCTGCCATAGAAAAGAGGCAAAATCCTGAGCTTGGCTGTGAAAGTGCTCTTTGGGGACCAGCCTATCTTTGTAACATCTTTTGCCACTCCACCACCTGTCCCCTGTGTATCTAACTGTGCCAAACCCCTCTTCTTCCTTTCAGGACTTTTTCAGGACTCACACAAATTCTTCTGCCAGCCAAGGTTTGACTCAAATGTCTACCTTTCCACAAGACCTCATGCCGCAGTCTGGCTGGGCACAAATGCCGCAGTCTGGCTGGGCACACAATCACGAGCCACCACACAGCTTGTAGATTCAAACAGCAACTCTTTATTCCCGAACTCACACCAGCCGTCTACAATCACGTTCTGGGGAAATCCACGTTCTCTGCCCAAATCCACTGGGCTTCTGTCTCCTAAAAAATACTGTCTGAATCCCGTGAGAACTCAAGGGGAACTCAGGCAGCAGGATACGCCCTATTCCCAGCAGGAATAATCTTAAACCTTAAACCTGGAACCTAATCCGGGAACGCCCTAAACCCAATTATCCTAAACCGGGAACACCCTAATCCGCCCTGGTCCTTGAGCAAGGTCACCCTCATGCAATGTCACTGCAAAATGTCCTATTTCCACGAGTCCTTCCACTAAGCAACATGGGGTACGCTGGCAAGGAAATTGTCATACCTACTTGGCTAATGGCTCCCAGCAACCTCATGTCTTCCGAAGCAGAATGAATCACTCTCCTCTGCTTTCTCATAGCACCTTGCTGACACTTCTGGAATAGCATAAAGAACAACTTGCCTTGGATTGCACCTAGTCATAAATGTTTGTACCTTAAGAAGGATGTGGCCATCTTGGATTCCTCCTGAGGGCATGGCACAGAACACTGCTCATGGTACATACTTAGTAAGGGTTTATGGAATTCACCAGGGAACTGTGAAGTACACAATGCTTCCAGTGTCTGTGCAGGCCTGAGTGTCTTCAGAACACTCCTCGCCCTTCAGCTGCTCTGCTCTGGATTACAGGGGTCTGATTCTTGCAAACCACACTTTCCAGACTCCTTTGCAAACCACATTTTTCAGGGTCACATCTCAGGTTCTGAGATCATGTCTCATGGGCATCTGGAACCTGGGTGCTATTTCTGGCTCTGCTGCTAAACATCCTTGAACAATTCACATGATTATTTTGGGGCCTAGATGACTTTTTAATAAAATGAAGATGCTCAATTAATGTTCTGTAAGGCACTGAGCATTCATTCATTCATCCTTCTTTTATACAAGTACTCATAAAAAAAATGTAGGGAGCCCTTCCTGTCTACCAGGCAGCAGAGGTACTGAGGTGAGTACAGCATGGTTGCTACACTCAGTAAATTCACACTGGGGTGACAGAAGTGCTTTTAGAGGTGAAGTGATATAAATGGATATGTTCTTTGGAACATGTGATGGGTAGTCTACTAGTGGGGCCAACAGGAGCCAAGTCCTGAGAGTAGAATAGGAGAGCCATGGAGAGAAGTTGGACAGCATCTGGCTTCACCTCAGGAGGACTCAGTGGATTTTTTAACAACTAGACATGCCCCCCTGCTCCAGGACAGTGATATCCCTCAGCAAACAACTAGGAGGGAGACAGATGATTTCCTAGAAGGTGGCAGCAGAGTGTTTTCCTGTTTGGGGAAGGTAGACTAGATGATTCTTAAAATGGGTGCTTAATTCCGAGATATGGTGATTCTAAAATGCATGGTTTCGGGGCTGGGGATGTGGCTCAAGCGGTAGCGTGCTCGCCTGGCATGCGTGCGGCCTGGGTTCGATCCTCAGCACCACATACAGACAAAGATGTTGTGTCCGCCAAATACTAAAAAATAAATATTAAAAAAAAAAAATTCTAAAAAAAAAAAATAAAATGCATGGTTTCCAGGCTACCAACTAGTAGTTCTGAAACCTTTTTTAAAAAAGTAGCTTAACTTTACCTTTAATAAAACCCCATGGAACCCCAGTTTATAAAACCAGCAAAGTCGAAGCTACTCCAGGGCCCTACTCCCCTGACCTCCCTTTCAGTTCCTGAGAAAACACAAGATTAAAAAGAAAGAAAGAAAAGGAAAGAAAGAAACAGCTTCAAAGAATCTAGGAACTTTGGCTCTCTTGTGTTGGAGTACAACTGTTCTCTAAGTCTCTCCTTCCCCTGCCTCCATGGCCTTCTAACCTACAGGAGCATTGCCTTCCCCACCCCCCACCCCCCCCCCTGCCCCCCGCCCTTGGCCACAAGGGTTAAGGATCCTACTCCATGCCCTGGGACTCAGCAGCATGTATATGGCTCTGTCAGGTCTGGCTTTAACTCCATCCTTCTCTGACACTGGGGCTGCTACTGCAGCTGACTCCTGCAGTCTCCTTCCAGGCACAGAAACACTCCTCTCCTCCTCCATCTCCTCCCCTCTCCCAGCCTTCCCTCTTCCCTGGCCCAGAGGCCCTCTGCTGCTGGGCAGTCAGTCACATTTCCTGAAGTGTACCCTCCTGAGCCAGGGTGGGTGCTAACGTTTGGCTTTCACATCAGAGATGGATGTTAATATTCACATCTATATCACAAATGAGTAAGCCAAGTCTCAGGGAGACAAGTGACTTGCTCATGATCTCTCAGCTGGAGAGGACCCTGGAGTTCAAGTTCATGTCACCCCTCATGATATCCCCTCCTGGGCATGGCCCTATCTTTTTCTTCCTGGTTGTCTCCACAGGTTCTTACTGCTTGAAGACAAACTTCTCTCTGGTTGTTGTTTTCTTCTTTTTTTTATTCTTTCTTTTTAGTTATATATGACAGTAGGATGTATTTTTTTTTCGTATTATACATACATGGGGTACAACTTCCATTCTTCTGGTTGTACATGATGTGGAATTATATTGTTTGTGTATTCATATATGAACATAACTAATTGTTTTTCAGTCTCAGACATTTCCAATTTCCATTTGGTCTTAATCCCTTTCCATACTCCTACATTTATTAAGTTCTTACTGTGTACTAGATGTGAGTTTTAAATACTTATATATTAACTTATTTAATCATTTTAGCAGGCCTATGGTGTAGGCATAATTTGTTTTGCCCATTTTACAGATGAGGCCTGGTGAGAATGGATAACATGGTTTCACAACTATTAAATGGCAGAGTCTACTGTATGCAGAGTTTTGGCTGGCTAATATGTCTGTGTCCTCGCTTATATGCATGTACATGTGAAATGGGATGGAGAACAGGGAAATCTCTGCAGGCATACTTGGTAGACAGGATTTTTGCATTTCCACCGAGTCACATCAAAATGTCTTACTTTTCTCCCATGCATTGCTGGAGTTGTGGGCTAACAAATAGATTTCTTCTCCTGTTTCAAATCTGGTAGATGTAAAGTGACTGCTTGGAAACATGAGTTGGGAAAGATTCTGAAATCACATTTGATCCCAACAGGAAAGAAAGCCATGATCTATTATGAATATCCGCCATGAGCAAGGAAGGTGATGATGATGAGGTGACGATGATGCACATGAGCTCTCTGACAAACAAGGATGGGTTTCTCATTTGGGCTTCTTGTGTGTTTTTTGCCTGTTTTGTCCCTAAACAGTTAACTGGGGACAGTCCTATTTTTATCCTAAGATGTGCCCTGAGTTTTTCCAAGACCTCCATCCAGTTCACATATGGATGGACTCATTATAAACATGACTCAGAAGAGAGAGATGCGAAAAAGGGGGAAGAGGATTATAATAAAAGTATTCCCGGTGTATATTTTGTCCATCATTCTTTCATTATACAGGGCACAGAAGTTTTCATGAATACCTTGGAGAATCAGTAGAGGAGATCTCCTCTCCCTCTTCAGGTCTATGTGCATGGCTATGAAATTCTTCCCTGTGGCACTGTTCTGTGTCCTTTTGGATTGGAAGTCACAGAGATTAAAAACAGCAGCTCTATTGTTCTGGACTCTTTTCTTCCCAGTGTCCTTGGTCAGGTCTAGTAGATTGCAGGATCCTCATTGTTCTTTCCAAAACTGAGTTATCCCATCTTTCAGATCTGAATTCACATTGACCCCCACCTTTAAAAGGCTTCCTTTCAGCAACTTCTCAAATGCTGTCTTCCCTAGCCATTCTCTATAATAGTACCCGATTTCATTTTCTTTACATCTTGCTTCATTGGTTTTATCTTTTCTTATTTGTTTACTTGCTAGGGGTCATGTCAAACATGCCTACTCAGGTTTGTAATGTAAGTCCTATTTTTAATTTTCCTGTTCACCAATGTGTCCTCTACACTTCTAGGGAAGAAAAGAAAAAATAAGATCGATGCTAGAAATTCGATACCTGGTCTTTTATGAATTGAATGACAGCTGCCACTTCTATGATCCTGGTGTTTTATGACCAGTTGGCACACAAGAGACCATGTTCTGGATCTCTGAAGATTGTTTTAACTCAAATGCCTCTCTGCCCTTGAAGATCTTTTCCCATAATCCCTCCACCTGCTTTCTATCAAATCTGCAACAGGCTGGAAATAACAGGTAGCTGGAGGTTTTCATTCTGAGTGTGAATTATAACTCTTCACTCAGATAACTTTCTTGGACCAAACCCAAGAAGTTCATGCAGACAGGAAGAGTTCTTGTGCCCCATGTTCTCCACATTGACTTTCTTAATACATTCCTTTTGTTTTCTCTCTTACATCTTCTCTAAAGTCTTCAGTTGCTCCCTATTTCCTAGAGACTAAATCCTAAGATCTTTAGACTAATTGCTTAAAGGTTTTCAGATATTCCGGCTATTATCCTCTAGAATCAAGTCAGGCCTGGACCTTGGCTGGCTCTCTGGACATGCCTGGCACACGCATTCTCCTGCTTGTGGTCCTTGTTCAGACATCACTTATTAGGCAATCTCCCCTTGTTTCCCTATGGGACCCTGGAACTCTGCACCTTCCTGCATGCTTGGACACTGACGTGATTTTGAAATATATTAGTTATGTGCATTTTCCCTAAATTATAAGAAATTAGTATATCTAATTTATCTTTGTATTCTTTGTATCTAGCAGAGTGTCTTGCCCAAGTTATAGAAGCATAAATAGAATCACTTCCTAATTTTTACAAATGATAAACAGAAGCTCGGAGTGTAAGTGTCTTGCCCAAATCCACACAGCTTGTTGCCAGGGGAATCAAGGCTTGAACATCAATCTTTTATAGTTAAATTAGAGGCCATACGTTCAAATGTCACATGGTACTTATTATGGAAGTGTTAAAATGTGGATAAAATACACTTGGAAGTAGGGGGACCCATCCTCAGCTGATAATCATCAGGTGGACATGTGGGTCTGTTTCTGACAGGCATTTTGGTCCCAAGGAAAGTGGAAAATCTGATTTGTGTGTGACATTTTACAAAATTTTTAATCTTGCCAACTAGTTCTAATTAAAAATACCACATGGTCCAATCTCATCCTCTCTGTGAGCCAGATGAGGCCTCAGCCTGCCAGTAGGTGACCGGTGCTTTTCATCTCTGTAGGACTGCCCTGGATCTAGTACCACAGGTCAAGTGGCTCAGACTTGCAGAGTGAGAGACAAGTTCCAATTGCCTTTGTGGCTGAATTAGTTAAAACCACTGATACTGGACTGCTCCTGAATCCTTCAAGGTGAGTGAGATGAACACTCTTTTGAGTTTCACATGGGTGCTTTGAAGTTGTGTCAACTCCAAACGACAGTTTTCCTGGTCATTAAAAATGACCAAGAATTTGAGTGATGGTCTGCAAATGGGTTCTACTGAGGATAAATGCAAATCAATACAAATTATGAAAGAGGCCTTGTGATGGATTGGCTGGCTGTCAAGAAAGATGAAATACTGAAGAATTGTTGCAAGGGGAGTGGGTGGTGATCTCCGAAGGCCTGGCTCTTTGGAAGTGGAAGGCAATTAACTATCTAACAGTTACATACATGCACTGGGGGGTTGCGTTCAGCCTTAGAGGAAGTGATCAGCTCTGCCTTAATGCAGGCACTGAGAGCCAGGCAATGGGAGTTTTGTCCACATTGACTTGAACATTCATTTATTATGACAAAATGAGCTGGTATTGACCTGGAGCCCTAATGCAGGGTATCAGCACATTAATGACAGGCTGTTGCATGCTGCGTCTAAATGCTGGGGATGAAAGGATTGCTGTCCTTTCAAATATCAAGGAAATAATGTCATTTAGATTTGCAGAGATTGCTCCCAGGTTATCATGAGTACACGAAAATTGGAGTTTGGGGAGTAAAAGGGAACAGCATGAAGTCACCATGGGTTTTTATCTTAATTCCACCACTTTCTTGTCTTACATCCTCGGGTATGTAGCTTAACTCACTTTCAGTCTCAGATTCGTCATCTGAAAATGGGGACAATGACATTTTCCTCTCAAGCTGGTTGGCATTTATAAACCTACCTTATACAGTGTCTGGGACAAACTGAATGCTGAATGCATGTTCATTTCCTTTTCTCTCTTAAGTTCTACCATATTTTACGTGGGCTGCACTTAGGGTGTGGTTAGCTTTCTACCTGAATTTTCTAGTTACTTTGTGCATGTATTTCCATTGTTAGGTGATAGATTCTTTGGGAGCTGAGATTTTTTGTTTTTTTTTTGAATGCTCCATTTTCACATCTTCCACAGGGCCTACCCATTGTTGGTACCAATCTCTATTTGTAGTGTTAATGGATCTACAGCTTAATGGCACAGGCATTGCACCAGTCAGCATCTTTCCTGCCAGCCATTGTGCCATGAATTCGCTCTGTTTCACCAGGCCACATGACTCAGGATGAGCTAGTGAACCTGCTGGTCCTGCTGCCTACAGATTCCTGACTCACCACCTGTGCCCAGTAGGGGCTAATGTCTATAGAGCATAGAATAGTGTGGAATATAATTTCTGTGACTAAGGGTAGCAGGGAGAGCCTTAAGAGGCTTCCTTGAATAAGTCACTTCTGAAAATCAAGGAGGCTTTCCTAGGTATAAAGTGAGGAAAGGAATCGTAGGCAAGCAGTTTGTGCAAAGGCATGGAGGTGTGAGAAAAGAAGATGTGAATTGGAACTTGAACTTGGGCCAGGAGCTTTATGCCCGTCCTCTCACTCATCTTGTTTGGGAAAGCACTGTCCTTCATATAAGGAGAGGAAAATTATTATATTGATGTTTAATAATTCATAGAGACCACACAGTGCAAAAATGGCTAACCTGGATTTTGAACCCAATCCTGTCTGACTCTGATGTTCCCACACCAAAGGATGTGTGATGAGGGGTAGGTGCCATTGGGATTTACTGGAAATTCCCCAACATACTGCTACTGGCTTCAACCTTGAAACCAGTACTTCTCTGAAACTCTATCCTTTTTTAGTTTTGAAAATTTCTCATTAGTTTGAAAAGTGATCCTCATATGTCCAGAAAGGGATGAGATCAGGCATGGGAAGAAAGAGATCTATCTTGTAACACAGAGGGATTGCTTCATTTTGAGTCTTAGCCAGACTGCCTGAGCTATTTTCACATGTGGATTTAAGACAACTTGCTGAGATTCATACTATCTGAGTGGGGGTGTTTTGTGCAAATCCTTTTTATTTTATCAGGTGCATTTTACTGCACCACAGGTCAAGCTAATTGTCCCTGAGATGCCTTGGGTAATTGAGCTGGTGGTTAGCATCGGAAGTAGAGACGGGTGTTTCTATAGGCTGTGTTCATCCAGGTGCATGGGGGCTCCTGATAGAGTAACTCTGGGGACTGATTTGAGAGGCCTCTTATCTGATTTCAGGATCTTGTAGATGCTGTGGGGTCCTGAGCTGTGACAGCAAGCGGAGCTCTCAGGCCATCTTTTTCCTAAGTACAATCCTCACTGTGACTTTATTAAACCGGATATAGACATTTCTTTCAATAAGGGCATGCAAATAGATGATGCTAAACAAACCATATAAAGTCAGCAGAGGGGCCATCCTATTCAGGAGAACAGACTTTGGGGTGAAACAGTCTGGACTTAGAATCCTTCTTCTCCCCTTCCTAGGGTGGCACACCTTATTCTCACCAATCAAAATGCATAGGGATAATTATACCATTCTCCTGCATTCACACTCCCGTTCTCTCTCTCTCTCTCTCTCTGTGTGTGTGTGTGTGTGTGTGTGTGTGAGAAAATTATATGAAATAGCATTTGTCAAGCTCTAAACATACTTCCTGGCATTCATCCCTCTTACTCCCCAATCCCTAGTTGGGAAAATATAAATAAGTTAACTGGTAAGTAATTAAAGTGCTATTTTTATATAAAAACATTCTTTGTTGTTAAAATTTGCACCATGTTTTAAGGTTAATAAAGAAAATCTCAACCAAGATTTTAGCTTTCAGGCTGTGCCTGCTTGCACTGGGTACTGGCTCTGGGTGGCCACAGGGAAGCCCGAGGTGGTCAGTGGGGGTGCCCCTGGTGAAAAGGAGCCTGGGGAGGTGGCCACCAGCTTGGTGGAGGACACAGGTGGTGTGAAGCCCTGAGGCAGAGGTGTGCCTCTTCCACACCATGCTGGGTCACAAGCCCGTGCAGGTAAGCCAATGCTTCCTCATTATTTGTATCCCTGACAAGTTCAGCCAGAATATTGGGAGGTAAGCCCCAACAAACGTCATCTGGGACCATCGGAGCACCATGTACGACATGAAGGCACTGCATGAATCTGAGATTATTCCATTCCTGAATCCAGAGAGGAACTTTGTCCTTCCAGAAGAGATCATTCAGGAAGTCTGAGAAGGAAAAGTGGTCCATGAAGAGGAAGTGAAGGAGGAGATGAAGGAAGATGTGGACCCCCATAGGGGGCCGACGACATCTTCAGGGAACTTGGGGAGATCAATAGGAAAATCCAGCAAAGAGAAGAGCTCCTCAGACTTTGGGTGTAAAGGCAGGGGCCAAGCAGAAGCACAAAGTCCTGACTGCTAACAGCAACCCCTCCAGTCCCAGGGCTGCCAAGTGGCACCAGACATAGACACTGCAGCCCCGTGCTTTCCCTCAGGTCCTTTGGAAAATATGGACATCTACAGGGGAGTGTGGAGGGTTCTGCCATGTTGTCAGACCACCAGGGTCTGTTGAAGACCTAAAAGATGAGGACCAACACTCTCGGACTTTGAGGCCACAGAGTCCATGTTTGACTTTTCTGGGTTTAGCTCCCCCTGTGCCTCCTCCCGTGGAAGAGAGCAAGGGTGCGGGGCCAGGAGAAGCTGTGAACCAGCAAGCAATAAAACAGTCCCTACTCCTCCTCGGAAAGACCATAGTGCTAACCTTTCCTGGGGGACCTGCTCTGCATTTGCTTGTCCTTCTATATCTCCCTTCGGCCCCATGGAAGCATCAGAAGCATGTGATCCAGGTCGCCACTTGCCCCACTCCCTACCTGGGAGACTAAGAGCGGGATGTTTTTCTCATTCACTTCTATTGTAACCATGTATATAATTTGGTTGGTTCACTATTTAATTTTTAAGAAGCATATTATTTTTTAAGAAGCCTATTTTACTAGTGTTTCTCTTATATGAGAAAGAATACTGCAAAAGTTAAACCTGTGTTGTATTTTTTTCTGAGATGTTTTGTTTTTAGGTAACAATTACTGAGATACTTTTTGCTCAGTTTTTATAAACCAGACACATAGAATTTATAGTGGTTTTTTTTTTTTTTTTTTTTTTTTTTTTTTTTTTTTGTAATTCTAGTAACTTGCAAAAGGACCAAATGAGGAAACGGAGGGGAAGACACAATCTTTGTGCTGGTGAGGCGATGGCCTCAGTGTTGGTTGAAGTATATTTTCATTTGACTATAGAACATTAAAGCACAAAAAAACAAAACAAAACAAAACAAAAAAAAAACTACACTTGCAGCCACTGCCTTCAGCTAATGCTCTAGACCTCTAGAGAGATCAGTTTTGGCCATCGAAGGGATTTGGTGGAAAAGGTGAAGTGCAGCTTTCATCCAATCTTCCAACTACCAAAGGAAAGGTTGAATGGCTGCCTTCTGATGCTGTTCACACATTTAGGTTTCCCTTTTCTAGATGGAATGTTGAAATTGCCTCTGTGAATAGTTACACAATTACCTCACTGGATCACAGAATTATACAGAACTTGAAGGGAACTTTTATTATGGCAGGTGCATTTCCTTCTACCTACCACAGGCCACAACGGGCCCAAGATGATTCTGGAAATTGGTTTGTGCTTGTTGAGAGACCCAGAAACAAGCATTTCCACAGATAGCAATAATCCAGGTGCAAGGTGGCTCCTGGAAGAACTTCTTGAGGGACAAAAGTGGGACTAGAGACAATTGAATTTTCAAAATCTTGCTGAGAATGTTGGGCTTTCCATAGAACTTAGAATGGGATTTTGATCCAATTACTTATCGATGTTACAGGACAAAGGACCTAGAGATGATCTCTTGGTCACATATCACTATTAATATATAGTAAATTTGGGCTCTTAGGAATCTATGTTAGAACTAATGGTTTGACTCTAAAAACATGGGTGAGTTACTTAACTACTCTGAGCCTCAGTCTTTGGTTTTGTAAGGTAGGGCTGATATTAATAGTTACTTTACCAGATATGGTTAGGATAAAATAAGAGAAGCATACATAAATTTCTCAGTTTGGAGCTTGGTCCATGATAAACATCCAATAAAATGGTATCTTGTTCCTTCCTGTACTGCTATCTGTATATAATAGCAATATATGGTTGACCATGTTCTTCTGCATGCATAGACACTAAACCTATGCCTCTTTTCTGATCCTTGTTACTCTCCCCCTTTAACTAGCATTATCTGCAGCTGTGCAACACTTTCTCTAAGCCACCTTGAGCACAGTGGCCTCAGTTGGTTTATTGCTGTGCATTCCCAAACTATGCAGGGTTATGTCCTGGTTGGATTCCCTGGATGAGCTCCCTTTTCTGCCTGTCTCCCCATCCCTAAACAAACAACAGTTTGCAATGATGCTTCATTTGTGTGGTTAACAGTTGGAGCCTACACACCTAAGATTTGATGCTGATGTGATTGGTTATATTGTAGCCTTTGAATTTAGGCAAATTTCGTTTTGAAATGTGATACATTGCCTGTTGCTTCATATTTTAATAGCATTGATGGTTTTATTGATACCTGCACCATTCAGTCCTAATGTGTAACACATTTACTAAAAATGAAAGCATACCCAGAGTACCCATGAGTAGACAGGATGTATGGACACCTTTCCTAGGCAGCCTGAGCCACAAGATATGCACCAGATCTGAGTTCCAGCAGTCACAGTGGAATTGGGTTTCATAAATGACATTTCCTTCCTGAAAAGATGGATCTGCAGACTGTCATGATGTTTATACAGCCACTTTTCTCTTGGAAGAGTGAGCAGTCCTTCCCTTGAGGGGTGGGAAGGGGACTTGTGACACCCTTTTCCAGCTAAGGTTTCTCTTTCTCCTCTTCTAAGTGCCTTGGGAGGGCAAGAGGCATTGGCAAAGCTGTGTTCTTGGTACAGAGCCCTTCACTTAAGAGCAAAAGACCTGCACACAACCCTCCTCTGGAACTAAAAAGTTAATTTCTGGTGGTACAGATGCAGTTTACCATATAGAACTCAGAACTTCTGATGGCATGTGATATTATGGAAAGTTACAGATTTTAGAAACAGGCAGGTCAAGATTTGAATTCCTGCTGTAGCTTCTAATAACTAATGATTTGAATTCCTTCATTATGTATAAAATGAAATTATGATATTACATTAGTTTTTAAGGCACCATGAAACTCAGCACTGGTAATTAAAAACTGCTCATCTCTCAGTGATGACCTACCCTGTGCTAGCAACTACATTAGGTACCTTCTGTGAGGATTGTATAATCAACCCATTTTCAGGTGAGGAAACTGAGGTCAGAAAAATAAAAGAATTAGCATGTGTAAAAACAGGCCATGAAGCCCAGTGCACATATGACTACTTGGGCTCTTATTACATGCAAAATATGGAAGGTACCATCTACTCCGTATTGAAATAATTTAATTAATTAAAAAGTACCAAGAAGTGCTCAGCTCACAGTGAGGGTTAAACGAGAGGTATTTTTCCTCATTTCTTTCTTTTTTTAAAATATTTATTTATTTATCTTTTTTTTTTTTTTTAGTTATCGGTGGACACCACATCTTTGTTTGTATGTGGTGCTGAGGATCGAACCTGGGCCGCACGCATGCCAGGCGAGCGCGCTATCGCTTGAGCCACATCCCCAGCCCCATCTCATTTCTTTTATACTTTGTTGAAAGGATCCATTCATACTGAGACTAGAAGAGATGCCCAGGTCCCTCAGTTCTATTGCAGGGCCAGAAGTTAAGTCCTGGTGCAGCCAGGAATATGGTAACCTACCTTTCTAGGTAACAGTTTTTCTTTTCTTTGATACAAATGTTAGGGAATTTGTTCTGGAGAGTCTTGAAGGTCTCTTCTAGTCTTAGCATTCTAGATACAACACAGATCTTCTTTAAAGAAAAGCCAGTCATCTGCTAAGAGGTCTTCAGATTCCACTTGGGTCCCACTCCACAGAAATTTGCTTCTCCCCTGTTACAACCGCCAGATCCCAAGCATCCAAGTCAGGCATCACTCTATTATATCATCATTAACAGCTCCAAATCAACTCAGAAGTCTATTGCCTTGGTACCTTCATAGAGCATAAATAGCTTTTTTAAATGATAAACTGATCTTCTGTCTGATGCACAGAATTTTTATTATACTCAATTTTAACACAGAATCTTCAATTACTCTCTAGTCATCATGATCTTATTCCCTCAAAAAGGGATAGTAGCATCCTCTTGCTTTGTACATTTAATTTGCATAGTGTGCATATCAGCAAGTAGAGTATAATAACAAAAATACAAGATTTAGTTTATGAAGACTGGCCAAGATTCCCACTTTATTATCATCCTCCTCATCATTATTCATATGACCACCCCACTAACTGGTTGACTCTTGGATACTGGAAACATCATGGCATCCTCAGGCTTACACATCCTCACCAGAAAAATGGAGGTAATAACACCTTCCTGATCCATCTCTTAAGGATACCCAGAAGACTGTAGTAATACAATATGTGCAACTTGAATTTCATGAACTATTTTTATACATAGTAATTTTCTTTATTCCTCGGAACCTCAGTTTCCTAATCTCAAAGTGGAATTGATGAGGTCATCCACAGGTAAGGTGCCTAACATGGTAACGCCCAGAGCAGGTACTCAGAGAAAGGAAGCAGTTCATTTTCAGCAATGGTTCTAATGAAAGTGTTCAAAGTTGAAATAATATAATTCCATTCTACCCATTGCAAAGTTTATTATAAATATTATTTATTATAATAGTACTTATCACTACAATGACCATTTCTTAATGTTTGGGAACCAATAGGAGCTAGTTTATACACACTCTCTGTTCCTATTCTTTGACAACAGTAACATGGAACTCAATTAAGCTTAAGTATCAAGCATGCTTATTAGTATCAGACAATTTACAGAAACTGATGAGAAGTCAACGGAGAACTCACATATAAAGGGTGCTATCAGATATACCATTGGGGAGCTTCTGAAAGCGTGTGCTGCCTTTAGGGACTCTGGATGCTCAAAGCCCAATCTTTATCAGTGTGGCTTTTCCAGCTTCCTTCATAAAAAGTAGTATGTGACAAGCCTGCTGGGGCAGGAAATAGTTTTGCGCTAATGAGTTTGTGCTTCACTGACGCTTTCCCATTAAAATCATGTTAACTGTGCCCCCCCTGTTAATCATCCCAAAATCAGTTTATTAATTAACTCATTTTGGGAAATCGCAATTTAGTCAGAGCTCTCCAGCTCATTAGCATGTTACCAGGACAGAGAAAATAGATGTCACTGAAATCTCTCCTTGCATGTTCAGCTTATTGGGACACTCGGTCTTCTTCAGTCCTGTGGGTTCATCCATTCGTTAGTTCACTGGACAGAGTTCTTGGATGTGTCTTTGCTTCTTGACTCTTATACTTGGTTTAGGGATGAAAGATGGAAGGCACAGCCTGTGTCTCAAGAACATCAGCCTTGGAGAAGTGAGACTCATGAACAGGAAACAAGTGACAAGGGAGAAGAGAACTCAGGGGCCTGTTTTGGCTCTCACACATTTCAGACCCTTTATCCTTACACTAGGCATTGGCTCAGAAGCCAATATTGCCTTTCAAAGCCATGTCTGAGGCAGGGGGCACAAATATATTTGTGTAGGGAGCACTGAGATTTTTCCAGCCCAAGTTCCAATTTTTATAAAAGTGATAATATTAGGACAACAAGAACTGACATTAATGTTATGATTACTATGTGCCAAGCACTGTCCAAACCACTGTACATGTAATAATTTAATTATTTAATAACAAATTTGATAACTCATTTAATCAATGTTAGCCACTAATGAACCAAATCTTACTAAATTCTCACCAAAACTCTGTAAAATAATTGATACCAGAATCTATATTTACAGATGAAGAAGCTGCAGCAGGTTGCACAGATTCAAACACAGGCAAATTTGCTCCATAATGGATAAGGAAATGAGACTCAGGAAAGGAAGCAACTTGACTCATGTCTCATAAGAAGAGTGAGGACAGGGTTCAGGCCTTTCCAGTGGCCAAATCAAGATTCTTTCTACTGCGCCCTATTATCTATTTTCAGAAACTTCCACCTTTGAGCTAGAGTACCATTTTCTGTGTATGCTCCTTGTGGGGAGGGTTAAGTTTGACTCTGTATCCACAGTGTTTGGCACATAATATGAACAAAGGTGGTATTTGTGGATTGGATATATGAATGTATAAATATTTAGGATTTAGCCACTTGGTCATACAAGGATCTCATTCTGGACCTGTGAAACTGAATTCTTTTTAAACCTGTTTTCTCATTGGCAAAATAAATCTGAAAATAACTTCCCAGGAGCATTGTGATGTTAAATGGAATGAAATTGAAAGTGTCCTGTGAGTAGTAAGTCGCTCTGCCAATGTTAGCAGAAGTTGTTCTCTTTATTAACTTGGCCATTTTTGAACATCTGAATTGTTCTCTCTACTTGGTCTGTGGGCAGATGAGGGCCAGTCAGCCTGGAGGGAGATGCTGGCCTTTTGTTTTGCTCACCAGGCACTCAAAGGGCAGCACTGGCATTAGTGAGCTAGTCTGCCCATTCTGTAATTTTCCCGAAAGTCATGAAGACTTAGACATGATGTGGCTGTCTGCAGGCCATTAAGGGTATATGAGCCAAAGAGGAAAGAGGCAGAGTCCTCCATGTCACTCTCCAGAACATTTCTATTTGAACTCTTCCTGTATTAAGAGATTGAAATTTGCTTTTTTTTTGTGTGTGTGTGGTGCTAGGGTTATTGGCATAAGTTGGCATGGACATACTGTATGTACAGAGATATGAAAAAATAGTGCTCTATATGTCTAATAAGGAATGTTATAAAAAATAAAGAAATAAAAAAAGAGATTGAAATATTGTGGATCTGTCCAAACCTTGATCTTGGCCAGGTGTGGGATCACTTCTACCCTTCAGCTGCCCTTGTGCCTATTAAATACCCATCTCAGTTTCCCATGTAACTATGGTTGACTTTTCTGCAATCATTAAAAAGAATCAGATGACCATGGGTGAAATGAATGATATATTAGGAATGGGGATTCCATAAATACACTATGTATCTCAGTCATTTAGAAATAAGTGACTTTGGGCACATTATAAAGTCTCTCTCTGAGTTATTTTTCTTATCTTAATAAGGTAGTAATAAATGTACCCACTTTTTAGAAATGTTGGGAAGACTAAACAAGTGAGTTCACATAAGGAACTTTAGAACAATACTTGGCACTGGGTAAGAACTTAATACATAAAATGTCAATTTATTATTGTTTTTTTTTTAATATTGTAAGTTACCTGCTTCTACTGATTGGCAAGGGTTCATGATAAATTGCACTATTAATCAGAAAGAAAGTTTTCTGGTAAAGTCACTGGAGTGTAGATTTTGAGCTTTCTTGCACTGTATGTCCAGTCTATGGGGCTGAGTACATCCATCTGGTCTTTGCTGCTAAAGCCAGTCTTGAGCAAGAGAGGCTGTGTTCATGAGGAGGTCATGACTGGCTGTCAGCCTGAGAATGCTGTGACATCATGGTGGCTGAGAAAGGAAAACTTGATCTGAGTCTGGGGAGTGAAACTAAGATTGACAAAGTACTTGCAGGGCTAAGAGGCAGGATCCATGTAAACGTTAAATAAATACTAAATAAATAAAATGGGATTGCCTCACTTTGCTAGGGGAGCCTGGGGATGTTTCCTAGGAGGGAGGTGGAGACAGACTCAGCCTCTGTAGTCCACAGACATGGTATGAAGCCAACATTAGGGAGCTGGTTCTAAATAACAGAAGTTCAGGTCAGGATTCTAAGAAGTGTCGCTCAAGGTTTTTCCTATAAGCAGAAGTAATTTCTATAAGCAGCATCCAACCCAGAAGACCAATATGCAAAATAGATAACAGAGGGGGAAGGGAGAAAGGAGTTATCATGCTCAACCCTTCCCCTATCCAAAAATAAAATTCTCTGCTCATGATGGACCACGAGCATTCTTAGTATTGGAGACTCTTGGAGCTCATCCTATGGCCATCGGCTGCCCAGCTATGGCGTGGCAGGACTGGGGGAAGGATTGTTGGTTTCCTGGGGGGCCTTCTTCAGGCAATTTGGGGACTCTCTTAAGTTCTGTAAAGGAAACCTAGAGTCATCACCAAAATGAGGATTTAAAATTTTAAAATTTAAAAATATTGGCTATTAAGGATAATCACTTAAGCAACAAGATCTTTAGTGAGCTGAAAGAAGCCTGGCAACTATTTTTCTAGTCCTTTCTCTTCTTATGATGCAATGGAGGCACAGAGAGGGGAGGTGGCTCTGAGGGCTTATTGCCAACCCAGCCATTCTCTGGCCTAGCACTGACTTGGCTGGTGGTGATGATGTGATAGAACAGCTGTGTTTTATTGAGCAGCTGCCACTTATTGATACCTGTGTAAGATGCTCTGCCCACCTGCCCTTGTTTAATTGGCATGTTTCCTCCGTGACAAAGTGTGGTAAGCACACTGCTGCGTTCTTCATACATTGCTTCTTCCCAGGTCCAGGAGAGATGTGTTCTGATCCTCCTTGCAGTTAGGCAAGGTGGGGGGCTCCTGAATAGATTCCAGTGAACAGGGTGTGGGTCAAAGCTATACCGCCTCCAGGCTCAGCTATAGAAGCCCCAGTGTAACCCTTCAGTTCTTTCCTTTCTGGACACAGCAACCTCCATGGTCATATGCTCTAGGTGGGTAGCTACACGGTAGAGGAAGAATATTCCACTCACATCACACTTAGCACAAACAAGTAATATATATATTGTAATGAGTCACTGTGGGGGTATTTTTGCCATATCAATGTCTAATCTATTCTGACCAGTGTAGGTAGGTCCTCTTGTAATGCCATTTTACAGCGTATGACATCAAGGCCTACTGAGGCAGAACAGTTAGTAAATGGACAAAGTCAGGATTCAAATCTGACATATTGGCTTGTACTCCTTCTATCATACCAAGCTGAGAGAGAGAGAGAGAGAGAGAGAGAGAGAGAGAGAGAGAGGGAGAGACCAGTGAATGGAGAAATAGCACAGAAGTACAGAACTACAGGACAGACCTAGCTGTATAACGTGGGATGAGTTTATTTGGCTCTTTAGATTCTGTTTGCTGACCTTGAAAAGAGAAAGCCAAACACTTCCCATCCATTCTTCCCTGCATCTTTTAAGACTGACAAGAAATTGATTGACAGTGAGGGAAAGAGCAGTGCACAGGGGGCAGGAGGTCTGGGGCCTTCCGCCGACCAGTCACTGGAAGATTCTTGGGCATATGTCTTTTCCTCTGGGGTTTCTTTATAATCTGCAACAGCAGGGGCTGGGTCAGATGCCATGTGAGGGCTCTCATGGGGGTCAAAAGATAGGAGGCAAGTATAAGAGTTTGTAAATTGTGAAGTACCACACATTGGGGAGAGAGGCCTGTGCTGAGATCTTTCAAGAGCTGCAGAACATTCTGGCCCAGAGCCTTATTAGCAGGAATAAATTATTTTTTCTTGATTGTCTGACAAAGACACAGAGGTGTTGGAAGTTGCTATTGAAGAGCTGAGGAGCCACAACATGGGGGAGAAGCAGATTACATGGATTCTCCCAGCCATGAATAAGCAGAATGGCACAGGCTTATTCTCAGCCAGAAAAGTTAACCCAGATGAAGAATAGTGATTACTAGAGGTTGGGAAGGGATTGGGTGGGGTGGGGGACAAAGGGAAGTTGGATTTGATTAGAGCATATCATATGTATGTATTCAAACATCACACTGAATTCCATTATTATGTATAATTTACATGTGAATTAAAATAAATTTAAATTAAACAAAAAAAGAAAAAGAAAAATAGGAACTCCTAGACTCTTCCCTCTCTTCCTTACTTCTCCTTTATCCTTTAAATATTGTTTTTAATTCTGGCCTTTCCTATCATTCTGTTTGGTATGTCTCTTACCATTCCCTCTTTGCTGATTTCATTTTTTTGTTCTTAATATTCAGGAGGTACTACCTGTTAATATTGCATAGTGCCCCCCTCCCCAGAGGGTGAGCTTTGTGAAAGAGCAGGCACTCTGCTTTTTTTTTTTTTAACTGCATCTGCCTCACTTCCAGAACCATACTTAGCATCCAGTATTTGTTGAATAAATTCAATGAGCACTGATTCTTCTTACAGATAGTCATTCTCCTGCTCTTCTTGTGAAATGCATCCAGAGAGAGTACCATAGAGGAGTGGAACATGGAGGTATCTGTGGGACCAGGACCTCCAAGTGCTTCATTTGTAGAAAGGGATCTAGGATGCTCAAAGAGATGGGCATGGAGTGGGGGAGAAGCTCCCTAGAGCCACAGCCTGCACTTGCCATTTGGAGACTCTTCTGAACTTGGAAGCAGGCTACCTTCGCTGTGGTCTGTCACTTTGGTCCATGGTTCTGGTGCACCAGAGACTTGGCCTCTGCTGACTCACATTCTGTGTCACCAGCAGCCAGGAGAAGTCCTAAATGGTGCTTGGTTAGTCCACGTTGAGAGAGTACATGGAACTTGGAGTTTTCCCCTGTTTCTGGATTTCCTTGCTCTTGTTCCCAATTCTCACCCTCTGGTCTCCATGTCCATCACCCTGACGTGTATGCCAGAGGCATAATCATCCAAAACTTGTTCCTCTTCCTCATTTTTACTGTTCTGCTAATAAGTCCCATTTCATACTCATTTCCTTCACAAAATTCCTATTCCCACTTAGATAGTCTTCCTTCTCTCTTTTTTAGACATTTTGTTATTTATCCCTTCATTTCAAAGTCTCACACAGTGTCTGACACCATCTAATCATAATAACAATGAAATTAATGAAAATAATGATAGCGACTATCATTTATTGAACACTCTACCTCAGATACTGTGAGAAAAATTTCATTTGACTCATTTCAACAGAGCCCAGATTCACCACGGAGTTGGTGAATCACCATTCCCATTTTACAGGTGAACAAATGGTAATTAGCTAATAGGACAGAGAACTCACAAGTCATAACACTCACTCAACCAAATATTGACTGAACTGAATTAGAGGAAGACAAAGATGAAGCAGATTAAACTGTTGCTTCTATCCTGTCTGTGTTGGTATATGTACATTCTTTTTTTTTCCCTTCAGCATAAAAATAAAATCCTAATTCCTAGAGCTGACAGGCAGGAATACAAGGCAAACCCAAATAAGGGGCCATGACAGCCATCAGACCTTTGAGGGCTGATAAAATGAGGTATTTCTGGGAGGCTCTGACCTTGACCCTATCCTGGAGACGACTCAACAGCATCCCCTTCTCCTTCAGATACAAGTGACACATGGGCTCTTGATCCCACCCCCCAGCAGCAATTATGAAAACCCACTTGAATTGCAAATTAATACACAATTATGATTTTGGCAAGTGCTCCAAGGAAACCCAAAAGGGCTTAATTGAGTGACACTTTCCCATGTGCCCATCTCCAGACAAATGGGACAAAACACTTTCCGACATGTACTGGCTCCAGACAGCAGAGGGAAGGCTGTTGTGATCACAGGGGGCCAGGATACTGACATCTGAGGTGTGGTGATGGGAATGTAACCCGACAAATGTGTGCTATCTGAGTTTGCTAAACTTCAGAGGGAAATCTCACCATTAAAGAGCTGAAAATGTAGAGCAGGAGATAGAAAAATAAATCCTATCACAATTAAAATAAAATATCATAAGTCTTCCCCAGTGAGATTCTTTGGAATCCAGTCAAAGACTTGGGATTTAGCTTATATAGGGAGGGTTGAGAAATCTGGGGCCAACACTGAGACCCCACAAGCCTTGATCTTGAGCTGTGTAGCAATGTGGGCAGAGTCAACACACAGATAAAGAAGATAGGGAGAAGACTTCAGGTTCAAGCCAAGCAAGCAATATGAACATAAAATCTCCTTCCTCACACCACATACAAACATACAAGAATAACTTCTAAATTCATTGAGGATTTAAATGAAAAAAAGGAAGAAAATTAGAATATTCGTAAGCCTTATAAGCTAGGGGAAGTTTCTGAAGCAATATAAGAGATTCAAAAGTCTAAAGGGAAAATATTAATATATTTGAATGTGTAAGATTTGTGCATATAGAGATATTATTAACAAAGTCCACTGTCCCCCAAACAAAATAGGAACAAGAACAACAAAAACAAATGATAGTCTGAAAAGTATTTGTAACATGTATAAATAAAATTACAGGGTTCAAGGTTAACATGCCTGCATATAAAGTGCTTTCACAAATTGGCAGGAGAAAGTCAATCAAATTAATAATGATTTTAAAAAAAACTGGTGGAGGCTATATGCAGGCAATTCATAGAAAAGACCATATAAATGGCCAATGGAAGATGCCTTCCCTGATAAGTACTTACTGGAAATATGCAGAGCAATAGGCAAGGGTCCAATATACTCCTGGTGGGAGTGTGAAGTAATAACAGTTTTGGAAAGTTACCTGAAAATATTTTTTAATTGATATTACATACATCATTTGGCTCCAGATGTAGGTCCATCCTACACTTAAAATATGATATGTAAGGATTTATTTATAATAAAATTTATTGCAGCAAATAGCACAAAACATCAACCAAAGACACCTGGAAACAATCTGGATGTCCACTAACATGGGAGTCATGAATAAATAGTAGTACATTGATATTATGGAATATCATGTAGCTATTATGTTATACGAGTTAGTTTTATATCTTTTTATAAATTTCAACTTGGAGCACTCTTGCAAGAAGGTACTGCTAAATGAGAAAAGCAAAGATAAATGTCTATATTTTAATTTTGATGGTAAAACAACCAGCACATATCTGTGTGAAGATGCATATTTTTGTGGGTATGGAAAGCGTTGTAAAAGGAGTGGGGTGGAAATAAATATTAGATTTTTTTACGTATTCATTTTTAATTAGAATGCATATAATTTTTTGTAACCAGAAATCACTAAATAATAAAAATACAAAAAAGAGAACTACTGAGAAACAATGAGTAAGTTACAACAGACACAAGGGAATGGGCTCCCCAGTCCAGGAAGGGTTCTAGAAGGGGCTAGTTGACTACCTGTGGGGAAGCCATGAAAGGGATCTCTGGTCTGGATAGGAGTTTCCTCTGTAGCCATTGAAATTCTCCTCTGGCTTAAGAATCTTTGATTGGGTTAGAGGTAAACTAGGATAAGACCAGGTCCCATGAGCAAGCCCATAAAGAGAAGATTTGAGGGAGGTGGGAAAGGCTCAAGGCAATGACAGTAGAGCCAACACAGTCGAAGCTAAAGGCCACCATAGATCATAAGTAGTAGGGCCCTGGGGGCTTCTGAGGAAGCACCCCCTGCACTCTGTAGCAGCAGAAACTGAATTACAGGGAATGTAGGAATCAGGGGTGAAATGAGAAGACTAAGGGAAGTGTCAGTGAGCTCTAGCTGGAAGAGAGGTGGAAGAAGGCTACTAACTTGAAGGGTAGAAGGGCAAGGGCTTAGATAGACTTGAGCATATTCACAGAGAAGCTCCTGATGTGAGCAGATAATAGATTAACTGGTGTCTGCTGAAGGACTGGAATGGATGGCAGTGCACAGTAGAAGGTGCCTGAGTCTGGCTTGGGGAGGGTGCCTTTGTTCTCTAAAACAGGAGGGCAGGTCAAGGTCAAGATGCAGGACTACACTTTGAACTGTTGAATCTTTGGAGATGAGCAGATCTTCCTTTGGAGTGTGGCTTGCTATCTCTGTAGTTTAACCAATCTAAGCCTTAATTAGACTCATTTTTAAGTAGAGAAACTTAATGTTTCTTTCTCCGGTTGATTGGGAAGATTAGGAAAAACTACAACAAAACACCTGTAGCATCTGACCCAAGGTTGACACTGAATAAATGACAACTGTGGTTATTGCTTAAGAGATGGCAGTGCATAGAGAGGAGTGAGTGCCAGCTGGAGTCAGACACACCGGGATTGGTTGGAATCCAGGCCTGGAGGCTCACTCCCTGGTGTCCATGGAGATCCCAAGGAAGGCTGTTTTCCTCATCTCTGAATTGGGGCTATAAACATAAAGTTATTGTGATGTTCAGAGATAAAGTTTGGCAAGTATAGTGCCTGGAACAAAGAAATTGCTTAATACTGAGAAGCTGTTATTGTTTATTTTTCTCATCATCCTTTACATGGGAGGTGAGGTAATGGAATGACAGTCTTTGCAACACATTAGGAACAGTCTGAGAAATAAGTAAACAGTTTTCCAAGTGGCAAAGAGACCCTGATCAATTAACATGGTGTTCCTTAGCTGTTCTTGGCTTCCTGGAATTGGTAGCCAGAATGGGAGGTAGGTGGGAAGCCAGGGAGAAAGAACTGGTAAGGCAGATTGCTCCTTTTAATCATCCCACCCCTGCTCTCCCTTGTAATTAAAATGTTGAAACACTGGGGTTGTGGCTCAGTGCTAGAACGCTCGCCTAGCCCGTGCGAGGCCCTGGGTTTGATCCTTAGCACCACATAAAAATAAATAAATAAAATAAAGGTATTGGGCTCAACTAATACTAAAAAATAAATATTAAAAAAATGTTGAGCATTTCCATTTTGTAATGATTTCTTTGCACATCTGTGGTATTATATAGGAGACACAGAAAACAGGTCCAGGTGAACTTAGCTTAGATCATTTGCTTCCTAGGTGATACTGGACAAGGGGTTTTATGAGCTTCAGATTCCTATCTGTAAGATATCTAAGAACTCCCACATTAGAATTCAATGAGAATTAGTTGATACTGAACCAGGTATTGGGTAGATACTCAGTAAATATGAAGTTTGTTTCCTTAGATGCTAACAAGGGCTCTTTTCTTAAACTTCGATTCTTCACAGCCTACCACGAAGCCTGGCCTGAAGAAAGTGCATTTTGTAAATAACATTTCATAAATAAGTAAATAGATAATAAAAGAATGAACCAACCAAGTACAGTGGTACACACCTGTAATCTCAGTAGTTTAGGGGGCTGAGGCAGCAGGATTGTAAGTTCAAGGCCAGCCTCAGCAACTTATCAAGACCCTGTCTCAAAATAAAAGAATAAAAAATAAAGAGGACTGGATACATAGTTCAGTGGTAGAGCATCCCTGGGTTCAATTCCCAGTACTATATAAATAAATAAATAAAAGGATGAACCAATGAACACTGAGAGCTGGTTGGTTAGGACAATGGCATAATGGATGATTGCTGCAGACATCACTTCACTGCCTATGATACAGATATGTGGTTCTGGTCTCAGGAAGTACAGTACCTAAGAGACCTTCTTTCCTGTCATCAGTGATCGTGATAAAATGATAAATTATTTTACAGCCAGCAATAATTACATAAGAGGGTTGTTTCAGCCTCTCTCTCTCTCTTTCAGATCTCTGGGAATATTTACTGGGCTGAGATGGAAGCCATTTCCTACTTCTTGGCACCTGTGCCAGAAATGTCCCGGCATTCATGGGCCTGATGGACCCAGAGTTGGGAGAGGAAGCAAGTGGTGAGCTACTGTCATAGCCCACCCAGCAGACGCCAGGCCAACTGGAGGACTCTAGTAGGGTCCTGGAGTTTCAGATGAGGAAGATCTAGGAGATGCAAGCTGGGCAATTTCCATCTTCTGAGCTCTCAGGCTTGTTTCTTATACAATGGGGAGTTTACATTAAATGACCTATAAGCCTCTTTCCACTGCTGAAATAAGTGTGTTCACATTCATCTTTTAAAAACAAGTATTAAGCTAGATTTTAGGTTCAGATATACCCACAAGAGAGGGAGCCAGGATAGGTTTTCTGAAGGTCTATGATGGATTTGCACTAACTTTAATAAGCTCAGTTGGTGATCAGATGGCACATGTCAAACTCATTCTAAAAGGATCCATGGTGGCCTTCTAGTTAGAGCTGACCTACTCCTGTCCTGCTGGCTTTTGTTTGGCTGCCATTACTCCTAAGTATTTTCAAATCCCTTATGAATTTAGCATACATCCTGATCTTCTGATTCTCATCGACATTCTGTTCCCCTAGGCCTCTGAGCTGGTGACTCTTGAAAGTCAAGTCTTCTCATTTTATACACCAATCATTAGCTCAGAAGAAGGGATCATGACTTGTCTGAGGCCTCTCAGCTGGGACTCAACACTTCTGACTTTGAATCCTGAGCTTCTACCTCAGCAGCGTCTGGAGATAGGCTCAGGGGTGGTCAGTCCTTTGATTAAAAACCACCTGGGGGCGTCTGACAGTGGAGTTTTCCCCAAGTGGATTTTAGTAGGTAGAAGAAAGAATGAGAACAAAAGATATGCCTCAGCTGCCATTGGCCTTACTTTCCTCATCTACAGAAGTTAAGATGATCCTAGCATGCTTACCTTGAGAAGTGTTGGGACTTTAAGTAACATAGTGCCCAGGCAGGAGCCTGTGGTGGTCAGCACAGGGGCCCTTTCCCTGGGGATTGCAGGAACATGGTTGAAGGATTGCCTGAGCTTTACTCTCCAGATCTTCCAGATTGGAATAATCACACAATTCTTATTTCAGTTCCACAAAGAGGGTAATTTACATAAAAATGCATGAGTGCTTCCAGCTCTCTACCAAGCAGAGATTTGGGAGTGCCACAGTACAGTCCTCAGGGCAACCTTAATATCCACCCTCCCTCCTGTGGTACCCAGGCCTGAGACAGCCTCCTGCTAGAACCCTGGGCCTGACCCAATTCCCCTGACTTTGCATAATGCAAAGAAAGCATTTACTTTATAGTCCCACCCTTACTAGGCTGAGATGCCTTTTCTCATCCTGAAAATATCCCAGTGCCGATGCATCACATTTCTGACAACACAGTCTCTCACCCAACAGATCGGAATGATCATTTAAAAGCTCTGAGCGAAAGCTCAAGCTTCTGATTGATCTGATAATATTGTCTCATTCCCATTTTATGCTACCTGTTCTTTAAATTGCATATAAAAATACAGTCCATGCAATATTAATACACTAATGAATAATACACTAACCATTTGAAACACGCCAACCCACCCAAAGATTTTTCATCTCCTGCATGTTTCATCAGAGACACTTGGTATATACTGAATAATCGTTAGGATGATGAAAATGATAATAACAATGAAATAAATATAGAACAGTTTTACCATGGTGGGGAAAAACATGAAAGGTAATTCTCAATTATAAGTGAAAAATGGATGCCTGTGATTCAGGGACTGGCCTCTGCTTTTGATGTATGGCAGGTAAGGGCGGCTGCAGCTGTGAATAACTAACTGTGTGTGTAACGTGGCCACATCTGTCCAGTGCTATCTGAGAAGGCGGTATTGTACAGAACATGGGATTTCCCGACATGTCAGAAGTAAAAATGTTTAGAGGGAAAGGACATAGACTTTGAGACAGTTGGCTATGGATTCAAATACTGGTCTAGCCATTTAATTGCCCTATGAACTTTCCATCTTCTATTTCCTGTCTGGAAAATAGCATCAAACTGCCCCACAGGATTATGGTGAAGATTAAATCAGATCATGTACATGAAAATGCCTGCTCTAGGCCTGACATCTGGAAGGTATGCAGCAAAATATTTCCACGGCAGAGTCAATGGTACCTGTAGTATTTCCACAAATGTGAGCTTCCTTCCCTTACAGTTTAAAGCTTGAACTATGAGGCAACTGCTTCAAAATTCCAGAGGCTTATTCTTCTTATCTGTGGATGTAGGAGCACTTCTCTGTTGGAAGTTTTGGGTCTCTGATTTCCAAACAGAGGGGTGTGACGGCCCTTTTACATCCATATATAGATATGCAATAAGAATGTATACCAAGAAGAGACATAGGGGAAAAGTGTATATGAATTTTCTTTTAATCATGAAGCTTAGAGAGTGAAAAAAAATCCCATGTGTTATGAAAAAAATTTTAATGAGGATTTATTTTGTGAAGTGTTGTGATTTTTTTTCTTAAAACTGAAGACCATTCACTTATCAGTCTTTTACTGAGAGTTGACCATGAGCTGCAAACAAACACTGAAGGTGCAAAGATTAATCTTGGCGGATAACTAGTTAACTGTTGACTAGTTAAGTAGAATAAAAAAATGCTAAAATAGAACACAAAATGTCACTGGAGTAATTGATTCATTTTGACAGCTGTGATCAGGAGCTACTTCTTTAAGGAGGTGGCATTTATGGAAAAGAAGGAAGAAAGTGCATTGGGTGCTTAAATGGCAGTGTTAGAACTGACACAGTCAGGGTCATGAGAAAAAGGATCCCTCAGGACTAAGGGAGCAACACCTTTCAGGAAAAATAAGACAATCAAGCCAGCCTCAGTATGATGGGGTTAGCAGTCAGAGTAGAAAACTGGGAGTTAAAAGTGCACCTATCTTCAAAGCTATGGGAGTGAGATAGCATGCCAATACGGGAGGCTGGGGAAATGAGCCCAGCCCTCCGAGCTAGAAGCCAAACAAAGCAGAGTCTGCACAATTCTGAAAATAATAGTATAGACTTCCCACACATACACATTATTATTTTTTTCTTTGGGTTTATTTTCTTCCAATTTACTCATACCTTTGTGTACTACATCTCTCCTGACTAGGATGTGTTCTGTAAGAACAGAGTTTGGTGACACTTTTATTTATTGCTAAATTCTCCATACCTGGTTAAGCTTGGTATAGAATAATGTTCAGAAAGTACTTATTAAATAATAAATATCAGGCATACTTCTCAGGTGATAAGGGAAAGGGTCATGTGGTAAGGGACATATGCATGTGGAGGATGATCACCAAAGTAACCCACAATTACCTTTACCTTCTTAGCATAGTAACATGCACACCCCTAGATGGAGACTTACGATGATCATGAGACACGTGTCACAAGGAGAAGCATGATGAAGAGCACAAATGCAGCTAAAGTCCCACGACAACATGTGATGGCATAAAAAAAAATCAAGTCCAGCTGTCCCTATAGATGCCATGAATGCTATGTTCTTGGCCTTTGCTTGAGTCAGCCTAGGATTCCTGTTCCACAGGTGCTGCCTCCCTTCTGACTTGAGTAGAAGTCCCTAATAAAAGCTCTGCCTATGCTTAAATTACTTCTAGGTCCAGGACTCTGGATCCAAGAACCCAAGTTCAGTAAGAGAACCAAGAAAAATGGTTAAGTTTTGCAGGGTGTTGGTCATATAGAGCACGTGATATGTTGTGTGCATCTATGTAGGTCAGGGTACTAGATGGCTATGATCCTAACACTGCAGGTTATCGGTCATTGACTGTCGAATGTGTTCCAACACTTTGCAAAGCACTAACCCATGTCGTCTCATTTAGCCGTCTTGACAACCCTATAGGCTATGCATGGCTGTCCCCATTTTACCCTTGAAGTAGCTGAAATTCAGAGAGGTAATGAATAGACAGTGACAGACTGAGAATTTCATTTCATCTTTCCAGTTTAAAGGCCCTGTTTGAGCTCTACTAAATTCTAACGCACTGCTTTAAAGGGAATGCAAAAGGGAATAGACAAGACCTTGCACCTAAAAACCACTTAGGAGGCAAAGACTCAAATGTGAATGAAAGCTCTAAGATTTTAGGCAAGATATGATCAAGTATGAACTCAGTGGCAGGGAAGCTGCCAAGTTCATGGCTGGGGTGAAGTTTAACGGAGTAGTAGCGTTTTGAATTAGGTCTTGAAATATGAATAGGACTTTGGCAAGCTGAGAAGAGTCAAGGAGAATGGCAGAGTCTGGAAAGCATGCATGTAATGCAGGGTTAGGGCAACAGAATAAAGAGGAGGATGTGGGGAGGAGCAGAGATAGAAGAAACTAGAGTGTTGGCTTCAGAATACTGAGATCATCATGCCAGTTCCTTTCAGGACTAAATGTGGCAACTTGATTAGGCAAAGCTTTCAATTTCTTTATTTTCATCTTTCTCCATTCCTGTCAAGAATGGTCTGAGGAACTGCCCTGAGGGAAAGTCTGACATTATGCAAATAGCAATCAAACCTATTGAGGGAAAGATATTCTGTAAATATGGGGAATTGTGCTGTAATTCTTGGCCTAGGATGGTAGGTTCTCATGGTGGGAGCCAATGAACTTGACTCTCATGCACCCATTAGAGTCACTCCTCCATCAGGCATCGGACAGCAGGGCTTCTGCCTTGCTATAAAACTCAGCTCACAGCCCCCGTTCAAGTCTTTAGTAGTCTGAAGAGGGTTGTAGACACATGATGCTAACAGATCACTTTTGATCAAATAAATCAAAGAGTGGGCATAGCCACCACTTGTGCTGTGTGACACTGGTCATGTCATTTTGTTTTCCTGGACCCTAGTTTCCTATTAGTAAAATGAAGAAATAGGATGTGTTAGTCAGATTTCCATTACTGTGACAAAACACCTGAGATAAAGCAACTTACAGGAGGAAATTTGGCTCCTATATTTTGGCTCAAAGTTTCAGTCCATGGTTTGGCCCAGTTGCTTTGGGGTCTAACATAGCAGCCAGGAAGTGGGGGGTCGTAGTGGGATGAGTGGAAACATCCAAGGCATATCCCCCAATGACCTACTTTCTCCAATTAGGTCCTACCTCCTGAAGTTTCTTCCTCTACTCCCCATAGTCTAATAAGTTTGGAATTTATAATTGCATTAAAGGATGTCTCAGTCAAGGGGGAAAGTGGGTCACATGCACAGACATTAACAGTCCAAAGGGACCAGTGGTTGAATCCAAGGTGACTCAGACTGGGCATCTCAACAGTCTGAGGGAGAGGACGTTTAGAGGAGAGGCTTGGTAGAGGCAAAGACATTCGAAGGATGAATAGCTATCATGGTGATCACAGGAGCTCTGGGTGAAGGAACATCATGGTTTGTAAAGGCATAAAGAGAAGAGAAAAGGCGACACATTTTCAGAACTGCAGCAACATCAGCAAATAAAACAACAGGAACAATCACAGCCATGTCTATGACATTTCTGCCAGGACCAAGCTAAGTCTTTGCATTTATTAATCTCTAATTCTTACAATCATATAAAAAGTTATTTATTATTATCCTGATTTTAGAGTTGAAGCAGTAACAGCCAATTCATTTTGTTTGGGAGAGATTTTTCCCCTGCATATGGCTAACTTTCAGCTAATTCCAAATAGTTTATTCATTTCTGCTATTACTCATGTCACTTTCTGTCAAAGATTTATTTTTTTTCTTTTCATTCAAGTTACTTCTGGCTGATTCTTACCAACTGCACTGAGGGCATGAAATGCAAACTCCTTTAATATTAGCTTAGGCAAAAACATTCAAATGCACAAGGATCACGATGCATTTCAAACCCAAAGTGAGTAAATTGTAGATTTTTCAAGCAATGGCTCTCCCCTCCATTGGGGTGGATAATTGTGATTAGGGCTTAATTAATTCTGCTGTCCTTCCTCATTTTGGAAGGGCTTGGACTTTTTTTTTATATTAATGCATTCAATCATTTATCATTTCTTGAAAGCCTATCTCATGCGAGACACTGAAGGAAATACTTTGGGGTTTATCTCAAATCTTTCACGATTTAGTACAGGTGGTACCTCTTCTAGGAAGTCTTTCTGGCCCCACTCCACCACCCCTGCAGTAAGCTGGATCAGGCAACTTCCTCTGTGCTCCCAAACTACTCTGTACCTGGCTTAATCATAATACTTTGTTCACTGGAGCATAATTGGCTGTTTATTTATCAGTTTTGGTTTGGTGTCTATGAGGGCAGAGAATGCATGTTAACTGCCATTATTTCCAATGCCTGGCACATGGTCTGACTGTATAATACATCTAACAAGTAGGTATGCATTGAATGAATGGTCTTTCAGTGATTTGGATACAGAGACTATGTTTTAGATTTAAAAATTCCAAGTGCTTACCAATATACCTGGAACATGGTAGGGATGCCTTAGAAATTATTGAATGACATAAATGAATAAAAAAACCAAGTGTCATGTTTTCTATCTCAAGAACCTTATCTAGAAAAGGAGATAGATGATTTGCTGTTGAAAAGAATCTATCCTCCCTATAAACAAAGAAGACTACATTCTTCTTTATCTGTGGGCTCTACAACTAGCTAAAGGGGCAGAACAACTCATTCTAGAAATTGATTCAGAGGTAGGCACCTGCCTCAATTCTTGAGCAGAGAGAAAATATGAATCCAAATCTTGGGGGTAAAGGTACTAGAGGAGATCTCAGCTTCCACTGGTGTTGGAAATAATGATGTGAATCTTAGAGCTTTTGCAACCAGCTGGCTACTAAGAGGGAAGCAGCTCAAGAATGGAGCCAGCCTAGAGGACGGAAAGTAGAGATTGCTCCAACCCAAGCTATAGGCCAGTATATTTCTTTTTGTTGTTGTTGTTGATAGTGGTGTGAGTTGAAGTTATTAGTCATTTGTAATAGAGATTTCCACCTGATAAAGACATGGGCCTATGACATCGTGACAGGAGAGGGTTGCAGATAAATTGCTGAGAGAATTCAGAAGAGAGGTGGTCACTCTAGTGAAGAACTCAGGAGACAGGAAGAAATATTTTAATCAGGCCATGTGTGCAAGTAATCATTTTGAAGCTGTTGGTAAGAATCAGGTAGAAATGTGTGAATCAGACCTTGAGAGATAAGGAGGATCTATTTATCAATCTAGGTGGTCAGTTCCAGAAGAGGAAATAGCAGAAGCAAAATTATAAGGTCAAAAACATAGGGAACACTTAAGAGAAAATATTTGGTTAGGGTCAGAGGTCTACCTTATGCTGTGGTAAGAAAGAAGCAAGGACAGGCAGAGACAAGATCACAGAAGGCTTCTAACATCAAGCACTGCAGATGGTCTCCATAGAACATCTACATTTCTTCTCCTGGGAAGCATGGTGTGGGGTGCTACTGTCCCATCAAATGCCCACTGCCTTGCATGCAGGGACCCAAAAGGAATCTCCTGAATCTATGCCCATCTTCAGCATCAGAAGCAGAGGCCACCTGTCAGCTTTATGACAGATGCTTTAGGCTCTCTCCTCATGCAAATGTCTCACTACCTGTTTGTAGAGAAAGAAAGGGAACAGCAAAGCAGTGAGGTACCAATTAAAAGGTCTCCTTTGAGATCCCAACATGAAAATGCATCCCAAAGAGCCACATATTTTTCACAATGGGAATGAACTTAGTGAAAGGAGAAAAGGAAGAAAAAGCCCAGAAGGTAGTGCTATGAAGATCCTCTTCATTTGTCAGGGACATGGTACTATGATTTGGGGATGGTTCATCCCCTCCCAAACTCAGGATGGAACCTTCATTCCTAATGAACAGTGGTGAGAGGTGACTGGACCATTAAGAGGTCAACTGGTTGTGGGGGTACTAATCTCATGAATGGATTAAAGCTAATCTCTTGGGAGTGGGTTTGTTCTCATGGCACTGGGTTGTAAAAATGAGTTTGGCTTCTTTTGCTTCTTCTCTTTTTGTGGCTCCTTCTGCTCTTGGACTTCCTAGCCTTCAGAATTGAGGTAAAACATGTCTACATCCTAAATAATGTAATTTCAGGTATTTTGTTACAACAAGAGAAAATGGACTAAGACATGTGGCAAGGAAGAACAGGCCCTCTGGAAGAGACAATTCCAACTGACAATTAAGGTTATTTTTTTAAGATCTTATTCATTTTATTTTATTTTATTTCCTTTTATGGCTTATTTTTTTATTGGTTGTTCAAAACATTACAAAGCTCTTGACATATCATATTTCATACATTTGATTCAAGTGGGATATGAACTCCCATTTTTACCCCAAATACAGATTGCAGAATCACATCAGTTACACATTCACGTTTTTACATATTGCCATACTAGTGTATGTTGTATTCTGCTATCTTTCCTATCCTCTACTATCCCCCCTCCCCTTCCCTCCCCTCCCATCTTCTCTCTCTACCCCATCTACTGTAATTCATTTCTCTCCCTTCAGGGAATAGTCCAAGAAGGGCAATAGCTGGGTCAAATGGTGGTTCCATTCCCAGCTTTCCCAGGAATCTCCATACTGCTTTCCAAATTGGCCGCACCAGTTTGCAGCCCCACCAGCAATGTACAAGTGTACCCTTTTCCCCACATCCTCACCAGCACTTGTTGTTTGACTTCATAATGGCTGCCAATCTTACTGGAGTGAGATGGTATCTTAGGGTGGTTTGGTTTGCATTTCTCTGACTGCTAGAGATGGTGAGCATTTTTTCATGTACTTGTTGATTGATTGTATATCCTCCTCTGAGAAGTGTCTGTTCAGGTCCTTGGCCCATTTGTTGATTGGGTTATTTGTTTTCTTATTGCTTAATTTTTTGAGTTCTTTGTATACGCTGGATATTAGGGCTCTATCTGAAGTGTGAGGAGTAAAGCTTTGTTCCCAGGATGTAGGCTCCCTATTTACCTCTCTAATTAAGGTTATTGTAGGTGCTCAAGATATGTTTAGTGAATCAGAAGCTTTTTAAAAATGCCTCCTTATAGGGAGAATCTCTATACATTCTTATATTCCTGCCAAACTTTACAGAATTATAATTAGTGACAAAATCGCTACGTGATGGAAAAAAACGCCAAACCCCACATTCATTGTGACTCTGGTTTCCAAGGGCTTTGATAATGACAAAGTTTAGAAGACTCTGAGGGAGGCAGCAGGGGGAATGCTAATTTTTGGTTTTAATTCCATTCCAGTGGTCCATGTGTCCTTGTCCATGAGGGGTGTGGGGCAAGGAGGGAGTGTATCTTTGGACTTCTTTTGTTTTTACATTTACATGGATAAACCACAACTTCCCCCATTTATCTGTAAGAACTGGAATCTGAGAAGGGAGCTGTGGTCTGTTAATATTTAGAGAATGTTTGCTTTGTGGAGAGTGCCCAGGCAAACCATTCATGCCAGCTGTAGAGGAGCCGAGTGCTCTTTGGAGTGTTCCTGGAGTACCCAGCCTCCTGGAATCTTGCTTCAGTTGGCACAGTTGTCTCCTGAACTGGGAGAACCTCTGCCTGTAGAGCTAGTTGGCATGACCTTGGTTGGCATGACCTGACCAGCTCTATGGCTTACAGGATATTGTTATGGTAGAGTTGTGCTGAAGGCAAGCATTCTGATCCTGTTATTTGGACCAGAGCACTTTGGCCTTGCTGTGAGAAGGTACTCAGCTCTTTCCTCCATCAACAGCAGGGATAATTAGTATGTCGTATGCAGAGGAATTGAAATTATTAGATTCAAGATGCAGTAGGGCTGACCTAGACATTCGTATGATCTTGAAATTTATGGCAAGTATTACATCTCACTCATGAATCAACTGAAAATCTATTAATTTTTTATCCAGTTTATAACCGAATATTACTGGTAAAAGATCAACTTAAAATAAAACTAATGGGTATCAAAACCATATTCTCCACAAAGTGGTCATGCCTTCTGGTATTCCTTTAAAACTTGGTGCTCTCTCCCTCCCCAATAGTTATGCTGTTCTCTTAACATCTGGGCTTATTTGTGTATCTTTCCAATAATACTGGAGACTTGCAGAGAACAAATGTGATCTTTTCCATGTCAAGCAGCAGTCCAATTCAGATCAGTATTTGTCTAGAAATGTAGGTCTTGGTTGACTCAGGGAGAGTGACATAGCTCATCCATCAAAACCTTCATACACAGTTTTGGATTTTCTTTGTGTGTGGAAGGAACAACATAGAGCCTTATATGTCAATGTAAGGCCCTTGGCTAGGTTTTATTTTGAATGTGATGGGCGCCTTTGGAAAATCTTGAGCAGAGGAAAAATATGATCTGACTTATGCTTTAAAAGGATCATCTGGCTAAGAGTAATTTGTAGGGAGTGGAGGTTCAGGAAACTGGCTGGGAGACAATTTCAGTCATCTAGGCAAATACAACAGGGGCTTGAACCAGGGCAGGAATTATGAAGTGGTGAGAATTGTTCAGATATGTCCCATATTTTGAGCACTATGCCCATGGGATTGGCTGCTAGAGCAGATGTATGGAACAAGGGAAGGGAGGAGGAGTCAAGGATGACTCCTGTGTTTTTGGCCCAAGTAGCAGAACATGGGAGGAGCCAATAATGGGCTGGAGAAGAGTGGGGTGGGAGTATATTGGGAATAACGACCTCTCTAGGATGGGAGAAGATGGCTTTCATTGGGCTCATTCCCAGCCTCTCACAAATCCACATGCCTGCCTCTGGGAGACTCCATCCTGCCTTGGCTCCTTAAGCAGCAGCTTCTGACCCTTGCCTCTTCATCTTCTCTTCACATGCTGACTGTTCCCTGGGATGTCCTCGTGTCTGTCAGATGCAGCGGGAAGGAAAATCAGTTTCTACCCAATTAGCTCATCTTAAGTGGATTTCACTGTGCATTTAATTAAACCTGTTATAATCTTGAAGGGTATTTTGATACATGGTACTTGATACAGAGTAATTAGACTACTGTGGTCATGCACATAAATATCTTTGGGTTGAAGTTTTAAGCTGGGCTCTGCTGCTATGGGTTTGTGCAGCTATCCTGCCAATAATTCCAAAGTCAATAATATTTATACACTTCATAGTTTGTAGTCTTCTTAGTCCTTTGGCTGGTGGGTCTGTTGCAAGGTCATCTGCTCATGCCTTTCCCTGGGTTAGAAGTAAGTATTCCTGATTCTGTCACTCTTCTGCTCAAATAATTTTATGGCTCCTCTCCGAGTATGGAATAGGATCAAAAGTCCTTGAATATGTATTCTTGGCCACACACAGTTTGCTATGTTTCCAGTATATACTTAGTTTGCAAAACTTTATTCCATGGGGGTGTCTAGATCTCAATGTGCCTAACAAGCCTCTACTTCCCTCTGCATTGGAATTCCTTTGTGATTTATTTTGTCTCTGACAGAAGAGGGAAAGGTTATGATGTAGTAACAAACAGCTCTAATAGCTCTCTAGCTTGCTGTGTCAAAGGTTTTTTTGCTTTCTCACTCATCTCTATGGCCACCACAGATCCGCTGCTGCTCAGCTCTACAGCCAGTTTTTGGAAGAGAGGAAAACGAGAACATGGTGAATCACATGCTGGATTTTAATGCTACCACTTGGAAGAGGCACATTCATTTCCACGAACATTTCCTCAGTCAAATAAGTCACATGACCAAGTCTGCTGTCAATGGGATGAGGAAATGTGATCCTCTCTCAGGCAGAGAGTGAACAATAACACAATCTGAAGCAGAAATATGGATTTTTTTTCTAAGATGACCCTGCATTTTTATTCCTAAAGCAATGGTCATTTTCTACTTTCCATTAGAGTTTTTGAAGTTTGTATTTTCTTTTGCTATCATATCTTGAGAGACTTAGGAAAAGGGACAGTGTTCATTGTCATCTGCCTCACCTTTAGTCCCTAGTAGAGTATTCGGCCCTCAGGATACTCAATAAACATTCCATGAATTAAAAGTTGCATTTTCAACAATGCCCCACTCCAAAGTCAGCATTTGGAACTTGAGAAACAAGAGAGAGAGAGACCTGTTTCCCCTAGAAAAGTATATGGCTCTATTCAGTAGTAGTTTTATCTCATTCAATGCTATGTCAACATTTGGAAATAGGTGCCACTTGTACAGCAAGTATCCATGTGAGAACCCACAGGCCCAGAGAGAGGATACTCATTATGAAGGTAAATTATTGCCAGTTTAGCAATACCTTTGAATTTATAGCTATGTCTAAAAATGAGGATTACTCACTCATGGCCAAAGGGATTGGCCCATGTCTCTGTCTAGTAGGGGAAGACTTTGCTGGAACATGTGCCCTCTAAGAAGTGGCTGGTTGTTGTGGGAATGGCCCAGTCTCCCAGCAGAGTTCAAACAGATTTGCTTAATTGTTGGAGTTTACGCATTCCATGAAATCCTCCACGGGGTTATTTTGTTAGAACCAGAGAGAGGAAATGGATCATTTGGGATGAGTGTAGAGTCGAGGAACAAACTAGGAAAAGAAGAGGCAAATAGAAGACTCAAAGTATTTATGGAGATGTTAATGTAAGTTTTAAAAAACATCTTGTTAATTCATTATCTAGTGTTATTATAGTTGCTCTTCCACTCATGATGGGGTTATGTCCTGATAAACCCAGCCAGAGTTCAAAATATCATAAGTTCAAAATGCATTAGATACAGCTAACCTGTTGAACATCATAAGTTATCCTAAATATCCTTAAATATGCCCAGAACACTTATATCAGCCTATAGTTGGCTGAAATCAGGGCCTCTTTTACATATGGTGACCATGAGTTTGCATGGAAGACTAGGAGTTGTGGCCTGTGCTGCTACCCAGCAGCATCTTACTCTGTATCATTGGCCTGAAAAGTTAAAAATTCAGAGTACAGTTTCTACTGAATGCATATCACTTTCCCATTGTCATAAAGTCAAAAAATCATGAGTTGAGCCATCATAAGTCAGGGACCATCTGTAACTGTCAATATACGTGCTAAGTATTAAAGATACAGAGATGGAAAAGAGCTAGTGAGTGCCCTTGAAGGAACCTCCCGCCTGGAAATCACTCCTAGTGCAAAGCCAAGAATTAACCATTGCACAGGAAGCAAAAACCAAATACTCTGGGAGCACAAGGGAAGGAGGAGGGGAAGGCAAGACCAAGTAAAAGCTGCTGACCCCAGCAGTATTACTCCAGTCCAGGCGGCTTATTAACCAGATTGTCAATAATGTCATGGTAAATGTTTCTAATGTTTTTTTAAAAGCCTCCAAGCATTTTATTGCATTTGACCCTTCATCTAATAAAGCTATCTGCCTACGCCAAGCGGTGTCAGCATGCCACTTAACATGAGCTGCCAAGTCCATTCCAAGGTCCATGAGGGAGAGGGCGTTCCTTCATGATAAGCATCTCTCCTCCCGCCCCCACACCTGGTTCAGCTCATACCCTCGGTATAAATTCAACCCAGGCCAAATCCCAGCAATAGCCTGGAGTATGCTGTGTGTTCTATTCCACTTCAGAAAAATAGCAAGTATTTCTTCTGGGGAAGGTATGGTGTTGGCCAGGCACAGGAGCTCCTGTACCAGCCAGTGTATCTGGGTTTATATCCTGGCTCCACATCTGAGACCTCCAGCCATTCTGAGCATCAGTCTTCTCATCTTTAAAATTGGAATTATGGGCATCTGCTTTGCTGACTTCCTGTGGTTACTGCGAATGCCTTAGTGATTCCTCACAACTAGCCCGGCTACCACCAGCAGTAGCAATACTTACTGAAAGCTGGTGTGTGCCAAGCACTGGGCTGGGCACTTTTCTGTGTGAAACTCATTTAACCCTCAGAGTTCTTGAGGTTAACTGTGCATATAGCTGCAAGGTATGGATGACACACCCGTAGCGTGGTCATCTCAAGGGACCTGCCCAACATTACATAGCTTCGAGTTGCTGGAACAGATGAATCCAGGCTAATTGTGCTCCCACAATAAATCCACCAATCACACTCCTCTTACAGAAAAGGGTTCTCTTGCTGGGCTCCAAGAAGAACCTGGGAAAGACACATTGCCATATGCATGCACACCCATGAACGCATTCCTAGGCTCCAAATTCTGATCCAATGAACCTGCAATGAGGTCCAACGATAAGGATATTTAAAACGCATGATCCAGGTAATTTCACTAAAGCTGGCTGTTAGAACAACTTTGGGACTTGACTTTGACTTAAAAGTATATATTGTTCTTTGTTTCTTGAATCTGGTCTATAGACTCAGATTTTTCATCCTATTTAGAAAGTCATCCATCCATCTGCTGACTTTGGGCACTTATGTGCCAGACATTGATGATACAGACAAGATAAAGGACAGTTCCCAATTTGAAAGTGCTCCTAGCTTAAATTAGTCTAACAACCACTGGAACTCTATCATCTTTCTGTTTCTATGTCCTAGTTATAGCTATGTATCCTGGGGACCTAGCAGACAGGTCTCTTCTTGGCCTCTGGTCCTTCCTTGGTCCTCTCTTCTTTTTAATTAGATATATTTAAGGTACATAAAATAATGTTTTGATATATACATATATACACGCACCTAATACATATATATATGTGCATCCTACCCACTGCAACCTCTCACCTTTTGACCTACAAGTCCCACTCCTGGTTCCTCTCTCCTTTTGGCACACTACCCTCTAATGAGGGGTTGAAGGAGAATTCTCTGAGAGGTTGGGTCAAGGGTTGCAGGGCTCAGTCTCTTCAGCTTCCTTTTTCTGGCAGCTAGCTTAGGGAATATTGTTCTGACTACCATCCTGTTGTATTCCATAAGATCCCCAAATAAGCATCAGCAGCCACATGGGACATTTCCAGTCCTCACCTTCTATATGAGGAAGGGTCTGGGGGCTTGGAAGGGGGAAAGAAACAGAGTCAAATCAAGGTTCCACCTGGAAAGTCATGGATGGATTTAGAGGGACCTATGAGCCCTTAAAATTATGTACAGATACCTGTGTGTGTGTGTGTGTGTGTTTGCACACATATGTACAGAGTGGTTGTGGTGGGAGTTATGACTGTCATTGGGTTTGCAATGTGTTTGTGACTCACAAAAGGTCGACAGCCACAGCCACACCATCCCTCAAAGGGGGTAAACACTCTCTTCAGGGAAGAGGTTTCATCAGACCTTGAAAACTTCCTTAGTTGCTCACTCAAGAGTCTTATTTTATGGGATCTTTGCCATCATCCTGTGGGGTAGTTATTAGCTCCCCTTAATAATGTGGCACATTGGGGTCTTGACAGGAAAATTGACTTGGCCCAAGTTCCACAGTTACCAGGGCAGAGGCAGGGCCCAAACCCAGATCATTCCACTAGAAGGAATGGGAGGCTGTTCATTCATTGTCAGGTAAAACCAGGGAATCAACCAGTGCAGATCAGTAATGTGAATCCAATACCAGCCTTTGAGTTTCTAGTCTATGTCCCTCATGCATATTGTGTCATTGAACTTCTACAAGAACCTTGAAGGTCCTGTCAAACTTTCTGTTCTACAGAGGAGAAAGCTGAATCCCACCAGGGACACATGACACTGTCCAAATAAGGCTAAGCTTTGAACCTAGATTTATTGAAGTCTACATAGTTCTGTCTCTTTCCATACCCTTTTTCACCCCTGTGGGTGATTAATGGGATTTCTGGGGAAGTAGCTGGCAGTGGGCAGAGGCAGCAGTTGAGGGATGGGAAGGGAAATGGTGGGCTGCCAAATCTCTCTGCACCTCAGTTTTCTCATCCGTGTAATATAAATGGTATTTTAAGGGGTGACCGTGAAGAGGGAATGAAACAATGCATTGGAGTGCTGGACCCAGGGAGACGCCCTCTTGCATGTAGCTCTTATTATCTGGGTGGATGAAGAAGGTCATGCTGCCAATGGTGGGACTCTCTCCCTCCACAGGTCTCTGCTGTTGAGCAACAACTCAGTGGCCTCCTGGGAGGCAGAATGAGCTTTATTAAAGAATTTTTCCTTTTGATTCTGCTGGAAACTTGAGGAGTTAAAAGCCATTTTTCAAAATATGTGTTGGCATTTAGTTACATGCAGCCTCCTCTTTGGCTATAACTCCCTTGTCGTGTCCGCAAGAAGCAGGGGTTTTTAATGTACTGAAGCAAAGCTCCCACCCCTCCATGATCAGCTTGCTGCCTTTAACAATTAGTAGTCTGGACACTGAAGTCCAAATGCCCAGGTAACTTAATTATTTCTCTACTCCTCCCCTTAACCAAGAAGCACCAGCAAAATGACTCATTAGTTTATCTAGGGTTTTTAAAAGTGTGACTTTAGACTGCACACTGGAACCAATGACCCTTCTCTCTAACCACATTCAATTAATACGCAAATGAGGTAGACCTTTTGGGTCACCATTCAAGTTCAGAATCAAAGGAAATCCCAGGCCGAGGGAGGAAGTAGCAAGTGCTTAGAGGAGAAGTTGAGAGAAAATAAAGGATTTGAAATCAGATCAACCAAGGTTTGAATCCCAGATCAACCATTTACTTGCTTTATCACCATGGCCATGAGATTTATCATATTTGAGCCTCGGTTTCATCAACCTTAAAGTGGGAATTACACTCTTCTGCCCCTTTCCATCCTCACAGGTTGTTATGACGTGTGCTATATGGTTAGGTTCTCTGTGTCCGTATTTACCTTTTCTCCTGTATAGATACCTTAAACTAAAAGGCCTGCATGCAAATGAATCAAGTGGGCTAGGGTAATCTGCAGAACAATAGGGAATGATGAGGACTCTGGCAAGCTAGACAGTGCCTGCCCCATAGGGACACAACACGGTAGTAACTACCCAGTTTCAAGAGTTCACCTGGGTTCTCACAATGTGTAGTATTTTTAAAGAGAAGCCTGAAATCTGGATTTTATGCAACATCACCCAACACTGTGAAAGAAACAAAAGCTATCCATGGGATCCATTTAGCAGGTGAGCACCCAGTGCGCACCTTTCTAGCGTGTCTGGGGAACAAGGCTTGGGCTCCCTTTTGCTCTGAGTGTGCCTGGCCGCTGGCCTCCTTTTGCACTATATCTACCCTTTGCTTTAGCTCCAGAGACCTCACTCCAAGTCCTGTCTTTCTCAACCACTAAGAGAAATGAACACTCTGCCTTTTTATCCTGTGGATCAACTTAGCCCTCGATGGCCATGTGGAAGCAAGTCTATGTCCCTCTCAGGTCCGTAGCCAGCTTTCCTAAATGGGATCTGTGTTCTCTGCCCTAAGGCCCTATGCTGGGGCAGGCAAGAGAAGAGTGGAGCGCTCCAGAGGGCAGCCCCAGCACCTGGATCCCACTTGAGCTCCACAACGGAGCAGTCATGTGGAAAGGCCACTGTAGAGGTTTCCATTTTCGTTTTTCATTTGCACAACAGGAATAACAACACACAACTCCTTCATTTCCCAGATATGTTAGGAGTTTCAATCATAATTATATAACATTTTCTGAGAGCCTGCTCTAAACCAGGCCCCGTACAGGAAGTTGGATACACTCAGGTGATACATCACTGTTATCAAGGAATGCAGAGTCCAACGGGGAGACACACACATTAACAACCATTTGTCATAGGCTGAGGTGACCAAACCACAGGAGGAATGTACTAGAACAGTGGAAAAGAGCAAGAGGGGACCTCCAAGCCTCTTAGGGGTACAGCTGTCAGGGCATGTCACATAAAAAAATACATAATTTTTACTGGGTGAATGAGAGAAAAATAGAAAATTTATTTTGTTAAGCAGCAGTGATATAGAAAGATACTAGAATTTCACTGGGTTTGTTTTCTCATTTATTAATCAATTCAACATATTTGCCAATTGACTATTATGTACCTGTTCCTACCCTAGGAACCTACATCTCTCAGATTCACTTTATTATAATGACCTTTAGATCTTTCTGTAGATTCTGCTCAATGAATTGGTATCTATATTTCAGTCCCTCATAGGCCAGTTAGTATTTGTTGAAACTGAGATAACGAATGAACACACATTTGTTGTAGTCTAAACCTGAGAACTGATTCTAAAAGTTTTTGCAAAGATCACTCTTTTCTGATTCTACAAATTTGGGTCCCCTGCTGTCAAATGTTCTGCATTGGGAGGAACTGGGATTTCAGAACCTTTAAGTTCCTAGGGCTCTGAGGAGAATGCTTTTCCTTTGTGGCCAGTGTACCATTGAACTGACAAATTCCTCCTAGGAAGGACCTAGGCACAGAGGGGCCTGGAGAAGTGGTAGCCAGCATCAGCAACCTCTTCTCCCTGCTACCGTTTTGCTTCCGTGGAGGACAGATGTTAGTGTTGGTTTGGCTCAGAGTGTCAGTACTGTGTATTAGTATGTCTCGCTGTTTTCAGGAGCCTGGTGGAACTCCCAGGAAAGTGCAGCAGAAATGGCACGTGGCCAGGGAAGAACAGGGTGAGGACTGGGGACTGGGGAGGGGATCTGGGAAAGGAGTGAACCAGCAGTGACTCACTCTGAGATTGTGGGCACTGGGGCCTCCTTGGAAATATTCATTGCATGGTGGATATAGCAGCTCAGTGTTCTTATTTTTGACTACAAAGCAAACCTTTATTCATCTATCTACCCTCCTACCCACTCACTCCTCCTCTTCTACTGACCACGCACGCGTCTAGTCAAGGAGGCTTTATGGGCAGGCTCATGTCCAACTGCTGAAATGAGTAAGGAACCACAGATGCATGGACATGCAAATTAGGAGATTGCATACCTACAGCAACAGAGAGATGAATGAGCTGCTGAGAAAACCAGGGAAAGAAACAACTAACTAGCTCAGCAAGAATCACAGAAGGCTTCCCAGAAAAAGTGCCAATTGACCTGGGTTGGTAGGAGTAAATCTGAGATTGCCTGGACAAGTAATAAGCAGAATTATCTCAGGAGGTGTAAAGAGCAATTTCAAGGGTGCGGAGGCAAAAGAGTCTGGCATATTCTGGGGAAGGGGATGTGGAGAATTGAGTGTGTGGCTGAAACTTAGGCTTCTGGAGCTCACACCACATTTCTCAGGATTGGCTGACTTTTAGATTGTTGTATTTTTAAGAGCTCATTTCTGACAGTTATCAGTCTTGAAAATACAAGAACACATTTTTTTAGTGTGTGTGTAGTGCTGATGAGTTCTCTACCACTGAGTCACATACCCAACCCCATGAACTCATTCTAATATCTAACAAGGCCAGCTCAAATGCCCCAGCTCAGGGTTCTCACATGTAAGTCTCCTGTACTTCCCTATTCAAAATATCCATTGCATATTATTCAGTCCTCTGTTAATTCATTTCAAAGATCTAATGTTTGTTGAGCATGTACTCTGTGACAACAAAAATACAGTAGAGGTTAGCTTCTATATTCTATACAGATAATTCAGTATAACAAGTGACAGTAAAGACTGCAAGCCCAAAGCCAGGTTTCTACTTACACTAGGCATCATACATGAGTCTCTTCTTAGAAGGAGGGAGGAAGGAAGGAACTGGCTCTTCCTGGAAACTGCGTTCTTCAACTGTAGGCCTCACTTTGCCTGGGTAATACATGTTACCAAGGAAGCATCTCTTCACTAGTCACTTCTGCCTGTGACTGTCAGAGGGATTCATCAGTGAGCCAGAGAGAAGAAGACCCTGTCCTGGGGCTTCTGCAGGATGCCTTTCCCTTCCAGACAGTAAGCATAATGGGGGACTGGGCTCTGCTTTTAGTCAATGCACCCCATACAGAGCCTGGCACACAGTGGGGCCATAATAATTCTCCCCTGCTTTCTAGTCTGCCTCCATCATCCCAAAAACCAACAATAGGGGCCAACCTGCTCCATGACAGATAATTGGATGTCATTTGAGAGAGATCTTAATTTGTTCCACACTCATCTCATAGCCACCGTCATCAATGCACCTCACAAACAAGCAAGCAAGCAAATACACTTTGTTCTGCCAGTGTCATACCCGTTGGTTACAAGGATGGAAGTGACCCACAAGGAGACGCTTTCTTGGGAACATTTATTACCAAGGCAAAGCGAGGGTCAGAGGATTTCAGCTTCAAGAACAGCTAGTATTTTACATTCCTTTCCCCATCTACTAAGGAAAAACTCATGTCATCTGATGACGTTAGTGGGAAGAGGAGGGTCTTTGGGGATGGAACCCTCCTCTTTCACTTGCTATGACAAAATAGCTGGATGAATGTAGAGAAATTCATCACTCTGCACCTTTTCCTTCCTGAGGCACTGGCCACCAATGGAATTGGAAAGTGACAATTGCCAGGCTATGGCTCAGACCTTGGGGAAACACGTTAGGTGGTTTGGATATTGTAGAAAGAATGCAGGACACAGAAACAGGAAATGTGAGTTCTAATCCTGGCTCTGTCACTTGTGTCTCTGTGATAACAACTTAGTTACTTGGATTCTTTGGGTCCTGATTCCTCATCTGTAACAATATACTCGGTCCATTCCTTTCGACTCACCATTCTTTCTTGGCCGAGACCCTTCTCTCCATTTCCACTGCTAATAGCTTTATTCAGCCTCTTTTGGGTAGCAATTGCCAAGACTCTACAGCTAGTCCAGGTCAAACTAGAAAATGGTGATAAATCTGGGCAAATTAGAATATTGCCTTCCTTTGGGTAGGCCCAGCCCCATGTCAGAACTGCATGGTCAGCAGATTTCAAGCCCCATTTTCTTCCAGCCAGGCCTCAGGAGCAGTAGACAACCTTCCCTAGCATAAGCAATGGGCCTGATCTCACTAGCGTCCCGGCCTCCAGACACAGTTCTTCTATTTGAGTCCTTCCCCTACACCATTCCAGGCAATCACTCCCAAGCTGAATCTGATGCAGTTGTGCTCCCTTCTGCACAAATCCTTTATTTATTGGCTCCTCATGGCTTCAGGTTAAAGTCAAGCTGCTTTGTCAAGCCTCACAAAACCCCACCTCCTTCCGTGGACCTTATCACACATCCAGTGTTTCCAGTTGCTTGGACGAATGTGCTTTTCCTCTGCCATGCCTACACCCATGAAAGCCCTCCTGTGTAGAACAGCCCTCTCCAAGTTCCTCCTCTCCATTCTCCATCCAAGCTCATGCTCATATTTCCATTAAGACTTGTCTTGACACCATGTCCTCCAGCAATACTACTGGTGTCTCCACCCCCCAAGACAGACTGGGCTTCCTCTACGGAGCCTTCCTTTTTAGCACGAGGTTCACCTCTCCTAGTGAAGGTCTGTGCTACTGTTGAGGAGTCTGAGTCCTAGATAGCTGACCTTCTGCTGGCCAGAGCTACATCAGCAGCAGCCACCATTCCTGGAACTGTGTGCCAAGCAGTCACAGCTCCTGAGCTGTAGTTGTTACCATTTCCAGTTCACAGCACAAGAACTAAGGTTACAAGTGGCATCTATTGTCTAGTGCAGTGGTTCTCAAAGTGTGGTCCCCAGTCCATCAGTATCAATCAGCTTTAGCTGGGAACTTGAGAGAAATGCAAATTCTCCAGCTGATCCCAGGTTTTCTGAATCAGAAATTGTGGGTTGGGCCCAGCTATATATACTTAAAAAGCTTCTAAGTCATTATGATCTGTAATAAAATTCAAATAAGGTTTAATGTTATCTATCCAGCTGGTAACAGGTGGAGCTGGGAGCTAGAATCACATGACAGATGAAAAAAATTAAGAAGCTTGTGCTTTAACATTTATGCTGTGACCACCAATGGATCTGCTCAGGGAAGCATCTCCTGACTACCCTATTTAAAGTCAGAGCCTTTTTCCTTCCTAACACCCACTTCCAGTATTTCCTGATTCCTATCTTTTCTTTTACTCCCTAGTACTTCCCATCAGTTAGTATCCTACACATTTTAAGTGTTTATTCATTATTCATCTCTGACTTAGCTTGGGCTGTATAACAAAATATCACAGACTACGTGACTTAAACAGCAGACAGTTCCGGGAGCTGGAGGGCCGAGCACAAAGTTCCAGCGGGGTCATGTCCTGATGAGAGCCCCCTTGCTGATTAGCAGACACTTCGCCACCTTCTCACTGTGTGCTTCAAAGGCTGAGTGACAGGGCAAACAAGCTCTCTGGAGTCCCTTCTTATAAGGGCACTGATCCTATCACAAAGGCCCCATCCTTCTGATCTCATCTAATTCTAACTACCTCCCAGGACCTCTCTATCACATTAGTGGTTAGGACTTTACTATGTAAATTTTTGGGAGATACATTCAAGTGAGAATAATTTCCTATCACCTGAGTGAAATTTAGTCCATTTGCTAAATGCTATGGTTTCCATGTGTAGGCCACTGTCAGCACCTAGTAGGTGTTTAGTAAATATTTCTGAAATAAATGGTCCCACAACTGGTTGCTGACCCGGAAAGACTGACTTGGTCTATTTATTCACTCTCCTATATATTGTATACATCCACCACATTTGCCTCATTGTGTGTTCTCCTGATTAGCAGTTCTTCCCTTCCTGAAAGGTCTTTTGCCAGAAACATTCCTTTACCAATCATCACTTGCAGGAAGAGCATCTCTTCCCAACAAACCCTGCAGAAGTTACCCTAAGCATGATTTAGCTAATTTACTCAGAGCTTTGTCTTAATGGTTCACCAAGTGGAGATTCTTTCAGTAATGACAGTAAATGCATTTGAAATGTAGATATCGACCCAGGCTATGCTGCATATTCGGCTCATCAAATTTTCATGTTAAAATTAAAATCTTTTTTTTGTGTGTGTGGAAAAGGAGAAGCTAGAGCATTGATTTTAACCCATCACTGTGGCATGCTTTTTTTTTTTTTTCCAAATGAAAAGAGGAGCTTCAATCTTGTACCCCTCCCTCTCATGACTACTGCTATATAATAGAAGATGTCAAGAGAGAAGGGGAAAACAGATTCATTCAAACCTCTCTCTAGGTCTACCCATTGTGCTCAGCTATTGATATAAAATGTGCACAGGACACTTTACCCCACCACCCGTGGGCAAAAGAAACACCACGGTCATTCTATTGTTTCTCACAAATAAAATCTTGCCAGAGCCCTCAGCTGCCTCAGTCATCATCAGAGAGCCCCCAGCTCCTGCTAGAAGAGTAAAGCAATCCCCACCAGTTTTTACTTAATTTGTTACCTCCTTAGTGTTGCTGCACTGGCCGTCCTTCCCAACTGGGCATCCCTTGGTCTTTGCTGTCGTCCTGGTTATGTCCCCTGATGTTAATCATCCTTCACACCATTTAATTCACTCATTTCTTTACTGGTTTATTTTTCACTGATTTGTGGTTCACTCTGAGGTATGCCAAGACCTACAGAAACATAACTACTGGCCTCTCCATCCTGGGGTGAGGGAGGGGGTAGCAATGTCAATTTATTTTTTAATCCATATGCTCCACACACTGACCTGACTTACTGTTTGCTGCAAATCCATGTGGTAGAAAATATCACAGCTACTGTGTCAGTAAGGTTGACGCCAGCAGGGTTAAAGGATTTGGCCTGTCTAAAGCAGATAAATGAGGGGTCCTCAATTAACAACCAGGTCTGGCTGACACCAAGTATAGCTCAGTGGCAGACCCTCCACCTCCAAAGCCAGCAACCCAGGTTCACATCCTTGTCTTGGTTCCTACCAGCTCTGAGATCTCAGGTAAGTTATTGCATGTCTTTTGCTTAGGTTTTCTCATCTGTGAAATTGAAATAATAATTTTGCCTGCTTTGTGGGGTGATGAAGGTAGAAGAATTAAAAATATGAAGGACTTTGAATAATTTCTTATGCATAATAATCACCCAATACTTTTTAGATAGTGTTTTGACTCTATCATGAAGGAGATCATGATCTCTCACATAGGTTTTGGTGATGCACTCTAGTTTAAGATAGGTGTTATGACCTCTCCCCAATATTCACTCAATTATCAGTTGAAGAAACCAAGGGCCAGAGATTTCCAGCTATTTGCTTGAGGTCTCAGAGCTAAGAAACTGGCAGGACTATGACAAGGTCTAGGATCCTCAGCTCCTCCTCTGGTGGTCTGCCTTCTCAAGCCTGAGCTCTGGGCTTCTAGGTTGTATCTGTGGCCCTAAGGTGCCAAGGCCTTCCTTTTTAAAGGAACTGACCTAACACATTAAATGCAACGAGTCATTTCTGTGCCCAGACCCTATAAGGAAAGGGAAATGCACTGGTGGGCAAGTCAGAGGAGGGATCTGAGAAGCTGTACGGAACAAATGAAGGTCATTCCAGCCCTGCTGGCTTGTCCTTGTCTCCTGTCTTCTCATTTTTCACAGCAGGACCTTGACAAGTGGGTAGCAAGATCAGTACCTGCCGCAGCAGTGAGTATGATTGGAAGATTTCTACCTGAACCTTCCTCTTCCACCTAACATGTTCAAAATAATCGCCCACCAGGTTGTCAAACCCATTGTTTGAGATACTTCTTTGTGATAAAGCATTGTCCTTCCCACATCTTGTCCGTGGGGCAGGAGAATGTTCTCAGACCCATTTTTGAAAACTGACCCTCCCTATTGTTGACTTTCCTTCATACTATCTGCCAAGCAATCCTACAGAGCCAAAGAAAAGGGGGCTCATATTTTACTCTGGGCAGACTTTATGTTCCAGGGATGGCTAATGTTTTGCATATATCATATCATTTAACATTATGTGTGTGGAGACCACATGTAAGAAGTATTATTTCTTCTTGATGCATAAGAAAACAAATTCAGAAAGCCTCAAGGGCTTGCCAGAAGTTACTCAGCCATTCTGATGGATCTAAAATTCAAACACAGGCTTGTCCAGTTCTGAAGTCTCTGCTTTTTCTGTGACACTCAAAATTGTGATGTCATTAGCTTAGCAATGTGACTTTTTGTGTGATCATTCCTCTCCTCTTCTGTGTTATTGGGGTACTCTTGATGGTACAGTTGAAATCCCCTTTGCTAGACTTTGAGCCTATTTCCTTGAATCTAGGGAATCCATGCTTAGAGTTTGGAAATCTGCTTTATTGGAGTTGAAAATGCATGTGGATTCAAGCTAGAGGGCCTATTCCATTTTCACTCCAATATGAAACCAGTTTCCAAACCAGTTACCAAAACTCAAGTCACATGTGAAGACCATCAGTGATTCTGTACCACTTAGCCCTGAGGTGGGTCCCAAGGAGCAAGTCTTGAGTGCAAAATGGTCAAGAAAAAACATATGTATCAATGCTCCTTTCAGCACCAAGAGGCTTCTGGGGCATCTGCTATGGCTCGACCCTGTGCCAGTTCTGGAGTTCCCACACATGAATAGGCTCCTTCTCACGACACTCTCACCTCCTCGTCATTTAACCACAGCTCAAGTGCTTGACCTCATCCTTCCACTCATACTATGAAGATGTCCCGGTTCTCAAGAATCTGAGTTCCTCAACCTTCTTCTTTTCCTTATACGTCTTCCTATCTTCCTTTTCTCTGCCCCTTCCTTCTCCTCCTCCTCACCTCTCCCTTCATTTCCTCCTTTCTCCTCTCCTCCTTCTTTTTCTGTATATCTCTTTCTACTCTCATATTACAGTCATGCAACTTAGTCCACCAAAACTTTGAGGTAGTTTTTGACTTCAGCCTTGAGTTTTCTTGATGTCCTATTGCCACATCGGAAGCCATACATGACATTTGGGACAGTCTTCTCTTGCCTACCGTGAATATCTAACATGCGGGCTCACAATAGCATAAATCTTATAAAGCTGAGCTTAGGGGAAGGCAAATTAACAGGAACTGAGTCCCAGCCATGTGTCAGGCACCTACTTCTTATATTATCCTATTTGTGCCTCAGGGAAAAAAAACAAAAAACAAAAAACGAAGAGGCAGGAATTTTCATGCCTGTTACACAGAAAGAAAAATTTAGACTCAGAGGAATTAAATAATATGGCCAAACTCATTCCTTTTGAGGGGCCAAGTTAGAATGTCGCTCATTCTTGGTCAAACACTGAAGGCCAGATTTTTCTATTATAAAGTACTGGTTAGCATTCAAGACCTTCAGACTCCTGTCTTATTCTGCTTTCTGGAGGAGTCAAAGTATTATAATATGCTGTTCTTGTCACTTGTGACCAGGCTGAAAATTAGGGCAAAGCACATCAACTTTATGCCTCAGCAATTATTCTATAAAGCAACATGAAATATACATACCCACAAATAAAACTGAAATTGAACCATAACTTTACAAAAGATGTTTTATCAAAAGGCCATTTATTAATCCACACTCACCGATTAGGTGGCCCTGTCATTTATCTGTGTGAACATCAAGCAGATCTACCACTATTACATTAATTAATTAATTCGGCCCTTTATCCCCCAGGGTGGGCCCGGGAGACACCTGGCTTATTTTCACAGCAGTCCCTGATGCGCAGCTGTCAAGCCGCATCCTGACTGGCACTCTGAGCTTCATGCAAGGCCAAGCACTTAATCTCTTTAACGGAGACCTGTCATCACTTGCTTTCACTTCATTGCAGGCCCAGTCTACGTTGAGACATAATGTCTCAAGCACCTGTCCCTTTCCTCCCGTCCTAACAGCCACCATCTGGGTTCAGACACTTCTCAACTCCTCTGTGCATCACAGTTCCCACAACTCGACTGTCTTATCTGTGCCAGGCACCACGTACATGATTCTGATTCTCTTCCTCCCATTCACAAAATGACCATGCAAATTAACATGATCGTCTTCATATTCCCCCAAAGAAAATGGACTCTTAGAAAAGCAGAGTGACTTGAGCAAGATTGCTCAACTGGGAAGTCGTAGAGCCACGACTTGAACCCAGCTTTACGTGGACTTCAGTAATTATGCTCCTTTCACCCCTCTGCATTACATCTAGCTCTGCAGCTAAGCCCTGGGAGTAGAAGACAGGAGCTAGCTGGGCTACACGTTGCATAGAGAAGTAAGATGGACAGGTGAGCTTCGCCAGAAAAACATGTCAGCCTGAGGGCCTGACTAGGGGAGATAAGAAATGTCAAGAGAAACTCTGGAGTAGTCTTTTGTGGATATGCCATGTAAATTCTCTCCACTCTCTTCTTTGTGAACTCCTCTGTGAATTCCGCTTTGCTCCTGACATTTATGTACAGTGCATATATTTGTTGTTGGTAGTGGTGGTAGAGCCAGTGCTCTGTGCTAAGAGGAGCAGGAAGAGATGATGGACATTTAGACTGTACCTTGTTTTATAATAGAGATGGATTTTTAAAAATAACAGATGAAATGGGGAATTAGGGTAGGGTGTTTTCCAACACCTGAATGGAAGATGTTGAAATGCTGAGGGCCCCCAAAGGTGTATGCATTTGAGGCTTGGTCTCCAGCTTGGCAGTATTGGGAGGTTATAGAAACTGCAAGATGTGCAGCCCAGTGGAAAGTCTTTGGATCATTGGGGGCATATCTTTGAAGGAGCTGTGGGATGCTTGTCCCTTCGGATTTCTCTCTTTTGCTTTCTAGCCATGAGGTGAGTACTTTATTCCCTCCAAGTGCTCCCATCATGATGTGATGTCTCACCACAGGTCCCAAATAAATGGGGCCAATTGATCACAACTGGAACTTCTAAAACTGTAACCCCAAATAAACCTTTTATCTTTATAAGTTAATAATTTTAAGTATTTGTTATAGTAATGGAAAACTGACTAACAGAGGTGAGAAAATAGCTAATACAAAAGCACAGAAGTGTAATGATTTCCCAGGCCCTTGTCTTCTAGGATATAATCGTTTTCAGAAGTATCCTTTCTCCACAGAAGATGCTGAACTTATCTTCTCATGTTCAGAAGGCTACAAGTCTTTAATACATGGTTCATGACCAGCCTTCAATCTTAAGCCTTCGTTTTCAAAGTTCTGCCTTTCACATTTCCTCCCTGCTGTTTAAGTATTCTTTTTTTTTTTTTTTGAAAAAAGGGGAAGAAGAAAGGAAGAAAAGAAGGAAATCTAGACATTTCATGCCCATTGCCTCTACACTTTTTAGTAAGCCTGGGGGTGTTACTTCTAAGATAAAACCTCCCATAATATTGTGAGACTCACTGGGCCTCCTGCACCTTCATTTCATGTCATTAAAGTTTACCTCTAGGTTTTTAAAGCTTGGTTCCTACCTTTTACTTTTCTTCTTGCTGCCAGTGGGAATAACTCTCAAAAGTCATCTTTTATACAGCTAAATTGTTTCTTCCCATTGCATTAAGGCATCCAGGTACAATGGTGGGACAGTCAGACCTTTCATTCTCTGGGCTGTGGGAGCCTGTGAAACCTGTCTGCTGAGTGTTTCCAAAACCAAGTCCTGTAGAACACAGGGCCCATGAAATAGTCTTCAAAATGTAAGTTCAGTGGTCAAATATTTTTGGAAAATGTGTCACACTCTATCTATCCTGTGAGGTCCCAATGCATATTGGCAGATAAAGACAGAGAAATCCTACAGCAAGAAACCTGTTTCACCCAGGGTTTCCTAAATTTATTTAGTCAAGGAAACCCATTTCTGCATTTCCCACATCCTTTGGGAAGTGCTGTTATAGACAATAACAACCCCTTCCAGGAGCATGGTATCTGCTTTAGTTTGGATATGGTGTAACTGTGCCCCTCCATGTTTTGTGTGCTGGAATTTAGTCCTCAGAGATGTGGTGAGGTGGTAGAACCTTCAGGAGGAAGGGTCTAGAGGAAGGTAATTAGGACCAGGGGCTCTGCTCTTGAAGGGATTAATATTGGTCTCATGGGGCAGATTAGTTTCTATAAGAATGTGGAAACTTGGTTCCTCCATGAACCTCTCTTCTGCTAATGCTTGCTTACCACTCTAGCTTGCACTCCCACCATGTGAATCTGTCGGGAGACCCTCACCAGAGCCAAGCAGATGCTGACACCATGCTAAACAAACCTATTTTCTTTACATAGTACTTGGCCTCAGCTACTTTGTTGCAGCAATACAAAATGAACTACGACAGCACCTAATATTTTACATTTTGTTAGAGCAGTACTGCAAAAGCAATTTTTATTTTACAGGCGATGACATTGATGGGTCAAGATGTTGATGACTTATACTAAAGAAGGCAGCCGCAGGTAGGAGGCATATGAAAATTGTGTCTCTGATTTGTAGGGTGAGATATTATCACCAAACTTTTTGGTCTTTTTTTTGGAGGTCATCTGCACCCTTCTAGTTGGATTTAGAAAACACACACACACACACACGGGCCACATTATAGTCAAGTTATTATTACTTCAAAAAAAAAAAACAAAACACCATGGAGTGTGTGTGTGTAGAGGGGACAAAGTAATAAAATTCCTGTTTAGTGTAGAGGGAGCTTCACGTACTTCACAACCATTCTGAGAGGTAACCATCATGGCTCCTATTTAATAGAGGAGAACACAGAAGCTCAGAGAGGTTAGATAGCTTTCCAGGGCCATACCGAGATGCTCGGCCAGGTTTTACATTTGTGTTTGATTCTAAAAGCTTTCTTTGTGCTCCTGTGCCACTACCTTTTTCTAGTGAACAGCATCATCTGTCTCATCTTAGAGCCAATAGTGTGCACTAGATTTATCCGGGTGCCTTGGAGGATTAGCCCGATGTGTGTTCCAGAAGGTTGTTTAGATAAGAATGGCTCCTCCCCTAGGTTCAAGAGGAATGAATGTTGAGAATTAGTAACTCTGTGCTTAAAAGAGATCAAAGGGAGTTTGTGCTTAAATAACTTGACAGTGTTTTGCCCCACCCTGAAAAGTGGATTTGGGACTTTATCCCCCTAATGGAAAGAATAGTTGGTGCCTTATTAGGGAGCAGAGAAAAACTACAAGACAGGGCCTGGAGACTCTTCAGGCCAAGAATCTGCTAGTATAGGAAAAGCCATAGCAGAAGGAAGAAGACTCAGGGTCCAGTCTGGGCTGCACACTCAGAGTGAGATCTGGGCAGGGGTCTTAACATCCCTTGGCCTCAGATCCTTTGGAAAATAAAGAGCTACGAGAAGATGTCCAGAGGTGATAATCACTTCGGGGCTCAGTTTCTCTCTGGAGGCCAGAGGGACCCATTGTCAAGCCTGGATTATGTCCTGCTACCCAGTAGGGGAGAGAGTTTGGTGACTCTAACCTTCAAAAGTGAAAACAGAGGGAGGAATCCTAGACTTTATTTCTAGCAGAAAGAGCATATGGACCACAGAAGGATCATAAAAAATGCTGGAACCTGAGAACTTGGGATGCTTTCTTCCCAAGATTACTGGGTTACTTGAGTTTTGTGTTCCTGGTAGGGGATTTGTAGAGGGTTTGTTGGTTATTTTTAGGGAGGTAGTTGGTGTAGGGGTACAGGACCACATCGTTTTGAACCTGGCAACCCATCTTCCCGCCCAGCTCGGGCAAGGAGGACCCTCGGGGTAGGTAGACAAAGGAAGCAGAGTTAAGTCCTGAAACTTGTGATGGGGAAGCAGACAGAGCTACTTGCCAGCCTAAGCCTGAAAAGGGAGACTGAGTCTGAGCAGCAGAAGTTTCCAGAGGCTTCTATGCTGGGAGATTGGCTTATGGGACTTCTCAGCTCCCTCTGCTCCCGTGTTACACGTTGACTTCCTTTCCCTGCCTTCTGTGAGCAACGCAGAAAACACCAGCACCACAGAGGAGCTCAGACTTGAGTGTGACTCACTGAAGAGTCTGGGCTGTCAGGCCTCAGACAATTCAGATCACAATCAGCTCCCTCCCCGGCCCCACACCTGTGAGGCCTCCCCCAGAGGAAAGTCTTGGTCACCTGCCCTTATTTCCATGGGGTAAACACGGGGTGCAAGTGTGGTTCGGGGCTCACAGAGACCAGACTGGGCACAGGATTTCAGATGTCGTGAGGGCCTCCTAGGGACCACTGACAGTTTGACCAAGAAAAAAAGATCTTAAGAGAGCTCACCTCACAGGCTCAACTGTGGGAGAGAGATGGGAAGGCAGCCACGCCTGGATTCCAAAGTGTGGGTGGACTTCATCAGTAGCACCAGCTGTCAGGACCCACCCTCAGGCCTCTGGGCCACACCCTCAGAGCAAAGCTCCTGCTTTTCCCACCCGTGAGAGTTCTTGAGCTTTTCCAGCACTGGCGCTGGACACAGAACAGTGACGCTTAAATATTTCATCTCCAGGGAAGACCAACCTGTGGGCCAAGGCTGACGCCATAGCTTGGAGGTGAGCATGCAGGTTCCCAGAGGACAGGGACCAGCCTAGAGCACCTCCACCCAGTACTGTCTTCATGGGTTTGTTGAATGCCTGATTAGTGAGGAGGGATGGCAAGTAGCAGTCACTGAGTATGATGGGAGATCTTGAGAAAGCAGAGGTCTTTGGACCTGGTTTTGAAGAGAGAAAGGAAGAATGAGGAGGGAGTCCTTACTGAGCACCTACTCTGAGGAACAGATATTATGGCTGGCACTTCACATGATCCACTCTTTTAAAATCCTAGCCAGGACTTTCAACCTTCTTTACGAGCAGAGGCTTGAGAGGAGAAGTGCATCACCCTGAGAGCCAAAGTCAGGTGCGTAAAACTAGGTCTTCAGACTTCCTTGCCTTATGTGGTTAGGCTGTTATTTCCCCAAATTTATAAGGAAGACTGAAGCCCAGAAAAGCAAATTTGTAGAAGACAGAATGGAGACTGGAATCCAGAACTTGGTCCTCAGTGCTATGCTCCTGAGGACCACTTTGCTGACTACCTAATGTTCTTCTGTCACAGACAGCTCTCCCTGGGGCATTTCCCATTGCCTGGATCTGGCTGTGCCCCGAAGCCCTCATCTTCTCCCTCATCTGCTCATGCTACACCTTCAGGGAAAGCTGACATCTGGTCCACAGCTGGCCCAAGCAGGGCCCATGCAACTCTATGGCAGGGAATGTGTGTTTCATGTGTTTATTTTTCTTTTCTTGCTGTAACAAAATTGGATAATGAGCCTGATGATTGAAGTCCCAGCCAGAGAGTGGGCAGGAGTCCTGGCTCTGTCACTGGCTTGAACTGTGCCACTGCAGTGCCCTCTCTGGGTCTAGTTGATCCCATCCATAGCACATGAGGTTGCATAAAATGACATCTGAGATCTTTTCCCAGTGCTGATCTTCTAGAAATCTATGTGAAACAGGTCACTCTACATATACTAGAAGAGTCAAATATGCTCTCCATGTTCTGAACTCCAAAAATTAAATATGCACAAAACATTTTGATGATTAAATCAAACCTAGGCATTTTCTATTCCCTTTATTTTTATCCTTGAATGAATTTTTCAGAGGTCTTCATTTTGGGAGAAAAATGTATTTTCTCTATACAAATGCATAGAATTTCAAACTCTTTTTGTTATTCACATACTTTTTTAAAAAATAAAAATTAATCAATGGGTTGAAAAAAGTGAAAGTCTATGGAAGTCTTTCTGGGGACCCCATTGATCTCCATTTTGTTAGGGTTCATTTTATGTGTCAACTTGGCGTGGCTCTGATTCCCAATTGCTTGGTCAAATACTAGTCCAGATGTTGTTGTAAAGATATTTGTGGATGTGATCAACAGTTATAATCAGTTGACTTTAAGCAAAGCAGATTACCTTTCATAATGTGGGTGGACCTCATTCAATTCATTGAAGGCTTTAAGAACAAAGATTGTATTTTCCCAGAGAAGAAGGGATTCTTTCCTGAGATTCAGCATTAGCCCTGCCTGCATCTGAGTTTCCAGCATACCAACTTGCTCTGTGGATTTTGAACTTGCGAGCTTGCATAAGCCTGTTCATCAATTCCTTAAAATAAATCTTAATCTTTCTATTATCTATCTATATCCTATTATCCTATTTCTCTGAGGGGCCTGACTACTAGATATCTGTTAGGTTCACAGATTTTTTTTTCCCCCACTAGAAATGTCCTAAAATCTTTTGTTCTTAGACTTTTTCTAGGAGTGTTGTTCCAATTTCTAGGTTTGTCTTTGTCACGGTTGTGAGTTCAGGACTCAAGTGACTTGGGTGTGAAGTCAACCCTGCTGCTTACTAGCTGTGGTCCCAGTGCAGGCCATGCTCACCCTGGGCCCCAGTCCCCTTATCTAGGAAGCAGCAGGTGGGGAGTAGGGTGTGTAAGGATGAAACCTTGCTTAGGGGCTGTTGGGAGGTCAGGTGAGAGACATTAAACCATGGGACACATAATGATTCAATAAAAAAATAAACACTATCAATATTATTACTACAACTCCTCCTCCATTCCCTCCTTCTCCTTCTATCATAATTATTAATTGGACTCAAACAACATTTATGGAGCACTGAACGGCTGCCAGGTCCTATGCTGGGGAGCCAGTGATGAGAGATGAAAGTCAACGTCCTTACCCTTCAGGAGTTTAGAATCAATTGAGAGGAGAAAGCTCAACATGCTCCATGAGCCACGGGACAAGACAGCATAAATCAAAGCTCTCCCAAGACTTCAAGGCCCAACCCAAACACTATCTCCTTCAGGAAACCTTTCTAGATCCCCATATTGGAAATTAATCTCCGGACTCCATGTCTCCAGGGCCTTTGGCTTATACCTTTCCTGCAGTACTTACCACTATTTACCTTGTACTGGAGTGATTTATGCACATGTCAGCCTTTCCCACTAGAGTGTGAGTTCCTGAGGACAGAAATATTTATGAAGGGCCTTCCTACGACTTTGGCTACTATATGAAGGACCAATATTATAACATCAATAATCTGCCTCGCATTTTAAGATGATTTTATGGCAAAATAATTAGAATGAAATGTAATTTAATAAAATATTTTCAGTTTCATTTTCATAACCAACATTTCTTTCTATGTCCGTTGTATAGACACCGTGTGGAAGGCCGAGAGCTTGCTATGACCTGCTCAAGGTCATAGAAGTTAACAGCAGGGTGAAGCCCAGAACTTGGCCTGTTTGTTGTGCTCAGCACTCTGAGGCTGGCAGTTAACCGACGTGTCTGTGTCGCATGTTCCTAGTCCCATTAAATCACCCTTAGCAAGCAATTTTGTATTCCGCTGCACATAAGCAGTTTGGCTTCCTTGTCATGAGTGTGGTTTAGTAAGTTATCTCCCTGTTTAGACATAAAACGAAGCCAGATGAAACAAATTGCATCTTTTAACTGTCTTTCTAGACTGGTTGTGACTCCTGCTCTGACCATTTTAGGTTGGCAGGGGCTCCTCTGGAGCAATTTCCCCAACAAAACCATGTGGCTTCAGAGCAATTAGAGTCCAGTGTGCTTGAACACCAATCTTTCCACCCTTCCTCCCTCGGACTCCTCAAGGCCTTGTGGCAACATCGAAGACACAAACTTAGTTTTCTGTTGTTGACAAATGAGGTCACTGAGGTTTTGAAAGATGGAGTGACATGTGCCCAAGATTACCACTGCCAGGATTCAAATTCTTGTTGGTTCTGATGCTATAGACTTTTCCTTAGCTCCCCATAGGATTCCCTTTTGTGATTGGGAGGGAGTGGGAGAGCAGGACCTGACTCTCCCATCAGAATCTTTAGATAAGATGACATGACCATAGTCACTTTTGAGATTGGAACATACTGCTCTTAACCTGAATGTGAGGGGTGTGTTTTCTTCCCCTGTAGCTACACTTTTCATGAAAGGACTGACGATTCCTTCATCCTACCAACCCCATGCATTTACTTCTGCTGTGGTTCCCACTTTAAAAGTCTTGTCCTTACATAAAAAATTAAGGCTCCCATTCTTGTGTCAAGATCTCACTGGATTGGGTGTATGGATTGACTGAAGTGAGTGGATGTGATTTTATACTTTGGCAATGAACTAGCCTTTTTGCAGTGAACAGGGGGAAGAGTCAAAAGGGTAATTGATAATGAGAGAGACAGTAGTGGTGAGGGCCAGGTGTGGCCAAGGAATGTGCACATTCTTTGTTGGGTGGTGAGAGTCCATGTGTTAGAGTCTGTAAACAAGTCAGGATGGCGCCTGGCAAAATGCCAGAGGGAGTGGTTTGTGAGGTGGAGCCAGCGAGCCATTAAGTGTGGAGATTCTTTATTGGTTGACTGATGTATCTAGTTTATGTTAATTAGATAAGCTGTGTGGAATGTATAAATACTGCTCCTGTCCTACAATAAACGGCTTCCACTCCTGCTGTATCAACGTACACAAGTTGTTCGTCATCCCCCGGTTATTTTGCCCAGCCAGCCGGGCTGAGGCAGATGGTGGCCCGTACCAGGAGCCCCAGGAAACTCGGGGGTAAGTGATGAAAAAATAAAAGCTGCCCGTCCATAGATAGGATGGGAGCAAATCTGCTCGTCCCTAGGCAGATAGGGCGAGAGGAAAAATGACCATTTTGAGAAAATGGAGAAGATTGATACAGTATGTTTGTGTCTTGTTTTGTCTCAGTGTATTGTATTGTCTTTGTGATGAAAATATGGAAGGGGTGAGAAGTAAATTACTAAGGGAAGAAGGCACCCCAGTGGAACCAAGAATAGTTAGGGCATGTGTTGATAAAAGCCCAAGAACTCTAGTCAGAAAGAAAAAGAAAGTTCAGAAGAAGAAGGATTATCAGGAAAAAAGTTGCAGCAAAAGGCTATTACTAAATACTTTTCGTTATCGGAGGGTGCATGAAGCGGAGAGGCGGCTGCCGAGTGTGCAAGCCGGTCACAGCACAGCAAGGATTTTCCAAGAGGTGGTGGTGACTGGCCCTTCCCTGCCTCCTGGCCAGGGAGCTGGCTCTTCCACTGCCGCGAGCCCAAATCTAGACCTGACCTGGAGGCACAGTCTCGCAGGCTCTTGCTCCCTGTGCCCAGTAGCAGTTTGAGTCCGGGACACTCCCCAGAGCCATCTGGGGCTGCCCAGGACGCTACAGCCGGCAAAAGATGCTACTGGTGTCCCTGATGTTTGGTCATTTTTAATGCCAATAACTAAGCTACAATGGTTCTCCCACACCTGGAAGCTGATGAGTAATGAGCACTATTAATGCTTATTTCAAATGCAAAAAAAACTTGAGATAATGTACTAAATTGTTCAGAAGGTTGTTTTCTTAGTGGAATGCTACAGGATTTTCTTTAGCCATCCGGAGTTCCTGCCTTCGTCCCAGTGCCGGTGAAAACAAAGGTGGAAGAATTTCCAGTGTTGCTGAAAACCTGACGAGACTTCAGCTGAGAAAAGGACGAGACTTCGGAGCTGTTGCTGTTTCTGCTGCTACAGCTTAGGCTAGCTGCCTGCAAAACTTACCTGGACTGTGAAATCAAGCTAGCTGCCTGCAGAATTTACCTGGACTGTGATTTACCTGGACTGTGAGTTAATCTATTGAGACACTGCTTTACCTGGACTGAGACAACAAACTGTAATCTACAACAAATTGTAACTCGGTATCTTTGCTAACAGTGTCATTGCTGGTATAATTTTTCCAAGGGCTTCTTGCATGGAGCCATCAATTGGCTTGGTATTGTGGCATTTTGTATCCTCCCGTTTTGCTTATAGCAGATTATTTATGGTGTTTATGTAAAAACCACTATGGTCGTTATTTAAATTAAACAAAAGGGGGAATTGTTAGAGTCTGTAAACAAGTCAGGATGGTGCCTGGCAAAATGCCAGAGGGAGTGGTTTGTGAGGTGGAGCCAGCGAGCCATTAAGTGTGGAGATTCCTTATTGGTTGACTGATGTATCTAGTTTATGTTAATTAGATAAGCTGTGTGGAATGTATAAATACTGCTCCTGTCCTACAATAAACGGCTTCCACTCCTGCTGTATCAACGTACACAAGTTGTTCGTCACCCCACCCCACCCCCCACCCCCGGTTATTTTGCCCAGCCAGCTGGGCTGTGGCATCCATGGAGGGTTTTGACCAGAGAGTTGGGTCACATGATATGATTTACATTATAGGAAGGTCAATCTGGCAGGAGAAAGTTAATATTTAAAGTATGCTTAGTAGAGTATTAAAATAGTCTGATTTTAAGATGACAGGGACCTGGGCCAGGAAAGTACCTATGGGCTGGAGAGGAGATAAATTGGAGGCAATTTGGATTGGTAGACTAGAATTATTTTCCTTTGAAGTCTCAATAAAATATGACATAGTATAAGAGAAAGCAAATAGAATGAGGTGGGCAGTCTGGGTTATGAATCTTAGCTCAAATCTCAGTTACCTATAGGTAAGTGACACTGGGAAAGTCACATAAACTCACTGAGGCTCAGTTTCTTCATCTGTTAATGAAGAAAATGACCATTCATAGACCTGTTAGTGACCACTCATAGACCTGTTGCTAGAATTTACAGAAACAACAATTGCATGAAGCCAGCATGGTAGTAGATGATCGGTCAGTGCTTGCCATCATAAAAATGAGGTTGGAGAGCATCTGAGCAAATCCCTGGTCTAGATGCCTTGCATTTCTCTTTCTTGCTGGCTGTTTGAACTTGGGAAGATGACTGGACCTAGGTGAATCTCTCTATATGGGAATAATAATGGCCATCTCAGATCTGTAATAGTGAACTTTAAAGTAGATAAATGCATGTGAGGTGGCTAGCCTGTGATGGGCACATGTGAAGTACCCTGGTAAAGAGTAGTTGCTATTAACACCATTATGAGTGCCTGATACATACTGTGGTTGGCTGAACCAATTTTCTTTCCTACTCCATTTCTCTCTTTTCCCCTTATACTATGAAATTTCTAAATAAATAAATAAAATAAAATGCTATCTTTTCCAACCTTCTTTGCAGCTAGAAGTGGCCACACGACAGGGCTCTGGCTAAGAAGACATGAGTGCATGTCTTCTGGAGTCTAGAATGCATCTATTTTCATGATTAAAGAAGAGACACAGTCCTCCTCTCTTCCTTACTCCTGCCTGAAGTTGATGGATGATGCCTGAGGCTGGGTCAGCCAACTCACACCCATGAAGAAAAGGCTGAGAGAATTCATGAAGATGCCTTGCCAACACTGGGAAGCCACTTGTCTACACCAATGCCAACAACCATGCATTTTTTCAGGCTTCTTATTAAGTAAAGAAAACAAATACTTCAAGCTAAGGCTCTACCTTTGTGTTTCCTGCATACTTGTGGTTGAATGAAGCCCTAATTAATGGAAGACATAAGGAGGAAAGAGTAGGAAAATGTTAGGCAGTTGTGGGTAGCATCAATCCCACTACAGGAAACTGTTCTTGGCTCCATGTACGCTCTGTGTTTACCTTCTTCTTTCAGGGATCTCATTAACCGGAATCCTTCCTGGAAGCTCAGTCCCTCCAACCCCATCTCTGTGTGAATGATCCTTTAAGGCTCAGTCCAGTGCCCTTCACCTATGAACCATCTCTATTCCTCCATGTAGAGTAAAATATTTTTATTTAATATTTGTTTTAAGTGTTTTTATCCCCCAATCATATTCTCAAGCAGCCATGCAGTTTGTTAATGGGGATCATAGTTTACCACCTCTGGTAGAAACTAAGCTCCATCAAAGACAGTATTTCTGAATGAAATAGGATATGTCAAGCACATGGCATAATCCTAAAAAATATTAGGTAATATCATTATCATTATTTTGTATTTCAAATATTTGGTCTATTCATTTGAAATATGTGTGCTAAGAATCAACTTGTGTACTATCAGGGTTAATAGGATAAGTTCTGAATGACATTTTGTGATGTTTGGGACAATTTACTGAATTTCTGTGTCTTTCAAATAGGAATAATAGGATAGCAAATAGGGATATTACGAGAATAATTGAGTATATACACATATCCTGTATACAACAGTGTAGGACACATAGCAAATACTCAAGAAATACTAATTGTTGTTGTTGTTATTTACAGGCTATTAGACTGGAAGTATTTACCTATTCCTACCACATATAGCAGGACTTCAACAAATGTTGAATAAATAACTGGTGAATAATTTGTGTATGTATACCTCTGAAATGTTTAAAAACCTCCAAATGAAACTAATTTAAATTCATATATACTTAAGTATATTAATGTTCATGAATAATTCACGTTAACAAATATGTGTTTTTAAATTGATTTTCTTTGGAGATTACATTGAGAATTTCACAACAGCTTTTGAAGTAATTGGAGAAGCACCAGCAAGTCCCACAAAGCCAGGAACAGTAATGACATAGGTCAATTAGGAAAGGCATTGCTTTAAAATTCAATAGCTATCTACTCTCTACCAGCTCTGGTTTAGCACTGAGGGAGGCTCCCCCATCTCCGTCTCTGGAATGAAAGTCAACCCTTTCCACCGGCAACAGGGACCCCAGTCTGAGTCCAAGCATAAGTTTCCTTTACAACCACCTCTCAGGAGCCTGGGTTCCTCAATCAGAAGACCCGGCTGTTGATTCTCATCCTGCCACCTGCTAAGTGCACAATCCCCCAGGACCTCAGTTGACCACATACAAATGGAGTGATGAGGGCATCCCTCTTACTAAGCTATTATGGAATTCATCTGAGTTAATCAAAGAAAAGTGCCCAGCACAGAATGGAGAACAAGGCACCTGGTAAGTAGATGTGAATTGGCCCATCATCCCAGGTCACTGACAACACAATTGTTCCATGCTCTCCAATGGGTTCCTTCAACACAACACGACTTTGCACCTGCTCTCCCCACTGCATAGTCCATTTTTTTTCTTTTCCACTGGGTAAACTCCACTCGATTCATCAAGAACCATCACAGAGGACACTGTGGTGAAGTGCATAGCATGATATGATAATGCATACTCAGGGCTCAAAATCTTTTGGGGTAAACAATAACACTTCAAACAATAGCAACAGATAATGCTATGAGTGATAATACCTAAAAGACCCCTGTCCAAAGCATCCATATATCCTACTGGTTTAGGGTACTTGACGTATCTTCCCATTGCTGTTCAGTCTAAGTGTGTTCATCAGTTTTCCCTCACTGTGACAAATACCTGAGAGAAACAACTTAGAGGAAGAAAGGTTCATTTTGGCTCATAGTGTCAAAGGTCTCAGTCCATGGTCAGCTGGCTCCAAAGAAGAAATACCATGGCTGAATCACGTGGCAGAGGACAGCTTCTCAGCTCACGGTAGCCAGGAAGAGGAGAAAGGAGAGAAGATGGGAGAGGAGAGGACAGGGGACAAGAGAGGGGCTAAAGATTTAAAAAAATAAAATAAAAAAGGACCCACTTCCTCTAACTAGGCTCTACCTCTTAAAATTTTCACCTCTTCCCCATAGTCCTATCAATTTTTAGTTCCACTGGTGAGGTCAGAGATCTCATGATCCAATCAATTCCCACCTCTGAACTTTGCTGCATTGGGAACCAAGACTTCATCACATGAGATTCTGGGGAACATGTTACATCCACTCACAAGTGAGTGACAGCAAATGTCAGGGAAGAGAATCCTGCTCCTTTGAAGTGAGTTGGAATGTCTGATCCTTGCTGAGTCAGGGAGGGGACTAATATTTGTTAGGTACCTACTGTGGTCAGCACTGTTTGAGTGCTAACAACCCTATAAGGTAAATGGTGGCATTCCTTTCACACAGGAGGAAATGGAAGCACAGAGATGTCATGTTACTTGCTTGAGTTTACACAGCCAATAAGCAGTGGCCTTGGATTTGAGCTCAGGTCTCTGCTGATAGGGTTAAACCTGTCACAAGGTTTTGCTGGAGAGGAGACAGGGCAGCATGGAGTCAGAGGAATGCACAGAAGAGAGAGTGAGGGGCTAGGGCGACAGGAAAGCTCAACTTTTTATCCTTGCCAATCTTATGAGGGACTGATCCTGACTATATATTCAATGAAAGAGGGAAACTATTTTGTGCATACTCATTTTTATTTGCAGTGTGGGAATTACTGGGTCATGGTCACATGGAAGTGTTTCATTTGTCCACTAAATGGGTTGTCTTCTTCTTGTGAATTCATGAATGCTGGAAAGCCTACCACAGACTCTGTCATTCCTAATTTGAAATCTAAATTTCAGCATCTGAGTTGTCAGGCTTCAGGTAAGTGAATTGACTTCATGGATCCTCTAAGTTTCTTCCTCTAAAAATGGGTTTATTAATGATAGAAATCCAGAGGACTATAATGAGAAACTATAAAATGAGGCATGACTAGGAGTGTGTATATGACCCATCACTTAAACAAGACACTTGAGAAGGGTGTGTGGGGTCCTGTTAAGAATTATGCTGGGAAAACAGGTGTGAACTGATAATACTCAGAGCAAACTAGAATGTATTGTCACACCAGGTACCATCTACAAGAAGTGTCTAGCACAGTACCTCACATTGCAAGCACCTGCAAATTCTCCTTCCTACTTGTATTTTAGGCACCATTCCAAAATCAAGCTACATTGTAACATTTAAAATTTTCTGAAGACTTAGATCACAGGTGGAGATGCCTCAGCCAGGGTTCTTAGTCACCACACACTCATGTTCTCATGTCTGGCAGACAACACTGAGCCTGGAGAAACTACTGAAGGAACACAAGAGGCTTCTCAGTGTGTCAGGAGATGGCACCTTAAGAGTGTGTGTTCACAGGGAAGAGGAAGGGAGGGGTGTGCTGCAGACAATTTAAAAACAAACAGAAAACACTCACATCCCAGCTTCAGATCCCAAGACAGAAGGGGGACATCAGGAAATGAAGGGGGACAAGTTAGAATAGTCTACTTACTAACCTAGGAGTGAAAAATAGACCAAAATATTCCAGCAAGTTGATTCATCTTCAGCAATTACTGAAAAATACTGTGGTGGATACAACAAGGGATGAAGGTAGAAATCCTAGGATTTTGTTCTTCCTGACAAACAGTGGGTACTTAATAAATCTTAGGATTTTTCTCCCCTTCACTTCCTTTGCAGTAAGGATTGTTTAAGTAATCTGAGGAGCTGATTTATAGTTTATAGCTGTGGCCTATCAGATTCTGGAGAAGAAGCTGATGATTCCTAATGCTGGCTAATCATAGGATGGACCCTTCCCTTCTCTTCCCTTCCCTTTTCTCCATCTCTCCATCTCTCCTTCCCTCCCTCAGATATTTATTAAACTAAGAACTTAGGATGTGATGGTAAATAGACAGACTCCTCAATTGTCAGGAAAGACAGACAACTGAGCAGATAATTAACTACAATTATAGTCAATGCCCTGAGATCAGAGCACTCCTCATTGAAGGCCCTGGGTTTTGGCATGTTTGGCGTGGCCATGTGGCTCTCCACAAAGCCCCTCACACATATCCAACACTGCATGCATGCTCCTCCCCTTGTCCTGTCATACCTGTCACAGGAGACGGTCTCACTTTTCACCTCTCAACCCAAACCAGAAGAAGCCTCAGAGTTACTTCCGCCTTCTTCCTGTGCTCCCTCACTCACATTCCATGTGTTCTTAAGTCTTGGCTTTCCCTGACATGTCTGTCTGTCTGTCTCTGTCTGTCTGTCTGTCTCTCTCCCCGCCCACCTCCACCCTCTCTCTCTCTCTCTCTCTCTCTCTCTCTCACACACACACACACACACACACACACACACACACACACACGTCATTCCTTCCTCACTGACATTACTCAGGACTAATGGCATCACCTCCATGCTCTATTCTCTGAGTTTTTCTATCTAATTTTGCCAAGATTGCTTTCTCAACGACCTGATTATACCTCTGCCTTGCTAAAATAAAAAGAGCCCATGTTGACTACCTATCTCCTCATCAGTCTGTTATTTAAGTTCCACCACACAACTTTGTTAGCCTAGCTCCAGCTCCATTCCTAAGTAGTTAAGCCCAAGATGGTGCAGAGGTAACAGAGCCTGATGCCAGGTCTGCTCCACCTTCTAAGGAGCCCTCCCTGCAAGATGTTTCTGCTGTGTGTGCTACACTTACTTGACATTCAAACCCTTCCAGGAACTGTAAATTTCAACCTCCGACCATTGTGGGTTGCCCTAGGGAGGTAGGTTGTATTCACTGAGTGTCTATATGCTTAGTTATTGTGCGAGGCACTTAAAATACATCGTCTCCAATTTTCATACCACTGTAATGATGAGAGTACAATTTTGGGTAATTTCTGATTATTAGTGTCTCCAGTATCGATAGCAGAGTCTTGCATATAATACTTGTTGAATAAATAATTTAATTGACTCCCAATTTATGGATATGAAGACTGGGCCCAGAGAGTTTGGTAACATGTTCAAGGTGTAGGTAGTGGAGTAAGAATTCAAGTGCAGGACTGGAGTTGTGCTCAGTGACAAAGCGCTTGCCTGGCATGTGTGAGGCACTGGGTTTGATCCTTTGCACCACATAGAAAAATAAATAAAATAAGTTATCTAGGACTAAAAATATTTTTTAAAAGAAGAATTCAAATGCAGATCTGTTCAACTCCTAAGAACTTGACTTTTATGTACACCACAGTGCATGGGGCAGAGGAGCAGAGCTCTGTGGAGAATGGGAGTTTCTAGGAAAGCTCCCAGGAGAGTGAGCCTAAGGTAGTGCAAGTTCTCACCCTTAGCTTTTGGGTTGCATTAGAGATGAGAGAGGGAGGTGGTGAGAGGGAATATGCCTGTGTGTGCATGTTTGACTATGAGCTCAGTAGATTGGTGGGGGGAGGGAGGAAAGGATGTCTGAGTTGAAATAGCAATCATAGCTCTGGAAAGTTCATCATGGATAGGGAATGGAGAGCTCCCTTTTCCCTGCATAGGCCCCTCCCCATGCACGCATGCGCGCCCGCGCGCGCAGGCGCGCGCGCACACACACACACACACACACACACACACACACACACTTGTTCTCTTTATCATCAATGACAAAAAAAAAAAAAAGACAAAATGCAGTAGGAGAACCAAGTTTATGTTTAACCTCCTTTATCAGAATAAGACAGATATATCTGCTAAATGCCTTCAGTGGCAAAAAACAAAAAACAAAACAACTCCAGCAGCATCTCCACTCAGACACTGTCCACCCCTCATCCCTCCACATCTATCATCTATTTACCCATTTGAGTAATGGGAGGAATAACCAGCTTGGTAATCAATCTCATTTTCCCTGAATGTTTGTTTGCAGTTAAAAATCATTTGCATTTAGACAATGGTCCAACAGTCCCTTATCCCATCCATCAATTTGAATGGGAAGTTGGTTGTCCAATTTCCATCTGATCTCTAATTGAATAACTGCATGTCATCAACACAAATGTGCAGTTTGGCCTAGAGCTTGTTTGGGAGGCTTGGCTTCTTTACTAAAGAGTTTCCAATTTTCAATTTATACTGCATCCACATAGTGTGTGGAGAATGTATGTGTAAATTGGGGGGGTGTGTAGGAGGGGAAGAGAGAGGTGTGATTGGGGTTGAGAGGTAGGGAGAAGTAGAAATGTAGCAGTTGGAACTGCAGACACACACACTACTAATTAAAATGGGAAAATAAAATTCTTTCACTTGGGGCCACAGGCAATGAATGTTCCTTGAAAAAAAAAGTGAAGCCCCTAATACTTGGAGATTTGCAACTGGATAATAACTTTGCAAAATGTGACTGACAGTTACCAGATTATCTCCTTAATCACACCTTTATTTCTATTAAGCAGGGCTTATTCTCCCAGCAGGTTTCAAACATGTGTTAATGCTGAACCTCCCCTAGCTGAATCAAAGGGCTGTATTGACTGGAGCTTTACAGAGGGGTTCTACAAACAGGAACATTCCAGGGAGAGGTGCAGGAAATGGGTGTGGAGCAAACACAGCTTCCATTTGCTCTGGCTGCTACAAATGCCTCATTCCCCAACCCCTGCAAAATGTCAGGAGCATCCACAGGAGAAAGTCGAGAAATGTAGTGGAAGGCATGCAAACCAACAAACCCTGCAGACATTTTGTCTCAATGAAATCCTGGGACTCCAAAGCCTGTTGTTTCAAAGGTTGAATTCCCATAAGAGAATGATTAGAGTTTATTTTATTATATCATTTTATTGTGAGTGTTCTTTTTCTTAATGTCTAATCACTCATGATAGTGAACCTGGCAGTTCTGAAAGAGGAACGTGTCCAGAGTCCCAGTCTCTGTGGTTTAAAATTGAGCCCTGGTGAGAGCTAAGCTACCTTAGGAGTTAGGAACTTCTTCCCAGTAATTTTCCCAGGAAGAAGATAGGAAAACAGACCCTGGTTGAGAGTCTAGACTAGTTTCTGTATGTGTATGCAGACGTGATGAGTCTGCACTCTGCACTAGGTACCCTTACCCCATGTAAAGTGGAAACTGAGCCTCGGGGCCTAGACCTTCCCAATGCCCTTCTTTTCCAACTCTCCTCAATTGCTCTCTGCTTCTCTCCTGGACTTTCTTGACTAAGCCTGGAATTTTACCTTCAGGGGAAGAGACTGGGGCAGGAAAACAGCTCAGGAATGCCAGTAGCAAAGAAAAACATCCCTTCCATCAGCAATGACCTTTAACCTGTGAGCTTTGGTTTATCTCCTGTTTATAATCTCTTTACTGATGGAGGTAGTGTCTGGAATTGGTGATGACTGTTTCTCTGTCCCTCACTCTGGCTGAGACCATATATAATCTATTTCTTTTCAGAAAGAAAAAAGACAAACTGAAGCATTTTCAAAGGAGGGTGGGTGAGGGGGGGGCGGTCTGGAAGCCAAGTTCATCAGGAGTGGAAGGAATGGCCTCTGGGGAACTCTGCCAGGGACCTGTATCTGCTCCTCAGCCAGCCTTTCAAGTTCCAGGGAAGAGGTCTTTGCACTTCCTTCTGGGCTCCCACTGAATTCGGGTCAGATTTCAATTGTGCCAGATCAGTGTATATTGTCATGACTTTCACATTTCTCCCCTCCTGGACTGCTAAGACAGTTTTACTTACCAACGCAGCCCATCTTTGGTGTATGATAAATTCTTTTGCTGAAGGAAGGAATGGAGTTGACACTCTCCTTCAAAACTGCTATTTTGTTTTCTGGAGTCCCCCGAAAGAGAGTTCTTGGTTATTGAAAAGGCCTCATTTCTATAAATCATCTAAGAAATCACTCAATGTGCTGCAGAAGCAGAAAGGGAAGCCTCAGAAATGTTTATGTTGCTCTTATGATGTTGGATGTTGAGGGGGTGAACTGGATTTGCGACAAAAAGCCTGGGGACTTTTTTCAATCCCAGCTGACTAACTGAGCTGTTTTATACAGATCACTTCCTGAATCTCAGATCCTCAGAGTGTGTTGGATTAAAAGAGTGGATTCCAACTTGTGTATGTATTTTACCATCTCATGTCATTACAAAGGATCTAGTTATCTACAAGGGAATGGCCCTCTGCAGGCTGGAGAGCTGGAGGAGCCAGTAGCTGCTCAGTCCAAAAAGTTGAAGCCTCGGAAAAAGAAGGATCAACAATGCCATCCCAGTCTGGGACTGAAGGACTAGGAACTACCTAAGAGTCACTGGGCAGTCTGTTTTGGAAGAGTGAAGGAGCTGAAGTCTGATGTCCTCAGGTGATCCCAGCAGCAATCAAGAACCTGCTCAAGAAGAACTGATCTTGCACCTGCTGCTTCCTTGTTCTCTAACTCTGTTCTATCCAGCTCTCCAACAATTGGACAATGTTGCCCACACTTAGTGTGAGCCTACCTTAGTTTTCTGTCCCACATGTCAGTCATTCCTAGAAACACCCTCATCGAGACACCTAGAAGCCTCTTAAGCTTAAGCATCTCTTGATCCAATCAAGTTGATAATTCAGATTAACCATCATTGGCACCAAGCATTGTGGACCAAGCATTGTAATAAGCTATATATTTGTTTTTCTTCCCCTTTTCCTGGCATGTAATTCCTTAAAATAACTGGAAGCTTCAAAATGATAAGTGTTTTTGTATGCTAGGAAATGGACTGATGGCTAGTAGCCCTTATGTAGCTCTCACCCCAGGGTGAGGAATGGCCATAAGAAAGAAAAAAGAGAGAGAATTTTTACTTTCAGCCCCACTTTCCAACTGCTGGAAGCCTCACTTTCCCCCCAAATATTTTTCTACTAATGATACGAATTTGGATATACAGAAAAACTGAAAAGAAGGAACGAGGTACTGAAGATTGAGGTGATGATGTGGCCAATCATGCTTGTACCATGAAACCACCATGTAAATCCAAAAGGACAGGGCTTTGTGGGCCTCTTGATAGGTAAGTCCATGGAGGATTCTGGATGGTGGTGTACCCAGAGAGGGCAGGGAAGCTCTGAGCCACTTCCCACATACCCTGCCCTATGTAATTCTATATCTGTATTCTTTGTAATATCCCCTAAAATAAAACAGTAAATATAAGTATTTCACCGAATTCTATGAGCTATTCTAGCAAATTAATCTAACACAAGGAGGGGGTTGTAGGAACCCTGATTTATGGCTGGTTATAGCACAGGCAAGATAAGCTACAGTTTGCAATTGGCATCTGAAGTAAGAGGCTGTCTTGGGGACTTAATTCTCAACCTATGGGTTCATTTTTTTTTTTTTTTCCTTTGCTAGGAATTGAACCCAGGGCTTTGCACATTCATGTCAAGTGCTCACCACTAAGGTGTATTCCCCAGCCCAGCCTCTGGGGTCTGATAGTGCCTCCAGGTGGGCAGCATTCAGCAGCCATGACAAACACAAGCTCCCATGTTATGAAAAGAGTACAAAAGTATTTAAGCTTCGTAAAGACAATATTTTTAACATTGAAAAAATATTACCTGCTTTCACTTTTGAGTGGAAGTTCCTAATCTATTGTTATCACTCAAAAATATTTAGAAACTAACTTCTTCTAATAGATGAGACAAAGTGGGAGAAAATTAAAACTACTTAAAACCTGCTCTGGGAGCAGGTAAATGGATTAAAAGAACATCATTTTTCCAGAAGTATTTGCCAAAGCCCAATTCAAGGAACTCTATAATAATCAAATAGGCATTTTAACTCCAGGAACTAATGATCTATGAAGTAATGCTTAAAAACTTTTAAGTAATATTTACTTCTATATTTTTCTACTAATGATTTAATTTAGAAAATAGAGAAAATCTGAAAAGAAGAAACTATTATGAATCTACATGCAGCAGCTTATATGATTGCAAATATCTGATTTTCTATGTTTAGAAATTTAAAATTGACTTGCATCATTCATGATGCTCTCCCTTAAATTTTTTATTATATATTAGACACATTTAAAGGGCTGTAGGTAAGGTGCATACAAGTTACAAAGCACATAATCAATGAACACCCATGATCCAACTTACAGATTCAAATGTTTCCAATCTGATTAAATTGTGTGCCCTCCCAAATTCCCCCAAGTGGTAACTACAAAAAATTTCTGTTCATTTCTTTGATTAAAAAGTTAAAAATATCCTTTGTATGTAATCTTAAACAATATTGTGATTTTAGTTTAGCTTATTTTAAGTCTTACAATAGTGTCACCTTTTCTCCTAAAAGATTATTATAATATTTTTGTTCGATCATACGTTTATAAGATTTATTCAAGTTATTACACATAACTGTATTTTAATTTTTCATTTATATATAATATTCTACTATGTGAATGTGCTATATTTTATCTATTCTCCTACTGATGAGCATTTAAGTTGTTTTAAGTTTTCTTTTTCTTTTTTGTTTATTTCAAACAAATTCTACCATGTCAATTTTTGTATTCATTTCCTGGTACATGTATGCAGAAATTTTTCTAAGTTACATATTTGTAGTGGACTGGGTCATAGGTATGTATATATAAAATACTTAATTGTTTTACAAGTCAGTGATATTCTATTAGCAATATATCATAAAAGTCTCAATTTCTTGACAACCGTAACGATGCCAATATTTTACAATATTGGTATTTTTCATTTCCTTGTGTTCATACAGATCTCACTTTGGCTTCCATTTTCATTTCATTAATTACTTTAGAATGTTTCATTGGTCACTTTTGCTTCCTTCTCTGTGACATATCTGTATAAGTGTCCCTTTGTCTATCATTTTGATTCCTTTTTCTTCTTGGCATGTTGCTGACATTATTGATTAGTAAGAGATGTTTTCTTTACTTTTACAGCTTTTACAGTATCATCTTAATTTGCTGACCAGAAGTTATTTCTGACTCCTTTCTCTCTTGCTGCCTCATAGTGCTGAAGCTTTGAAGCCAAATAGTCACTTTCCTTGGTCCCCTGCAGTTAGGAGTGGCTTTGTAACTCATTTCTGGGGAGACAGCATGGAGGCATAAGTCTTCTGTGAGTGCAGATTAGAAAACTTTTGCTTTCTTTATAAAACACTGCAGATGCACCGTTATAGTCCTACGCCATCCTTGCTTAGTCCATGTGAATGCAGATGTGCTTCTGGGAGCTTTAACAGCCAAACCAAAGAAACAGGAGAAAGGGCTGGGCAGTTTATGAAAATCCTGGCCATTCTTATGCCCATCCAACCCCAACTTTCTGGTTACATGATCTAAAAAATTTACTGATTTGCTTCAATACTGTAAATAGAACTTGCTGTTAATTAAAGCAGCAGTCCTGACTGATAGAGCATCTTTTATCTGCTTGTCTTCCAACAGCCATATCTAGCAGTGCCCCCAGAGTAATCAAGACATTCCATAGTCAATTTCATTAATTCAAAGTACAAAATTCTTAACCTGGCTCGAATGGCCTGACCACTGCCTTCCTCCTCACCCTCAAGGTACCTATTCCGTCTCTCATTCACTCAGCCTTACCTACTTGCCCCCTTTCATCACCATCCAAGGAAGTACTAAATTCTTTCCTACCTCATGACCTTCAAGCATACTGTCTTGTTGCCTGGATTCCCTTTCCTTTAACTTTTCTTACCTGTCTAAATGAATCCCACCTGTTATCTTCTCTTCATAAAGCAGATTGCAGTTTTCCCTGCTTGGTTTTGATTTCCACCGAAGGACATTCAGTCACTTTTCCTCTGAGTTTTAGACCCCTAGCTGAGCACAGCTGAGGGGTCAGTAAGCACTCAGAAGTGCCTTGTTAGATAAGGTGATTATCCTGTGTGCCAATATCTCTGTTTCAGTTCTCCTTAACTTCTCAAGCCTCAAGGTTTTGGCATCCAGATGAGTTAATAATTGCTACCTCTCAGAATAGCTTGAGGATTAAGCATGGTCCCTGTGAGTGTGCATGTGCATGCTTAGTTCCTGGGAATGTAGTTCAGGTCATTTGTCTCTGCTAAGTGGGAGGCTTATTCCTCGAAACAGCAAAGTTTCCTTCCAATTTCTGTTCTTCTGACTTTAAGAGTAATATTTGGTATAATTATTAGTGATAATTAGTATGTAACCAATATTTGCTGAGCCCATGCTCATGGACTTTATATGCCAAGTACTTTAAATATATTAAATGATTTATTATGATGATGTAGGCTTTATTATCATTCCCCTTTTAAATTTGGAAAACAAGGCTGCAAAAGCCAACTGCAAGCCTCTTGGGGTTCTCATCACCTGTGCACATACCCAATGGAACTCTGCTTGGTTCGTAACTATCTACCCCCAGTCTGCTACTTATGGGGGATGCTCTTTGTACTAGCTTCCCCTCCCCCTCTTTTAACCAAGAAGAGGCCAAGCAGAATAAAATGCACTGATATCAGTTTTTTTTTTTTTTTTTTTTTTTTTTTTTTTTTTTTTAGAAAAACAACTTCCAAAGACTGCTCTGAGGTCAATATAGATATTCATTCCAATCTTCTCTCCTCCTATATCTGCACAGACTCTGAAATGAAAATTGATGCTCAGGCTGGTGAATCTAAGGCAGGATCCTCAGCTGGAAAACAATGGCTGAGTCCTGCTTGGGCAGCATTCTTCTGAGGTCCAGAAAGTAGATTAAGGCACATGACAGATTTTATTCTAAAAGCTGAAAGCTGAGGCCCTTATCTTAACCAGAGCTCCTAACAGTCCATTACATGTCAGAGGTTAATAATGAAGGCTGGTTGAATTGCAGTCTGTGAACATCATGATAGGGCGAGATTTTATTTTAATGTTCAGGGTCCAATGTAGTTTACTTTGAATGCCACTCAACCAAGCATTCAAGGCTTTTCAATGTACCCCAACCTACCATTCCAGTTTCTGCTCTTACCACTCCACTTCTTGCACATCATTCTAACAGAGCACTGTTTCCTGGACATGCCCTGACATCTCTGTGCCTTTGTGAATGAGTTTTTTCTTTCTAGAATTCCCACAAACCACCCCCACCTCTTTCAAAAAACAGGCCAGTTCATCCTGTGCTTCTTGTCAGCCCAACTTCTCCGTTCAGCTGGTCCCAGAGGGGGCAATACGATGTGTCCACATCCACAAGCTAACAATATTCTAGACATGATTAGAGCAGTGTTTTCCAGCCTGTGGCATTGTGTGGCTGGTGGATAAAGTACAGACTTTGAATTGGGCACAGATCTCCATTTTGTCACATTCTGGTCATATGCCCTGGAGAAATTCATCTAAACATAAGCCTCATTTCTTCTTCTTCTTCTTTTGTGGTGCTGGCATTGAACCCAGGGCCTTGAACATGCTAGGCCAACACGCTACTGAGAATCTATATATCCAGTCCAGCTTCCATTCTTCTTGAAAGTGGGGACATTGTTTCTGCCTGTTTGGGCTGTTTGGAAGAATAAGGAAGATGACCTGCAAGGTGCCCAGTGCAGTGTTGGGTAAGTGGTCACTGCTGCCTCATTCTGGTCATTTAGGCTCTCAGTTATAATACGATGTCTTGTGACTGGCTCCCATGTAACACCCCACTTCTCTACCCAAATCCCTTGTCTTGTGACTGGCTCCCATGTAACACCCCACTTCTCCACCCAAATCCCTTAAGCTCTGGACCCAGGCTGTCAAGTTCAAATTCCAACCATAGTACTTAACAGTTTGAGTAATTTTGGAAAAATTACTTAACTCTCCTCACTTTCCTTATCTGGGAAATGGGGCTAATAATAACACACTCATGGGCATGCTATTTAAACCTTGGCACAGTGCCAGTCACAGAATACATTCTAACTGTTTCTGTGTTTGGTATTCACTATTTCTCTCCAGGGTCTTCAATGGTCCCAAACCCAAGGAAGTACCTATTTCATAGGTGTTGAATGAATGAATGTGCAGGCCCTGGTCCTTTTCTCCCTTTCCTGTATGCCGCAGAGTGTGGGCTCCTCTGGAGCAGGGGAAGGGGGCATGGTTTTTACTAGTGCACAGCACAGGGTCTGGCACTAGGCAGCACTGGGTCCATCTCATGGGGTGGAAGGGGAGGTTTTCAGCTGTGTGTCTGCTGTGGGGTCCCTGACATGACTGAGTTAGCATCTGCTGGCAGGACATTCTGCTCTGCCCGCCACTCAGCAACCTTGTGCTCCCACTCACTCAGATTCATTCAGCAGTGGATGACCCAGAGATGGAAACCTACTTCCTCTCTGGCATAACCAGGGCCCTCGCCATTATCTTTCTTGACTGGGTACAAGATTTACCTTGTTCTGCTGGCAGATTTATTTAGACTCTGCCCCATTTGGCCGGCAGAGAGAGGATTCCTTTCTTTTTTTGTGGGTCTAATCCCTTGAATCAATATTTGTTCCCACATCTTCTGTTTACAGACAGAAACTGCTAAGTTGACCTGGCATCTCTAAAGCAATGGACGAGGGTGGGCCAGGAGAAGGGGTCTGGAAGCCAGAGGAAGGACCTGTGCTGATGACATTTCAACAGGTCAGCACTATGCTTTCCAGAAAAATCAGTCACTTTCTTAGTGAATTTCTTTAACTACTTCGAAAACTTCCAAAAAGAGGTGGCGTGAGATGAGTGGAGGACACAGCCAATTAAAATTCAGTCCTGACCAACAAAGAGAAGTAGGCCATGGCTGGCTAACAGAGAGGCATTGATGGAGAGAGGTCCTGGATCCAGGAACTCCCACTCTTGATGCTTTTTGCTTCCCAAACAGGAGCACCTCCCCCCCAGGCATGGAGTCGTGCTGTCCACGTCTGGGTTTGTAAAGTCTGTACTGCTCTCCTGCGGAGCCCACAGCACAATCCGATTGGCTCCCTTTCCATTCTCCCTCTTCATTTCTATGGGACACAGACCACTTGCGTCCCTTCTCATCACGGAGTTTGCTTCCTGCTGCCAGATGTAGCAGCAAGGGCACATGGGCCGTGGGCAGGTTCTGAGTGAGCCAGGGACAGATGCCATTCCACAATACATTCATCCTTTGTGCCAACACGAGAGTCTTTCCCCAAGTCCTCTGCTGGCTGATCACTTCTTAAGTAGGATGAAAGGAGAAAGAAGAGCGGGAGAAGGGGGGTAGAGAGAGAGAGAGGAGGGAGGGAGAGAGAGGAAGGAAAGAAGAGAGAACAGGAGAGAAGGGGAGGAAGTGACGCCGTACGGGATTGGAAAGTTTGGACTTGGACTTTTGGACCAGATGGAGGCTGCTTCAGAGACTGCAAGCTCTTCTTCCATCTGTGTGTCCTTGAAAATGATGTAAAAGCAGAAACATGAGAACGCCAGGCCCTTGTAGAATAAGGACATTCTCTTAACAGCTAAGTCATTAAAATTCACACATGCATCCTGTGTTCTGGATGTATTACTGGACACACAGTCCTTTCATCTGGTGCATGATCTTGGGTCCGGCTCTTCTCTTGTACAACTGAACACACCATTGGCAGGTTTTAGTCTCAAATGCATCCCACAGAGGCCAGAGTTGACTGTATGGACTGGCTTCAAGTTTTCCATCCTTGAGTCACTTGCATTTTTTTGAAAAGACCTAATTCTTACTTTCTCTAGGTGTCACTTGGCCGCCACCACTCTAATACTATCATTGTCACCACAGTCAGGGATACCATGACTGACAGAAAGGCAGCAGTGCAGGTTTGTAGGGTTCATTTCACTAACTGAAGGCCTGTGGTGCATGGAGAGGAAAGTCCAGGGTGCTAAAAGGTCAAGTCAAAAAGTCATGAGACATCCATGGGGCCAAAAAATACAGGCTTTGCCAATAAGGGAGGACTTGAATCCCATTTTACTGATTCTGAAACTCTTTCCATAATTTCTGGAGTTCAAAAGACCAAGGCATCTTTAAAGGTCAGAGGTAAAACCGTTCACATTATAATGAGCCAAAGTCTGATGATGGGAGAAATAAGGGGTCACAACAACAACAAGTCCTTTTATTAACTAGCAGAGAAGTTTATTTGCCCTCGAGGGCCTTGGCCAGTTTCAACACTTGGCAACTCTTTCACTGGAGCTGACCCAAAGCCACCCATGCTGCGTTTTCCTCCTGTTACAGAAGGGGCGGGATGAAGATCACAGGCTTTCAAGTCTGAGGGGCCCATCATCTGCATGAAACTGGGCATATTAATTATGCCCTCTGAGCTTCATCTCACTTATAAAATGGCACAGTGCTACTTACTTCCTACGAACTCATAGGATTATTGTGAGATTTAAGTGGATATGTAAACTTATTAGCAAAATCTGACATATAAGGAACACTTAGACTAGTGGCTCTCAGCTCAGGGTGATTTCAGAGGACATTTGTCCATATCTGAGACATTATCATGACGGTGGAGGTGTAGGGAAGGGTAGATGCTGCTGGCATATAATGGGTAGAAATAAGGTAAATTACTAACCACTCTACAATGCACAGGATAGTTCTCTGCAGTGAGGAATTTTATGTCCTAAAATGTCAATAGCGCCATAGCTGAGAATAAAATGCTAGATAAATAGAGGGAAAATTTGAGAAAATAACTAGATAAATAGCTATTATTCATCAGATATTTTCCTATACATGTCCAATCTGATTAATAATGACAAAATTTTTATTTACAAAGACATTTATATTATCTAATTTGATTTTCTAAGGAAGCCGTTTGTAAGAATTATTAATCCAGTCTACATTTTATAGGCAGAGAAACTGAGGTTCAGAGACCTTGGGTTACACAGCTGGTGGGCAATGTGCCCAGGTCTAGGATAACATTCTCCGGTGTTCAATCCTTGTGCACTATGTGGATTCATGCAGCATGGTCAGACAGCTCCAAAGCTTAGTTTTAGCCCTTTAGTTACTATGCTCATGGGGGCAATGGAACAAACCAAGCTGATCTATGGAGAGCAGATATTAAAAGGATAACGTGAAATGATGCACACAGTAGGGCTTCACAAACCAGAGCTCTATTAACATCATCATAGCTTTCTCTGTATGACTGTCAGCAAACAGAAATCAACACATGATTTCTCAGCCATGAAACCCCTGGAGGCCAAGCAGGTCTCTTGTGCTGCTATGCTCCCCCACTGGAGCCTCCAGATCCACCAGGCCTGCCCATCCATGGTGGCTGTGTCCACTGAGTGATGCCACCTGTGAGGCACATCCTGTGTTGGTCACCAAGGCTGTTCAGGAGCCCTCAGTCCTTCTGGTGCCCAGCACCCTGGGGCTGGTGCCTTGACAACTGGGTCATAGCCATCTCATTACCTATTAGGAGGGTCACCTTTCTGACAGAAAGCCTTAACAATTCTTTATTAAAATGTTTTTAGTAGAAAAGACAAATTGCTGTATAGTTCTGACGTGCTCTACTTATGACATGAAACAGCATTCTTGTTTGTTTTGCTTGGGGATATTTAACTGCTAACTTTGGCCTATCATTGTGATGCATGGGTTTTCAGGTCAGACCTTCTATAACCTTTATGCATTCATTCATTCATTCATTCACTCACTCACTCCATTGTGTATTTGAATATCTACTGTAAACTTGGCACTCTGAGTGGATTATCAAAAAATGAAAGAATTATACTCAGTCCTTGATCCTAAGGATGTTTTTGACTAATTGGCAATGCAAAGGTGTCAAGTGGTAAGTGAAATAAAAGAGGTATATGGTGTCCCTGGTAACCAAAGCTTTGGCAGGTTGGAAACCAGCAGTGGTTGAGTCTCTCTAGTTGAGGCTGGGTTGTAGCTGGGCGGTGATAAGTAGCATAGTGGCAGAGGATGGGGCTGGGTTTTGTTAGAATACTCTGTGATCCGTGCATAGAGTAGCTGACCATCCATAGCTAAGTAAGCTAATGATACTCCAACCCAGAAGAAGGCTTCAATGCCAAGTTTTTGGCTCTGAGTGACATTAAGTGGTATTCACTTAACAGATAATATCTCAAAGGTGCTGAGAGGCTGAGTGTATTAGTGGAGAGTGGCAGAAAGAGAATTCATAACTCTGGCAGGGGAGGTGGGAGAAGTACCCAGAATACATGGTATTTACACCAGGCCTTAAGGGAAGGAAAGGAGTATGGGGGTTCTCTGAGCAAAGCAAAATGTGTTTCCTGGGAAGGGTGACGATTCTGCTAGAACACGGCATGTAAGCTTCTAGGGTAGGAAGTGAGGCTCCAGAGCACTATGGGGTCATTTGAATGCCAGGCTGTGGAATCCAAAGTCTCTCCAATAGGACTTGCTGGGCCCAGTGCTGATTTATACAGATGAGGGATATGATGGTATCTGCATGGTAGATACATTATTGTCAGAGCCCTGTTGGTTTGTAGGAGGACAGACTGACAGCTCAGAAACACCAGGCAAAGAGACAAGTCAGGTAGCTGCTCTATCCACCCAGGAGAGAGATTTTAAGGCAAGTGCCCCTTCTGAAGGCCCACAAAAACCATTCTTCCAGTTAGAAGAACCAGAAATATTTATTAAGTAAGTAAATAACAGGAGAAAGGCCAAGGATCAGTGAGTTTCTGAAACAAAAATTTAAAAGGCAAAACTAAGATATGTTAAATATTTGAGTAACTGGTAGAATTTGAAGTGCATATACTTCATGGAATAAATTTATGAAGACATCAAAAACAGTGAAGTATAGAAAAAGGGTCAACTTCTAGTACAAGGTGCACTGAAAAAGTCATCTGTAAACTTGCCACGACACTACTGTTTGCTGTCACTCCTTCTCACATGTGATGCAGGGGGTTAGTGATTTGACTTGTCCTTTCAGTAAAAAAAAAAAAAAAATCACAATTCCTGTTTATAAAACCCCTATCCTTCATCATGCATAATGCTTAAGGGAACACATATACTATCTCAGTTAACCTCACCAATGATTGCAAAGGATGCTATTTTAAGCCTGATGTTCCTCAAGGTTTAAGGATTTTTCCAGGGTCCCAGAGTGGTAGGTGTAGAAATGGGAGGTGAACCACAGTGTAAGGGTCTCCAAAATCCCTGCCTCAGTGCATCTAGGTGGGTACAGCATCTCCCTCACTGCAAGGAGAGATAAGCTTACAAGCTGCTAAACGGCCTTCCTTTCTGTGCACTGATTCAGTATCTTTAAAAACCTGAGGTGGAGGGAAAATAAAATAATTTTGGTGAGAAAGGAAATGGTGAGAAAGGGGTAAAGGAGAATAAAATTTCTACTTCCAACTTTTACTTCAGCCTTTTGTAAATGTGTAAATCCAAATCTTCTTTGGATCTGAGGTTTCTTTTCAGTAAAATAAAATAGATGAACTAAATCATATGTAAGACACATTTAACATTCCTGGGATTCTGTACCCTAAGCTGAGCCTATTACGTGGTAGGAGCAAGACTGTGAAAGGTAATGGCTTTCAATTTTTTTTAGCAAAGTGTAAAGATAAAACAAGAAATCATGGTATTCAGTTTCAGAGGAGAAGAGAAATGTTATAAACCTTGTAATGTTCCCAGATTTAGGAAATAAAAATATAGAGTATTCAGTTAAATTTGAAATGCAGGTAAGCAATAAATATTTCCTTAGTAAATTATGTCCCCATGCATGGGATGTAGTTATACTAAAGATTATTCATGGTTTATGTAAACTCCAAATTTAACTGGGCATCGTGAATGGTATTCAGGAACACTGAATCTTGACAAAGTCAAAATAACAGCACAGTTGGTTCAAGTCAGAAGGCAGGGTGAAGAAAGGGTAGGGAGTGGTTTCCTTATCTCACAGAATGCCAAATGACCCATTCCTTCTAAACTAAGAGTTAAAGAGAGTTTTAAGTTTAGTATTTGTAGTAATAAAGTCCAGGAAAACAGGACAGGGAAATAGAGCAACAATAAAAACCCCGCTAGAGCGGAAAGACAGGAGGGAGGTGACACAAGTATAAGAAATTCCTCTTTCACCAAAGGTGCCCAAGGTGCAATCTGCAGTAGACAATCATGAAGCAAAGACATAAAGACATAATTATGCTGCAGAGTGGGACAAATATCATGAGAGTAAAGATGAAACAAGTAAAAACTATTTTCTCTGGATAGTGGGGTTTGAAAAGTATGTAAAGAAAGGGACAGTTGTTCTCTATTTTATTCCCCACTCATTATATTTTAAAATTTTATGCCATGTATGCAGTTAGTTAAAAAATACAGTAATTATGTTAATCATCATTACTGCCAACCATCATCCAGCAAATTATAAGATTTATGGTCACATATATTCTCATGTTCTCATACTGCAGGCTTATTTTATTTGCCTCTAGCAACTTCATTTGGTATAAAAATATTAACAATCAGACTTACAAACTCAAAGGATGCACAAATATTTGCTGTTGCCTTGCCATGTATCGTAAAAATATTTCCATGTTGTTTTAATAGAAAAGGGATAAAACCTTCATATAAATAAACATGATTCATTTAATTTAAAACAAATATTTGAGAGGCACTCTCCTAACATGCCTTTAATTGTGAGTTGCTATGCATGATCCTGAACATATACTTGCAAATGAATTGTGCTTTCATAAGCAGAAAAGGACTATCCAGAGCAAAGTTTGGTTGATTTGCTCAGGGCTGGATTAATCTAAGAAATACATGGATTTTCACTGGTACTTGCATTCATTTGGAAGGGAAGCATGAAAGTTCTATCAGGGCCCGAGAAAAAGCCAAGCAATCAGAAGTCATTGGATACTAAGGACTGATCTTGTGTGCATGGGCTTATGCATGCACATGTATGACATGTGTGTTTACATGCACATGTGATAGAGTGTGATTGGCAGGCAGGTGTGGGGACTATAGGAAGTTGCTGATTCCAATGTGAAGTCCCATTAGGAGAAGGCTTAAGTTCTCCAGAGACTCTCAGCTGCATCCTGTAATTTATGATGCTTCTGCCTGACACAGTTCTCATGCAGTAGTATAGCTTGCAGACCCTACTGGCTCACTTCAGACCCATCTTTATAGTCCTTGGATTCTGTGGTCTTCACTGGTTTGCTGTAGTTCTTTAAAATAAACTTTATAATGAGTTAAAGTGCATTACACTTATAATGGCATTAGAGGTCCTTGACAAATAGCCACACCTCTTTCCAGGGCAATACTGTGCAGAGACTTTGGAGGGAGACCCACAACAACCACTTTTTTAAAAAATATAGTTCTTCTTATCACTTTGCCCTGCCATGAAATCAAATCCTTACTTTTGCCCAAAGTCTACCTCTTCCAGAAAGATCTGCTCCCCCCCAACATCAGCTCTGATATCTCACTGTTGCCTCATTCCAGAATTGTTCTGAGGAGTCAGATGATAATGGAACCTTATGATTGGGTTAAAAATGAATTATTTGTAATAATTATTTATAACAAGGGCTCTCTGATTCCTGGGCAAAAGTGGTAAGGAATTATATGTAAAAGTAACAAAACAACAACAACAACAACAACAAGAAGCCCTGGAAACATTCACTATGATTACAATTTCCAGTTTTTTGAGTACCTACTGCAGGTATTCTAGGAGTTTTATAATTACCACCTTATAAAATTCTCAGCATAGGATGGAACATTATTACTTGTCATTTCAACAGGAGGAAAATAAGGCATAGAACAATTAAGCAATAGACTAGAATCATAGACAAAGAAGCTTCAAAGCCACAATTTGGATCCTTGTTAGTTTTGATGTGAACTCCATGATCTGAACTAGTTCATGGAATAGCCTCTCTCAGGTTAAGTTAAAAAGCTAAAAGAGAAAGCGACATCAATAGCAGCAATAGCTTCCAAATAAGCACCAGCAGATTGTACGTGTAGTCCATGTTAGCAATTGAAAATCACATGCCTAGACTCCTTCTCTAGGAGGTCATCCCTCCACATAGAAGTTTGAAGGCATATATAAACATGCACTAAATATGGTGTGCAGCTCCACATGATGGCATATTGCTGCATATGACAGTGGGGATAAAACAGAGGAAAGCACCGACTGAGAAGGAGCTTGTGAATTTCTACAGACCTGTGCAACTTCTGAGCAGCAACCAGTCTTGGGATGCAACCCAGTGTGCTCCCTGGACCACGCTGCACCAAGCAGCAAATGAAGCCAGCCAGACACACTGTGGATGCCTGCGGCTATGGGGACTCCAGGGAGGTTGTAGCCACCCAAGAGAGTCTTCTGATTACAGTGGGGGACTAAACGCACAAAACTGCTTCTGTGGTGTTCAACTGGCATCATTTATTCTGCAGAGAACCTGTCTCTTGAGATGTCCAGTTTAGAAATGCCAGGCCTCATTTCTGCCCCAGCAAAAGTGGACAGCCTGCTTCTGACTAGACCAGCACACAGCTCAAGTTTAAGGCTGCTCCTCGAGGTGTGGCTGTTCTTGCTTTTTCTTCTTTGATTAACTTTTAACTTTCTTTTCTTTCCTTCTGTTTTTTTTTTCTCCCATGGTACTCTTAGATCCTATTGCAATGGCCTCTGTTTTATCGTGTTTCCTATCTCTAGCTCTCTGTGTCCTAACCCCACCTACATTTCTTCTTTTCTTCTTTAGCAAGCACCGAATTTTCTATACCCAAAACACTGGGGACATAGAAGATGAAGGACTACTTCTCAAATACCTAAGATCATATCACATTGGGGGAAAAAACATGTACATAACTATAATAGAAGATAAAAGTTACATGTCATTCTTAAAGTGTTTATTAATATGAGAAATAATTTTTAAATCCCCTCCTGTGGCCAAGAACCCTGCTAGACCTAATTCTACGGGAATTTAAATAAGGGAGTACTTCCTTCTGGCTAGTCACTGGCATCCAGAGGATGGTATCAGGGAGGTCAGGAAGGCAATTAGGGAGGAGAGAACATTCATGGAACACTCAATAAATACTAGGCTGTTGTAAGAAAGTTCTATGCCTTTGTATGTCCTATCTTGGCTAATAAAATTGAAAATTTTGCTGATATTTCCAGCCTTTCAGGAAAGTACCCACTACCCATTCCTTTACCAGGTGTTTTTCATGGACACAGGTACCATCATGCCTCTCTCTCTTAAACACACACACACACACACACACACACACACACACACACCATCTCTTCTTCTCTCTTTCCTCCTGTTTTCCTTCCCTTCTTTCCCTTCTAACTCCCTCTCTTCTCCTTCCTTTTCTCATCTGTTTAGTTCAACTCCTTCTAGGAGTCTTGTTTTCCATGAGTAACAGCACAAAGTGCTATTGACCTCAGCACGCTTAGTAGTTAGACAAAGCGGAATGTTAGTTAAAGAACTGTGTTAGACCATGATCTTGATTGCACATAAACATACTGTCAGAGGATAAGCATGAAAAGAAAGGACTGGGGAGTGTTGTGTTTATCTCTGAGCAATGGTATTTTCTTGAAATTTATCTATCTTTATTTGGATTTACTCAGTATCTTACAAGGAGCATATATTTAGAAAAAAACAGAGTCCTTCGAAAAGGATGGTTGATGCCTCTTGTGAAACACTGTAGCTGGAAAAGTGCTGGAGGAGTGGTGCAGAGCCTGGGAAAGCAACCGGATGGAGCTGACTCATCACCCTAATGGATAGTTGACAAGTCCTCTGATTGTCACTGATATGTTTAAAGTGAACGTTTTGATGACATAAGTGTAAGTGAAAAAGTTAAATCAACAGGCTGAAGATATTTTTTTAGGGTGTTAGGGATGAAACATGAAAGAAAGTGAGGGTTTGGCAAAACCCATGCTTTGGTGGTGCCAAGCCCCAAATGATCAAAAACTGCTTCCAGATGTGGATGAAACCTCAAATGGAGGTTGCACACAGGCCACTGGGACAGTCTGAACTTGGCAGGCCCAGGACAGGCAGAGATAGAAGGTATGTGCCTTGGCTGAGCTGATGGGGAAGCTCTGTGGAGCTGGGCTGTGTACCCTCTTCAGCATTTGCAGTTGCTGCCACTGGTAATTTGTCCTATCACGGGCTCAGCTGTCTTCAGAGAGGCGTTTTCCAACTCATCATCTGGTAGGCATTTGAACAAGTCAGGCTGTCGGGACGTTCATCCAGTCATTGAGCTAATGTCTGTGGAGTACCTGCTATGTGTCACGCACCAGACTGGACGCTGGGATTATAGCATTCATAAAGCACCCAAATTCCTGCCTTGTGATGCTTACATTACTCTAGGGGCTGCAGGGTAGCCTGGAGTGTCTGCCAATCCTGACTGACTGCTTTTGGAAAAGTTTCTAGATTTGTCTCATCCTTACAATTGTATGACTGCCTTAGTTTCCCACTTAGTACTAGTTCCTGGAAGAAGCCGGACAGAGTCTTGGAAAACAAACTTGGTTGCACCCTCATCTTCCAGTCTCGCTCTTGAAGAATTATCTCCCGAGGAATCTGAACTTGCTGCTCCTCTGAAATATCTAGAGTTTGGCTGAGATAAACGGTTAACCAGAACAACTTCTCTGCTAGCTACTCAGCTTGTAATAGTAGCTACCACTTATTGATCCTTACCAGGTGCCAGAAGTGTCTGCCTTTTCTTTCATTGTCTTCTTTGCTACCATGATAGATGTGAGGGTTCTGGCTTCTGTATTGCCACGTGAACTCCCTCCAAATCCTACCTGCCCACAGTAAGACTGAAAACTATGCACCAAATATAAAAACCAAAAATTGTTTAATTTTATCTGAAGGCACTGGAGAGTGACAAAGGGGGGCAAATTTTGGAGGGAAATAAAAATTCAGAAGGGAGTAGCATTGAGTGTTTTTCATTTTTACGTCTTTGAACCTGAGGACAAACCACACTGGTGTTTTGCACAGAGGGAGGGTGAACCTCTGAGACAAACCCACAGTCTTTCCTGCCTCAAGTCACAGTTTAGGGCAATCACAACCACAGAAAAATCCTGGAAAAGAGACAGATCCCAATTCTGCTTATAAACTCTGCCCAAGTCTTCAGCTTACTCCTGCATGTGCAGAGCAAACTGAAAGCAGGCTGCTCCTGAGGTAGAAGACCAGTAATGTATTGTCAGAGTGAGAGCCTGCAGGGAGTCTAACTGCATGTGCACATCAGTCTTAAGTGTGCCCTTTGCTAATCTAACATGCAGCATGCAGTTATTGAATCAAACACGAATGTAGGCATCACTGTGATGGTATTGTGTAGATATGATAAACGCCTACCATGGGTTGACCTTAAAGGACATTATCCTCCATATATGGGTGGGCCTCATTCAATCAGTTGAAGGTTTTAAGAGGGGGGAAAAACGAACAAACAAACAAAAAAAAACTGTGTGCAGTTTCCTGGAGAAGAAGTAATTCTGCCTAAAGTCTGCAATAGCAAATCATATTGGAGTTTCCAATCTCCAGCCTGGTCTATAGATTTCAAATTTGACAGTACTATAATCATGAGTCATTAAAATAAATCTTTTATTATAATGTTTGTATGTATAGGACACAATGATACAATATATATAACTATATTATATAATACATAATACGAAATTCTGTGTGTATATATATATATATATATATATATATATATATATATATATATATTTTCTATTGGTTCTCTTGTGAATAATCCTGACATGTCATATTTTGGAATATCCAGATATGCAAAAGCAATTTCCTGCTAAGGAAAAAAAAACAATATTCTTCAGGGCTATTACAGAATCTAGAGGCTCCACAACATAATATTAATAACATAATATTAACGTCCAACATAAGATCCCAAATTACTTCATGTACAAAGATGAGGAAATGGTAACCAAGTGGCCAGAGAAAGATAACCAACCAGAGGGACCCTATAATCCTGTGAGTGTGGGAATGAGTAGAATGGGCTTTAATGCTGCTGTAATGACTTACAAGTAAAGGAGAACATGCTGAGCTGAATAAAAATGCACAAAATCTCAACAAAGAAAGAAAAAAAAATTGTTAAAATGAACCGAATGAAAATTAAAAGTTGAAAATACATAATACTTGAGATAAAAATTCACTGGATAGGCCTAATAGCAGAAAGAGGTGCCAGAGAAAAAAGAATGTAGATACTGTACAAACTGAAAGGTCAGAGTGGAAATGATATTGGACCCATGAAAGGAGACTTAAGACTTCTGGGGTAACAGAAAGGTCTCCTTCTGAATGTGGAGAGAGGGGCAGTGGGGCTGCTTAAAGAAGTGTTGGCTGAAATTCCTAAACTCTGGTGAAAACACAGATGATGCCTAGTTCCCGAACTCAGAGAACGCCAACCAGGGTAAATACAAGAGAAAATCATATCCAGGGAAATCATGGCCAAACTGCCAAAAACCAAAAATATTGAGAAACTTTTACACCATATAGAGAAAAATGGCATATCCTACAAAGGGCACCACAAATTTGAAATCTTGCAAACTTCTTGTCCTTAGCTCAGTGGAATCCAGAAAGTGATGCACATATATTTATGGTGGTAAAATTAAAAATAAGTAATAGAGTAAAGATATTCAATGATACTTTCTTTCAAGAATAAAAATGAAATTTTAAAGATAAAACAAAATTAAGAAATCTAAGAAAATTTATTGTCAGAAGACTTGCATTACATGAAATAATAAAGAAAGTACTTTGGGCTGAAGAAATATGATACCAGAGGCTAACAATAATCCTTAGGAGGGAATATGCAAACTGTAAGTATCTGGGTAAGTATAGGAAGTTCAAATTTTTTCTTTCTTTAAAATAAAGCAAGCATTACTGTCTTATGGGGGCTGTAATATTGGTGGTTGTTATAACATGGCAAAACTATAAAAAAGGAAGATGAGTGGTAATAAACAAACATTGGTGTTGCAAGGTTTCCACACCTTATGAAAAATATTGCATGGTAAATTCTAAGTAGAGAGAAAGATTAAGGCCATATATTTTAATTCTGTGAGTATCTTCACATACAAAAAATATTCAAAAAGACATCATTTTAAAGCCATTAGACAAAAGAAAATTGAATTTTAAAATGTTTTAAAAATTTCTAGATAGGCAGTGAAGAAGACAGAAAGAAAGAAGTGAAAACAGAGGTAAAAACAGAAAACAAATAATTAACTAGTAGACCTAAAATCAACCATATTGATAATTACAATAAATATGAATGGACTAAACATTTCAACTCACAATCAGAAGTTAACAGAACGGATAAAACCAACACAATAACCAAAGCAACTACATGTACTGACTTAAAGGAGGAGAAGAAAGTAAGTAGATAAAAAAAATCATGCACACAGAGAACATAAACAGCTTAATTATCCGATTTAATACCAAACTGACCCTTTTGCTAGTAATCACTTTCATTGTTTTCATCTCCAAATCCATCCTCCTATGGGTGGCTTCCTGGTACTGAAGGTAGACCCTTAAGAATTTCAGTGCTGTGTTTGCTAAATTGTGTCAGTAGAGGGCGCTGCAGGGACACTGCAGGAGGGAAGGGCTTTTGTTCTTGGTTTGGTGCATTGTCTTTTGTTGGGTGATATGGGGTGGCCAGCTGTGTGAGTGCAGGACATCTATTGGTGCTCACTCCCACTGAGTCTCATGGACCACTTCCAGGCAAGTTTGTGTTGGCATCCCAGCTGACCCTCCAGTGACCTTGGCAGGAACCTCCCTATGGAGTGTCAGCAGTGCCCTGGCCACACCTTGTGGAAAGTTTGGTGGTGCCTCTGAAGATGGCTTTCTAGTGAGTCCCAGAAGTGAGGTAGTGTCCTAGTGATGTCAGCAGTAACTTAGGGTGCTGTTTCCTGCTTGCCATTTCCAGCATTTGGAGATTCCCTGCCTTCTAATGTGCCAAACTCATTCCCTGGGTTCCAAGGTCACAGCATCACACATAGGGTCCTCTTCAAAAATGTGTTTCTTCCTGGGTTACTACCTCTCAACCCAGGGGTAGTGGCTGCTCCTAGATCTGCTATGCTTTCTTCTAGAGTTTTTTTTTTTTTTTTTTTTTTTTTTTTTTTTTTTACTGTGTGTGTGCTACCAGGAATCGAACTCAGGGGACTCCACCACTTAGCCACATCCCCAGCCCTATTTTGTATTTTATTTAGAGACAGGGTCTCACTGAGTTACTAAGAACCTCACCTTTGCTGAGGCTGGCTTTGAACTTGAGATTCTCCTATCTCAGCCTTCCAAGCCGCTGGGATTACAGGTGTGCTTTACTCTTTGCCTCTTAGTAACAGATCCCCTGTTATGCAATGGAAAATTCTTTATATTAAATTTGCCCTGTTCAAATTCTACATAATTTCTAAACCCTGACAGACATAGATCCCAAGGCAATGAATTTTGTTGGGGGGGGGATAGTAAGCACTTTTTAATGACAGAAGTATACTCACCAGCAAGATGTAGAACAAAATTAAAGGAAAAAATAGATAACTGTTGTCATAGCTGGAGACATCAACACCCTTCTTTCAGTAACAAGGAAAGAAAAGCCAAGATATGAATTTTATGAACCACACTATCAGCCATGTTGAACCAATTGATATTAATAAAATACTACATTCTAACTACAAAACACTCATTCTTTTCATGTGTACCTGTTCATTAAAATAGACCATGTTTTGAGACACAGTTAAAAAACAATTAAACTGAAAGTGGCTGAAATCACATAGAGTATGCTCTCTGACATCAATGGAATTAAATTGAAGTCAATAGGAATAAAATACTTTGAAATATCTTAACAATTACTGATAAACTATATAACACATGGATCAAAATAGAAGTCATAGGGAGAAATTAGAAGCTATTTTGATCTGAATGGTAATAAAAATTCAACATATCAGATTTGTAGGGTGGAACTAAAGCAATATTTACAGGGACTTGTCACTTTAAATAAATAAAAAAATGGTTAAAAAATGACATTCTTTGGTTGTATCTTAAGAAGCCACCAAAGAACAGCAAAGTAAATACAAAGTTAGTAGAAAAAAAAATTTCGAATAAAGGAAAGATGAAATTGTCAAATAATGAAGAATATTAGCAAAGCTTAAAGTTGGTTCTTTGAAAAGATTGAAAAATAGTAAAACTCTAGCTAAACTGATCAAAAACAGTGAGCAAATACAAAGTACTGATATCAGGCATAGAAGAGGGATTATTACTGCAGATTATATTGCACGGGTTCTGTGTTTAGGATTGGGGTCTCTGATAAACTTCATGACTGCGGCATGCTTAGTGGCTAGGAAGCTTTTGTGCAAAGGCACAGATATCCTGGTGCTAGGGAGTTTCTGTGCAGACACAGAATGCCTGGCTGCTAGGAAACTTCTGCGTAAAGACACAGGATGCCTGGCTGCTGTAGCAATGTCCTACTCGAGGAAGCTCTGTGTTAGAGTCTTATCAGCTTCAACCTTCATCTCAGTCACCACAGCTCCTGGGAATATGGGGACTCTCTTGTTAGAAAACAACAAGGTTGCACTGAACCTAAACTTATCCACTTAACAGTAACTTTATTCAATGGGCTTTCTTGAGAGCTACACAACGCTTCTAACATTGCACATTGCAATGAGTATGTAACTGAGGAATAAGCTTCATGATGTTGCTAAGTCTGCAACATGCCTACTAATACAATGAACAGTATGTACTAATGATGCCAATGACCTAAAGGAACCTATTGATATAAATAAAGCTTGGCAGCTTGGCCTCTCTGCCATTCTGCCATCTTTCTTTCCTTCCTCTGCATCTTGTCTCTGTGTCTCCCTTGTTATTTTTCCTTACACTATATAGACATTTATATTACAAGAGAGGAAAATATCAATAACCTCATGCCACATATTCAACAAATTACAAATTCAACAAATTCCATGGAAAATACAACAATTGTCAAAACTGACACAAGACATGTATAACTAATTAGAACAAATTAGAAAAAAAAACTGACACAGTGGGGGGGGGAGAAAATCTGAATAGCACTATGTCTAATAAGAAATTGAATCATTATCAAATTTTCCTACACAGAAGACTCCAGACCTGAAAGATTTTGCTGGTGAATTCTATTATTAGTCTAAGAATAAACAAAACCCTATCAGATATTGAAGGAAGAGATTAAATCAATCAAATTATTTCAGAAAATAGAGAAGAAAAAATTTCCCAACTCATTTTATGAATACTGCATAACCAAAACACCAAAACCTGAAACACACTTTTGAAAAGTAGGATAATCTCCATATGGTCATACATGCAAAAGTACTTAAGATTAGCAAAATAAAACTATATGAAAAAGCATACTTCATTGTGATCAAGTGAGTTTTTCTGTTTTTTTGGGGGGAGAGGGTACCAGATATTGAACTCAGGGACACTCAACCCCTGAGCCACATCCCCAGCCTTATTTTGTATTTTATTTAGATACAGGGTCTCACTGAGTTGCTTAGTGCTTCACTTTCGCTGAGGCTGGCTTTCAACTTGAAATCCTCCTGCTTCAGCCTCCCAAGTTGCTGGGATTACATGCATGCGCCACCTCGCCTGGCCTCAAGTAGGTTTTACTCCTACCATGGGAGATTGTTTTATCATTCAAAAATTAATTTTTATATTAACAAAATATAGAAAATCATATGATCATTCAAAGGATGCAGAAATTTTCAAAATTCAATACCCATTTATGTCAAAACAAATTCCCAGAAACTTAGGATCAGATGAAATTTCTATAACTAGATAAAGGACTCCTTCAGAAATCCTACAACAAATGTCATACCTACTGTTGAACTAAGGAACACTTTACTTTGGATGACAAGGCAAAGAAGAAGCAAAAAAAAAAAAAAAAAAAAGAACAGGATATCAGATTGAAGTAAAACCATTTCTAAAGTTTATACAATCATTTATGTAGAAAAATCCATATTTTAGACCTAACAAGTAAGTTTATTAAGATAGTAGGGTTCAATATTAATGTGCAAAAATCACTTGTAGTTCTACATTTTAGTAGTAAATATGTAAATATTTTAGTAACAAAAAACAGCACGGTATTGGCACCAAAACAGACTGGTAGACCAATGGTACAGAATAGAGGACACAGAGACTAACCCACACAATTACAATTATCTTATATTAGACAAAGGTGCCAAGAATATGCATTGGAGAAAAGATAGCCTCTTCAACAAATAGTGCTGGGAAAACTGGAAATCCATATGCGACAAAATGAAATTAAACCCCTATCTCTCACCATGCACAAAACTCAACTCAAAATGGATCAAGAACCTAGGAATTAAACCAGAGACTCTGCATCTAATAGAAGAAAAAGTAGGCCCTAATCTTCATCATGTGGGATTAGGCCCCTACTTCCTTAATAAGACTCCTATAGTGCAAGAATTAAAACCAAGAATCAATAAATGGGATGGATTCAAGCTAAAAGTTTCTTCTCAGCAAAAGAAACAATCTCTGAGGTGAATAGAGAGCCTACATCTTGGAGCAAATTTTTACTCCTCACACATCAGATAAAGCACTGATCTCTAGGGTATATAAAGAACTCAAAAAGCTAAACACCAAAAAACCCAAATAACCCAATCAATAAATGGGCCAAGGACCTGAATAGACACTTTTTAGAAGAGGATATACAATCAATAACAAACATATGAAAAAATGTCCATCATCTCTAGCAATTAGAGAAATGCAAATCAAAACTACTCTAAGATATCATCTCACTCCAGTCAGAATGGCAGCTATTATGAAGACAAGCAACAATAAGTGTTGGTGAGGATGAGGGAAAAAAAGTACACTCATACATTGCTGGTGGGACTGCAAATTAGTGCAGCCAATATGGAAAGCAGTGTGGAGATTCCTTGGAAAACTGGGAATGGAACCACCATTTGACCCAGCTATCCCTCTCCCTGGTCTATACTCAAAGGACTTAAAAACAGCATACTACAGGGACACAGCCACATCAATATTTATAGCAGTACAACTCACAATAGCTAAACTCTGGAACCAACCTAGACACCCTTCAGTAGATGAATGGATAAAAAAAAGTATGGCATATATACACAATGGAATATTACTCAGCAGGAAAAGAGAAAAAAATCATGGCATTTGCAGGTAAATGGATGAAGTTGGAGAAAGTAATGCTAAATGAAGTTAGCCAATCCCCAAAAATCAAATCCTGAATGTTTTCTCTGATATAAGGAGACTTATTCATAGTGGGGTAGGATGGGGAAGCATGGGAGAAATAGACAAACTCCAGATAGAGCAGAGAGTTGGGAGGGAAAGGGAGGGGGCAGGGGTTAGCAAGGATGGTGGAATGTGATGGACATCATTATCCAAAGTACATGTATAAAGACATGAACTGGTGTGAACATACTTATATACAACCAGAGATATGAAAAATTGTACTTTATATGTCTAATAAGAATTGTAATGCATTCTGCTATTATTTATTTTAAAAACAATTAAAAATAAAAAATAAATATTTTATTTGTAATACTGTTATAAAACAAAATTATTTGGAATAAATGTGACAAAAGGTTGAAAATCTCTATATTGAAAGTATAAAACATTACTGAGTGAAATTAAAATAGATTTAAATAAATGGACCAAGTTCAATTTCTTAAGAAATCGACTCATTTTAAATTGATCTAAAGATTTAACACAATCAAAGTCTCAGGAGGAATTTTTTTTATATGCTATTTTTTTGTGGGGACGTACTGAGGATTAAACGCAGGGGTGCTTAACTACTGAGCCACATCACCAGCACTTTTTATTTTGTATTTAGAGACAGGGTATCACTAAGTTGCTTAGAGTCTCACCAAATTGCTGAGGCTGCCTTTGAACTCCCTATCCTCCTGCCTCAGCCTTCCAAACTGCTGGGATTGCAGGCATACACTCTGACTCCCTACAACAAGCTATTCTTAAATATGTGTGAAAATGCAAGAAGATATAAAGAAATCCTGAATGCAAAGTTGGAGTACAACACTGCTAGATTTCAAGACTTACTAGCAAGCTATGAATATTCAAGACAGTGTACTCTTGACACAAAGATCAAGAAAGAGCTCCACAGTATAGAACAGAGGGGTAGAAATAGAATTCTACTTATGCAGTTTTTTTTTCAGGTAAGACATTAAATGTTGAGAGCCACAGCTGAAGGGGCCCCAGCAAACTTTCAGACTGCCAGCTGATGATTGGCTCACAGCGCCCCAGCAACATCTAGCTGATTTGCTCCTCTGTGGTGATGCTCATTGGGCTGTTTCCCTGCCCTTTCAGACGTGGGAGCTGCTCATTGGGGGACTTTTTGGCTCCGCCCACGCGACCCAGCCAATCGGCCTCAAGAGCAGGAGGATTGTGGGAGGTGGAGAGGCTTGTGGTGGAGAGAGAGGCTTGTGGGAAGCCGGTGGTGGCAGTTGGGCTCTGAGGGTTTTTCCTGAGGAGCGGTTTTGTTTTGCATGTGTGGTTCTAAAAATAAAGTTAGTTTCTTTTGACAAGTGGCTCCTGAATTGTGCCCAGCCAGACTGCGGCACAATAGGGGATTTTTTTTTCATTATTATGGTAAAATACACATAGATAAAATTTACTATTGACCATTTAAAATGGTAGTTCAAGAATTATCCATCCTCATAATTATCTTCATCTCACAAATGAAAACTCTATATCCACTAAACCATACCTTCCCCTATCCCCTCCCCTTAGTCCCTGGCAAACCACTGTTCTGCTTTTGTCTCTGATTCTGAGAACTCCAAGTGCCTCATAGAAGTGTAATCCTACAGTACTCATCTTTTGTCATTGGCTTATTCCACTTAGCACAATGTCATCAAGCTCCATCCATGTTGTAGTTTGTGGCAGAATCTCCTTCCTTTTTAAGGCGGAATACTATTCCACTGTATAAACCCCACTTTGCGTATCCATTCACCAGCTGTTGGGCTCTTGGATTGATTGCGATTGCACATTTTAACTAATATGAATAATGCTGTTATTTATTCTAATTGTACAAATACCTCTTTGCAACCATGTTTGATTTTTTTTGAGTATATACTCAGAAGTGGAATTATGGCTCATATGGTAATCCTATTGCATAATTTTTTTGAGGAACTTCCATATGGCTGTACTATTTTACATTTCCACTGATAGGGTTCCAATTTTTCTACTTCTTCCTCAACCAACACTTGTCATTTTCTTTCCTTCCTTTCTTTTGTTAGTAATCAAAAGGGAAATTGATTTAAATAAATGTGCTAATATAACCAAATATCTGTACCAAACAAGAAAACATGACAATCAACATTTACCTTTCACAATATATAATATTTAGTATAGAAGAAAGATCATATGATTTTTCATTCAAGGAATGAAATGATTTATTCAAGTGAATCATGGAACTTCTCTGTGAGTACCCATATTCATCTGACTAGTAAAGCTTAGTACCAAATCAAGACTTCAGTAGCAAATGGTAAATCAGACTTGGAGGCCACCTGTCTCCCTCTTCTATCCTGTGTAGTTTGTAGACCTTAGGGTCTCATCTTTGAGTTCTGTCTAATCACCTTCTTCATTGCTGAGCCACCAGGGCCCAGGAACATCTGGTCCAGCAGACACGCTGCAAATCTTTGAGGGCTGATTAAAGCCTAAACCCCTGATGGAGCCCTCCCACAATATGCTGCACCCACCTTGTGTTCAACGTGCTTCTTTGGCCTCCTCTGAAAGGAGCATGGTTTTCAAGTCTTATTCATAGAAATCATGATCAAATTATCAAAGAGAAAGAAAAAGTCATTAAACACTTGTACACTGGAACAAAAGTCATTTTTTTTTAACCTGAAGAGCCCCAAAGACATATTAATTAAAAATAAAATAAAATAATTTGGTTTAAAATTATCATAATTTTTCCTCTGATTCTATTTGAGACAGTTATAAAATATCCAATTTTCTTATCTTTAAAATTAAGCGATGTGATGTGTGTGTCATCAAATTTTATCTAAGATGTGCTATAGTTAGTGGTGAGAGAGGACGTGAAGGAGCTAGCCTGGCTGATGAACTAGAGAAAAGTGCGGACAGAAGAGTAGGGGGAGAGAGGAAGGCAAAGGGCAAGGAGGCATTCAGGAGACAGAGCCTGCCTAGGGCTGTTTTGTAGCCTCTAGATGGCCAGATTCTGCCCTGGAGGGGCCTGCTTCTTCCTTAGGTGGGGTTGCATGATGCTCCCAAGGTGATCCCATTCCCATAAATATGATGTCCTACGTTTAAAGATCTAGTCTCAGGTTAGACAAAAACCTTTGTTTTGTGGACATAGTGGAGAGCCTGACATCACTAAAAATAACATTGCAAAATACTGAGGAGAATCTCAGAAAAAAAAAAAGGAGAAAACACCATCTAGCCACCAGAACCACTGACCCTATGTCTGCTAAGCCTGGGCCCTCAGAGTTGGTGCACAACAGGAACTCTGTCTAATGACCTGGTGTCCTGGTGTCCCGCCATCTTTGTTAAGCCCAGGTTCCTTATATAACCACCACTTTATTTCCTGCCATATGGGTCTGTCTTCAGGCATCCCTGTCACCTTCCCAATTGAGGTCCCTCACATAGATTCTTCTGGTTTTTGGAGTAACTTATACTCAGTTATTCCCCCATCTCTTTCTGACAGTCCTTATCTACCAATACTGACAGATATAAGGACTTCACAAGCACTGACTGGAGGCATTTGATGATTTGGTTGGAACCCTTTATCAAAGGACTTATCAATCAAGGACACATTGGAGAACTGACCAGAATGTGATTAATAATTACACATGGACGGCAGGCATACAGAGACTATGCTAGATTGGATATATGGTCACTCTAGCTATAGACCCGCACTAAAAAGATACTCCCACCTTAAACAGCAGCATTTCAATTTGTAGTAAAAATTATCAATCAGTAATGAGTTTCTTTTCTTCTAGGAAAAATATAAAAAAGATAAACAGAGGGCGAAAGGTTTACACATGCAATTCTTCAGGAGAATGAGAAGAAAAGGAAAAAAAGATCAAATGGGGGGAGAATGAAAGTGAGGTAAGTAAGAGTCTGCAGGCACTGGAGTAGATGTTCATGGCTTAGGTTTTTTTTTTTTTTGTATTAATACAAAAAATACTTGTTCCTTGAAATGTTAATTGCTCTATATCCTTAGCTCTGAGAGGAACATTTTTCACATTTAATGATCTGATATATTAATGTATATTATAAGGGATGCCAGAAAGAACCCTGTAGCTCCTAGAAAGTGGAATAACTTGTGACAGAGTTGTTCCTGCCTGTACACTTATGAACTTGGCAATGTGTAGAGTTGGGTGAGCTAGTTGCATTGGTAGCTCCATATATGAATTTTACACTCAATTTAGATATATAATAATTGCTCAAAACGTCCTTGGAAAGGTTGTACTATGATGTCACACTATAGCGAAAAGTTAATACCTGCAGAGGATGACCTACATGAACCAAGAAGTGCAATTAAATGCATTGGAAACCACCAGATATCTTCAAGTGGGTCACCGATTTCTCAAGTCTTAACAGATGTTGATAGGCCATGTTTCAAGAACTACAACTTAGGCACTGTGGTCTTTCTGTCAGAAGCTAAGGCTGAATTTTAACAGAAATTGTTTGACCTCTAGAGATAATTAGTTCAATGAAAGAAAGAGCAAATAAGAACAATGGGTTGAACCATGTAGGCTGATATAGATCAAACTGTGGTCTTCTTCCTTCTGTCTTGAAATCACACCATCAATTATAAAGGCCTTAACAAGGAGACGGATGAGAACTAGGTTCATCCCATGATGCAGAGTGTGACCACTGATGGTCAAACGGGTTCAGAGGAATCCTAAGTGCTTAAACAAATTACACTCAAGATTTTGCTGGTGATATTTAAAATGATGGTGAATACATTAATGTTGTTGAGTATGATTTTTTAGAGGTAATTTGCACTTTTATATCCCATATTTTCCTACTAATGCTGTTAGTGAATTAACAATACTTTTCATAATTGATCCTTTCAGTTAATGAAGTGGATTGTTGCTAGGACCTCGACTGCCTTACTCCTGATTTTTGGTGGCTTCATCAACAAATGGTCAACCCAAGTTGTATACCTCAGTGGGCAAGAGTTACAGCTAACACCCTATAATTTCAAGAACTGAACAAGGAAACCAGGCTTCTGGTTCATACACGTTAGTGACCAAGAACTAGGTTTAGTTCTGAGAAGAAAGATTTATTCCCCTGATATTGGTATACATCTTCAGATAGATAATTAGTGGTTTAACAGAATAATATATAATGGTTTAATTTGTATAACATTCATGTCACATCAATATAGAAAATTTAAAATTAACCAAGTATAAATTATCGAGTGGCAATTAGAATATTTAATATCAAGAGAAAATGCCAGTTGAGAAAAGATACTTTTTCTTTAACACATTAGATTCAAGTGTAGTAAAGCATTCATTTGCTGCTAAAATGATTTCTTTTAGATTTTTGGAGTCTCACACTCGAATGTTAGAATCCACCAGACCACTCAAAAGGTTGAGGAAAGAGTAAGACACAGCATCTAAAAGGGTAATCATTTTTGGTACTAACCCTATTATCTTTCTATTCTTTTATAGAATGTCTGCAGAAATACTTGTGTTGAGATAACAGACACATCATTCCATCTTGCTTTCCATAAAAGTAAAACTGATTTCATGTGAGGTTAACACATCAATTTTCTGTTACATTAATAACTACTGAAACATTTAATGCTAGCAATAGAACTGGGTTAAATAATATGATAAAAATTGTAAATAATTTCCTGCAGGTGTGCTGAGAAACACAACTGACATGTTTCTCACAACTTATTTCAGAGAGCATGTAGGGATTTTAAGATTTGTGAAATGTTTTTCAAGTTGAAATTCTGATATTTTTTATGTTAAAAAATGAAAAGATCTTGCATATAGCATGTTTTCAACAATGTGCCACAATCCAAAAGTGATTGCATTGTACTTGGATGGGAAAATTAGAAATGGAATTGGCTTAGAACCAAAAGTAAAAATAGTAAGGCATTTGTGATGTGTGCTGATGTGGAAGTGGGATGGGATGGAGGACTATGTGAAGAAATTGGTGGAAGGCACATATTGACTTTATTTTCTGAACCAAAAATCAAAGCGTGAGGTCTGTGACTCCAAATATAACAATGGGAACAACAGGGCAGATAATCATGGTGCCCCAGAAATTGAAAAGTTTTTCCTCCAGGAGTGCATACAGAGGTAGTGAAATACTGACAAAGGTGCTAAGATGGGGAAAAGAAGACTACAAAAAGAACCAATTACTGTAAAGTAAATGATATTTTTCAAACTTCTTTTTCCCCCTCCAAATTATTGCCAGTAGTACAGGCAAAATGTGTGGGTATGAAAAAAATGTGTTATGTTAATTGTGTCTTTGAGAGTATTTATTATTCCCAATCTGCACTTACGTATCAAGAAATATTTTGCACTAAAAGCCAGAAACAACTCAGTCTCCGGAATGAACACTTTTCTTCATAGAAGAAACAGGAGTTTCTTATCACACACCTGTAGGTACTGTGCTTCCCAATAACCACAACTCCAAATCAATCTTCCCTCACAAAAAACAAAACAACATCCCATTCCACAACAACTCTGAAGAAGAGGCCGGAATAGATAACATGTTTGAAAGTACGTTCCATTCTTCCATGAGAATGTAGCTTATGTGACAGTCATAAATGTTTTCAGGAAGTTTTTTAAATAACTCATTTTAGCATTTACCCTTTGATTTTGTTTCAATCTGGGACAAACTCTGAATCTTGTCACCAACATTTCAATAACATATCACACCAAAGCAGTTACAGAAGCAATTTCATTACTGAACATAAGGTATACCTCCAGTGTGAATACTGATTACTTTTGATTAGGACACAAAGAAGCAGTGATTATTTTTTCAGACTTATTTGACAATTTGTAACAGGATTCCTTGGAACATAAAAATTCTGTACAGAATTTAAATTTTCTTTATACCTCATGAACAATTATTTTAGTACATCTCTTTAGATATGCAATTGTGAGCTGGGGGTCAGTGGAGTATACCTCTAAAGATGTTGATTAAATTAACTTAAATTTGGCCTGAGGTCCCCTCTGTGGTTCAGTAATAAACTGCAACCTAGCTTAGTACTTAAACTAAAGATGTAATTTAGGAGTACACTTTTTAAAACAAATAGCTAAGTTGCAGCCAATTAAGGCAACTGAGCTTCAGTCAGACCCAGGCATCTGATTCCAGTAAGGTAAACACAGAGTTATAATCAATTAAGTGCTCTACTTTATTTGTTTTCTACATATAAAAATTGTCTGACTGCATTGCTGGATGGAGTTCTTAGAACCTGCTCTGATTCTAGAGTCATAAATGAAAGGCAACTAAGATCTTAAACTCAATGTCTCATGAGAGTGTGTAGTACACCTGTACACCTAGACTATGTACTAGATACGGGGATGGACAGAACTTCAAAGACTTTGGGGGTAGGTTTGAGAATCACAAATACAAAATAACCCAAAACGGAAAGAAAAAAAAACAACTAACCAGTCAAGCTCTCACCCTAATTTGGCTCATTACCAAAGATGATAAATAGAAGGAAAAGAACCATATCACTCACCTATATAACATGAAATCTGGGTAGGTGGATCTGAGGCTAATCCAAGTTCAATCAAAGAGCACTCTGTAAAGAGAGAAAACAAAGGATTGTTATCTCTTCTGGATAAGTGGAAATAATTGTGAGCAAGGAATACAGTTTACCACTTGCCAACAGAACTGTACTGGAAGGCAGACTTGGGTGTGGATTGGGCAGGGAAAGGGAGAGTACATGTCAGAGCTGCCTTGCATCTACTTTAGCCACAAATCTGAGCACCTATCTTACAGTGGTCCTTCCTGGGGCCTTTAAAACTGCTCTCATAAAAAAATAACTGACATGGTTTTGATTAAAACCCTCTAACAGACCATTACATGCATTTTTTTCCTGTTGGTTTTTCTAAAATGCACATCTTGTCAAATTACTCCTCTGCTTAAAATGGGTTTCCACTTTGAAGGTCAAGGCAGAACACCATATAGGTTTAAAGGCTCTTTAGGACCTGATTTCAGCCTCCTTGCCTTCCCAGCTTGCTCCCTTCTTCCCAGCCATGCTAACTCATCTGCATCTCCAGAAAGTCACACGATTGCCCTTACCCACAGACCTTTTCAAAAGAAAAACTATTGTTGCATTATAATTATCCATAACTGTGGGGTTCATTATCCATATTAGTATACACACATAACATAAAGTGATCAATTGCATTCTCTATAGTTATTTCCTTTCCCTTCCCTCTTCCTTCTTCCAACCTTCTTGTTCTACTCTGCTCATCTCCCTTCTGTTATTATTATTTTATTATTATTTATGTCAATTAGTATATTTCAATTAAATACACAAGTGAGATTCATTGCAATATGTTCATCCATGGAATAGGATAATTTGGTAGATGTTTCCACCAGTAATTCCCTATGCCCAATCCTCCTCCCTGCCTCTTGATCCCTTTCCTTTACTTTGTTGGTCTCCCTTCTATTTTCATAAGATCGCCCTTTTATATTTCTTTCTTTTTCTCTTTCTAACTTGTGCATAGTAGAGAAAATATTCAACCCTTGACTTTCTGAGTCTAGCTTATTTCACTTAGCATGATGTTCCCTAGTTGTATCCATTTATCAGCAAATAACATAATTTCATTCTTCTTTATAGCTGAGTAAAAGTCCATCACACACACACACACACACACACACACACACACACACACATATATATATATATATATATATATATATATATATATACACACACACACATACACACCACATTTTCTTTATCCATTCATTTGTTGATGAGCATTTGGGCTGGTTCCATAACTTAGCTATCATGAATTGCGCTGCTATAGGCACTGGTATTCATGAATCACTAAAGTATGCTGATTTTAGTTCCTTTGGATAAATACCAAGGAGTGTGGGATAGCTGGGTCATATGATGGTTGTATTCCTATTCTTTTAAGGAATCTCCATATTGCTTTCCAATGTGGTTGCACTAATTTGTGTACCACCAATGTGTGAGTGTACCTTTCCTCCTATATTCTTGACAGCATTTATTCTTATTCTTGGTGATTGCCGTGCTGACTGGCAGGAGATAAAATCTCAGTGCAGATTTTTTTGTGGGTGTGTGTTCAGTTTTTTGAGTTCTTTATATATTCTGGATATTAATCCCCCATTGCAAGTGTAGATGATAAATATTTGATCCCATCCTGTAGTCTCTTGTCACGTTCTTGTTTCCATTTCTGCGCAAAAAGCTTTTTTAATTTGATACCATCTCACTTATTGATTCTTGGTTTTATTTCTTACTTTAGGAAGTTTATTAATGAAGTCAGTGCCAGCACCGCCAATATGTTGGAATGGTGACCCTATATTTTCTTTTAGTAGTTGCAATGCTTCTGATCTAATTCCTAGGTCTTTCATCTACTTTGAAGTGACTTTTGTGCAGGGTGAGAGAAAGGGATGTAATTTCATTCTTCTACATACAGATATCCAGTTTTCCCAACACCATTTGTCAAAAAGACTATCTTTTCACTAATGTATATTTTTTGCACCTCTGTCTATGATCAGATAGATGACTGTACTTTATGTGGGTCTATCTCATCCACAGGCCTCTGAGTATGAGACCCCTCAATCTAGAAAATAATGGCTCTGATGTTTCACAAAACCTCTCACCATCCTGACCCCATTCATGCCCAGGGCTCATTCAGTTATCACCATTCCTGAAAAGCTACCCTGATCATCTACCACAATCCTTGCTCTCACTATTTCTAATTTTGCTTTAGCATTTATCAGCCTAGGTCGTGACAATTTACTAAATGATCTTGTCCTTATTGTTTGGTGTTGTTATATGTCTTATTTGGTGTTGTATTGTCAGCACCTAGTGAGGTTCTTGACACACAAGAGGTTCTCAATAAGTGTCTGATGCATAAGTACACTGACTGAGTGAATTAGCACCACAGAGCAAGTGAATAATTTTGTCACTATTTATCAAGCATGTACATGCCAAGCACAGAGTGAAACTCATTACAAATATTTGCTCTCTATTCTTTTTGCCCAGATTCTGTCTTCCTATGGACTAATGACTTGTCTTGATTCTTTAAACACATTCTGTTCTTAAGACATTCATCCATCAGTCTTCCAGTTTGGTCTCCTGGTATTTAATGATAAAAATTGGAGTTTGCCTAACAAGACCCGAGTTGACTTTCTTGAACTCAACTCTCATGTGACCATTAAAGTCCAGCAGAATTTGTCTTCATTTTGAGTGAGGTATTCTTCTCTTTCTTCATAAGAACTTTGAAGCTATAAAAGTCCAGTGGGTTATGTGGTTTAGTTAAGCTATTTAGTTGGTTTAAGAGGTTGGAAAACTAAAACCCATGAGATAAATCTTGCCTACCATGTGTTTTGATAAAGTTTTATTAGAATACAGTCATAGCTCCTTATTAACTTGTTGTCTTTGGTCACTTTTATGTCACAGCAGCAGAGATCGATAACTGGAACATAAATGGGATGACTTCCAAGGCCGCAAATATGTATAACCTGGTCCTTTACAGAAAAATTTTGCAATCCCTGGTCTAGATCACCTACTGTTCTAAAGATGGCACCTCCCTATACCATATTCCTTATAGATGGTTATTTAGTCTTTTCATTGAGAAGAAAATTTTAACTCTTGAAAACATTCTTTTTCATGTTGGAAGACTGAACATAGAAAGATTTCCCTTATGTTAAAATTTAATCTATATATTATAAAGGCTTAAAACATGACCAAAAGAAAAAAACATCAAAATGTTGACTTCCTTAGGTCACTGCTGTGTTTGAAGTATAGTTGTTTTGCTATGTTTTACTTCCTTTCTTTTTCTCTCTCTCTCCACACACACAGACACACACAGACACCTCTCTCTCTCTCTCTCTCTCTCTCTCTCTATATATATATATATATATATATATATATACACACACATTATTATTAAAATAATGTAATATGTATACATATTACATTTTACATTATTTTAGTGAATGAACACTGCTTCTTTGAATGGAAATAATAAATGGAAATACTGTTATCCATTTGTCTTAGATCTGTCTATCCATCTGTGCTCATTATAGAGATTATAGAACCTTTTCCATGAGTTTCTCTGTAAAGGGAAAGTGTAAACTCAATAAAGGGTGAATAGGGTGAATATAAACTGTGGTACTCCAAATAGGAAGATCAGGTAAACACATGACTTCTGAGCTGCATCAATGGCTTCAGTGGCTCCAGATTAAAAGATGGTAGAGTTAAACATGACAAGGAGAGTTACCCCATGAAAAGAGTCGTGTGTGAGGGCAGTCTTCTTTTTGGACTCCTGCCTTTAATATGCTTCTCCAGTGGTTCTTGAGACCACTGAACCTCAGTGCTTAGGAAGACTTTAAAGGTCTTTATTCTCCCCTGTTCAGTCCTTCACATGTCTAACAAGGGGACACTTACTTTCTCCAGACGTAGCATATCTCACATGTTGAAAGTGATCTTCTAAGAGCTCCCATTCATTGGCTAGAATTCTTTCCCATATGAGTCTACAAACTTTTCCTTGATGGCAATTCTAGAGAAATGTAGATTCCTGAGTTTTCTATGAATGAAATCCAGTTATATAAAGTGTGGTTTGTCCCAAAGCAGGGGAGTACCTTTATCTTCTGACTTTAACTATTCCAGTATTTTAAAATATTCAGCATCCATGGGGGATTAGTTTTAGCTCTCCCCACTCCCAGACCTGAAGATACCCAGATCCACACTTGCTCCAGTCTCTTACATAAAATGGCATAGAATTTGCATATAACAAATGCAGATCCTCTCATACACTTTAAATATCATATTTAAAGATTACTTATAATACCTAATGGAATGTAAGTGTGTTGTTATATGGTTTATGGAATATTTTCAAGATTAAAAAAAAAGTTGTGTATGTTCAGTACAGATACCACCAGCATAGGCTTAACTACATAATATATATCAACAACATAATTCTAAAAAAACATTCTTGGTCTGTGGTTGGTTGACACCACAGATATTGACCCCATAAGTATTGAGGGCCAACTGTGTGTTGCTGCTGAAGCACATGAACTCAATATTACTTTTGGCTTAATATCATAAAATTACTCATAGCTCTCCAACATCTCCTCAGCCTGACCACAAGTTACAGCTCCAATCTGTGATTACATATTATCTAGTTTTTCTCTTGGCTGTATATACTTAAATCTAACTTTAAAAGCAAATAAAGTACTTCACACTGGGGTACTAGCTCCTTATCTCTCTTTTCATTTGAAGTTCTGTTGCCATTATTGGTCTAATGTTTTCAGTGTAGAATTTGAATCCCTTTTTCAAAGGTATGAAAACTAGAATAGAAAAGGGAAACAGGGTCATGCCTGGTCTGCTAGCTTTAATGCAGTCAGTGTTAATATTTTGATATATTTCTTTTGGCATTATTCAAATGTAAGTGCACAAGAATATGGAGTGAGCACGATAGTGTGTAAGTTCTGGGTCTTCATGTAGTTCTCAAAACTATAATTCAGATCAGCTTTATATAGTCTCTCTTGAAAAGACCTGAATTCATGTAACCAGCTTTTTGATATGGGGTATTTGGGTTGTTTTTATAATGTCACAATATGATTGTGATAAAAATGTCACAATATGATTGTGGTTTTCTTCCCTTAAGTTTTTCTTACATGTAGTATTATTTCTCAGATTTTGCTTTCCAGAAAACTATTCCTCCCTGGTAAATACTTTTTGGTTGAGATTGGGAGATAATAGAGTATAAGCAAATTTTAGAGACCACTGAATCCAATCTCCCATTTTAAATAAAGTCACTGGATTGAGAACAAATAACAACTTAACAGAGGAACTCACCCACCAGATTTCAAACTGCAGGATGTTTTTATTGCTTTGCTGTTCTATCTTTCTTTAGAAAACTACTTATCTACATCTATTCAACAATGCATAAAAAGTCCAGTTGAGTAAAGTATGTGCCTTACTAATAGTCACAGAGATTAAAAATAATAAAAGACAAATCAAGAACCACTAACAATAAAATATCCATTCATCCAAGCATATATATTTTGAAAATACTTTCATTTCAATGATCTAGATCACTGTAGGATATTAATTTTCTGAATATGAAGATTTCTATATGGAGAATAGTTTTTCATTACTTACAGCTCATCAAATTGCTCACCTTTCCCCAGCATGCCTATATGAGATAGGTTCTTACACACACACACACACACACACACACAAATGTATATTTTCTAATACACATAGCTTCTTGGAGTCTATTTAAGGTTTTTATGAACCAACTTAAAAAGACTTTTCCAAGAATAAATACCACTTTTAAAATCCTAGACACTAAAAATGTTTATCCAGCACCCATGCACCAAGACAAGAGCTATGTGTCAATCTGGCAGATAATACCATCCAGTGCCATTTCTTGTATGTTAACCTGGGAAATGCTTCTCTCTCATCCTTTTCTTCATTTTCACTTCAAGGTGCAGACATGATTTAGTGAGTAGTTTTCTCATTTCCACTGAATTCCAGGAACCATGTTGGGCACTGAGGACATAGCTGTGGAGAGATGGATGTGGTCCCCGCCCTCATGGTTCTCCCCTGCCAAGTTCCATGCTAATTATTATGGACTATCACTGTGGTCTTCACACTTCTGGTTCTAGCTTCACCCTCTCACTGTTGGCAGACTTTTCAGGAAATGGATAATTTAATAAGGAGAAAGTAGCAGACTTATTTCAGTCTAATTGGTTTAGAATTCTCTCTCTTAAAGCCACCCCTCTCTCTCCATAATATAGACCACCGGTAACTATTTTGGACAAGAATTTTACCTTCCTGCATCAGATGCTGAGCATTTTAAGAAATTTGGAAGTTGAATCAAGTAAATCAATTTTTGTTGGTAGCTGCACAGTAATAAGGTACACTGGGTCTTGGAAATGATCATATGTTTTCCCATGTGGACCAGAGATCAAAGAAAGCAAATCCTCATGGGGAGAAAAATGAAGTTACCATGTAGAGGATGGCAGAGAAGGGAGAGCCCAGACAGCTTTCTCAGAATCATCTATATTCCTGACTTTTTCACAAGACATTTACTTCTCTTAAAGTAAGTCTTTTTTTTCCCACTCAAGTTACCTTAAGCTGCTTTCTGTAACTAAAAGTCAAAGGGCTTAATTAATATGTCAGGAGTGGGAAGGAGGGAAAGGAGGAGAAGGGTTCCAACTCAATATTCCAGGTACAGTGGTCTCACAGTGAGGGCAACTGGGAGCTGTGGGGAGCACTGCTGAGAGAAGATAGAGGGGGAGTTAAGATCCAGGCTCAATGAAAGTTAAAAGGAAACATGAAAATGAAAGAGAATCAAAACTCAGAGCTGTAAGGACATAAGAGTTAGCACAAAGAGGCTTCCTAATCAGAGAGAAAGATAAAAAGCCTGAGAGATGCAAATTACAGAAAAAAAAATAGGGGTAAACTTTATATGATAGAGGATTGAATGCTGGCTTTGAATTTAAAGTAATGAGGTTGGTTTTAACAGAAAGAACAGAATTTGAATGTCAAAATCATCCCTGTCTCATTAAAGTGGTCACCTAGAGCTGTGTAGAGATGTGCAGACCAATTCCAGAATGATAGCTTTTCTAGCTCCCTTGGTGTATAACTAAAGAATACATCAGGCAGATAGATTCCAGCTGTGTCATTAGGAAAATCACCAAGCCTCGACAAGCCTGAAGCTATTTCATCTGAAAGATGGGGTGGTGTATATACAACTTAGAGGGTTACTGTAGGAATACATGAGATATTGTAAGTAAATACTTTTTGGTTGAGATTGGGAGATAATAGAGTATAAGCAAATTTTATTTCATCTGAAAGATGGGGTGGTGTATATACAACTTAGAGGGTTACTGTAGGAATACATGAGATATTGTAAGTAGCATAGGAACTGGTACAAAATCAGAGTCTGTGTCGTTCCTTTTTCCTTTTGGGTATTAAGGCACATGTATGGGTTTGGTCAAGCTAAAAGGCATTTGGAGGGAAAACTCGATAAGTAAACATGGCCAAGATGACAAAGCATTTAAAACAGGTAAGATTTTCCAATATTTATTTAGCATTTACTATTTGCTAGGTCTGGTGCCAAACTATCCAGTACTAGGATTCTCAAGCATGGTGCAGGTCTTGATCCTAGAGTAGGTGCCCAAGGCCCAATCCAGAAGATTCTTAGTCTCTGGCACAGTGAAGATGACAAAGGCACAGCCTTCTTTGGGGATGTGGACTCAAGTCTGTGAGTTAAAGGTCCATCAAGAGTGACTTTACATCTGCTGGTGAGTTGAATCTTATTTCTCAAAATTAACTGATACATCATATGAGAACACAATATTAAGTAGGACACAACTATTCTGCATATATGCAGGTCAATGCATTCTTGATCCTATGCCACTTGTCCTGAAATGGCTAAGAGAATGAATAAACAAACAGGCTCTCTCCTAATTCACAGTGCTGTGACTGCCGACCACTTGTCTGAAGTCCTAGTTAGACTGGAAATTTTAAGAGAAAAGGAACTTTGTGTCTCATTTGTTCCTTCCAGATTGAACTCCAAATTCTGAGCCTACTGCCTGACACATAATAGGTGCTATAGACAAGAGTGGGGGAAAGGAGGATATAAGGGAGGCAAGGAAGGAAGAAAAGAAAGAGAAGGCAGGCAGGTAGAAAAAGTCTATTAAGATAGGGATGGAGACTGAATAATCTTTAAGAGATTTCTATCATGAACACACTAAGAGTCTGTGAGTCTGTTTCTAGAAGCTGTGTGGTGGCAGAGCACTTCGTAGACTTATACTTCCATGCACACTCAGTTACACAGGTAGCCCAGAGCTTTTTCTAACCTACAAGCCAGGAGACAAAACATTTGCCCAAGGAAGCCAAGTTTACCTAGGAAAGCTGGTAAGGAGTTGAAGCAGAAAGGATGAAGAATCAAATGCAGAGGTCCCGTTCTACCAGCCCAAGCATATAGACAAAACAACAGGATGAGAATATAGTGTCAAAACAGCAAAGCTCAGGGATAGCAAGGTGCTTAAAGACACCATCCATCCCCTCCCACAACCACCCAAAAGTGTGGCCAAACACATTTCTTAACTGACTAGGCTCACTGTTTGGTAAATGGGGAAGAGAGATCGGTGGTCTGGATTCTAGGATTCAGCTTTGCTACTGATTCCTCGAAACTCACTTATTCACAAATGCTCAGCTACTTATTCAACTGATTTTTGGGAAGGCCACTATATATGAGATAAAGTGATGATTTGGAAGGCCACTTTATGTAAAAATACACAAAAAGAACCACCAACCCAGGCTTAGAGACTTTAAGCCATCAATCCTGCTTCAAATAATATAAAGGTTACAATGAGAGAATGGTTACATATGAGCTGGTGAGCTGCAAAGTAGGAGAAAAGAATTTCAAATTTCAAATAGAATATATGTAAATATATGCAAAAAATATCTGCATATATTGGCTGTTAGAGTGAATAAGGTGTGTTTGGGGAAGATACAAGGAATTCAGTATGTCTGTGACATGGACAAAGAAAGGCAAGGCAAGAGGCAAGAGTGGTAGATGAGGTCTTAGTGTTCTGCAAAACACAGCAATTTTTCCATAGAGCAATGGAAACCACTGAAGCAACTGGGAGATTAGGAGGTAGCTGCTGAAGCAGTTTAGGAGAGAGATGATGGTGATCTAATCTGTAGTAAGGTCTGTGGACAGCAGAGAGGAGTAAACAGAATAAGAGATAAGAGGAGCTAGAAATTTGAAGTCCATCTCTTTTGCAAATTCAGAACACGAGATTCTAGTTATATTTTCTCTGTGGGTTAAGTCTTACTCTATAGGACTGGGTATTGACTAAGTGCCTAAAAAAGAGTCAGTCCTTACATTTGTGCTCATACACTTTCATCATTTTTGAATGTTGGCCAATGTCTGGTCTTTAATTATGGCATGCTATTAACAGATACCACATGCAGCTTGAGGGACATTTTTTTCTTTTTAATTTTTTAGCTTGTCAGCACCCAAGGTCAGGGACTCCATCTGCTTCACTTCCATGAAGCTATAAAACTACAGCACAGCTCTATGTAACACAATAGAGCAAAGAGTGACCCCAATTTTCCCATTGGCCTGAAGGCCCTGAGATCAGCTCTTCTCAGGACTCTGAGGGATCAAGCTATAACAGAGTGAGAGACCTCTGCACTTTGGTACAACCTCTGCCGCATGCATGCCACAGTTAAATGTGCAATTTTAAGAGGAACAAAATTGGGTTCAGAAAGTGTTGCTGAGGCTGCAGGTATGTGATCATGTTGCTTGGGAACCTGTGGGTGGGTTAAAGGATCATGGTAGGTATGCATAGTCTTATGTGCTAGTCCAGTTTATGTAATCTTTCAACTCCAGGGTTTTAGATGCTAGTCTTTGTCCCAGATCCTCAAAGAATATAAATTTATTATTATTATATGCATTTATTATAATTATTAAATTGTATTAGCTCCCTTTACTACTAATAGAATGTAAGCTTCACATGGAGGGAGTTTCATCTGTTTCCTTACTGTATCCTCAGTGCTTGGAATGGAATAGGTGCTCAATAGTTTGTTGAATAATTGAATTAGCTAAGTGAACTTGGGGGAAATTATTAAAGATCAGGTTTGGGTTTATTCACATTTCAAATAGGATTGACCATATCCATCTTATACTAAATTCAGAGTGATTTTGAAGCTATAATTTTTTTAAAAAGGCTCCTAGTTGAATGTTCTCCTACCATCTTTTGCATTTTAGCTAGTTACAGTGCTAGTTACATACTCATCCATCCATCTATCCATGCAATCTTCCATCCATCCACCCATTTACTCATCATCTCTTTAGTTTCATATCTCTTATGTATCTTTATAGAAAATCTATGCGGTTTCATGCTAAGAATTGCGTTAGATGCCCCTTTCCTCATCTCTGATGTTTACATCAATACTGTAATGTGATTATCTATATCTTCCTTTCATAAATGAGGAAACTGAGGCTCAGTAAGTTGACAATATGAAAAGTGGTGGGACAGGGATTCACATTTCAGGTCTGTCCAACTGGAATTTCATTCCTGGCTCTTCCAGCTCCTACCTAGAATTTTCTTATATGCAAAAAATTATATCTGCATATATTGACTGTAGGTGCTAGAATGCCTACCTCACAGGATACTCTGCATGTTCTTGACATATATGCCATCAACTACATGGAGCACTTGGATCTAACACCTCACCTTATCATCGCTACCATTGCAGGTATCCCCATGGGGCAACCCAATGATGAGCCTCATGGCAAGTCACACTCAGTACCTTTTTTTTTTTTTACTACCTTCATGTATTCATTAATTTATAATCATTTCAGAAAGAAATTCACAAATTGCATTGCCCGTTCCTTCTGATTGTGAGAATGTAGTGGTATAGAGGTGCTGTCTCAGAGCCCTAGCTCTGTTCATTCTTTGCTCTGGGGAAAACACTCACTCCTGAATCCAGACTCACAACTTCTCTGAGAATTTCCCTGTGTTTCTTTATGACCCTTACCAGTCCCTTCCTACTTAACTCCCTAGAAAAACCTCCTAAAGTATACCTTCTGTAAACAAAATAAAATTTGATGTGGTAGTAAAAGCATTTACTTTAACAAATAGTAAAAATACTTACAAAAGGATTTGTATTGTTTTATAAGTGCTTAGAAAACAATGTTAAATCACTAAGAAAGAATACAAATACCTCGTTTTCTCTATTAAATGTGACATTTCAGTTTCTTACGATGTTGGGCAGCAGGACCTTGTCTACTTACATAGGGAGGCCTTTTGACACACAGGAAAGATAAACACAGGCCCAAATGAAAAACCCAGATCCTTATTGATTTATTTGCCTTCTGTGTTATTATGTCTTGGCTACACAGTAATGCAACTTTGGCAAGTAACTTTTTTATTTTTTTGCCTCTGTTCTATCATTCAAGGAGGAAAATTGTATGTACTTAAGGGTAGTTCCTTACTCAAATCACAGGGTATTGGAGGGCAGAGGAATGAGTTACAGAATACCTGGCAAGAAGCCAGACAATGGAATAGGTGCTGTACATATATTGCATAATAATAATTTTTTATAACTCTTCAAGGAAATATGTTCCCATTTTATAGACATATAACCTGAAGCTCAGAGATAGGATATAATTTGTTTAAGTCACATAGATTTGAGCCTGGAAATTAAAGCCTAGTCTGTCTGACTTCAAACCACTCTTATAGAGCACTTTCCTAGCATGTTCCAGGCCCCAGGTTCAATTCCTAGCAGCAAAGAAAGCAAAACGAAACCGAAAACAAGATACCCCTCCTCTCTCTCCTCTAGTCCCATGCTTAGCCTGTTGAGTTTTCTTTCTTTTCTGTCTTATATTATTGGTGCATATGTCTTTTAGCCTCCTTTAAAAGCACAAGGAATGCTGTCTTTTGTTCTTAGTTTTTTTTTCTTATCCTCTAGTGCCTAACACAATATGAATGCTTAATACATACTTCTTTTAAAACACAGGTAAACAAGCTTTGTTTTAATTAACTATTTAACTTCCATGCACCAGACATGGGAATCAGACTTATTCATCTTTTTCTTTTGACTTTTCTTGTGTCCATCCGTGCTCAGAACTGTCTTACAGATTTTTGCCCTTGAAAAATGGAACTTTTTATTTTTTAGTTAACAGAGTACAATAAAATCCCCAAACTAATAATGTGTTGATTTTTTTCCTACTTGCCTTTGAAAAAAGAAAAAAAAAACCCTTCTATTACTTATATAAAAGTGGCAAACTGCCTTTTTTATTGCTTCAAATTACTTTTGCTAAAATGCTCCTTTGCTGCCAAGTTTCAACCTAAAGCCAATGTTCATATCCAAGTCACAAATAGGAATGATGAATATGTTTGGGCCCTTTCCTCCACGCTCCTTTCCAGTGCTTCAATACAAACTTTCTTCTATGTTATAACTATACTTCTTTTAACACTTGAAGACACTGAGATAAAAGTATTTCTTTCCTATTATTGAATCTGGAAAGAGCATGACTCTGCCTATATTTTTATGGATTCCAAAGAAAGCCAAAGAAAAACAACAAAGACAGGAAAGACTGTGGGCTACTCAAATGGGACAAGAGGTCTGGCAAGATCAATGACATTGGTCACAATTCAATGCTGTGGTCACTAAAATCTCCCTTCTCAAAATAGAAATAATCCCCAAGAAACAGAAATATGAATTAAAGGTTAAATGGTAACCTTAAGGAGAAAAACAAGCTAACCCATTAATGGCTGGATTTTTTTTTTTTTTTTGACAGCAGAAACAAAAATTTCTCCTCTCATTATAGCTCATTCTTTCTGCTGGGAGGGTATCTGTGTAGAATGTGCAAATTTCTTGGAAGGTGTTTCCTTTTTTCAAAGGTGGTTATGAAGGAAACATGGCAGAATTCAAAGAAGGAAAATGGAGAACTTAGTCTTTAGTGCTGGTCCTCTCTTACCTACATCATGGCAAGAACCTCCTAATGGCTCCAAAGCCATTCTTGCTCTTGGACCCTGTTTCCATTTAAAATCAGGCTATGCACCCTAATGTTTTCCCCAACTAACATCCAGAATTCTTGGGCAGCAGTGAAAGCCATCAACTATATCGAATAGCCTCCAGATCTGTTCTGCAAGACTCTGAGGTCTTCTCAGGTTTGTTCTGGATCTCTCCATGTCCAACATCCGGCAGAGCATTTGGAACAGTTCGTGTTCAGTGTTTGTGTAAAGAATATGTCAGGGTCACATGAATCTGGTGAAGAAAAAATATTGTTTTGTGTATTTGAAAAATATGGACTTGAAAGCTGTTTAGCAAGACGTTTAGTTGTAAGGAAAATGTCCCAACTAGGAAACAGTGTTAAACTTAGCACAGCCGACTGCTTAGTAATGTCACTCAAGGATATAAATGAAATTAACTTCTCTTGTCACATTTACTAACAGAGCTGGCAAGCAGATGCTCAGGAAGTCTGTCTTCTTGATGACAGAGGATGCTCCTGAGATGGTCCTGGGAAGCACCCCAGCTAAGCCCAGCTGGGCAGAATTGCAAAGTGGATTCCTTGCTGGCCAGCTGGTGTCTTGTGACTTTTTCTTTGGGAGCATGATTTGTTTCCTTGTTTTCTTTCTCCTATTCCTTTCTCCTACACATATGGCCTGCCCTTCAATACTTTTGTAAGAGATGTGTCTTGGCAAGTGACTTGATTTTGCTGAAAATCAGTTTCTTGCTTTGAAAATGATTCCCTTCCTATGACTCTTCTTGCGAAGTGCAATGGTGCCCTTGTTACTGTAAGAGCATCAGGAATCCTTCCATTTCATACTATATGCCAGGCACTGTGCGAAGGGTTTGCTGAATCTTTCACATAGATTATCTCATTTAGATTAAAGGGATAGGATAATTCTATCACCCTTAATTCTCAAAATAGTGTCCATCAGGGAAGAAATTCTCAATAAATATTAGTCATTATTATAATTTTCTCATTTAATCCTAACCATCATTTCCTGAGGTCACGATTACTATTAGATTTTTTTCTATGCTTTAACAGATGAGCAGTCTGAGCATGTCTGCTAACATTGTCTAGCATCTCAAAATCACTTTGTCAGATGTAGACTTTGTACATAGCCATTTGTTGCTACTGCACATTAGAGGTTAGGTAGGGGAGAGGTCAGAACCTGTGAAGAGGTAGGTGGATACTTTAATACAATTGGAGCATAATTATTATTAAATGAGAAATTTTGTTTTAGGTCAGAGGAAATTGTGTGTGTGTGTGTTTGTAAGTGTGTGTGAGTGTGTGTGCATGTGGAGAGCAATGACAGTGAATGGGAGAGCAGTGTCTGAAATTGTGGTCTCTGATGACTTCATGACTGTGGCATGCTTGGTGCTTGGAAAAGTTTTTGTGCAAAGGTGCAGGATGCCTAGTCATGAGATTATCAGAAACCCAATTTCAGACACTGCTCTCCCATTCACTGTCACCATTCTCCACATGCATGCACATGGGTAGAGCAATTTAGGGGGAAGAATTGTCTTAAGGAGAATTTTCAAGAGCCCATAAGGATGCTGAAATGATTGGTGACATATGTTTTTGAGCATTCCTCTTGGCTCATGTGACTGACTTGAGAAAGTGTTCAAGAGGAATGGACAACCTCCATCAAGTCTTTGCCACATTCCCTGAGGCACATAAAACAGGGTTTCTCTCCATTTTACACAAACTGACTTGAAAGCCTTCTGGAAAGCTTCCTATTTATTATTTTCGTGTTTCTCGACAAAAGCTTCCTAAATTCAAGTACCATAGTTGTTATGGTTTATTGGTGTCCCCCAAAAGCTCATGTGTGACATAATGCAAAAAAGTTTGAAGGAGAAATAATTGGGTTATTGCCTTGGCCTGATCAGTAAATTAATCCCTGATGGGATTAATTGAAGTGGTAGGGTGTGGCTGGAGGAGATGGAATTGGGGTGTGGCTTTGGGGTATATATTTGTATCTCTCTCTCTCTCTCTGCTCTTGATCACTATGATGTAAGCTGCTTCCCTCCACCACACTCTCCTGCCATGATGTTCTGTCTCACCTCAAGCCCCAAGGAAAGGAGCCACCCTTCTCTGGACTGAGACCTATGAAACTGGAGCCTTCAAATAAACTCTTTCCTTCTCTACAATTGTCCTGATCAAGTACTTTAGTCACAGTAGCAAAAAAGCTGACTAAAACAATAGTCTTTCTTGAGTCAAATAAGATAAAACTTCAAAGTCTAACAAATGCCAAGGTGAATTCAACTGCCTCAGGTTCCTCCCCTAGCATTTTCTAGGGACACAGGAGCCCCAAACAGTCACTCAGGAAATCCAAGTCTGGATGTTGGCTCTGCTCCAATGTTCTCCATGACCTCAATCAAGCCTCTCTATGGCTCTTAGTTTCTTCATTTCTGGAATGGAAAGTTTGAGATAGATGACTGGATTTTTCAGTTGGAAAAGAACAGGATCCTACAGAGTTCAAAATATACATTTTTATCCACATATTGTTTAACATCATTGCTCATATTTTGTTCATATCTCTTTCTTTTTGCTGGGTGGTGCTCCTTCTTCTCTGCCTTTGACTTCTGCTCCTCCTCATTTTTCAATAAGCTACATCCTCCTGTAGTTGTCTCTTTCCTGAAAGCACTGAGCTGATGACTCATTGGCAACCTGCCTCTGGAGTGATCCCAGTGGATCTCTGCCTTCTGAATGACCAGCAGGTCACAGCTCCTTGCTGAGTCCTGGAGCTGCAGGTGAAGAACTGTTGGAGTAAAGGGGGGGACATAGTGGTGTGATTGAGGGGACTGTATTATCCAGGTCCCAGCAATGACAGTGCTGAGCATCTCTGGGGTCATCTGTCGTGCTCCACTCACCCAGTAGATCACTCACCTTCATAACTGTCCCCACGGGGCCAGGCACATGCTTTCCCTACCAAAATGCAGAGATACAAAAAAGCTTGGGCAAGAGTCCAAAGCAGATTTTATAACTAGCATATCACACCCAGGGGAATGCTTTTGTGCCCTGTAAAGTCAGACTTTGTTTTTTTTACCCATTGACTCTTCCTGTAACCACAATTCTCGGGGTTGTTTCTATGCTGAGACTAAAGCGTATTCTGAGTCCTCTGTCCAAATTTCACCTAGGTCTTGCTAGAGTGGAGGTAAAGCTATCCCTGATGCTGGGCCAGGCATTTCAGGCTTCTGAGTGCTGGCTGCATGTGTCTGCGAAGCAGCTGAAAGGTCTCAGAGGCATCTGTGCAGATACCTGGATGAGAGATGCACAAGCCCACTGTGTGCTCCACTGACCAGACCTGATCAGGAATCCTGCAGAGAAGTCTCCACAACTTTATGCAGAACACTTATAATCTTCATTTTCTAAAAAATCATGCATTTGAGGAACAGATTTTATATTTTTATGCATTAACCAAAACAAAAACATATATCTGGTCAATATTCAGTTGCGTGCATGGGTACTGCTTCTTCAGTTGTTCAGTGCTTCAGAGTGCCCAGTGTCTTTCTACCTACCAATGTGGCGGCCCAATTCCTCCCCTCTGGAGCCTCAACTCCCCGCAATGTAGCATCAATGCCTGGGCCATCTGGGTGACCCTGCTCTAGCCCCCAGAGTGACCCTTTTAATGGGTCCGTGTTTATGTCATCTGCTTTGCTGTTATTATCAATGTTGCCATTGTTCTAATGAATTAGGTACATTATAAATGAACAAAAATACAGCAGCTTAAAAAAGATTATAGGCAAGCAACAAAGAAAAGATCTCATATTTTCTTCCACAAGATTTGGGTCATCCAGTTTTAGAGATCTCTGATTTAGGTTAATTCATTGTCTTTTAAGTCTAACCTCCCTTCTTTTCCCTCTTCAAACCTTAGATTCAATCATTTTTTCTTTCAGGCAACAACCTTCTAGTTGACTCTTCTGCCTTGAGTTCTTCCTCCTTTACATCTAATCTTCACATAAAAGGAAAGGAGAGACTTTTCTGCCAACGCAGCACAGACCAAGGACTAGAGTGTCTAGCAAATGCCATTTGGGGGAGAGAAAAGCAATGAAGGCAGTGAGTTTTCCTTTGGGGGGAAATATCAGGTTAAACAGATTTAATTTTTAGTTTTAGAACTTCCAGAAGCCTTGAATAGGCTCCGTAAATTGCAGATCTAGAGAAGGGACCAAGTGTACATCATTTCCCAAAGATTTTGGTCATGAAGCGTCTCTTCCAGCTTGTTTCTACTAATATTGCTCTAAACAATGTTTCATTGAACACCAGATTAGGAAACACTGGCCTCCAGAAGTAAGTCTCAGCCCCTCTCTGGGGCCTCTAAATACCAGTCCAGTCTCTCTTTTTTGACATTATATCTTTATGTGGACCCCCAGTCCTTGCTTTATTCTACTGGACCTTAATATGTGATTCAGGAATCTCTATAGATCACCAAGACCCTTTCAAGGGGTCCACAATTCAAACTGATTATTTTCTTAATAGTCTTAGGGTGGGACTTGCTATTTTCACTGTCATTGCTTTATAAAGAGATTCAGAGATTCTACGTGATATGTAATTTTTGCAATAGACTTAATGCAGTAGCAGACAGGGCAATTCAGGTGTGTTTTATTAAAACCACATTAAAGACACTAAATATAAAACAACTAATAATTTTTTGGAAAATATAGTTACTTTTTATAAACTGTTATTGATATGAATATGTAATGCATTGGCTTATTATTATTTTAAATGAATAAACTATTTTCAAAGTTTTAGTGATTTATACAGTAAATATCACTGAATATAACTCACATAAATGATTCATCAAATTTTTCAGAGTGTAAAAGGATGATGAGACCAAAATTTTGAGGATCACTGTTCTGATCATACTAAAGAATCTAGAGATTGCAGTCTGGTTTGCAAATGAGACTCTCTTTCATTCTGTTCAGGCCCCCACATACTCTCTTCTCTTTGCCTAGAATGTTTTTCCTGTGGATTGAGTAAAATGTACCAGGCATCTCTTATGTGCTTGGCATTGTGTTTGTTCCTTTCACAATTGTTTTGGAAAATTGATACTATTATCTCATTTTCTAAGAGGAACCAAAGTCCAGCAAAGTAAGGCATCTTGACATAACATCTAGATTTAGCCCTGACCAAAGTCCAGAGATGTGCTTCCAACTGTTTTTTTTTTTTTTTTTTTGACTCAGACTTACCTATGTAACCTTTGATCCTATCAACATCATGAAATTCTATTGCTTTTTGCTCATAAATTCTGAGATACAGGAACTTTTTAGGAAGTTGCATTGGAGTTTCCTGGCTAATCTTGTAATAGTGAAGTCCCATTCTTCAGACTCTGATCTTGTGCATTTGGTTTTTGTCCCTATTTTCTGACTCATAGGAAAACTCTGGCCATCTTCAGAGTGGTAAGCATCTTACCTAGTAATGAAGTAGCTGAAACCTGAAAGTTCTCTGTCATTCTGAATATGTTGAGAAGAAAAACTATTTTCTACATCTTTAGGTGGCTTTTCCTTTTGCCTATTTGGTGTTTCATCTTTTTCCTCTGCTAGAAGGCTCCTGTTCTCTATTGGGAACTTCCCTTTCCTGTTAGAGTCATGGTTAGCCCATTGGTCCAGGAACCCAGTTGCCTCCTGGGCAGAGGCACAAGATGGATTTCACCCCAGTCAGAAACTCTTTCCTGAGAATCTCACTGTGAGCCGAGTGATTCAAAAGCTGAAAAACACTCCGTGTCCCTTCAACACAGCTGTGGGATCCTGTAGGGACCATCCAGTGATTTCTGATGTGTACCTCTCTGGAGTCTCTCAGGTTCCTGTACTTTCTGAGGCCTGATTCTTTCAAGTGTGAGTCATCACTTTTCCTCTCTGCACCCTTCCTCCCCAATTCAGTTACCCCAGTCCACACTGGTTAGTAGAAGAATCTTCTCCTGAGTCAACCCATCTTCATGCCTACCCCTGCTGCTCTAACCTCTTAATTTGTGCACCATTGCCTAGATGATAAAGTTAAAACCTTGCTTGATTTCACGGTCCTGAGTTTCTATTCATCAATCTCTGAAACCCAGCACTTCATTCCTGACTTCAGGGACTATGGCAAACAGATTTTTATGTCATGTTTAGAAAACCTAGATTGGGAGGCAGGAGAACCTGATTCTAAATGCCGACATTTCCTAGCTGCTTTTTTTTTTTTTGGTAGCAATGATGTTGATAATAATGGTTTCCTTTCCTTGAGCACTAACTATGTGCAAAGAACTTAGTGTATATTTTTTTTTATTTTTAACACTTACATAACCCAGTAGTTTACAAACAGGGGCAATTGGCCACTTGGGGGATTTTTGGCAATGTTTGCAGGTGGGGGTGTGTGTGCGAATGTTAACCATTAAGTGGAGGCCAGGGATGCTCCTGAACATTCTATAATAAAGAGGACAGCTGCCATCACAAAGAATTATTTGTCTCCAAATGTCTTCAGAGTAGATATTGAGACTGCAATAATTCTGTGAGGTGGGTATGATTCACATTTTATAGAGGATGGCTGTAAGTCTCAAAGAGGGTTAGTGATGTGCTGTGGGTGCACAGCTGGTAAGTGGCGAGTTAGAATCTGGACATAGGCTGGTTTTGGCTCCAGAGTTTATGCTTTTTCTACTACTAAATTAGGAGTCTCCAAGAATCTGAATTCCTTTTCTAGGCAGGTCAGTCACTCCAGCTAGGAGGTCACTGAGCACAAGCTGAAGTCTCTGAAGTAAAATTTAATTAAGAGTTTTCAGGGGATCACTGGATATCCCCAGAAGGGACCTCTGTGGCCTTAGTAGCTGAGCCATAGAGATTTTTTTTGATGTATGTGGGGTCTTGCCACCAAAGGGAAGGAATTGTATACAACAGTTCAAGATAGATGAGATAAATCTTTGAACAAGTCATTGACCTCTAAAACCGGTTTTCTATTCTATGCAACTAAGAAACTTCTTTGTGAAGATCTCAGAGATGATCTAGTGACTATTCATGTGTGACATTTTATTGTATTTTATTTCTCTATAAACTATCCAGCAAATAATTAGAGTATACCATATATAACTACTAGGACCCTAGCCTCTCTCCCCACCAAACTCTCTTTCCCATGATTATCAGGGTTTTTTTTTTTTTTTTTTAATTAATAGTCTTCAACAGCTCCCCATTGCCTGTCTTGAAGATAAAGTGCCTTATCTAGTGGTCAAGACTGTCAAACTCAAATCTGTGGGTTTTAGCCAAAGTGGTGTAACTGGGACCAAATATAAAGATATTATGTCTATTCTATATATGATATTCAGTCTTATCTATGTGCAAATTTACCCCTTTGTGACCACCTGAATTTCTTCACTTACCTTTCACCTCATTGTACCACATTATTAGCTCCCTGTTCTTAAGATGGTGTGAGCTCTGCATCTGTGTAATAAAAAACAATTTGAACTGGTTCCTGTTTCCCCAATATATGGTCCCAAGTGGCCTGTAGTTTGGCTATTACTCCCCATCACCATATTTGTTCCAGACTGTCTTTGTGTTGTTAACATTATTTATCAATAAATCATTGCCTTTTTCTGTATTTGAGTGCCCAGAGGCCATTGTATTTGGGTTCATCTTGAAAATCCAAATAATGTAAGTAGAAAGCTTAAATAATAGATAAGCCTCTTATTACCTGGGAGTCTTGGCAGGCCTGTTCACAAATGTAGTTTCTCTTAGTCTCTGTCCAGTCTAATTTAAGGTCTATGGGAACAGTGTTTAGACTAAATAAGGAAAAGCTAAGGGCAGATTCTATTTCCTAGCAATGATCTTAAATATCATGTGTCTAGAAACACAAGTAGAGGAATACAAAAGGGCAGAATTTGCAAATACTAGAATTTTGGCTCCTTTTCTGTTTGGTTTTTCAGGGTGGGAAGAGATGACAGTCCTTGTAAAGGTAGCTTTTATTTTTCAAAATAATATAAAAAGTCTCCATTAAAAAGGAACATTTATCCTGCTGTGAATTTAACAAATCTTAGCCTCAGGCCTATTTCTATTAATTTGCTTTCATTTGTTTATTTTTTCCTCTCCTACTCTTTCAAGCAAAGACAAGGTAATCAATGAAAGCACTTAACACAGTTCTTTCTTTCCTGCTTACGTGAAAACTTATACACTTATACGTGCGAGGTCTTATTCTGAATTTGCACAAAAAGCTCCTGGTATCTGAGTTTCTCACTAACTTTTCAGGATGATCTAGAGACTATTCATGTGTGACATTTTATTTTATTCCTCTATCAAGTATCCAGAAAATAATTAGAGACTACCATATACAACTACTTGGACCCCAGGCTCTCTCCCCCTCAAACTATCTTTTTCTTGGTTATCAGGGTTTATTTTTTTTAAATATACATTATATACTCCCCAGGTGAAAAGCCTTCAACAACTCTGCAGTGCCTGTCTTGAAGATAAAGTGTGACTACCTCATCTAGTGGTCAAGACTATCAAACTCAAATCCGTGGGTTTTAGCCAAAGTGGAGTAACCGGGAGTAAATACACTCTATTGTCTAAAATAAATAAAGAACTGGGCAAAATTCATGAAACCACAGCTTTTAGACATTGGACATCAGACAGTGTGAAACATTGTTTCCTGAGTGAGAGAAAACAAATGAGGCAACTCTACATTCACCCCAACTTGAGTGAGTTTCAGCCATAGCTCAGGGAGGTGGCCTAAGGTGGAGCCCTGAGCTGAGCTGGTAAGATGGAGACTTCATAGGCAGAATATCACCAAAGAAGACTGCTGCTTAGAGAGAGCTCCAGAGACCTACAGAGGGCCCTAAAGTTTTTATTTGAGCGCATCAGACATGTGTAAGAAGCTACCTAAGGACTGGGGAACACTACCTAATTGGAATATAGAATATACAAGCTCTGCAGCTTGCACAGGGCTGGAAGCTGTTCTTGTTCTCAACACTTGGAGTAACATTTTCTCGTGACCAGTAGAGGATTAGGTGGAGCGTCCAGAATAATTTCTACTTATTGACAAGATTAAATTAGCTGTAGACTAAAAGCTCCTAGGGTCTTGCCTGACAAGGCTTTCAAGCAAATTGAGAAAGGATTAAATTGTTTCCAAGAAATTTAACTGCATTTCACAATAATGGTCTAGAATATTTAAAAGAAGACCAACATGTAGCTCCCAGACAAATAAAATTCACAATAACTAATAGCAGCCCCAAACCAAAAAAAACAAATAAACCACAATAATGAAAACCAAGTTTTTAAAGAAGCAAGACGGGTAACAAGAGAGCAGTCAATTACACCAATCCAGAAGGAGCACAGCAGATAGAATTCACACATAAGAAGTTATATAGTCTTTGTAATTGCATTCCATATGTTCAAGAAGGTAGATGAAAGCATGAGAATGTCCAGGAGAGACAGTACCGATATAAAAAAACTCAAAATTTAGAGAGGAAATAAACCAAAGTTTGAGATTAAAAAAAAACCACACTTACTAATGGAAAGAACAGAAAAATAGGCAGTACAGACAAAATAGGTAGAGAGAAATAAATACTAAAAGTAGCAAGAGCAGAGTATCAAGAGCTGTGGAACAAGGTCAAGTGGCTGAATCTATGTGAAGCCTGAGTTTGTTAAAGGGAGCTGAGCAGAACCGATATTTGAAGAAATAACAGCCAGACTTTTCCAACTTTGAAGAAAAATACAGGCCATAGACCCAAGAAGCTCTGTAAACCCCAAACCAAATAACTTGAAGAAAACTACAATAAGACATATTATAATCAAATTGTTGAGAGCCAGAGATAAGGATTATCTTTGAAGTAGCAGGTTGGAGAACATCCTGCACAGATGAAGCAGGCATGAGTCAGCTCAGGTGAGAGTGGATATCGGCAAAGTACTGAGAGAAAAAAAAAAAAAAAAAAAACTGCCAACCTGGAAATCTATGCCCAGGGAAACATCTTTCCAAAATAGAGGCAAAATAAATGATATTTTTCTAGCATAAGAAAGATGAGAGAATTTGTTATGGGCAGAACTGCATGGTAAGAAATATTAACCTGAGTCTTGCAGACAAGAAAAACTATACCAGAAAGAAATCTGGTAAAGAGTTCTAAGGAAGAAATTAAGAAGTGCTCTTTTATTTTCCCAATGTAATTGAAAAATCATTTACAAAACAACTTGAAGCATTATTAAATGAATAATAAAGAAAATACATGTCATGCTAAGCAAAATGGTGTATCATTCGAAGTCAGATTCTGATAATTTGAAGATGTTACCATAAATTCCAAAGTGCTTGCTGAAATAACAAAACAAAGAATTATAGTTAAGTCAATAAAATAAATAAAATGCAATCACAAAGCATTCAATTAATCCAAGTGCAGGCAGAAAAAGAAGAAAAGGGTATTAAGAACAGATTAGACAGATAGAAAACAGCAAGTTAGCAGGTTTAAGTCTAACCATAACAGTAATCACATTAAATGATTAAATGCCAAATAAATGGCAGAGATTATCAAATGAACAAAGAAGGAAGATCCAACTATTGAAATCCCCTTTAAATTTTAAACCATAAATAGGTTACAAGATCAGGTTAGAAAAAAATGTCATGCTAATAATGGCAGCAGAAAGCTATAGTAAAAGTGTAGTATATATTTTAATGTAAGAAATAGTATATTCATGATTCATGAGTAAAGAATATTGCTAGGAATAAAGTTTATTTTTTTGTGTATGTGTATGTGTGTATTGTGCATGTATCACAGTGTGATGATAAAGAAGCAATTTCAGAACTGGGGATGTGACTCAGTGGTAGGTAGAGTCCTTGCCTAGCATTGGCAAGGTTCTGGGAGCCATTGCCCAGCATCAAATAAAAGAAAAAAGTAATTTCATGAAAAAAAAGAGAATCCAAAATATTTATATGCCTAATCATTAGAGCTTCAAAATTCATGAAGAAGAAAAATCTGATAGAACTACAAGGAAAAATAAACAAATCTATAATTATAGTAAACACTTCTCTCTCCATAATTGACACAACAAACAGAAAGAAAATAAACAAGGATCTAGAAGACCAAGCAACTATCAACCAATTGACCTAATCGACATTTTCAGACATACTACCTAACAATAATAGGAAGCACATGTTTTCAAGTGTGTATGGAACATTTTACAAAATAGGCCATATTTTATATCTATACACTTAAGAGGTCTCAAGTTATAGCACATATATTCTCTGACCAAAATGATATTATTATTTAATAACAAAGATTTCTGGTAAAATCTCTAAATTGGAAACAAAGTAATTCATATTTAAATACTCCCTAGGTCAAAGAGTAACTCAAAAGGGATACAATATAAAAAAAATTGTAGGATGTAGCTAAGGCCTTACTTTCAGGGAAATTTGTAGCAATAAATTCCTTTATTAGACAAGAAAGTCTCAAACCAAGGAGTGTAGCTTCTGCCATAGTACAAAAAACTATTCAAGATCTGACTTTATAGCAGTGTCTGCCTTTACTGTTATAACTATTGACAAGCCCTGTACCAGCAATGGTTGTAACCACAATAGTAAAACCAGCAGTGCTTATTTATTATTTAGTATATTCCAGACACTTTTCCATACATTGCTTCATTTAATCTTTTGATTGCTCTTAAATATATGATCTCATTTGTTCCTTATTACATTCTATGAGGCATTATTATTACCTCCATTTAAATAGTGAGGATGCTAAGTTTTAGAAAGTTTAAAGTACTTGCCAAAGGTTATATGATCACTCAGCCACTCAAAAATTGTTGAGAATTTACCATGGGCAAGACTCTTTTCCAAGTAACAGGTAATGAGCAGCATATTCAGGACTCAAGCTCCATGGTTTCAAGGCCTGTCCTCTTAACTATCTTACTTTGATGCCATTTATATACTTCTGTTCTCTCTATGACCATCCATTTTAACTCCGGAGGCTTGTTATATCTGAAACATAGATGGGATATGGGAATTGAGAAAAGCATACTCATAATTCAATGAATATTGAATTCTATATCATGTATTATATATAATTCTATATCATGTATTATGATTGCCTTTCAGATATACTGTTGTCTTTATCATTTCTTAGGACTGTGAAAGCTTAGTATTATCTGCATTCTAATTCCAAATACGTTTGATTCTTTTTTTCTTTTCTACATCTTGACTAATGCCATGACATACAACATCATTGTTGCTTATCTAGATCTAAGTTATAATTTTCGAATTGGTTTTTTAACTTCTATGATTGTCTCCTTTACAACTGGTTTTCCATTAAGCAGCAATAATAATCATTTAAATAACATTTTATAAAATGTAAGGGCTTGGGGTGTGGCTCAATCATAGAATATCTTGTCTGGCATGTGTGAAGTCCGGGGTTCCATCCTCAGCACAATAAACAAAACAAAACAACCAGACTATGTATTTCCTCTACCTAAAAATCATCAAGTATAGTTAAATTCAGAGAACAATTAACTCTTCACTGTGGCCTGCAAGAATCAGCTAATCTGGTCCCTGTCGTATTATCAACTTCTTCTCCTGGCACTTTTTCCTAGCTAAATCAACCTGGCCATCCTGGGCTATTTGTTCTTGTGATATGCAACGTCTTCTGCATCCAGAGCTTTCACATCTGCTGTTTCTTCTCTCTGGAGTTTGTTCCCAGTCTCATTGGTACAGTGCTCTTCATGCTTCATATCTCACCTTGTGCAATTCCTTTAAGAGATCTTTTCTGATTCTTTCCCATTATCCATTTCCCGATTCATACTTTTCATAGCTTCCTGTTCTTTTGCTTTGTTGCCCTTATCACAATATAGAAACAAATATTTTTTATGGTCCTGAGATTCAACAGAGATCTAGATCTTATATAAATCAATAGTTCATCCTATATCTTTATGTTTTTCTGTTTCTCCACATAATTCTGCACCCAGAGTTGTCCGTTTTGGAAACAATTTCTTCTGTTGGCTTGCAGACACCACACTCTTCTGTTTTTCTTCCTCCTTCAAAGACTACTGCTTCTTATTTTCCTTTGATAAAACTTCTTCTCTTCCACAGTTCTAACTGTTGACAGGCTTTGGGCTCTGTCCTAGACTGTGTTCTTTTCTCTATCTTGTCTTTTCCTCAGATTGCATATTTGCACAAGGTTCTAAGTCTCAATAATACACTGATCACCACCTGCCTACTCAACATCTCTACTTGGATGTTGAACAGGCATCTTAGACGACATGACTGAAACAGATTTTTCACACTACCAAGCACAGAAAACAGATTCTCCAAAACTTGCCCATCTGAGTAAATTGTTCCAACATTCATTTAGTTGCTCAGACAAAAATATTTAGAAGTCATCCCTAATTGCTCTTTTTTTTTTCTAAGACCTAATTCTTAACCATCCATAACTTCTGTTGGCTCAAATTCCGAAATTAATATCTGAAAGGTGATCCTTTCTTCCTATCTCCATGGCTACAATCCTAGTCCAAGAGCCAGCACGAGATCTCCATTGGCATCTGCCAGGTGCCTAATAACTTGTTGCTCTACTCACATTCTTGGGGTCCGTCCCATCACCTATCCTCCTTCACAGAAGTTAGAGGGAACATTTAACATCATAAAGCAGATAACGCCACTTTCACAAAATCCCTAATATCTTCCTGCTTCAAGTAGATGAAATCCAACCTTCTTTGCCATGGAAGTCTATATGGCCCTATGACTGGACCTCAGTGTCTAATCACATCTCGACTCACTATTTCCTTTGTTCACTATGTTCATACTTTTCTGCTTGAAAAGCATCCGACTTCATTCCTATTTCAAGAATTTTAGTTTTCTATCTCCCACTTGAGTGCTTTCCTTCTGATGTTTGTATAGCCGACTCCTCACTACAAATGTCTCAGATATCATAACCTCAAAACAGCCTCTCCTCCTCTCCCCTACCTAAATAGTTTCTCCAACATTGCCATTCAATGCTCTTTCCATTACATCAAAAATGCTGAGACAATACCATTTTTTTGTTTATATATTTGTAAATGGAAGGTGTGTGTGTGTGTGTGTGTGTGTGTGTGTGTGTGTGTGTATATATATATATATATATATATATATATATATATATATATATAAATGGAAGTTCTTGAAGGTGTGGACTCCCTCTGTTGCTTTGTTGCCTTAGAGCTTAGAAAAGTACCTGGTTCATGGTGGACAAATATTTGTTAACTTCCTATCTAGATTTTGTTTGGACAGATTTCAGTGACTTCTAAGTGTTCACCAAAGAATTGAAATGTTTCTTGTCATGCCAATGTACATGCTTTTTCAAAGCTGACTTGAGCAACCAAATCCTAATTAAGGCAGAATTGCTAGAGGCAAGAAATGCAGTGACTGAATCCAAAATATAGATTCATCTTTTTCCAAGCTGGGAGGCCCCTGTGAAATCTCGATGTTCTTCCTGTGAGACTGAGACATCATCTAGAGAAGGGAAAGATGTGAGGACAAATTCTGGATCAGGATGTAAGACTAGCTTAAGTTGTCAATGACTGGTTTTACAAAATCCTCATCTCTTTCAGAAATTGAGGCATGACTGCAAAATTTTTGTGATGGAGTACCTTGCAGTCTGATAGCAAGAGTAGTCTCTGGGTACTTACTATATGCTATATCCTATACAAGACTTTGTAAATAGAAAGAAAGACAGGGATGTGTATTGTCTGCCTAATCCTTAAATCCCAATGCAATGCAACAAACACTATAGAAAAGGAGTACACAGGCAGCAAAAATTAGAGAAGAGCAGCAAGTGCCTGGCTGTGAAGGAGCTCAGGAAAGATCTACATAGAAGTGCTGTTGGAAAGTCAAGCAAAACATTCACCCTACAGAACAGATGGAAGGGCATGCCATGCAAAGCCCAGGGACAAGAGAGTAAAACAGGTTCAGAAAAAAGCAAGCATTTTGAGGGGCTCTATGGCTGGATATTTGTGGGAGAGAAGATGATGCAGGATAAGCCAATTTGCTCAACTCGTAGAAGACTTTGAATAGGTAAGAGGTGTGGATTTGACCTTGAAATGTGACAAACTGAGTAAGGATGGTCTTGAAGATCCGAAGTTAGGTCATAAGCTACAGAGATTTGAAGTTGGGCTTCCTAAGTTAAGAAATAGAATGATAGCTCCTTTATTTTCTTTTTCTCACCTAAAGATGTGTGAGTAGATATGATGAAACAGTGTTCTGAACATTACCATGGTAGAATTGAGGGGAATTATGAAATCGATGAGTCTGGTACTTGTGCTAGACATACAATTTTAAAAGGAGAAACATTCTCCTTTTACAACACACACACACACAGACACATACACACACACACTCACACACACACTTTCTACATGAAAGTTCACAGTAACTTTATTTCAAATAGTCCCAAACTGAAAACAATCCAAGTGTCCATGAACACATGAATGGACAAACCCTGCCACAATTCATGAAGTGCAAAAATCACCAAGAAATAGAATGAATGGCTGATACACCTGAGAACAAGAGTGAACATCCAAACAACTATACTGAGACAACAAAAGAAAAGAAGAAAAGAAAAAAAAAAAGCAAAGAGAAGGGGAGCGGGGAGAACAAATGAACACACTGTATGTTTCCATCTATATAAAATTTTTAAAAGTACAAAGTCTTCTATACTGATTCAAAGCATCACCTGTAGCTGTCTGGGGTATGGCTTTATTTTTAACCTTAGAAGAACTGCATGGTCCTATGTTTATTTCCATTTAACATATAAAGAGATGAAGTCTGTTATCGTGCACTGATAACAGTGAATTCTCTGAGATCAGATTTTAATGTTGTTTTTAATCTTATTAAAATATTGCCATTTTAAAAAGACATTAAGATTTTTAAATTTTCATAGTCAACTAAGCAATAATAGCAAGATTTCTGTTGGTACTCTCTTGCCTATGTCTATAATACCCTAATATGTTAGCAGACAAAAATTACATAGAAATAGTCTAATTTCTTGTCTTAGACAAGTAGTTCTCAAGTATTAGAGTATGTTAGGATCATCTGGGAATCTTGGTAAACATATAGACATGGGATCTTGGTTTTTATTAATGCTCCAGGTGATTCTGGTAAATAATGAACTTTGAGAATCCCTGTCCAAATAATCTCAAATCTCCTGGTCTGGGGCCTGATATTTGTGTTTTTCCAGGCCTGTTAGAAGGATCTGCAACTACCCTGTGGAAAAAATTTTGGCTACAGGATGAAATCTAAACACATCATCTTCTTGTACAGAATCCTTCTAAAAGCTGGCAACCAACTCCCTTTCCAATCTCCATTGTCACCATGTTCCAAATGGCACCAATTCCTGCCAGTCTGAAGTTCTCACAGGTCCCTGTAATACCATCCCAGGGGACATCCACAGGGCAGATGGCCTGTTCTTTGCATAATCTTTCTCAAAATGCTCACTACCTTTCCTGTCCTCGTATTTATCAGATAGAATCCTGTTGAAATGTCTTCCCCTCACAGAAACTTTCTCTGGCACCCCAGGCCCCTTCCTCTGTGTTATTTTGGCATTTTGATGTCACCATTTATCACTGAGAATTGGACTTCTTCTATTTACGTCTCATGTTTCACCTTCCCTGTCAGCAGGAAGGTAGGAAATACAATGAATGCGGCACTGATGGTCTGAGTCAGGTGGACCTGGGTAGGTTCCCATTTCTGACATTAGTAGCCATTCGAATTTTGTCAAGTATTTCACTTCTCTAAACCTTGGCTTCCTAATTTGTGAAATTAAATTTAGGATCATATCTCTCTGTTAGAAGTCCTACAACTACCACAAAGCTTTCCATTCTTGGAAGACCATTAGGAACAAGGTATCCTAAACTACGTACCAAGTTCCTGACAAGCAAAAGATCCTAATGCATCCAGCAGACTGCACTGGGAAAAGAGCAAGCATTTTAAGGTGGAAAGGAGGAAATGGGCAAAAATGGTACTTATTCTATTTGTCTTTGGCAACTGCCAAAATAGCAGCAAGGAAAAGAAATAAAATGCAACAATGTTCTCTCTAGACATTCTGATTCCTTTAGGAGGTTTTTTTCTTTTTCTTTTTTTTTTGTGATTGACATTCTGACATTCTGAACTTATGAACAACAACTCAGATATAGTAGGCATTAGGAATGCAAGGAAATAAAATGACATAGTCCTAACTGAGGTCCTTTGGTAGTCACTTCTTCCCCAGCTTCAATTCATATTCCACAGATAGGTCTGAAACTCTAATCAGATGAATTAATTCTTGATCAATGGCCTTTAGTAGCAACCAACAGCTTATAGCATAAAATAAAAATTCCCTAAGAGACAATACAAGTCCCTTCATGTCTAGCCACATAAGCTTCTGTTGCCTGATTATACCACATTTTAGTCTTATGAGATGATTTGCTTCTCTTAGAATGTGGAATTCTGCCTCTTGCAACGCCATGCCTTTGCAAATGTTCTATTCTTTAAAAATGCCCTTTCCCATGAATCTGCATAACCAATTCCTTTCTATTTTTTAAACCCTTGTTCTTGAATGACCCCCTTCTTCCCATGCTTCCTTCTTCCATGAATTGACTATGAGCCTGTCTAATGTTACTATCCCCAACACACCTCCGTGCTAACTCTGTAATGCAATTAGTTATTGTAATCTTGACTCTTTCCTAGGCTGGTAGCTCCTTTAGCGAAGGTCTTGGTGTCAGAGGGAGTACTATCACAATTCTGCCCTTTCTACCCTCTGCAGGACACTGTCACACTGGAATAGCATGGTGTGTCCTGCTCATGGATATAAGCTGACAGGGAAAGAAAGAGAGCTACTCAATATTTTAAGTGGGGCAATGAGAAGCATATTACAGAAGAGAATAGATCCTGTGTGACAGACACTGTAGTGAGAACATGAAGCTGAATTGAACAAGGCAGCCCTTCCTAAATTTTCACTTGTGAAGGAATCCCTATCATATTAAATAAATTGTAAGAGCTACTTTAGTATATATCTCAATTAACTTAATAAAACTACTTTGGAAGCATGAAATTAAAATTGTTCTCTTGTTTTAGAAGTGGGAGTAAGAGAGTCAAATGTTTTTCCCAAGATTTCACTCCTTATAGGAGCCCCAGAATTGGAACAGAGTTACAAGGCTAAGAGCATTCTTGAAATATTCTTATCTACTATTTATCAAGCATCTGCTATTTTCCCATAATTGTGCCAAATTATTTATATATATATATATATATATATATGTATGTGTGTGTATATATATACATATATATACACACACACACAAATATATACATATATATGCACACACACATACAGACACACATATACACATGTGTGTATATACATATATATATGTACACACACGTGTGTATATATATATGTATATATATAATCACTAATTTGTAATAAGCTATCATGATAATTGGGATTAACGCCACTTTAAATAAAAGAAATCTGTGGCTCAAAGAGACAAAGTAATTTTTCTAAGAACACAGAACAAAAAAGAAACAGAATCAGGATTTGACTCTGGATCCAACTGACAGCCAAGCACCAATTTTTCTATCAGTTATGCTTGTTGAAGATTTTTCCTTTGAATTTTCTCAGTTTTGTTGTAATAAGTAAGAGCTTGCAGTGGGCCACACAGAAGCCTCTCTAGGAGAATGGATATTCAATCAATGTCTGCAAGAAAAACCTAAGGTGCAGGAAAGAACTCATTCCATTGAAGAGGTGAACAAAGGAAACTTAGAAAACTCTGTGTATCAATTAAGGGCTATTTTAGGGAGCAAGGATGGAAGAATCTGCTCCTCTCCTTTCCCATTTCCTGCTCTCAAATATTCATTAAGGATTCCATCCAACAGGACTTCTGACAATAGCTGGGATAAATGCTGAAGATTTGGACAGCATCAGGATTGCAAATGACCAGTATGGTGAAGGCTCATAATCCTAGGGAGATTTGACAGAGCATGGAAGATTTAGGCAGAACTAATGATTTAGCACACAAACGAGAGGATTCCTCAAGTACTTAGAAGGTGAATGTATGGAAGAAGCAAATCCAAGGGCAAAAATCCCCAAGGAAGACTAGATTTCTTCCAAGGGCTGTATGTAAAAATAACCAAAAACCAAGTTTCTTGTCTTTGAAACAAGTGAAGAACTTGTATTATAGGGAGAAAGGCAGTGAATGGCCTGTTGCAGCTGATATTCCCAAGAAAGATAGTATGACCACTTGGTGGGGATGTCACAGAGAAAGTTCAAGAATCTGTAAGGTCTTTCGAATCCTTGCCTTCTTGGCCTTCTTTGATTCTGAGATTGGCATTGAATCAAAAAATAAATAAAAGAATTCTAAGACCATCCTTATCACCACCATTATCACGTTTCTAGACATCTGAGGAGATGGATGTTGTCTTTGCAGTTTGGATGGGAACATCTAGTGAAGAACAGAACACAGTCACACTCAATACCAAATGGATGAGCTGCTGGGATACAGCAAATCAGGGTCCCTTAGGGGAGAACATGAGTCAAACATTACAATCATAGCTGGCATTGCTACAGTCTCCTGGGTCTTGGCTACACAGCATTGAAACATGCTGAAAATCTCATCTTCTTGGTGTGATAAAACATTTCTTGGTACACACACAGATTCATTTTATGAAAGCAAATAAATCACTGGTGCTTTTCTTCTTCTGCATTTTCTACCAACTGGATAAGAATGCTGCCTGTCAAAAATCTGTCTAAAAAATAAATGTATAGGTCAAGAAGCTCTGTACAAAGAATAAGCATGGAAGGTCCCAGACCAAAGGTCAAACCAGGTTAAGAAATTTGCATGTTTTCATGGGAGTTGTAGAATCAGCACTACTAGGTTGAACACTTTTTGTGAAGAGTTTGAGCCTAAATTCCCAGCAATTTCTGATTTTCACTGAAGTTATACAGTCAAGAACACAAATGGCTGTAGGTGTGGAAGGGAAAACTGTTGCCCAAAGTATAAGTTTCATTTAATAACTCAAACCTCTTTTGTTTGCCTCTTGGGTTTCAGTATGCCCAGGTTGAGATTTGAATGCTAAATCTAGGTCAAACAGAACTCTGCTCAAAGAATTCCCAGTCCTGAGGACTTGGAGGTAGCTTTGAAAACACTTGTGTTGGGAACATTTGGCAGAGGTACTATGCACTGCATTTATTCTTTTAAAATTTATTTTTTGAGTACTTTCTCTGTGTCGGGGATCCTGCAGGGCATAGCAGTGGGGAGTATGAATAAGTCATGGCTCCCTCCCTTGGCCAGCTCGTATTGCAGTGGCTTACAAGAATATAATGCAGGGTTCTTTTGCAACAGAGGGGTTTTAAAGGAACAATAGTGACGGAGTTGGAGGAATAATTAATTGACTTTGCATTCTGTGTTTTGGGGAATGGTGGAGGAGGTGAGGCTGGTAGTAGATTTCTTGAAAGAATTAACATATAATTTGTGAGTTGGATGTTGAAGTGCAGCTTTTCTTACATTGGTGGAACGGCATTCAAGAGAGAAGGAGGAGAATGCACGAAGCAGCCAAAGTGTGGGACAGTGTAGTACCCTTAGGAAAACCTGAGTATGGCCAGTGCCAAGGGTGCAGGTGGAGCTATGCAGGAGATGGGCTGAGAGAAGTGAGAAGAGGAAGTAGGAGAATCTGCAATGCAATCATCCTTTGTGAGGAGGCAAAAAAAAAAATAATAACCATCAGTTTTATGATTTATGAACACATGTGTTTATAATGTAGAGATTGGAATAGAGGGGAAAGAGAACTGAATCTGGAAGCACAATTAAGAGTTGATTACCAAATGAATAAGTTTGAAAAACTTAGTTGTGGTAAGTTCATCGGGAAACAGGCATTCTCATAGACTGTTGATGGATATGCAAATTGGTCCCTTTATGGAAGACACAAACTTAATATGTAGTAATTTCATCTCTAAAATTTATAAGATACATTCACACGTGTGCATACCAATATTTGTCCATGAGCAACTGTGATCAATCTCAGTTTTGATCAATATAAAACTGGATAAATAAAGCAGCATGCATCTATGCAATCTAATGAAATATAATAAAAAGAAGGAAGCAGATACATATTCAAAGGAATAAATGGCCAAGGTGTTATATTGTTAAGGGAAATACTGAGTTGAGCTCAGGTGAAAGGTAGATAGGTAGGTGGAGAGATGGACCGACTAACTAGTAGTTGCATACATATAGTAACTGTTAGTCATCCCATTATGCATCACTGGGAACAGTTGACCCAAACAATGCAGTTTGAATGAAATAGAGAGCTCCTGAGCCACTGAAAAAAATCAGGTCTAACATACAAAAATATATATATATATATATAAATAAATAAATATAGAAAAATTAACCCTTCATTAGGTGTAGTATTTTCACTCTAAATGTACACTGATTCTGCAATTGTGATCTAATAAGCTGAGAAATTGAAAGCAGATATTTCAAAGTATTGAAAGAGCTAGGAGGGTACAGGGCAGAGTCCAGACTCTGCACCTTAGGGATTTCATTGTGAGAAGGCACTTTTGTTCCAACTGAAAAGTGAAAACCAGATCACTTAGGGGTAAAGGTGGGAGGGTCAGAAACCCACCTGTCCTCCAACAGAATACAGTCTAGTTTCTAGATATCTTAATCTCAAATTGGGTTGATCCTGGATAGCTACTGACACTAGGAAATCTGTGAGAAGCCAATGTACATGTTTTCTGGAAGAAAGTACATTATCCTAGGTTTAAATTAAATACATAATTATTATATACAATGACCATTAGCAATTACCAAATGTTTTAGCATTTAAAAAATAATAACCAGGCCTAAGAGGAGATGAGAGACAAGACTGCCAATCAGGAGAATCAGTACACGAAAGCAATAGGCCTATTGGGGATTCCGATAATGGAGTTGAAAGAGAAAAACACTTAAAATAGCTCCGCTTAATGAATTCAAAGAAATAAAAGAGAATACTGTGAATTTTAGCAGAAAATTGAAAACTCCATAAAATAACCAAACAAAAATTTTGGAGGTTTAAAACATAGAAACTAAAATTAAGAAAAATATGGATGTATTTAGTAGCAAATTAGAATGACTGAAAAGAGACAGTGAGTTGGAAGATCAGACAGAAAAAAACATATACAAAACTATACAGACATATGAGACCTAAAAAATACAGAAGAGAGTGGAAGGAATCTTAAATGCCATCGAAAACACATTGCTGTGGTGGAGATGGGTCAGTGTTTACCGAAACTGTTTTGTTTGTATCCTGGTCACAAAGAGTAGATCACATTTCCTAGCCTCCCTTGAATTTGGCTGTGGCCATATGATTGAGTTCTGGCCAATGGAATAGAGGAGGAAGAGAATACAGGCCAACAGACTTAGCCCTTGCAAACATTTCATGTCACTCTCCTCTTTGTTGTCGGGAATGCTGATGCTCAGGTGACCTTGGAAGTCTCCATCATCTTGGGTGCTACAGGACTGCAGGGAGCAGAGCTTCTCAACCCATCTCTGAATGGTTTTCACATAAATGAGAAACACACTCCTATTGTGTTAAGAAACTGAGATTTTATGTTATCTGTCACAGTAGCCAGCATCAGCATTAAATACCATTCTAGGGGACTTCTTTGCAGCAACTTCTGTTACAGACTTTTAGACTGAGAACTTACCAGGAAGCGACTGTCCAACAGTCCATAACAACTAATTCCTTCTTTAGAAAGATTAGCACTTAAAGAAACACTCTTCCTGATTTTCTCTCAATGAGCTTACTCATTAGACTTATTTATTTATCTGAGATTGCTTTCAGAGCTAGTCCGAATGCAGCTCTCAAAAAGAATTTCTAATTTGGAAAGAGGAAATGGGAAGTGTTTTTGAAAGAGGAAATGGAAAACTCCCTGACTAACTGTCTGGCTGAATGATCTTGATTATGTCTCCTTTCCTGAAACTTGGCCTTAATCTGTGAAATGATTGCATTAAATGGATTTCCGTGTCCCTTTGAGTTCAGGAAGGTGAAATTTGATTTTCACCTATTAGCTCAGAAAAGAATATAACACAGGATATTAAAAGTATAAAATAAGTACTCTGTTAAATATAATATAATGTAACATAAAATAATATACATCCATGTCAATATCCATGTCTAGGTGAAATGAGAAGATTGAAGATTAGATTTATGTCTATATGACAAAGAAAGGTGATATTTCATTCACTTACACTTACAAAATTCAGAGTTCTCTTAAGGGTCATTTAAGCCTGTTCATCCTGTACCCCTCTCCCGCTTCTAGCTTTTGAAACTTGAATTCCTTCTACCACAGCTCCACCCAGTGGACATTTGTATGCTGCTTGAATTCCTCTAGTGACAGGGAAGTCATTACATGGCAGGAAAGCAACAGATTACCCCTGGGCAGCTGAGTTTCGACACTTAAATATTAAGAAGTGGGTTAAATAGTGCCGGAAAATAATTTGACCACAGGACTATATGTTCTTATGCACAGATACACATATTAGTACAATAGACACTGTAGCTAGAGATGTGCAAACACTGCACAGTGTACACTCATATGTACTCTAAAGCCTGTGCCCATGGATTCATTGATACATTTATACAGAATCACATAACATAACTTGCTAATCATTTTGGCTATGACAGGATATGAAAATCTTTTGTTCCCTCTCTCTAATGAGGATAAGGTCAATTCCTATGCCTTTAAGAGTTGCAGAGTAAATTTTTATCTAATGAATCTTGCAAGAATAGATAAAAATAGTTTTCCTAAGGCAGCATTGATTCTAGTGTTGAATGGTCCCCACACCCTTAGAGTATAAGGTTTCCTCCTAGATAGGCCACAGCTGGTCTGAGGAGGAAGTTCAGTTAGAATGTGGCTTCTTGCAACAACCTGCTTTTTCTCCCTCCATGCAATGACTTAAATCCATGCTTATCCCTATTTCTGGAACACTATCATTTCAAATCGACATCATCGTGCATGTGTGGGGTCAAGGGCTGCATCTTCACTACCTAAAATGTCTAAATAATGAAATATTAACAAACCACCCTGGAACTGAATGACAACTGCTTCACAGTATACAACCACTCCTGAGATATAGGTAAGGCAGAGATCCTTACCTCAAATTACAGTTAGGAAGACCCAGGGTCAGTGTGGTTAGCAATAAGCCCCGATGCCACAGTTTTTAGCAAAATTGACTACTCCTGGAATTACTTCAGAGCTGCCTACTGAATGTTCATTAGTAGCCCATTGCTTCACACAGCTAGACACAATGTGTCTACCCTGAAACACCGGGATATGGTATGGAAAGGAGGGCATGTGGCTCAGTTCTGACCAATGAGATGAAAGATGGAGTTCCAAGTGAGGGTGTTCCTTCTTGAGCAAACAGACCAAAGTCTGGCAACAACAGGACTCTTCTCCCTTCTATCTGGAAAGTAGGTATGATGTCTGATGATCTAGCAACCAGAACCATAGAAAACACAACCATAACAGTAATACCTAATGTAAATTAGGCCCTTATATGGAGCTACATGTTTCTAAGCATTTAAATCTCACAGCAATGATCGTTCAAAGATATGAAAACTGAGGCATGGAAAGGTGAAGTTACTTGTCCAACGTGATAAAGGCAGGATTTGAAGCCTGGCACAGGGGGTCCAGGGCTGTGTGAAGGATAGCAGAGGAGAAAGTGACCCTGATTCTCTTACATTCAAAACCCAAATGTCTTACTTATTTAAGCTGCGGTGCCAGGGGCTTTCTTGCATCTGATTGCAGTCCTGGCTTCTACTTGGTGTACTGTGATACACAGGGGAGAGTTCTGGGCTGGGTTCCAGGTGAGTGTGGTTCAAGTTCAAGGTCTGTCAGGTAACTAACTGTATAACACTGAGAGTTGTGTCCATGACCTGGGTTCAGTTTTCTCATCTTTGAAAGGAGAGAAATAAACAGGCTCTCTTTCTAGGTCTTTTAAAGTCTGCTCTTCTGGGATTCTTCAGGTTTCTCAGGCTGCCATCTCATATTCTCTGATGTGTTAATTGCTACATAAAAGCATAGACAGAAGCAACACTTGCTGCATGCAGGGTCTCTGTGTGGAGACAGCAAATGGTAGAACTGCCTCTGAAACTGGCCAACCTTGCCTTGTCTTCCACCACACTGCTGGTCATCAATCTGATAAAGTCACTTGGAAAACCAACACCTATTGAACTTAATTCCGTTACAGACCGGCCTGCCTTCTAGTCTTATTTTCTCACTATTTCATCTAAAATTATCCACAGGCATATGTATATTTATTTCCTTCCATTCAAATGCCTTGCAAAGCCCTGTTATCAGCAATAGCAAGAATCAGCAAATGGAGTTAAGAAAAGGCAATTTTGTCAGGCCAACTAATCATAGTAACTTAATTTTGCTCCTACTTGATCCTGAGAGTTGTTAAGAGTTACTATAAATCACCAGGGTAGCTTTGGTCTGAGGAATCATCTGCATTAACAAAATATCAACAAACCAAACAGACATTACAAAAAGAAAATCTCAAGCACATACACACACAAATAAGTTCTGGTGATAGCACAACACAAGGTATAAATATGGAATAATATGACAGCTCTCTTATTTATGAGTTCTCATTAGGAGTAAAAGCCATGAATAATTTTCTAATCAGCTTTAAGGACATACAAAATCAGAGACCAACTGAGCTGGACTGATCTTGCAGATAACCTAGTCCAGTGGTTCCCAGCTTTTGCTGAGAATCACCCAAGGGGCTTTAAAAAACCCAGTGCTCTGTCTTCATTCAAGACAATTATGTCAGACTGTCTGTGGTGGCACACAGGCATTAGTGAATTTTAATGTTCCCAGGCAATACTATGTACAGCTAAGGCTGAGAACTACTAATCTCAGCCAGATTCCTTTCTTACATTCAAGTGAGAGGCTAAGGATCAAGCAGGGAAATGACTGCTTGAAGTGTCAAAATCACCACCAACCTCAGGTCTGTTGATTCCTGCAATCTTTTCTCCTGCCATGCTTGAGCCACAACATGTTTTGGGGATGCTATTGTTTCCCATGTTAAAGTCTAAAACCAGCACAGAATTGTATTTACAGGGCCATGAAAGGAGTTTTGACAGAAGTGTTTTGAGAATCAACTTTAAGCTCTGCATCCCCATTGTGAAGGACAGGTTCTTTTGTCCAGTGCCTGAGGAATGGTCTTGCTGCAGGGCATGGAAGGCCTGATGTGGGCAGGGAGGTGGACAGTTAGAGGAAGAGAGAAGGTCAAAGAAAACTACATTTCCTCGGTGCCTACTGCTCCATGGGGGGTATGCTAAATACTCTAGGAGATGAGCTTATTTAGTCCTGAATCACAGGCTGTTAAGCTGAGATGCCAGAAATAACACTCCTGGTTCCTAAAATATTCCAATAATTCAGTAGAGATTGATAAATAGCTGTTTCTACAAGATAGTTAATTGCTTTCCTCTCCCCTATCGATGCCCCATGTCACTCTGCTTCTTCTTTAGGATCCCATTGGCCTCTCCTGGCTCAGTACCAAAGGAATCAACACAGGACACAGTAAAAGGCTTGGGGGCACTGTTCTAGTGCTCAGGACTTACTTCCTACTAATGATTCAGTACCTATGACACTTCAGTTGTAAAATGTTTTAAGTCTCACCTCTGCCCACATGACCTCAGTGAGACAGATATAGGATCCATCATTTTGCAGTTGAAAAAGCAGATGCTCAGAGAGGGTCTAACACTTCACCAGCATTACACAGTGAATAAATGGTAGTCATCCCAGCCACTCTGCTACTGCCTTTTTAGGCAATGCCTATGTTTGAAGAATGGTGTCCTGTATATGCTCTGGAGTCAAGTATGCATTTTAAGTATTCATCTCCTTCTCTTTAAAGCACAGCATGAAAGGAGGGGAGCTACAATGGCTCTGCTTTATCTTCCTCACATGCAAAATGAACCCAGATACAGATACTAACATGGTCTGTAGATTTTTTTTTTTTAATGATTTGAGAGTAAAAGAATGAGTTTTAGGCCTAGCCTGGGGACTTGTCTCAGGGCTTGAGTTTGGAGTAAGTCATATGATAATATTGTCTATATTCATTGATGACCCTACTCCTTCCTTTCCTTATTCTAGAATCCCCACCTGGAGAATTCAAACTAGTGACTAATACTCTCACATGCTGCTGCCTGTGGGGGCATGACTCTGCAAAGTGTGAGAAGCAATTAGGCATGAGAGTGCTAATAAGTAACAGTTACTGCCCCTTTACTGCCACTTTAAATCTGGAAATAATTTTTTTTTAACATTGCAGAGCGAGGCTATTTATTCTAGATTAAAGTCTACTTCTCAGATTTACAAAGAAATGTTAATAAATTCTATAGATTTTAGGGTCTCATCAGCAAAAAGGAAAATGATCATTATCTGCATAAACACTTGGGTGATAGACTGATAGACTATTGAGTTCAGGGCCTACTCTGTACTGAGCACAGCCCTTGGTACACAGAAAGTGTTGGGTGAAGTTATTAAATACAATGCTGAACAGGGAGTTTTATCAAAGAAGTGGAACGTGAGAACAAGGATTGAATACCTGATTTCTAGGCATAGATGTAGTGATGATTTCAGCCTGTATTAAGTCATATTTTTAAACTAAGTTCCTTATATTCCAGGGGATTCACCCTTCTTTGTCATTTTAGAACAAATCAACTTTAAAATAGGACATTAAAAAAGGAAAAAATCTAGTATTTATGAAACAAAAATCAAAATTCTTCTCTTCATAGAATCTCTACCATTGCTAGCCCTCAATGATTTACTGATACAAGACAACCCTTTTGCAAAGGAAGATGAGAGTTCCCCATAAAACTTCTAAGCAATGAAACCGGAAGATGTCCCAGCAAGGTGTTCCCAGGCACATAGACTAAAATCCCAACCCCTGTCTGGCCACTTACCAGGCAGGTGACCTAGGACAGGTCTGGTAACCTTAGAAGCCTCTGTTTTATCGCCTTTCAGAGGGACAGTGACTCTCCCCAGCTTCCTTCCCCAGGCTGCTGAAGATTAAATGAGACAATGTGTGCACTCATACGCCAGTACCCAGGATATATTGGGTTTTAGGCAAATATTGAACTTCTTGCCCCACCAGGGTTCAAGGTCTAGAGGTACCCACACAAGACATGATAAAAATTTTTGTGAGTCTGTAGTTTCTGTGTGTTACACTACAAAACATCAAAATCATTGAAATGAGATTTCTAATAAGAAAAGTAAGGGAATTACAACTAAATCAAAGTATTAATGATTATTTAGTTCCTTTTATAATTACAATTATAAAATCACCTATGGATATACTTTTTTTTAAAGAGAGAGAGAGAGAGAGAGAGAGAGAGAGAGAGAGAGAGAGAGAGAATTTTTAATACTTATTTTTTAGTTTTTGGTGGACACAACATCTTTGTTTGTATGTGGTGCTGAGGATCGAACCCAGGCCGCAAGCATGCCAGGCGAGCATGCTACCGCTTGAGCCACATCCCCAGCCCTGGATATACTTTTCATCGAATACTAGAGTTTAATGATACATTTATTTTTCTAAAAGTATGTAACTTTAGGGAAAAATAAGACAAATAAAGAAAAATCTCTGATGAAATTAGCAATTAAGCATCTTATTAACTCAGTAGAAATAAAGTACTATTTTTTGCTTCACAGGTATGGAAGCTGAGGTTCCTTACCTAAAAGCCCACAGTCTATGACCAAGCTGATTGGACCAGGGTTGAACACCTGACCCTATGAACTGGGCTAATCATTTTCTCTCTTTTAAGAGCTTAGAAGCTTTAGAGCACTGAAACAGTATTGTTGAGTAAAGATGAACCAAGTAGGAACTTCATTAGTATAAAACCTCCTAAGGACCAATATTCTGGGGACCAGAATAGGAGGACTGAAGGAGAGGTAAAAAGAGATTTCATATACTTGGGTTTAATGAATTTATCCAAATAAAGAACTTTTAAAAGTGAATCTTGACTGGAATATTTTTAAGTACTTGTGTATGGCATTCTTACCCTTGTCTACGTATATACGTATAGTTAATTCTCTTATTTTAAATTGTTATAAACAGGTGCATTCTGTCTTTGGTTTGGATGAAGGACTCTGTTGAGAAATTAAATTTAAAAAATTAATTCAAAAATAATAAAAAAAGAATTATTAAAAAAACATGAATGGTGATTGGGTTATTTATTTATTTATTTTTTTGTTAACTTTTTGAGTTCTTTGTATACCCTAGAGATTAGAGCTCTATCTGATGTGTGATGTAGGCTTCCTATTCACTTCACATATTATTTCTCTTGCTGACAAAAAACTTTTTAGTTTGAATTCGTCCCATTTGTTGATTCTTGGTTTTAATTCTTGTGCTATAGGCATCTTATTAAGGAACTTGGGGCCTAGCCCCACGTGATGGAGATTAGGGCCTACTTTTTCTTCTATTAGATGCAGAGTCTCTGGTTTGATTCCTAGGATCTGAACAGACACTTCTCAGAAGAGGATATATAATCAATCAACAAATACATGAAAAAATGCTCACCATCTCTAGCAATCAGAGAAATGCAAATTAAAACTACTCTAAGATACCCTCACTCCAGTAAGATTGGCAGCCATTATGAAGTCAAACAACAACAAGTGCTGGCGAGGATGTGGGGAAAAAGGCACACTCATACATTGCTGGTGGGACTGCAAATTGGTGCAGCCAATTTGGAAAGCAGTATGGAGATTCCTTGTAAAACTGGGAATGGAACCACCATTTGACCCAGCTATTCCTCTTCTCGGACTGTACTCAAAAGACCTAAAAATGGCATGCTACAGGGACACAACCACATCAATATTTATAGCAGCACAATTCACAATAGCTAGACTGTGGAGCCAAACTAGATGCCCTTCAATGGATGAATGGATAAAAATATGTGACATTTATAGACAATGGAATATTATTCAGCACTAAAAATTAACAAGATCATGGCATTTGCAGGGAAATGGATGGCATTAGAGCAGATTATGCTAAGTGAAGTTAGCCAATCCCCCCAAAAAAAACAAATGCCAAATGTCTTCTCTGATATAAGGGAGGTGACTCAAAATGGGGTAGGGAGGAAGAGCATGAGAAGAAAATTACCTCTAGATAGGGAAGAGAGGTGGGAGGGAAAGAGAGGGAGAAGGGGAATTGCATGGAAGAGGGAAGGAGATCCCGTTCATTATATAGAATACAGGTATGAAGATGTGAGAAAAAAAAATAAGTGTGTCACACTAGATTGGGTAGAGAGAAGTGATGAGAGGGGAGGGGAGGGAGAGGGGGGAATGGAAGGACAGCAGAATAAAATAGACATTATTATTGCTGTGGGTATATACGTGACTGAATACAGTAGACACTAGTATGGCCCTATGCATAAACATGGCTGTATAACCAATGTGATCCTGCAATCTGTACACGTGGAAAAATAAGATTATGTACCCCATTTGAATCAAATGATGATATGTCAAGATCATTGTAATGTTTTGAGCAACTAATAAAAAATTAAACAAAAGAAAAATGAGAAATTATACCCCATCTGATTCAAATGTAGGATATGTCAAGATCATTGTACTGTCATGTGTAACTAATTAAAACAAATAAAAAAATATGAATGGGTTTCCATTCTTTAAAATCAAAGTTTTCTAAGAAAGGAATATTAGACAATGAAAAAATATCGTACTGAGACTGAATTTTTCCTGTTCAAAGGCTGAAAACACACACACACACACACCATATATATATATATATATATATATATATGTAAATAGATGATAGATGTAACCTACTTTTCTGATATGTTACAAGAAAAAAGAAAAGCCTGGGGTGGGGGTTGGGATGGAGTGCAGAGCTTGATGCTGCTGCAGCAGAGTTCTCATGCTCTGGGGAACAGAAACAGCATTAGCTACAGCTAGGTTAGTGCAATTGATAGACTCTGTATTTTAAGTGAAAATTGGAACAATTTAAAATAAGAGAATTAACTATAACTGGTGTCAAACCTTAAAGCCAGAATCTGACCAGTCCACAGATGTAGGAAGATATTCCTAGGCAGAGACAAGAGAAATGACACCTATTAAAAGATTAGGATAATATAGGGCTAATGAAAAGGAGAAAATGGATTAATGCCTTGGTCTTTCCTGGATAAAGATTTTTTAAGGTCTTTAGTGGGAAGGAATTGAAGTTACACTGGAGCCATAGTCTATGTTATTTGTGCTTTGTTATCTATATTTTATGGTTTATGAGGCTTTTAAATAAACTACATGTAGTTCATCTCATGTATGATGGCAGTGATAATAGCTACATTTATTGATGCCTTACTATATACTTGATGTTTTGCTAGGATATGGATGGATATCCATATTTCCTTGCTCAAATAACTGCAAGTCCTAAACAGCCTCTTTCCCACATCCATCCTTCCATGGGTGGAGAGTATGCATCTGCTGCTATATGCTCCCTGGGTTGGAGGTGTGAATTGTGGCTGAAGCTTGGATGTGTGAATGGAAGTGTCCATGTAAGCATGAACTGAGGCCTCTTGCAGCATTACAGTAAGAGACAGAGGTGGGCTTTGGGCTCGTTTTCCTACACTGCCATGTTACAGTTCAGAGTCCAAGAATTCAAAAGTAGAACTATGCTATCTGGGTTTAGTGAAATTAGATTTGTCAGTGATAGAGGGTAGAATAATATATATTGTATTTAATAGTTAATTTATTTTTTATAATCTTGAAGAATATAGCCATAGGACACAGGGCCCTCTAATCTATCTCCTAGACCTGCAGATTCCAAAGAAGGCTTGGTGCCTGCTGTGTAACAGGCCCTCAATGACCACGTCTCATATTATTGATGACTGTTTTGAAGGTTTATTCTTACTTAGCGGTGCTTCAAATTATAAACAACACAGTGTGTTGGATGGGGTTTTGAAATAGCCAACAATTAAATTCTAGAAATAATCATCCAAACAAAACACATCTGAATCTGTGAGCAAGAAGGCTGGAATAATAACAGCTGGATAGAGGCTGTGGAAGGTGACAGGCCTGCAGTATTCATAGCTGCTCTACTAGTTGGTAGCAATTAGCTGGGGAAAAGGGGGAAGAGGGTAGCACCAAGAGAGGAACAGCTGTTTCTGCAGCTGTGGACAAGAACACTGGGGCTGAATGCGAATTGAAGTTCATCTTCATGTGCTGCATTGTCTCAGCAGGAGACGAGGTCAGACATTTGGAAGTCCACGGAAAGGATGATCAACTAGCTGTAACCCTGATTGCTGAGCAGCTACTGAATGTCCTATTCTGACAACTTTATTGCTAGAAGAACTTAGTCTCTGCAATAACAAAGAACTGGAATTCAATTTCCACAATAAAGGGAAGAGGTGTATTACAGAGCACTGGGTTAGAAATTGGAAGATATGTTCCCAGCTTACTGAATGTCTACAGGCAAGTCACTTCATCTCTCTGAGCTTCAATAGCTCATTAGAGACTCTAAAGTATTTAGCACCATATACTCAACATATAACCCACAGGTGAGCAGTCAAGTAATGTTGGTGATTGATGTTGTACTCCTGTTAATTATTTCTCTCCAATGTAGAGTGGAGATGATAATACCCCTCCTGCCTACTTCAGAGGTAGTTGTAAGGTCAAGTGAATTAATGAATAGTAAAGTAGTTTGAAAGCTGTCTAAATATAAGAACATATTCATATTTTGTACTTCAAAGGTGGAATGATATAAATGATCCCCAAAGACCTACCTAAATCTTAAGATGATAGTCAACTCTTGTCTTCAGAGCTTGCTTTTCAAGACTCTCAGTGGATGTCTGAATCCTCAGGTAGTACCAAATCCTGCAGATAATATATGTTTTCTTATATATCTGGCAGTATTGCCATGTAGCACCATGGTTAATCTGTCCTTCCATGTGTTATGCCCTGGTTCCTCCTTTATGTCACTACTCTTGCAGTTTGGGGTCAATTTAAGTAAAATTAAGGTTCCTTGAACACAGGCACTGTGATCCTGTGATAATTGATCTGATAACAGAGATGGCTACTGAGTGACTAACAGGTAGGTAGTATGGATACTCAGGACAAAGTTGCTCCATGCCTGAGCCAGGAGGACATAATATTTCATCACACTATTCAGAATGATGTTCAATTTAAAACTTTTTTTTGGAATTTTTGATATTTTTAGACCATGATTGACCACAGGTAACCTTGAAAAGAGAAACCAGATAAGGGGAATAACTATATCAAGCGTATGGAATTCCTTATACTAATATCAGTGTCTGGAGCTCCTGTATTAGTGCCATCTTAAAGAAGCCTACATGTTCCTTATCTGCATAGCCTGTGCTATCTAGCATATCTAGCACTTGTGGACAGTAGTTTCTTATTATATACCTCACACTTATGCCAACTTACTCCTGAAGAAATGCACACCTTTAACAAAATTCATTCATTATTGCTTTCTGTGGGTAGCACAATACAACAGAGTTTCAACAGTGCTGAGGATTATAATGATGTCATCCAAACACCTTCATAATCATACTTGACAGATGCAGCCCCTCGCACCATGCAGAGTTCTCAGCTCTCTGAGCTAGATGTTGTCATTCCATTGTATGGAAGAGGCATTGCAGGCTCAGAAAAAAACAAGATGAATTTCAAGAGATGACATAACTATATAAGAAATAACAATCACAAGTTTTACCAGGCATTTGCTATGCAGGCTACATTTACTGATGCCTTACTATATACTTGATGTTTTGATAGGTATTATATATATCCATATTTCCTTGCTCACATAACTCCAAGTCCTAAACAGCCTCTTTCCCACATCCACCCATTAGGGATTCTCTAATGTTTTTCAACATTTTTAAACACACATAGTAGATGCTCAAAAAATATTTGAGCAAATAGTTGGATGCCTAGGGTCCAGTACACTTTTTTGTCATTATAGACACCACTATCATCCTCATCACTGCTTATTTTTATACCTTTCATATTGGTCTGTAACTTACTGATTTACATCACTCCTCTCCTAGATGGTGAAATCTTTAAGGTCAGCCACTCTGTCTTTTTGTTTTAGTATGGCACTAATGTGGCACTCAGTCTATACTCATCAATATCAACTGCCTAAATGGAATGGAATTAAACTCTTTCAGAGGACAAGTGGGAGTCTGAGCACTAAGACATGGAGTAGCGTGTCCCCATGGAGCAGTGGGCATAAGAACACAAAGAATGGACCCAAGTAGCAGATGCCACCAGGAATGTGAGAATGTGTTGGGGATGAGCTCCCAGAGAGAAGGGAGAGCCAGGTGAGCTGGCTCCTTCATTAGAGTCCTGGGGACACACTGGGAGTGGAAGACCAATGACCTAGGCAAATGGCCCTAGTTGGAGGCCAAGATGATGCAAATACAACTCTTAAGAAGCTGCTTTGGGGGCTGGGGATGTGGCTCAAGCGATAGCACGCTCGCCTGGCATGCCTGCGGCCGGGTTCGATCCTCAGCACCACATACAAACAAAGATGTTGTGTCTGTCGAGAACTAAAAAGTAAATATTAAAAAAAAATCTCTCTCTCTCTCTCTCACTCTCTCTTTAAAAGAAAAGACTCTGCTTTGGGATACAGGAGGCAGGCTAGAGGAACCATAGCTTGACCCTTCTCTAGGTGAGGAAATGTTGAAGCAAAATGAAAACAAACATTCCTCTGAGTCTCTTCATCCCTTTTTTAAGTTTTTTATTTTTTGGTATCAGGAATTGAACCCAGAGGTGCTTAGCCACTGAACCATATCCTGGGATCTTTACAGAAAACATTTTTTTTTTTTTAAATTGAGACAAGTTCTCATTAAGTTGCTTTGTGCTTCATTAAGTTGTGAGGCTGGCTTTGAACTTCTGATGCTCCTGCCTCAGCCTCCTGAGCTGCTGGGATTACAGGTATGTGCCACTGCACCTAGCTTTAGTTCCTTCTCTCAAATGACACCAAAATGCAGAATTTCCTCTCCCAACTGACAAACTCTGCTATTTGTTTATTGCCATTTCCGAATGGAAGGATCCCCGGCCCCTCTCTGGACACTAGCTCAAAAGCCCAGCGTGATTTCTGGTTGTAGTATTTTAACTGATTGATTTGCAGCTATTGGCTTATATTTGTCTCCCTGACCATTTTTAGTTCCATGATTACACTATTTACTATTGTGTCCCAAGCATCTAGCATGGTACCTAGTACTAATTATTATTATTATTATTATTATTATTATTATTAATTGTTATTTGTTATTATTTACTGAGCTTAAAACCACTGTAATAGTGAAGTGCTATGATCAGATGTATGACTTTATTCTCCCGGGAAGCCACCACCAAGCATTCCCTGGGGCTCTCTACATGCCAGGCACTGTCTTAGACATGTTGATGAAGGTCTAATGGGGAGAAAATAGGGAAATCACCAAGGTACTCCTTGGCATATTATCAACATCCTGTGTAGCTTAGTGGCTTTGTCGTCTCCCCACCCCTGTCACTCTGAACCTTTTTATGTAAGTTGTCAGGTATAAGTTATAATCAATCATCATAACACAAGGTAAAATAGAATACATAAAATCCATGAGATATACATTTGCATCTGTATGTGCAAGGAACAACAGGAAAGTTCTTAGCCCCAAGAAGCTGATACTATGGGCTCTGGTTTTCAGTAAGAAATCACCAGGGGATTTTAAGCATGCAAATTCCCGATTCTGATTTTATGAACCTTTGATGCATTTCAGAATGCTGATCATCAAAATTTTATGCAGCTCAGAATATTTCTCTCCTGTAATATTTCCTCAAAGGAAAAATAACTGGAGGAGTTACTGGCAGAAGTGAAAATAAGCTTGTTGACACCCCCAGATGTTAGGGATCAAGCTTGGGCTCCTCCTGGGGCAGGAATCTCAATTTGGCTGTTCTGTAGCATCACCTGAGTGGAACATTTTAAAGACTAAGACTCCTGGATCCCACACCAGGAAATGGGTGAGGGGATTCTATAACTAGATCTGAGTACTGCCACATGCCTGGCTCAATGCTTACCTAAATGTAGTGACCAGTTTTGGTTTTCAGGTCCTCTCTTATGTTTCTCTGTCCTGATACCCCTACATATAAGCTCTACCCTGAAGTTCATGGGCAGGAAACTTGGTCCCATCAGATAATGTTCTGGAACAAAACTCAGGATTTGTTTTATGACTCTAACCCCATAGTAGCTCAGGCCACACAGGTATTCTCCCTCTTCCTAGGACATCCTGTTCCTCCTAGAACTGCCTCTACCCTGACACCCTACTAATTTGCTGTCTGGGCTTTTGGAGCTCCTATTTCCAGGGCTGGGGCTGGCACTTGATGGATCATTTATTGGTTACACATAGGACCCTACTATTTAGATTAGACCCTACTATTTGCTAAATGTTTGCTACTATTCATCTCATCTCAACTTGAACTGCTGTTCCACCTATGGCTCACCCCTCCTCTTTCTACCTTTGCCCCTTCTTCTGATTAATCCCTATACAAAAACAAATTTCTCAATCATGTCTTTCAGTGGGCACTCAGCATTTGTCTATTCAGCCATCCCAGTGAGACGAGATTATGTGGTCTCAAATTCCTTGTGCCATTGCCAGGGACTGTGTTGCGAAATTTATTCCATGTTTATGCAAATCACTTCACATTTTAAAATAATTTTTTTGGTGTTATTTTGTATGTGTGTGCGTGTGTGTGTGCGCATTTGGCAGGGAGGGGTCAAATTAATTATGAATCTTTCATCCCAACAATTATTCATAAAATTAGCATCATTTGCATCTTAAATAGTCTCCAGGAATTCAAAGAAAGAGTGTACTATAGCCACAATGATAAACTCAATAATAATTAGAATTATTCCCAGGGTGTTAAGTAATGCAGACATATTAAAACACTTTTGGTTGAGTTTATTATGTTATAATAAAATGAAAGCATAGCTGAAGGGCAATATTGGGTAGCAGCTGGTCCATTACCAATTCTACATTCTCTTTGGCTATTGAGATACTGTGTAGGTGTTTATATAGGCTCAAAATGAATTAAAAAAAACACACCACTTTCAACCTGCAGGATCAAAAAAAACAGAAAACAGAACAGAAAGCAAAGAAACCTTTTTTGAATATGGTTGGTATTTCAATTGGAAATTTTTACCATTCCTGCTCCAATAAATAATCCACTTAAAAGAGTCTCACAGACATTTTTCATGAATCTTTCTTTTCAATAGCATTATGCTCTACTTTATAGACATCTTCCAGTCCTGACTTTAATTATGTTCTATCCTACCTGACCCTACCTTACCCTATTGTGTCTTGTCCTATTCTAATTTCTCCTCTACTATCCTACCCTAGAATGACCTATTTGATTCTGTGAGTTTTAATACATCAGTTTCTAACTGGTCACCTGTTATATGCCAGGAACTTCAGGTGATGAGGAAATGAACAGGTCGGAGACTCTGTTCTTGGATTTTGTGCTTTGGAGTAAATTAAGACCCTGAGAAGTTTGCAAGTCACTATCCAAGATGGCAGCCCTGTGATGGTAGGGCCCAAGTTACACTGGAAAGACAAATGTACAAAGTAGAGAGATTAGTCTGGTAGGGAATGCTAACCTTAAACATGTCCACAGGCTGCCCTGCTATCTCTATCCCACTGAAACATTCCAGGGGGAAAAGTGACTGTTAAAGAAATACCAAATCAGTGGCAAAAACTGCAAATCAAAGTCACAGGTCTATTTGTTCTGTAAATGTTATACGGATGGTACAAATTTGGCTTAGTTAGAAAGCACAACAAAACAAATCTCCATCAGATAAAGAGTCTCACTCTCAGCATGTCTTTGCTGCCTGGGGCACTAGCCTCCCTGTTCCCTCAATTTTCCTGCCTGTCCACCAAATCTTTTTTTTCTCTCTCTTCACATCTGGCCAAGCCATTCAGTTTGTTTAGAATCTGTCATCCATTCTTGAAAGGGAGCATCTCCAAAATCCACAAAATACATGGGACCCAGGTGCTCCCTTTGTAAAATAGAAAAATTAATAATAATAATAATAATAATAATAATAATAATATAGCCTTAATAACAGCTACCATTTGGGGACTGGCACCTCCCATGTGCTAATCACTATGCTGAGCCTTTTCCATGAATTATTTATGTTCACAAAGCTGCAAAGTGAAATTGGGACTCTTGTTAATCTCTAGACAAAAATGAAGTTAAGAGAAAGTGATTCACACAGAGAAGAATGCATATATAATTGCTAAATGAATGAATGAATGACTACAGGAGTGAACAGAGGGACCAAGTTCACTCTGCAGTGAGTTGTGGAACATAGCCTTGAACCATGAGCCATCTAAGCCTTTGCTCTTAGTCATATCACTGTATCTGTGACTTGGGGCAGGAAAGGGAGAAGAGTCATGGAGGGAAATGATGGACAGAGGGATTCCCTCTGCAAACTAGGACATAAAGGCTGGAGACCTGACCTGGATTTGGGACAGGGCCTAGCAGCTGCCTGAGGGAAAGATTAAAAGGTATCAATGAAGCTATGCCAGTGTAAAGTGATGCTGTTCATTCTTCTCTGTTCTATGTGTCACACCTCTGGTTTCTTCCTGTCACACCCCTGTCTCCCTGGCATAATATCCATTTTTTCTCTCCATGTTTACAGCCTGTCTTTGGTTGGACTTCATTCTTTTCTGGTTTCTCTAAACGCAATTATGTACTGTGATTTTAATTGCCTGTTGATGCTTCTTAACCAGAGAGCTTTGAAGAAAATATTTGAAGAATTAGAATACTGCAAACCTTTTTGAGGACATCCAAATGGACAAAACTTCAACTTTGTATTCACCCTGCTAAAGATGACCAGGAGGAGGCTGCTCACCCTGTGAACTGTTGGAAGTCTTACTCTGACCCAGTACATAGGGATAAGGAAGGCTCCCATTGCAGGCAGGGACTGCTATCAAAGAAACACCCAGAAGTCCTTCTAAGTAGAAAAACAGCAAGAGAATCTGAATTTTTGTTCACCCCTTGACATCAAGCAGAAACTCCCACATGAATCATCTTTATTCCCCACAATAATCTTGAGAGCACCTTGTGCCATATATATTTTTTCTTCTATCACAAACTCATTTGCACGTGTCAGCACTAATTTTCAAATGTGCCTGCAAGCAGTGAAAAATGAAACTTCAGATTGGTAGCAGCTTTCAAATAGCATTCACTCACAGCTGCTCCTCAACTTTCACTTGTTATTAAAAAGGGGGGAAAGGCAAAATTGGTATTTTTTTATTGCTCTAATTAAGCTTTTAAAAGCTGCAACTACACAGAAAAGAAAGAGGGAGGAAGTTGGGGAAACAAGAAAACTAAGTGTTTGTGGTTTAGAAATAAAAGCACCAACCTAATAAAACTCAACAATGAAAAATTCTGCTGAAATTACTGTCTTTCCAAATCTCTGAACCCTTGTCTATACCCCTGACAGAGATGGGTGTGATGTATAGGGAAACTGTTTATAGGGGAAAATAAGGCCCTGAGGTGGAGATTAGTGTAGACTATAAGGAAGGAGAGAAGCAAGACCACACTATGAAGAGCCAACCCCATTCCAAAACTGTCCTTGAAGTGTTTGCTCTACTGCCTCACTTAATCCTCATGCCTCCTCATTGGAGTTCATCTGGGGTGAACAACAAAGGAATAAGCATAATAACAACAGAAACAGTTTGTATTTTATGTGCCCATTTCTGTTTTAAGGAATTTATGTGACACAACTCATTTAATCCTTACAAACTTTTGACTTATGCACTATTTTCAACCTATTTTAACAAGCAGGGTTGTTGAAAAATGAATAGATTCCAAAGGGCTCAAACTTACAAGGCTTGGTCAAGCAAAGCTTTGGACCAAGCAGTTGGACTCCAGGACTCACATCGCTAATTACTATTCTAAGCTCCCATTAGGACAGAAAAGTACCAAGAAAAGTACTCTTAGAGGCAGAGAGTACTAGCATAGTCAGTAGTTCTCCACTGAGGCGAAATCCAGGCAAGGATATGCCTGGAAAACCAAGAGGACTCTTAGCTCTTTTCTAAAGAGAAGACATGGAGATTTAAACAGGTGAGCAACAGGGGCAGCTCTTACTTTCTGAAAGTTCATTGATTTTGAGAGAAGGCAGTTAAAGTGAGACAGGCAGGGAAGAGGGAGACTGTTAAGAAGCCTGTTGCACAATTCACATGGCAGATGGGGGCAGCCTGAATATAGGGTTTGGCAGGAGAATAGAGGGAAGCTGTTGAAGTAAATAAAATACTGGGACCTGGTTTTGATTGAATGCATATGCTTATTTGTAAGCAGGTAGGACTAGGGAGGAAGAGGCCAAGGGAAATGCTGAGATACGATCAGAATTTGAAGAGGGAAAAAAATGCTGAATGTTTAAACTGCTTTGGAACTGGGATTTTATACTCAGAGTTGGGAAATGTTTTTAAGGGTATAGGTTTAACACTTCTCCCCCTCCCCACTCATTTGCCTTTGAAAGACAGATTCACAGTATATTTCTTCACATTCCAAATTATGTCCTAGGTCCACTAAATGAAAGAGATTCTAGCTTGTGCAATAGGTCATGAAAAAGAAATAAAAGATGTCCACGTTAGAAGAGCAAGATAACACTGCTTTATTTGGAGAAGACATGACACTATATGTAGAATATTTGTTTAAATATACAGAAAAGGATATTAGAACTAATTAATTTACTAAAACTTAAAGGGTATGAGATCAATATAAAAATCAATTATATTTCTATATATTAACATTTGACAATAAGAAATTAAAAACATATCACTTTTAGTGCCATTAAAATATGAAAAAGTTTAGGGATAAATTTGAGAAAAATGTCTAAGACTTAAAACTAAAAAATATTAAAGAAATTGAGAAATGCTCAAATAAATGAAGATCTACACCATGTTTGTGGATCTAATGACTAAATTGTTAATATATAAATTCTTATGGAATTGATCTATACATTAAACACAATACCAATTTAAACATTAGCAGGATTTTAAAAATAGGAGTTGATAAGATCATTGTAAAATTCATTTAGATGTATGTAATACCTATAATAGACAAAAGAATTTGAAAAAATAATGCTGTTGAAGGAATTTCACTTAATGATTTCAAGACTTATTATAAAGCTACAGATATTAATTCTGTGAATTCATCATCATATTAGCATATATAAATCTAAATGTAAGAGGTTAAAAAAAAAAGCTTCCAGAAAGATATATAGGAGAAAAGCCTTATGATCTAGGGTAGGTAAAGAGTTTTTAAATTATCAAAAAATCCATAATAGAAAACTTGATAAATGGAACTTCATTAATATTAAGAACTTCTGTTTTTTTAATAGATTCAGTTTTTATAGGTCTTAAAAGAATGTAAAGAGAAAGCAAAACTATAAGAACATATTTATAATTGTATATTTGATAAATGATCTATTCAAAATATATTTTTAATAACCCTCAAAACTCAATAATAAGTAAACTAACAAGTCAAATAAATAAAGGGCAAACATTTTGACATTATTTTCACCAAATAGGATACATGGATGGTAAATATGCACAGAAAAAATAGTTGACATTGTTATTCATCAAGGCTGTTCCTCCTATTTTATTTTTTCAGTGCTAGTGATCAAACCCTGGCCTTGTGCATGCTAGGCAAACACTCTACCACTGAAATACTCTCCAGCTTTCTGATCCTACTAAATGTTGATGAGAATGTGAATTCCCTTGGATCTCCTCCCCTGTTTCATAAGAATACAAAATGGTATAAACACTTTAGGAAATAGTCCGGCAGTTCCAAAAAGAGTTGAACTTTCACCTACCACATGACTCAGCCATTCTACTCCAGGGCACTTACACAGAGAAATGAGAGCCTACATACACATGAAGAGTTGTACTTGAGTGTTTTTACAACAGTTTTACTTGTAGTAAAACAAAACTAAAAACAACAAAATTTCCATCAAGAGAATGGATTTTAAAAATTGTGGTATACCACACTATGGCATGCTACTCACAATTAAAAGAAAATTAAGTAGATACACAGATGAACATGGAAAAAAAATTTCCAAATAATAATTCAGAGTGGAAGGAAAGACAAAAATAAAAAAGTACAAACTGAATGATTCCCTTTACCATCTGTAGTAACTAGAGGTAAAACAATGGTTGTTTGGAGTGGAGACAGGGCAGGAGGGGCAAGGGGGCAAAAGTGACTTTGGGGAAGCAATGAATATGTAATGAATATCTTCATTGTGGTGATGACTTTATGGGTATAAACATATGTCAAAATGTACAGCTTATTAATGTTGGTTATATTTTAATAAATCTGCTTTTCAAAAAAAGCCTATCTGTGAACATCAGGTTTCATTTCAAATTCTGAGACTATGTTTCTTTACTCTCAATGTGTATACCTAACCCAGAGCATTTCCAGAGGTGATGGAGGCCAACTTCTGTGATGCTCGGTATGTTTGCCCTGGGAGGGGCAGGGTTTTTTTTTTTTATTGAGAAAATGGAAGGTAGGTTTCCCCTAACTCTACCCCCAGTAGCTAGATGGAAAGCTAATTAGTGTAGCAGCAATGTTTTGCTTAGTGTATTCTGGGCTAATTGAGGTGCCCCTCGGTTAAGGTGGTAATTAGACTAAAGTTTGTCATCATTTCTGTCTGTGGGGCCTCGTAGAATCAGATTTCTTCATAGAAAGGTCACCCATTCTATAGAGGAGCTTTATGCCCTAGTTCTATCATTGAAAAGAGCTTTAAGACTTTGTGCTGGAACCTCTTCTTGGGATACAGCCTATAAACAGATACATAATTCTGTTTAATGCAATTCTATTCAATGTTTAGTGTTTTTACATTTATTATTATGAAAGTAGCTATATATCCATCTCCTACCAAGTTGTCCTAAACCTTTTACACACGTTGTAATCCTCAAAACAATACTGTGGGTGGTATTATTATCCCATATTATACATAGTGAAACTAAAAATTAAAATTCTGTTTGCCTCATGAAATATTATGTTATTTTAAAAAAATAAAAGTGATACTTTTATTTAACTTATTTTCTGTGATGCTTGGGATCAAACCCAGAGCCTCACATGTGCAAAGCAAGCACTCCACCACGTAGTCACAACCCCCAGCCCAATATTGTGTTATTTTTAAAATAGGAATTTAAAGCTGACTACAAAGCTAGTGATTCAAATTACTCTTCTACTATCCCCTCATTTATTAATTTGTCTTGTCATTTTCCACAAAGAATTTGAGACATCTTACTATGAACAAAACAGGTAAATCAATTGAAATTATACCCCAGAGAAAGTAACAGTTTGTTTTTACCCAGTAGACTATGAAGGATGGGAACTCCTCTTTATAATTTAGCTAATAAAGTATATGTTTTAAAATAATTCTGGAGAAATTGACTTACTTGAGGTGGGGAAAGGAGAAAGAGGAGGGGTAGGTAGTGGAAAGGAATGGGGGAGAGGAGAGAAGAGGAGGAAAGAGAGAGAGGAGAAAGAAGGAATTTTCCCATTTATATATTTTCTAAGAAGGAGATAAAGTTTAGAATTTATAAACAAGAAAGGTTACCATTTATCTATTTTGTCAGGAAACCACAGAAGCACTACTTTGACCACTGCAATAGGAACTCTGAAATATCAAGATGGGCCTGCAGAGACGAAGAAAATTTCAGATAAAATGGTCAGGTACTAGAACCTCTAGTATTGGAAGGAAGAAAGTCAGGAAGGAAGGAGTGAGTCGGAGAAAGGGAGGAAAGGAGAAAAAACAGAGGATAGAAAATTTAAAAAGGAGGCCATGTCATTCCAGGACTGTTTCCAGGAAAGGTAGAAAGTGCATCCCAAGCTAGGTTAGTCTTACAGCACTGAATCAGCCAAGAGAGGACAACATCCAGTAAAAATAGCCATATACCTACACTTACTGAAATCATGCTATGTTCGGGTACTGGTGCTAAGAGTTTCATATGCATCATCTCAATGGCTTAATGTGAAGCTATAGGAACTATTACATCTGCATTTTACAGATGATAAAGCTGAAATACAAAATTTTAAGTAACTTGCCCAATGTTAAACACAGGAGACAGAGCTGGGATTCCTGGCTGCATTCATGACTCCTATGCTCTAACAAGGTACCAAAGGAAATTCCCAGTCATCCCTGGGGGACTTGGTGCATGTGTCCAGTGGAGTTGTGAAGCTGAACGACCAAGCAGTCAAGGAAGTGAGGACTGTATCCTTTGCTGACGAGCCAAGCCTGGGTGATGGGAAAGTTGGGTCATAGTGGTAACACCTGCATAGATGAGTCCCTTTACACCTGCGGGGCAGGAGGAATACTGGGGATGTGCGTGTGAACCTTCATCCAAATAATTTACATCTCCAGGCATGGGGGTGCAAATCAGAACTTGAGACAAAGGGTAGAAAGGGATGAGATATTCACAGAATACTGAAAGGAAAAGGAAGGAGAGAATGTTGCAAACTATACCTTTATCTGGTTATGTATTCTTCCAATATCAACACATTCAGCACAAATCTGTCAAGTATTTACTATTTATCAGGCACTGTGATAGTCATGCTAATTGCATAGCAATGGTTTGCTTTCTTCTTTGATATCCCAATGACTGGGGAGTTCTTGGTAAGTAGGGACTATCATTTTTATCAAATGTTTGACATGTATTAGAAGAATAAAAATGATTTGGATTTAAATTTCTGGATCTGGCCCTTAGTACCTGTGAGTCTTAGCCAAGTATTTAACTTCATTGGATCTTAGTTTCCATGGCTGTAAAATGAGAAATTTCTATGTTGTAAGTGCGTAAAGACCAAGGGAAATATTGCCTGTAAGAGCCAATCCATAAAATGCCAACTGCCTTATAAATGTTATGCCTTGCCCTCCTCAACTTCCTTTTCTGCTTATCCTTCCTCCATATTCTGCCCCAACCTCCTCTTCTTCTAATTTGCTTTTCATACCCCCTCACACTTTTGTTACTCAGTGAAATAGCACTTGGAACTGTTCCCTACTAAAGAAGCAGAGCAGGAGCAAAATAAAATGAGGAAGTAAATATACATTTTAAGGTCACTACTTACTTTGAAAGTATAATCAAGTGGATCCTTCCTCATTATTTTTTCATTGTTCTTTCAGCATGTCTTCCTCTATGAGAGGGCTGGAGAACATTCTGTTCTCTGCATCTATGCTCTAAGGAGCAGGTTAAAACAATACGGCCATCTCTGAAGATGTTGTCCCCAGGAGCCCTGAGAGCCTCTTAACCACCCACTCTGTGCACTGTCCTTCAGAACTTAGTCAATCCCAGAGCCAGACACTGATGAATAAGGTGCATTATCCCTCTAGAGCTACACAAAGCCCTTCCACCCCAGCCCATGTGGAGAGCCTCAAGAAAATACTGGGACTCAGAGTTTCTAGGGCCATGACCTTGTAGACCTACTCACAAGGAACCAAGCTCTCCAAATCTGGCCACTGGATGCAGCATTCTTTTTAGAACATCTGGGAATCCTACACATTAGTCCCAGGGCCAAATTGGGAGAGTGCCACTTGCCTAATGATAACCTTAGTTAGAAAGACACAAATGAGTACCTGCCTCTACTTCTTCTAAAAGTCGTGCATATTTCTTTTTAAACATACCCATGTGACTTGTCTAAACTGTGTGTAAATCACATATCTTCAGAGGCTCCCTGGTGCTTATGGATTCCAATACACTCCAAATTTTAGATCCTATTCTATTCAGTCATTATATATCCTCTGCTAGAAAATTCTCATTTTTCCTTTCATTTTTCTTTGTCTCCCATGTGTCATCTCAACCTTGTAGAATCCCAATAGATCCTTCGAGATCCAACTCTAATGTGAAAGCTACGCTAGTCCATCTCAGAAGAGTGCTGTGTTGACTCTTTACATGACATTTTATCAGTGCCTCTTATAAAACATTTGTGTATTCCTCATCCATGAAGCTGACCTTATGGAAGGCACAGAACCTCGTTCTTCTTTGCTCTCCTGTTTGATAGTTAAGAAATACTGGCTTCTGGGGCACACTAGGACTTCTCCAGTTTTTCCTTTTGCCCCTCTCACACATCTTTCTTTAATCCTGTGGAAGGAGACTCTTCAACCAGGGCTGCCAAATTCCACTGGCAATGGAACACTGGACTTGGTCACAGTTTTTGTAGGTAAATTTTTGAAAGTCAAGGTGGTATAGGTTGTAGTAAACCTGCTACTTTCCCCCCATCTTTCTGCCTTGTCCTAATCTCTTCCAGATATATGGCTAAATGCTGAGGCTGCCATAGGACTGAAGTGATAAAAAGACCCCTGGGCTGTGCCAAGCATCCCGTATTCTTTGCTTGTTTTTTATTCCTCAAGCACTGATAGATACCAGTATCTGTCTCTATTTTTCTCTCCAGTTAGTACAAACAAAATGTGTCTGCACACTGCATGAAGGTAGAATAAGTTTAGGATTTGCTCATATTCAAGGCTATTTAACATGAACTGGTAGTGTGGGAATAACCAACAATCTGTGTGGTCTGGCCTTCTTTACTAAGCTCTGCCATGTAGGTTTTGAGGACAAGGCTCCAGATGACATTAAAGAGTTATTTTTCCAGGGGTACCTCTTCATACCTCTATTTTATTCCAGGAATAGAACCTCAAGATAGTATAGGGTGGTTGGACTAAGGCAGGATTTAGGTTTCTTGGCCAGAACACAGTCTTGCTATCGTACAAGCGCTATCAAGTTGCTTTCTTGGGAGAGAATGAAATGAGAAATCAAATTATCCCCTCATGGCATCAAATCTCTGATATTATTATTATTATTTATTTGTTTGTTTGTTTACTTGCTTATTTATTTATTTTAATGTCATGCTGAGGGTCGAACCCAGGGCCTTGCACGTGTGAGGCAAGAACTCTACTGCTGAGCCATAACCCCATCCCTCTGATATTATTTTTAACTTATGTCTTCTTTAGCCTCTGTCCAGTCAGCCTCTTTAGACCTCTCAATTTTACCTTAATAAATTCAATTCATATTCTGTTCCCTTTGTCTCAGCAACATCATGACTGTCACTGATATACTTTGGAAGTTCATTATCCTGCACTTGGGGTATGAAAATGATCTCCTAACTGAATATTCTCAGTCTATCCTCATTGTGCCTTGGAATGAGCATCCTAAAATATGGTTCAACTCTTGTTTTTTCCCTCTACTCTAAAGCCTATGGGCCCTCCTTGTTCACACCAGAATACTTAGGTTGTGACCCACAGACAAAATCCATGCTGAAGAATGCTTTATTGGGGGGTGGCTGTGCTTAATTAAAAAAAAACTAATAAATCTGGAAACAACATTCAAATGTTGGAAGGTTGCTTATCAGTTCTAGACTTACTTCAAAAATTAGAAGATGTGAAAATACAGGGTCAAAATCTCCACATGGCAGTCATCTTTTTAGATAAGTCTGGGCTTCATGAGTGACCACCATGCTTTTAATATATTTGCAACCCTTTTTTTTCCATCATGGACACATGTGCATATCCACTGGCACATTGTGCATTCACATGGAAATCTCTCGCAAGAATAAAATCTAGACTCCTTGATCTAGCATTTGGGGATTTTACAATGTGATAGGCTGCAGAAGGAACCCCCAATTTTCCTAACCCCCCAAATTGTGATATGTTATTTTATGTAGTCAAAGGGACTGTGTAGATAAGACTAAGTTAGGGTTGTTAAAGGTGGGTAAAGTATCCTGTACACCAGGTGAAACCAATGTAAAATCCTTTTAAGAGGAGGCGAGAAGAACATATATTCAATAGGAATTGACAATACAAGCAAAGATTGGATTAATGAGACTATAACCTACAAAATGCTGGTAGCCTCTGGAGTCTAAAAAAGGCAAGGGATGAATTCTCCTTTGAAAGTTCTAGAAAAAAACAGCTCTATTAACACTGTGATTAGTGCTGTGAGAGACTCATTTCAGATTTCTGACCTGTAGAACTATATAAGAATTAATTTATGTTGTATTAAATCAAAAAGTTAGCTGGTTGGGGTGATGCATACCTGTAATCCCAGAAGCTCAGTAGGCTGAGGCAGGAGGACTGTGAATTCAAAGCCAGCCTCAGCAAAAGGAAGGCAGTGCTAAGCAATTCGGTGAGACCCTGTCTCTAAATAAAATACAAAATAGGGCTGAGGATGTGGCTCTGTTGTTGAGTGCCCCTGAGTTCAATCCTGGTACCCCTGCCCTACCAAAAAAAAAAAAAAAGAATAAATCACAAAGTTTGTGGTAATTTGTTACAGCTGCAATAGAAAACCAATTTGTCCCAACTTTTCTTTTTCAGAGTTATCTTCTAGGTTCTCTCTCTATACATTTATTGTGTCACCTAGGACAGATTATTTACCCTTCTTTGAACACCATATCATTTCTGATTCATGTATGTGGCTTAAACATGTTTTTAACACTCATTTACCCATATCCATGACTCCAAATTTGTCTCTCAATGTCACCTCCTTTCAAAAAAACTTGATCCTTTCCTTTCTACTCTGTTGGACTTGAGTTGATGTGAGTGGATCACTCCATCTTTATTGTCTTCTACCATATTACTGAATGATAATAATGAGCCAGGCTTTGCATTCAGGATTTACATTCTTGATTTTATAGTCCTCATAAGAGGTCTTGACACATGTATGCCCATATGCAGATGTCCTCAGCCCCTACAACCAAGCCCCTTACACTTGTATTGTTAATAAAACAAAGGGTGTCTATAAAAACACTTTGTCTCTGAATTACCCCTTTTTGTTTCCAAAAAACTGGTCAAGTTAAGGAAACAATTAGATCAACCCTGGACTGGAAAGTCTAGATACATAATACCTTGAAGGACACAGACTTTCTCTTATGCTCATTGGGAATGGGGGCAAGTTAGTGTTAGCTACAGAAACCTACTTTTTTACATGGATGCCAGGATAATTGCTCTTTGGGGTGCTGGTCATATAAGCAAACCAAGCAACATAATGCCGATGATGTCACTTCTGCTGCAGCCAAACATAAAACCCCTCTCTGAGTGGGGGTAGGCACAGTAAAGAGGGCACTGCAGAAAGGGTATCTGTCATCCAGCCAGCTACCACAGAAAAATTCTCCTTGAGGGAGATGAGGCACTGATTGGAAAAGCACTGTGAAAGATGGAGTCACTATTTGCCAGTCTGTCACCACTGAACTCTTCTTAGAGCAGTCTCTGATGTCTTATAAGCATTCTCCAATAAACCACATCTCTCATGCTGCCTCCAGGTACCTTTTTATTTTTTAAATTTTTTTTGTCTGTCTGCAAACAAAATCCCCACTGCTGTGGATAACCGGGCTCTGACAAGAAACCCTCCATTTCCTCTGCAAATCCCTGCCCCTTGACCATCTTTCATGTCTGGGGTGTCTGTGAACCTGATATGTAGTCTTGACTCAGGAATAGATCTCATAAGAAGCCTTGGACTGGGTGGGCAAGAATGTGTGGGGTTCTATATATTCAGAATATGGACTAGAAGTTGGGTTTTGGTATTTTGGTCCATTTGACCCCACAGAATCCTAACCCTTTGAGGATAGGCATAACTAGAGGAGGACCAAAGTGGGATCTTCCAAAGTGCAGAATAGCAGGGCAGTCTCTTTTCTCTGGGTCTGTGGTACATCCTGATTAAACAGTTCCATGTTTATGATTTACATCCTCAACTGGCATAAACCATCTATGAGGGTAAGGGCCATAGTATGTTTGTCCTTGTATCTTTCCATGAGCCTTTCAGGGTTTGGGATGTGTGTTGAATTAGTTCTGACTGAACCAAATCAGAAGTGTGAGTAAAAGGTAAGTTGTATTTACTGCCTGTCTGTTCCACACTAGACACCAAGCTAAATGTTTCACACATGTTCACTTAATTGATCCCTGAAAATTTTTGAGAAGTATTCTACACCCAAACACATTAAAAAAATATCAGGCAGAGTAAGGAATTTGGTCAAGGTCACAAGACCAGTAAGTAGTGGACTTGGGATTTTAATTCAGATCTGTCCACTTCTCCACCTGCCATACTCCTTCTTGAATATACTAATTCATTTAACATGTTGTATTGAGCACTCTCTAAGTGGAAGTTATTTCACTGATTCCTACAGACACAATAATGAGTAAATCAGATACTGCCCGTGATCTTATGGAATTTTCTTCTCCCTAAGAGAGTCATGGAATTATGGAAACAATCACAATTCTGCATGGGGTTTGCTATTGGTAGGAGAAGATACATGGTGTAACCTCCAGTTGTTAAAAGTCAACATTAAGGCTATGAGAAAGGATACTCACAAGAGTAGGCAGTTCCCAGATCCTAAAACCAGGATGCAATGGCCCATTTAGTCTTATTTAAAGGCCTCCCAAATTAAGGAACTATACTATTAGCACATTTCCCTGAATAATCATTACCCTGCATTATAGAGTTCACTTTTTGTATTTCTCAGATCAGATTGCTCCCTATTAGAAAACTTGCAAGTGTTTGGTAAGGTGATAAAATTAAGTTTATTAACTCACCATGACATTTAATTTGCTCTATTATTAGTATGAACATGGAAAAAATATTCAGCATGATGTATTTTAGAAGTATTTGGGGGAAACTGTTAACTACTTTAAAGCCATTGACACCAATCTTTGCACTTTTTCAAGAAAGATTATACACTGAAGTGCAAAAAGGTCTGGTAAGTTGTTCAAGGTCACACAGCAAATCAGAGGCCAAGAGGATGGGAAGGGGGAAATAAAAGGTTTTAAACTCCTGGCTACTGAACATTTGGTGTGTCTATGCATCTCACACATTCTTCTCCATTCTGTCTTTCATTCAACATCTTACAAAGAAAGAAGAAAAGGCTTTCAGGATTTGCATATGGTGTGAGGAGTGAGTTCAGTGCTGCTTTTAATTGAAAGCTCTGAGGTCAAAGCTTACAGTGCAGGGTAACAGCTGTAGTGCGTGCAACTGCTCCGTCATGCTTGTATTGCCATAATAGGAAGGCTTATTATTTTTTAATTAGAAGCTTTAGTGTTTTGTTAAACTGTAAATGTGTCAGGACCTGGGGATTTGGCTATACAATAAACTGTCTTGCATTTACTCTTTACGAAAGCTTTTGGGAGACACAGGGTCAGTTTGCAAAAGGCATTTCATAATTGTGGAATAACAATAGTTAATATTTACTAAGCATTTACCATTTCCCAGGCATGGTGCTGAACACTTTTTGGATTCATTTATTAAACCAACCAACCAACCCACCAAACAACCAAATTATACCTATTCCTGGAACCCCTGCTATAGTCTAGGGACTGGCAGAGGCATTTTGATGGAAGGAAAAGAGATGAAAAAAACCCATCCAGACTCAGCCCCTTGGGATACTATCCAAACATGAAATACAGGCTGAAATGGAAATACATAACTGAAATGGAAATTATTCTATGATCAGTACCATGATGAAGGAAGAGTTCAATGCCTTCCCCCAGTCACAGTCTCAATTTTTGCCATGTTTTCTGCATCTGGGTGCAAGACAACTCTATTCATCCATCTATTAATTTAAGGTACAATTTCCGTGGTTATTCTTTTCCTCTCTCATGCCATGTGTCAAGTCCATTGTCAAGTGCTGCCTATTTACCCTCCAAAATATGTGCCAGTATTCTTCTTCCCTTCTATTCTCATCTCTCAGCTTAAGCTTCTTACCTCAACTTTTGCAATGACCTCTCAATTGGTATCCCTAATGCCATTCTTGCTCCTCTAGCCACCCTCTACATTCCTGTCACTGTGACTTTGTTAAAACACAGGATATATTATGTCTCCTCTCTACTTAAACATCTTTAGTGGCTCTTCATTGTGCTTCTTAATGTAACTTGTAAGTCCCTGGCTTACCTACTTGCCCTCAACCATTATTTTCAGTTGCAGTAACCATCTTCTCTGGACCTTGGGGTTCAAAATGTTCCCTCTGCCTTGAATGTTGTTGCCCTACTTGCTGTCCAACTGGCTGCTACACCTCCTTCAGCTCTCAGTTGGAATGGTTTTTCTCCAGGGAGAGCTCCCTGACTCCCAAATCAGAAGTAAATGCCTATTATGCTCCTTCCTAAAGGCATTCCATGTTTATTCTATGCTTGTAAAAATGTATCAAAATAGATCTACTATCATGTATAACTAACCAATAAAAAATACAGAGGGAATGGGGCCTCTGTACATTCAGGGAAAGGAAAGGCTCCTTTTGCTAAAGAAGTTGAGGAGGGGAGTACTATTCTACCTCTTCCTCAACTTCCCTGCTTCAGATGAGTTGGAGAGGGAGGTAGCAACAGTCAAATGAAGGAATAAAAGTAGAGGAACCAGGACTTTTTTTGTTTTCAGTAGACATAATAATTAAATTTATTGAGTACTTACTATGTGCTGAGAATTATTCTAAGCACATCACATGCTAATTTCATCTTATACTTGCAATAGCCTAGTGAGCTAGTTATTGTTATTAACCATTTGGGTCTCAATGAGGAAATTGAAGCTTGCCCACTCTCATATGACTCTAGATGAAGTGATGGTGCCAGGCCAGAACGGGATATCCTAGATCTGGGGAGGGGTGTCACACTGCCAGGATCTTAGTAACGGCACACAGTGCCGCCACGGATAAGTGACATTTATCTTGTTTAAATCCTCAGGGTGTAAATGGAGGCTAGACGGTAGAATGGTTGAGGCTGAGGGCTTCTACTTCAGCCTGAAATCTTCCAATTCCTTTCTGTTTCTGACCACTTAATAGGTGTGTGACATTGTGCAGTTTCCTTAACTTTTCTAAATCTCCATTTCTTCTTTGTTGGATTAGAATAATAAGTCTATAAACATAAGATTTCTGTCAAAATTGCATATGTTAATATACATAAAAGACTTGGCCCATACCAGAACTATCTTGTCTTAACACATAATACATGTTCTTTTTTTTTTTTGCATTTGAGTAAATGTTCAGCAAAAATTTTGAGGAATGAATTAAGAGTATACAGATCTACAATTTCACCTGGAGATGACTCAGTCCCAAAGTTCCTTGAATCTATCTCCATTTTTTTTTTTATCTGTGTAGCTTGTTCCCTGGCTTCTTGCCTCTGCATGAAGCTGTCATCCTACTCTGATGTCACCTGAAAACATGAGTGTATCACCACGGTGGGTTCCCCTCATGGGCTCAGATAAATGGCTGGCCCCAATAAACAGGGTGCAGATGGCAGGTAAAGATGATATTAAAGCAGAGATGGAAAAAGCAATTGTGTTTGCCTTTAAGGAAGTCAAATTGTGCAAGGCATGGTGACCTCTGCTCTACATTGGGGAAGAAAAAAAAAATAAGCAATTTACTTGCACATGGTTCATGGGAAAAGAGCCTTGGGGGAAATTACTTATGTAGTAAATTTATGTCTTGTTGTAAGACAGATTATACTACTGTATCAGCAAATGAGGTCAGAGGAGCAGGAAGGACGGATGGTAAAGGGAGAAGCTTGCAGGGGGGGAGGCTGTCGTAACTGTATGTGAACCTTGAAATAACCGATGACATATTTTAAAGTGCTGGGTTAAAGATGTATCACATTTTAACCCCACTGAGGAAAACTTAGCACTTTATTTTGTGTTCATATATCCAAATTCTTGAAGCATAATAGTAAAACTAGCTTAAGTGGACAAGCTCTTAGAAACCAGGGACACCTGGAGACTTTTCGTATCACTACCTATCTTTGGTCTGTTGTGTAGATCTCAACCCCAATGCTTGACGGGTCCAGGCAGGAAGGCTGAGAGCATCCAGCAGGACTATTCAGGGAGGCAGAGGGCATGGTGGGGACTGCATTCAAAATGAAACACCCTGAAGAAGGGATCAGCTGTTCCTTAGCCCCAGCCAATGCTGGGCTTAGTCTTCCCAGATGTCTTGGATTTTCAAAAGACAGTAGAAATCTTGTGTGATACTGCCTGATTATTTAATATTTACTGAATAAATCTTCTAAAAATTGTATGAGTCTAACAAAATGTACCCTTGAGTCCAATCTGGCCATCAGTAAGTGATGTGTGATTTATATAGAGGTAAGCAGGTCCCACCTACAGGTAGGATTCCAAGACCTGCAGGTTTTCCCCATGACTTTGTGCCATTAAGCCTAACCAGTCTCTATACCCTGGGCAGTCAGCATCATCCCCATTAGAGGAAGGTAAGGTGAGCCCAGCTCCCTTTAGGAGCAGCTTTGTGCACGCTGGCTTTAAAGGCAGACAGATCTGAAAGGGTGGCCTGACATCATTACTTATCAGAGTTGTATAAGATTGGGCAAGCCCCAGTTTCCTCATCTGGATGAAAGTAGTTAATAATAATAACTAGCTTATTGAGTTATTGCAAGGATAAATGAAAATAACATAGAATGCACTTAGCATAATTATAGGCTCATTGTAAGTGCTCAATAAATACTAGTTAATCATATATCAATATATATTTATATTCATATGTAAATACTAGTTATCATATATTTATATTGAAAAAAATGTCCTGGTCCCTCTGATTTTATTTCTTCAATTGACTCTTGCTGCCTCCCTCTCCAACTCAGCATTTACACAACTCTTGATCACTCAAATTTTCCCCTGGGGTCTTGGTCTTACACATGTGCTCTGAGTCACAGGCAGTTTGTTTATTCAGGTCCCCACTGTTGGCATTCTCTTTTAGGCATGATTGTACACCCCTTTATGACAATTCTTAACAAATGACCTCAGGCACTTATTAAGAATAGCTTAATAGATTTTCCATTCTCAGTGTTGGTAGGGAATTTGAAATATAACTGGCTCAAAGTTCTTATCTAGAATTACTTTCTTTAATGTCCTTTACAATGTCATTCTTGCCTTCTTTGACTCCTCCCAGAGATGGGCCACTCAGTACCTGACAAGGAACCTGTTACTGGCTGAATAACTTTGATTATGACAACATTCTTTGTGATGTGCAACTAAAATTGAATTTACTGCAGATTATAACCATTGGCTCTAAGTTTCTTTCTTCTCAGAAGTATGCTTGAATACAGACACAAGAAAAAAATATAGTTAGCTATAGGACTATGTCTCTCTAGTCCACTCTTTGAAACAGACAACAATGAATATCAATATGAACCTATACCTGAGTTTCTGAGGTAATTCATTTCTGACTATGGAGGGCAACACAAATAATATATTTATAAGAAATGTTACATAAATTTGAAACTATTTTTCATGAGAAAATCAAATCTACTTTGTACAAAGTATAGAGTGACAAATACCAAGAATTTTCTTACTAAAAACTCATCATAAATTCATCTTTATGCAGAACAGCAATATAAATCATTAGTATAAGCTGGTTTGCTGCTTAATAAAACTGTTGAGTACACATATCTATGTCTATATATCTCCTGTTTTCCATCAAGTGTGGTGATATGACTGAGTGTCCTTATCAATATAGAAGTCAGTGCTTATTGTATCTTGAGAGGATCGTTTGATTGGTGCTAAGCTTTGAGACACTTACATATAGAAAGTTCTGAATATCTCATTATGAATAATTTTCAGATATTGCTATAAATTTGGAAGAGAGCAGTAAGCTTATACATTAAACTTAACATTTATTGAGAAACTTTGGAATAATAAATACTGTTTTTACCTCTGGGAAGTAATATGAATTAAAGATACCAAACCTTATTACCACCCAAATGCACTATCTTTATTTTAGTCAAATGAAGACACGTAGGAACAGCATGTGCAAGGGCGTGGATGGAGGGAGGGAGGGAGACACAAACAGGTATTCCTAAAACAGAAAGTCTAAAGCAGAAGAAGATAGGAAATGAGGTGTCTTGAGGAGAAATATTCCTCTGGCTGCAGTTCAGGACACAAATCTAAATATGGCAACACTCTAGTAAGAAGCCGATTAGAGGGCAGTTCCAAAGAAGAGATGGTTGAGAGAACGTTAGAGGAGAAGTTTTCAGAATGATTGGGTTGAATTTCTTGCCAGTTTGGTGGGAAGACATCAAAGTCACATTTAATGTAATGTTAGAAAAATAATGTGACTTTTCTGTCAAATGGAAATTTAGGAATAAATCTACCTCTCCCAATTTTTGCCATTTTATATTAATTATTTAATAAATTATTCATGCAATCTTTTATAATTTTTCTTGTGCTTGTAAACTCTCTTGTCATAAATTCTCTGGACAGGGGTTTAAAGAAGTTAATCTTTGGTTTTTATGGAGGAAACATTTTACTAATGGGATTAGGCACTTGCAGAAAAGAAAGGAAGGTATTAAGGTATGGCTCACGAAGACCTGGGCACATTCTTAAGCATATGGCAGACTTTTGGCTGAAAAAAGGTAATGTTAACATTCCTGAGGTAGATCATTGTCACTCACATTCCTGAGCACACAGCTGGCCTACATTTTAAAGGTATGTTTGGAGTTGGGAGTAGCCAGGTAAGCATGTTCGAGCCAGAATGTGCCTATAAGCATGGCTACTACTCCTAGGCTTGTAGCATAAAAATTTATCATGCATATTCTTTGGTCATCTGGCTTCAGGCAGCTGACCATGATGATCTTGGCTGCTAAACATGTTGGAGTCACAAAATGAAAGAAGCCAATATCCTAGAATTACCCCTTGAAGGAAAGCTGCTTACTTGTCAGGTATACCCGTTGCACTTTACCTGGGTGAGAAATAAACTACTATGTTAAGCAACTAAGATTTGGGGTTTCTGTTGGAGCAGTTAACACTTAACTAATACAAATTTTTATGATATTTTTAAAGTGAAGGTCAGAAGCCCCTTATGATGGATCACTTCCTGAGCTAGGAAGAAAATCAAGTCCCTTGAACTCAGGAAAGGATAGAAATTGGGAACAAATAGGATTATTCTATTGTTTTCTAAGCTTGAACCAAATCTTCTTCAATGGCATTCAAATTTCTTGCCCAATGCTGCAGTTAGTACACATTCTGCTCATAATCCTTTGGCACTTGTAGAACAGTAGGAAAGCTATAGGCTTTGAGTTATGAACCCACCTTTTCTGAAGAGGTGCTGAGTGATTTCAGTTCAATATTTCATCTCTTGCAACCTCAATTTTCTGTTTCATAAGTTTGGAATAATAAAAATACTAGCCATAGCGAAAAGAAAAGTAGGAGTAGAAAAAGGATGTAAAATTATACACAATGGAGGTTCTTAAATACAGCCATAATTGGAATACCCATTGGTCCATTTACTGGACCAGCCCTAGAGTCCTGGATGTTTTCTGTGGGAAGTGAATAGCCAGCCATGGTGCACTCTCCTGTGCGGAGGAGCGCTGACTTCTGCAGGTGGCAGAACACAGTGGCCATGAGTCCAGTTTTAGAGCATATCTGTCTCTTACTAGCCAGGTAACTGGAATAGTTCTCTAAGCCTCAGTTTCCTCATCTGTAAAACAGGGACAATAGTAGACTTAATAAGACACCCTGTGGCAGACAAAGAGTGCTCAAGAAGTGCTAATTTTCCTTTTCCTTTCCTTCACACAGGGAAGAAAGGAAAAGGCTCAGGTAGCAGAAATGGGTGAGCACAAGCTGTGGTCCAGAGACCTTGGGATCAAGTCCCACCTTTGTCAGTTCTTCCTAGGGAACGCTTCACCTCCCTTAGCACCAAGTTCCTCTTTCATGGAATGGGGAAAAGAAGACATGTGCTGCTTTCTTCCCTTTTTGTGAGAATGAAATGGGCTTCTGGTTCGGATACCTTTCCTTTGGAGGCTGAAAAGTCCTCCATGAAAGTCAGTAGGATATTTTTGGTTACCAAAGACATGTATGACTGTGGATCTTTTTTCATTCTTTCTTCTTGCCTTTCCTAATATTCTCCAAATGTTTCTATGTCCATGTGCCTAATACCTTTCCCAGAATCTTGAAATGGGTTTCATGCTCCTTTTGTAAAACACAAGAGTCTGGAATGATGCAGGAGGGTTTCGGGCAGGCAACAGTGCGTAGGTCCACCATTAACCTCATTAGGATGGTTTACAGTACAAGTTTTGAACTAGAAAATCTAGGAGTAAGTCTGGTACCCCTCATTGAGCAATTTTGCTACCAAGAATAACCTGGGCCTCAGTTGCCTTACATACAAATAGGGATAATAATATTATTTCATGAAGTTGTTGGAAGGTTGGATTAGTGGGTGATGAAGCCCAGCATGTGGTGAGCATTCAGTGCACAGGGGATATTGTTAACAGTTATCCTGGCTCTGAGAGCTATACCTCTCAAGAACCTCTGGGACAAGCCAGAGAAACACCCCATAATTGCAGCTGGCTTTGCTTGTACTTGTAATATTTATACATAGCCTCTAATGCTGTGTTGAAATGTAAACATAGAAAGCTGTTTGAGTTTTGTTGTTGTCTTGCTAAAAGGATATACAGCTTTGAGAAGCTTTTTAAACCCTCAAGCCTCTCTTTTAGTCAAAGGCTGCCTCAACTTGAAATGATAAATTCCTTTTTTTCATTCACTTTGGGTTTGTTGACAATAATAGTCACACTTGATTTTGATCCCTTTCTGATGTCTGCTAGTTGCTACAGACTTGTAATATTTTCATATGCACTTGTTCCCTTCCAGTTACCTATGTCTTGGTTCATTCTCTGAATACTGCAGGATCTTGAAGCCACTAACTGAACCTATGGGACTTTTCAGTATTATTTTCCCCAGGTTGTATTATCATCATCAGTAAATGGAGAGGAGGACCCAGATATTTTCTAAGGTCCCCACTCTGACCTTTTAGAATTAAATTTATCATGCATTTGCTCATTCATTTATTCAGTGAATAAATATTGATTTAATCCCATGCATAGGTCTTCATTGCAGTAATTAACTTGCTGCTGTGTAATTGTTTGTTTACATCTTAGCACTGGGAACACAGATATAAAATGGCATGATCTCTGTCTTGAGGCACTTACAGTCTTTAGGGTAGGTGCAAATAGATGATTATACTCTATTAATCTAATTACTGCAATGGAATCTTGTAAAAGTTTGAGAAGAGACTCTCCAAGTGGCTCTGGTCAGGGAGGGGTATGGACATTGACAGTCATTTAACTAAGCAAATAAAAGATTTATTTAATTTTTAATTCCTGATAGCCCTGTCCTCCAGAAACTCATTCCCTAATGTGGGAAATGGACATATTAAAATGATCATAATTCAGTATGTCAAGTTCTGTAAGAAAAGAGTCAACAGTGTCCTGTATACCCAGGAGAGGCAACCAGTTGTCTCAGGTTTGCCCTTCAAACCTTCCAGGTTCAGGGGAAGTGTTTGTTTTATAGTAAACCCAGGGGAGGATATCTATAGAAATACAGTTTTTAAATGATGGCAAGAGTTTATGAGTTTAATTTGTGATTTGACTATTGAGGGAGTATTTGCTATGTGTTAGACAGTGTGCCTGGCATAGCCCAATGGTGTATAAGATACATCTTTCAACATATGGCTTTAGGATGGAAACCAACAAGAAATGAAACCCAAACTTGTCAAGACTTAGAACCAGAAAGCAACACTTGTTGCTCTAGTTCCTTCATTTATTAACTGCATGACCTAGAGAAAAATTTCCTGGTCTTTCTCTGTCATTTCCCTGGTATATAAATGGAAGGATAATAGGTGCAGGTGAGTGTTGTACAAGGAACAAGTTTGAATGACAGTAAGTGTTGTGGAAGTGCATTATGAGGCTGGGAGGGGTGGTGCACCTCTGTAATACCAGGCTGAGGCAGGAAGATCGCAAGTTTGAGGCCAGGCTGTGCAACTTAGTGAGACCCTGTCTCAAAATAAAAAATAAATAAGCAGAAGGACTGAGAACACAGCTCAGTGATAAAAACACTCCTGGATTCAATCCTTAGTACAATGACAGCGAAAAAAAAAGGTCTTTTGTGGGTCATTAAGGACCCTTTGCCTGGTAGTGATGATAGTAAAGGGAAAAGAGAATGAATTGTGCTTAACCTAGGAGGGGAGAAGGCCCATGGTTTCTACGCACAATGACTCCTGCATTCTCAGGGCCTCAAGGTCCTGGAAGTACTGACTGCTTCCCAATCTGTTTCTGATTCACCTGCTTTTTAGTTGCTGATCAATAATGGTCGGCTGGGCATCTCCATTTAGTCTTCCCCTAAACACCTTACACTGGCATCACCAGAATTAATTCAGTTCTCTCCTCTTCCTCATCTCATTTCAGACTTTCTCCAGCTTCTACATTTCCCATGGCAGTAAACAGTCCCCACACCAGAACACCTCTTCTTTCTCAGTCCACATTCCACTGGTCAGCAAGAGCTGGACAGTTCTCCACTTGTTCCCAGGCTCACCTCCACTCCTTAATTCAGCCAGCATCACCTCTCCCCCCGCCATGCTACTTTACTGGTGCAATTGTCTGGAGATTTTGTGCTCTTTCCCCTTCTAGCTGTTGCCGGAATCCTCTGTTTATAGTGAAAACTAGGCCATATCGCTCTTAATTTTAAAAGGCCCACTTATTCCTCAAGGCCTATGGGATTATTCAAATTACTGGAGCATTTAAGCTATTAAGTGGAAACACAAGTATTTTCCTGACCTTGAACCTGTGTCCTTTTCTAGTATCAGTTTACCAATTCCTTATTTACTAAGCTATTAGAATGAGCTATTTATTTCCTGTCTCTACCTTTGCTCATGACCTGCCATTGGCCTAGGGTTCTCTTTCCCTTCCTTTTGCTTGCTGATCACTATTATTTAAATTTAGGTCACCTACATTTCATTTCTAAGAAGGAGTTCTTAGAGGCCTTCTCTTATGTCCTTCCACTATGCACAATATGGCTGTGCATATTTTGGATGCCTTTATGCGAATCTACAGCCTGGACCTGCTCGTACTCATCTCTGTGCCCAGTGTGTAACACTCTGCAGTGTTGGGCCTGGCTGATGGCTCTTCCGGATGCTAAGTAGCCCTCTTCTTGGAGACTGTAGTTTAATTAATACATTTCCAGAATTACTCATTGCTAAATATTTATTACCCAAAGAGCCTGTTTTCTGATACTTTCAGAATAACATAGATTTGGAATTTTAAGAAGGAATAGAATAAAGGAAGGGAATGGAGGGAGACAAAGAGGAATAAATAAAAGAAAGAAAGAACAGCAAAGAGGAGGGGAAGTACAAGCAGGAACAAAGAGAATGAGATCTCCTGAAAACAGAGATAACTTTACCAGTTCTAAAGACGCCAAGATCTCCTTATGGAGAGGGAACTATATCCTCTTCATTTGATCACAAAGCACACCCTCTGATAAGATGCACCCCACTTTAGGTCTAGTGCCTTTTGTGCTATTGTACCTATTTTCATTTATTCAACACTTCATGGGTATTGAGAAAGCCTGGTGATGATGTCATGGTGAGTCAGCCTGTTCTTCTGAGTGGCATTGAGAGGTGAAGATCTGCAAGAAGAGGATCCAAGAGGAAAGGCTCTCTCTTATTTTGCAGCCTTTAGAAAAGTCACATGTTGTGGAAGGATGACTCAGATCTCAGCAATCCAGGACTAAAGGAAGAATATGCTTCTTTATGTTGACTGTATGTTGTTCTTGCTGTTGCTATTGTTTATTCCATCTCAAAGTTTTAAATGATCTCATTTGTTTTATGGTCTTTCCCCCCATTTGTCCCCATGACTTTGAGAAGTTCTTAAATAATGCTTCCCATGTGTCCACAAATAGATGCAAATTTCAGTGCTGGGCCCTCTTCACTTATCTTCCTGCTCTGGATCCCACTAATCTATGCACATGGCTGTGGCTAGTTTCCGGTTACAGAAGTGATAGCCCAAATAAACAGTCTAACATCTACAGAGAGATGAACAAAATCATTATAATCATTATGATCCTGTGTTCATGTTTACTGAGGATGACCACCCTCTGTTAGCATCTATCATGGCTGTTGATGCCAGTGTAGGAATGCGGCTGATGGGTTAGCTCACTTGTTCCACTTTAAGCACATTATTAGTTACTGACAGCTCTGATGACTTCAGCGAAGGCAAAAGACCTTTGAAGAGACAAAGGATGATTGGTCTTGACAATGGAAGTATAAAAGTAACCCAGATTAATCACACTAAGCTAATTGTCCTGCTATGGTGCATATATTAGTTTTAATTTTGTCACTTGTGTAGACAGATACAATTATGCTGGTCAGCTATTTACTTGCATTTCAAGAATAATGGATCTATTTCTTCCTTTAGGAGGAGTGTGCTAGGTTTTTGCTGGAGAATTGCTGATATTATTCTTAATTTGGGTCTTAGGCTTAATAGCATTAGAGGAGAATGAAGTTAGACCTTAAGAAATATGCTCATTGGCAGGATAGGTGAAATCTCTATCTCTGTTAGTGTTAAAATGTTTCAGAAATTCTCACCTGCTTGAGACAGATCAATGACAATCCTGCCAAAGGCTATACTACACTACTTCTGACCATCTTGGTTAATATTAGGACTCTGGGATATTCTGAAGGGTATTTTTATCTATCTGGCCACCCATCATTTATTGAGCTCTCACCAAGATGAAAATCTTGTGCTTTTCAACAGAGAATAGATGGATAAACAAACAGCAAACAACAACAAAAATTTCTTGCCCTTGAGAAACTCATGGTCTAATGGTGGGAAAGAGATATAAGCCGGATTAGACAAACAGAAAGAGGGGTTGGGCATGTAACTTTGTTGTAGCCAGAGGGATAGTATTTCTGCAGTCATAGTGTATGCACAGTGACATCAGAAGCAAAGAGCACAGCACATCATAGCCTGTGCATAACTGGACCCAGGGTCTATATCATGGAATTACAGGGGATGTGTTTGGACATATTAGCAAGGAACAGATGACATCTCTTGGTTGATTCTGTGGCAGTCCTATGAGTGTGCTGTCCAGTTCTCCTTCTAAGAGAGAACCTGCTGCAAGGATTATTTGCTATCTAAGAGCTCCAGCTGCCACACTTTGGGGCTCACTCTAAGGCCACCTACCCCCAGGGAAGTTCCCATCCACTGTCTGAGCATGGTGGGTTACTGGAGTTCAACACAGGACTCTGCTTAAAGGGCAGTCTTTCCACAGGGGCTCCCGTTGACCTGGTCATGACTTTCTCAAGCTGATCCTCAGTCTTTGGCACTATTTACTCAGTCTTCTTCCTTTCCCTTTCCCTTCATGGTGTTAGGCCTGCAGGAGAGAGTGATGCTTTTCCCACCAATGCCTTCTTTCTCTTCTCTGACTCCTCACAGGCATGTCCCTTGATAAATCTTTCATACTTCTCATTTGGTCTTGATGTCTGCTTCCTGGAGGAACTGAACTGACATGGATTCAGTAAGGGGTTTGGCTTTGAACTGGAGGGTTTTGCATAGGGAAAATAAATGATAAAACTTCTGTTACAAAAGGATGATTGTGGCTACAGAGTAAAGGGACAGTTTAGGAAGAGTGACGTGAAGACGGGTGATCCACTGGGGATGAGAAAAACATGAACATTTGAAATGGGGCCATAGCAGAGAGCCTAGTGGAAAAGGGGCCAGAAGAAATGGACTAGGGGGGTGGAAACAAGGGCTCTTGTGATTAACTGGTGGTCAGATGCCCTGCAAGGGTGGGTGAAGGACAAGCATATCTCTTATGGTTGTGGAGCAGTGTACACTCAGCCGAGAAACTCCAGGGAGGTGGTTTTATTGAATGATACAAGAATGTACAAGGTCAAGTTAACATTCCCCACAGCCAGGATGGACACTGTGAGCAAGGAGGACACTTGCAAAGTGATCTCCCTGCTGGTCTTTGAGTATTTATTTCCTTTCCTAGTTGCTAGAAAGCATCCTTCCTTTTTTGACCAAGTTTTGTTGTTGCTATGCAAAGGGAAACTTGGAAAATTTAGAGAACAGTTCCTTTTGTTTTGGTTCTCTGAACAAACCAGAAAGTCAAGATTATTGTCTCTTTCTGGATTTAAAACAATCCAGCTTTGAAATTCCAAGTTGATCCCTTTGCTCCTTGCAGTGCCAGTCCTTGAGGAAGACACTGGTACCATTCCATAAGCATCCAGTCTCTGCTGACTTCTTTGCTTTCTTACTTTCAGGGGCCACGTACACCAACTAAAGTTTCTTTTGCTGGATTTCAGCCATAGATAGCCAAGGGATTTGGTTTTGTTCACAAACATGTACGTTTAAGCTTGCTGGGTTACTGGAGAAAATATTTTGGTTTATTTGTTTATTTATTTATTTTTTAATGTAGGATTAGTAATCAAAGGACAGAAGAGTAACTGATTACCATCTGTCCCATGTTATATATGTAGTTACAAAATCTCCCTGTAAAAGCCAACAGTATATCCATTAACACCATTTCTTGTAGCACCTAAGGTTCCTTCCACCACTTTGAACTCATTAGTCATTTACCCCAACCTTCCCTCAATGTAAATATACTTTATTAATAATCCATAATAGAACTCAGGTACTGTCCTAGAAGGAAATTTCTATGACATCACATTTATTTATGGTTGTTTTCTTTTTCCCCCACTGGCACTTCCTTCCCTCTCCCCCGCGCCCCCTTTCCTGGATTATATTCAGATAGGATGCTGAAAACTAGAGTGGCTGTCCTGGTGTGACAAAGGAAAGGCTTAGGTGACATTAGTGGACCAATAAGCCTAGGTCAGCAGCATCTGCCTTTAATTTCTTACCTAAGAACAATCAACTTGTAAGCTGTAAGCTACAGAAAATTAGCCGTATGGTGAATTAATTCCTAACAAGCCTCTTGCTGAAGCAATGAATAAAAAAATTCAATGGGTAGAGTGTTCTAAGCAAATTAATGTCATAAAATGACCTTGGCATCACATCTTCAAAATAGAATCTATATTCTTATCACTTGTAAGTAGGTACCTTAGCCAGACTAAACCATAAGAATTTTGAAAATTCAGTATGACTATAATTGATGTACAAAAAGATGTATATAGGACGGAGAATTGCTAAATAAAATTGGAAGTTTTGAGTCTATATAAATGTAGAATTACATTTACTTCTAGGAAAAAGTTTTGTTTTTTCTTTTTTGCTTTAGGATAAACTATCAGAATGGACTAGAATTAATAATGGAACTCCTTAAGGTAGATACTCCATAAAAACATGAAGTAAATAAAAACCAGGCCCTTTAGTAATGCAGGTGTGAAGCAGATGTCCATCTTTTGTCTCAGGGCTGCATGGAATTACCATTAACCTGAAGGCAGCTGTGACATTTGGGATCATAAACTGTTTCCTTAAGCCAGAGCTGCTAGAAGCTACTGACTTATTTTCTTTTCATCCTTTCTCTTCTAGAGTTTTTTTGCAGGAAATAAGGAGTAGAGAAATGCAAAGACAGGGCAGACTCAGAGAGCCCTGTGGTGGTCTTGGTGTCAAAGGGTAGCACAGAGCTAGAGAAGGGGTCTACATGTGGACCCTGGCCCCTGCTGTCATAACTGGGAGTAGAATCTTTAAAATATAGATAGCACTCTTGACAGGATGCAGCTGATATGACAAGGAGTAGCCCTAGCCATTGCTGGCTTCAAGGGGAGGAAGAACATGATGAATGCCACTGGTCTCACTGTGGCAGGAGAATGGCTGTGAGCACCAACTCATGTGAGGTGTAAGAGTTTCCAAAAGCAATGGTTGGGTGGGCAGGGGGCACTTTTCAGGGTAGAATGTGGTCTGGAAGTCACAATGCTAAATTCTTTACCATTTGAAGTACTTCTCTAGAAGTAACCTCGCTTTTGGTTCCCCAGGAATTACTATTACAAAAGGAGCAAAAAAGTATAAATGACATTTTAAGAATTTCTAATGGTGGTTCCAATGATGGTCCTGACATTTTATACCTCCTTGTAAGCGCACTTTTTGCCCATGTAACTGCTTGGGCCTTCCCTCTGAATCAGTCACTACTCAGCCAAGGCTGAGACAGTAGAGTTATTGAGTTGACCCCATTTGACCCTGATACAGGACAGACACTGCTGCATGCCACAGGAATCCAGACAGTATTTGTGATGCAGCACCACATGTTAATCAACAACTGGCATACCCTCTAAAGTGAGTGATAGTGGAAATATCATATTATCTGAGTCTCAGTATTTTTTTTCTTTGTCTCTTTTTGCAGTGCTGGGGATTGAACCATGGGCCTTGCTCATGCTAGGCAAGCACTGTACCACTGGACTACATTCCCAGTCCTTTTTTTGAGACAGGATTTGCCAAGTTGGCCAGGCTGTCCTCAAACTTTGTGATTGTCCTGCCTCAGCCTCCTGAGTTGCTGGTGTTACAGATGTGTCCCACAGTGCACAGCTATTATAGTTTTGCATGTTTTCAATCCACAAAATATTAATAACAAGCTATTCCACAGGAGAGTATTTTGAGTATTAAATAAGATGACTTAGCACTTAAGATGTTGTAATTTCTTGGAAACACAACAGACTGAATATGTGAATTTTAAGATCTCATTATAGGACAATCATCTGTGTTTCTGCCTGGATCATGTTCCAAATAATATCTCTGCACCCCAGGCCTTTGGACGTGGTTGCATATGAGCTGCCTAACAGTGCATTCCAGGCTTTGGGGGGTGATGCTGTTGGAAAATGAAATTATAGAGCAAAGCAAGTTTTTGTAGACTTGGCCTTTTAAATGGGTAAAAAATGAAGCCAGGAGGGGTGGGGTTGTGGCTCAGTGGTAGAGAACTTGCCTAGCACATGCGAGGCCATGGGTTCCATCCTCAGCACCACATAAAAATAAATAATATAAAGGCATTGTGTCCAACTACAACTTAAAAATAAATATTAAAAAAAAAAGAAGCCAGGAGGTAGAACATCACCTCAACAATGTTCAGTTAGAAAAGGCTATAGAAAAGCTGGCAAAGGAGAATAATACTAGAAATAGTATAAGCTTTAGCGCTGAGAAACTCTGAGTCAAAATATGGGCATCCACATTTGCCAGCTATGGAACTTAAACAGGGTGTCCAAATGCAATGAACTTTGGTTTTCTATTCTATAAATGGAAATAAAATTAAGCAGCTTTAAGAATTATTGAAAACATTAAATGATATGCATGTATTTAAGACATCTAAGGCAGAGAAGGTAACATACAATTGCATGGCAGAGACACTGCCCTTATTACTTGGATTTGCTGGATAGGGACTTGGGGAGCAGACAGCCAACTGGCACTAGTAGCAATTTCAGGTGCTGAGTTGTGAAAGGGACTTTGGACAGAGAAAGCAGCCAAATAATTAGTCTTTTTTTGTGTGTCAGTTTTAATACATACTATTTTTTTTCTTTTTGCATAACATCACATTATATTTAGGTACAGCATGGTCCAGAACAAAAGCTGGAATTTATTTTTGAATATGCGGAGCAATGAGATGACTAGTTTCTATATATCAGCCTCACATTGCCAAACACATGAGCATCTTACTATCAATTATCTGCTTTTCACATATGTCTATTGTAATGTTATAGTCTGATCCTGCTTTAAGCACCTTCGCAGCTTTGACTCTGAATGTTAAATATGATACTTTACATTGGCATAGCATCAATAACTTACACAATGCTTTCCCAAATAGATATTATTTCATTTTTGACCTTCCCAACAACCCTGAAAAACTTGCAATTTCTATCCTGAATTTCAAGATGAGGAAACAGGCTTTGTATAGTAAATAGCATGTCCAAAGTCACAAAATTAGTGGATGCTGGTCTAAAATGCAAAGTGGTAATGATGTGGGGCATTCTCTGAACACTTTCATATGTCAGGTGTTATTCTGAGCTCTTTATCTTCAACTTCTTTAATCATGATAAAACACAGCACCTAATGTGGCACAAAATTGGGGACTTCTTTATTTGTCATGGTCCCATTCTGCCTTGCTTATGGAACCCACAGTTGTTTTCTGCATAAAATCTGGGATATGTTTATGAAAAGTGGGCTCCCATCTAGTGTTAGACACTAATCTATGTGGAATTCTAAACTGATCATGAGAACCACCTTCTTCATTGCCACTGACTGGTATAGAGATGGGCATATGATCCAGGCCATCCAAGGAGTTGAAAGACAAGTTTGCAGGAGGCTTTTGGAAAAGACACCCAGTCTAACCCTGATAAAAAGAGTGGAAGAGGACAAAAGGCACACTCAGCACCTCCTTTTCTGATTTGGGTGTTTCTGTGTGAGGTTGGATGCTTGAACTCTGAAAACCATTTCAACCACAAAGTGACATCAAAGCCGTCAATCAGAACAGGGCAGCTGATCCAGAGCCCTGATGTCCTTGAGCTGCTCTTAATCTACCTGGAAAAGCCCACCATGAACATCTTGTTAAGTGACATAATTAAAAGTTCTTATCATCAAAGTCACTTTTAGTCACATATTCTATCACTTGCTCTTGAAAACATCCTAGATGATAGATATATCTTCACAGATAGATACATTTCTATTTCTCAGTTGACAAAACTGAGGAACAATGAGCTTAAGTTGTCCAAGGTTATAACTGGAGAAAGTTGCAGATTGGAGATTTGAACTTTAGTGTATCTTAGAAAACTTTGGCCTCTTAAAATATGTCACAGTGAAGCCTGCATCCCCACCTACTCATTCCCACTGCCATCAGCTTGGGCAATAGGGCAGCTGGAGGACAAAAAAGAGACAGACATGTGTGACCTTGGAAGCCTTCTGGGGGAAGAAGGAAGAACAAATCCAAAAAGGTAGCGAGTTCACCAAATAAAGTTGCCCAATTCACCCTTTGCCCTGATAATGTCCCTCTTTATTCTGTGCATCTCAACACCAGGGAAAACAACAGGGAGGCAGAAAAAGCAGAGGACTTAGAGATAACAATTTTGCTTTCAAGTTCTGATCTTACCATTTTGCAAGGGTGGTACTTTGACAAGTAGCTTGATCTCTCTGAGACTCAGTTTTTTCATCCATCAAATGAGAATAAAAACCTCTGGCCTATATCCTTCCAGGGTTATGGTAAGAATGACAAGGAAAGAAGCATGTGGAAATGTCTCTCAGCTGCATGTCTTATTAGGGAAGACATCCTCGGGGCAGACACGGTCTCCTCATGATTTGCAGGAAAGACCAAAAATACTAATGGTCCTTAACATAAGCATTACAATAATGTTATTGCTTTTGATAAATTTATAATATGTAGGTTGTAAATTCAAACATTCTCCCCTCTGAATGCCATTCTGAAGGTTAATGAATGAAATACCTGATTTTCAAATCCCAACAGTTGGTGTTAATTGGAAGCAAACACACACCTTCAGGTTTGATCTCTCATAACAAGACAGTCAGATAACTTAACCTCAAAGCAATTCATTACAGCAGCACTCAGAGCTCTCAGAAGATGGTAGACATTTCAAAGGCTTTGGATGCCTGTGTATGCTTGTTCCCCTCCTGCACTCTTCTCTTTGTAAAACAGGAAACTAGAACGAAGGAAGGCACCCGAGGAAATGTTGGGGAATAAGATGGAAGATTTTGAAATAACCTTAGAATATTAAATCCATAGGACTTAATTCAAAAGAGTCTCAGAGGTTGCTGGCACTTGCTACTTATTTATGATGGAATATTTTGTAACCTTTAAAGCATCACCTGGAAGAGTACTTGAAGGTACAAGATGGTACACTCAGGGTCATGTGAAGGGATCATCATAAAACAGAACGCATAAGCTGTAAGTATCAGCCCCAGAATTTCAAAGTAGCAAAGCCTCTCCCCTCTCTCTCACACAAACCCGAAAGGAGCCGCACAATTTGGCTTCGTGACAGAGACAGCACTACAAATTAAGGCACAGAGATTGTTTAAAATATAACTTTGGATTTAGTGCCATTCCCTTGCATAGTTATAAATTTTAGGATAATGACATTGTTTTCAAAATATCTTTCTATAATGGTCTCCGTTTTCTCCATGTTTACCATATGCAGGCAGCATGCTAAGCACTTTATGTGTAATGACCCTCATTTAGTTCTTACAGTAGGCCCAGGAGGTGAGTACCATTATCCCTTCCTGTTACAGATGGTGAAACTGAGGACCACAATAAGAGGAGTTGTCTCAAATTACCCAGCTGGTAAATGGGGGAGCCTGAAGCAAAAACTTGGCTGACTTCAGAAGCAGATCCCTAACCCATTAAGCAATATATCTTTTTTTTTTCCCTGTCTTTCCCTATCTCTGAAATTAAACTGAGTGGGGGGGTACAAACAGGTTTTTCTGGTTTTTATTTTTTATATTTAAAATTAGACTGAAACAAAGGGCATGGTGTGAGATCACCTGATATCCTAATGTTCAGTGTCTCTTGCTTCTTTCTCACCACCTGGTGCCACCTCCTTAGTCTAAAACCCTCCATCTCTGTTCAAATGATCCCAGTAGTGCACTTTCAGGGTGAGCACTCAGCTCTGTTCACTTCATGCTTCTGAAGTGAAGGTGCCATCAGCATCACCAGCCTCTACTGGGAAAGGACCCACAGACCTGGCAAGTCATATAGGGACCACTATGATACTGCTCTGCCTGCTGCTCCACCCCTTCTGATTTTTCCTCTCATTGCTAGGGTGTTTAAAATAACAAGTCAAAACTCTTACAAAATAATAAGTTTAGAGATTCATAGCCACATATAGAAACATAAGTGTATCAGAGCTAATAAGGTCAAATATAGTTTCATTAAAAATTGTCTTGCTTTTCCATTTTTACATACAAATGCTGTTTTACAACAAAATGCATTTCTTAGACAATTTTCAAAATGCTATTGTTAAATCACATCTAATAGTTGTCCAGTTGTTCTCAGTTGTTGTGTCTCCACCTGTCTATTTGTCTTTCATTTACTCCAGCTCTGACTTACCCACTAAATACAATAGGTATAGAATCTAGGGACCATGATACTTTTAGGAGATCAAAATGTTTTAATTAGAAGATAAAAATCCTAAAGTTAGAAGAAAATATAAAAATAAGACTAGAAGACAATGAACACAGCCTGGTTTACATTTACCTTTATTTATTTATCTTTATACCAAAGCTGAAGTTAGATTTTATATGAAAAATGTGTGTGTGTGTGTGTGTGTGTGTGTGTGTGTGTGAGAGAGAGAGAGAGAGAGAGAGAGAGAGAGAGAGAGAGAGAGAGAGAATTTTTAACAGAGAAAAAAAAAACCCATGAAGGCAATAGTGCCCAGGAACCAACTGTGAAATTTATAGCACTGCTCCGACTTTTCCTTCTCCGTGGAAGGGCCATGGCCCTTAAAGAGAAGTCCTGCTCATTCTTAAAATCTTGGCCAAGTGTCATCTTCCATGAAGACTTTTCTGACACCCCCTACCAAATATCTTAACTGATGCATTTATATATTTACTTATCCCTTTCAATGACTCTTCTCCCAAGAAGGGAATTTCAAGCAGACAGTAAGATCATCCTAGCCAAGAAACAGTAGCACTTATGATACACCATATTCAGTGGTAATGCTCCACCCATGCTCACATGTGTGCTCATATTGTAGGGTGGGTGCCGTTATTATCAGCCTGGTTTTACATTTGAGAATGTGGTTAAGCAAGATTGATGTGCTTCAGTTTATAAGTGGCAGAATGAGGGTGCAAACTAGGGCCTGCAGGCTCTGGAGTCTGGGGTGGGCTCTGTTGGCATGAGAAATGTGGAGAGGAACCTCTTTCACTGGCTTGATGATTTCAGTTGCAGAAATGGCAATTAGTGAAACAACTTTGGATTTTTTTTTTCATCCTCTATCCCTAACTCCGGATAGAGGAATGACTGTGTGATTGATGCCTAGCTCAGTCATTCCCCTCCTCCTCCTCTTTTTTGGCAATTCATCTGTCTGTAGGAACATGCTCTCTGGTCTGCTCCCAACCATTAGAGAAGTTTGGAAGGTCTGTAGGTCTTCAACTCCTCTTTTGTATGTTTCTTCTGATATTTGTGAGGCTAACACATTAAACATTGCTTCAATTTCTTGCTCAGTAATAAAAATAATAATTCAGTTGCCATTACATTTGGGTCCACAATTTGGCATAGTAGAGCAGTGATGGTTCTTTGGATCCTTTAAAGCACTAACATATTCTCAATCATGAGGCACAAAGAACTTGGAAGAGGGTGGAATGAAATTCCTTGAGATGGTTAGAGAAGGCTTTTGGAGAAGGAGGATTCTGAGCTGAGTTTTGCTTACCAATTTCTATGTAGGGCAAAACCCTTGTTTGAGAGGAAAAGATACGGGTTCCATAGTGTACTGAGGGCATATTGGGCTCTGATTAATGGTGGTAGTGGTATTGGGGGAACTACTAATTTAAAGTGGTTACTTTCTAGCTATTATTCAGCATGCCATCATTTTACATGGTATCTTTCATATAATCCTCAAAATATATCTGAAATAGTAAATTTCACTTCCTTTTTGTAGATGAATAAACAATGATTCAAAGATGTTAAGTAACTATGGTAAAATTATGTAATTACATCTGAAGATTCAAACCCAGTTTGTCTGTCTCCAATGCCAATATCTTACATCATTCATACAATTCTTTTCCACTATTACTGTGCCTTTTACTTAGCTCCTGCAGATCTCATATGTCTAAGTACATATCATCTGCTTTCCTGTTTGTCCCTCATAATGGAATGTGAGTTCCTTGAGAGGAAGAGCTATGTCAATGTTATTGTTATCTTTAGCTTTCAGCATATTTCATTTATTCAATTAAATTTTTCTTGAATTCTATCTGCTATGCACAACATACAGTATGAGACCTACTCTGATAAGCAGGACAGACTTTATTCTTAGCCTATGGTGCAGACAACAAATCAAAATAAATGAAAAATTTGCAAGTTAAAAAATAAGGAATTGGAAATGAATATAAATGATGTTAGATAAAGGGAAAAATACTTGGGAAGGTAGGTAGAGGGAGCATAGGCAAGGGAGTCCTCACTGTGGGTTCTAAGCTGTGACTTGAAGGATATGTAAAAGCCAAGTTCAGTGGACAAACATTTCAAGAGGAGGAAAGAAGTGACAGGAGGATCATAAATGGGTAAAATTTTGACATGTTCTTACTTAAGAGATGATCAGACAAAGTGACAGAGTTTTGGGGAGGACTTTGGATTTTAGTTCAAGTGCAATAAGATAGGCAGGATTTCAACATGGTGAACAAAGCAAACATCATGGAAATAAATAGAACAGTGTCAAAATTCTTCCAAAGGCAAAATGGACAAAACTTGCCGATGGTTGGTATGAAAGTGAGAGTCAAGACTGTCTTGAGGGAGGATTTCTAGGTTGAGCAACTAGGTGGATGGTGGCATCATTTACTCAGATGGGGAAGACTGGGGATGCTTCCGTTGGAGGAAGTTTGGGGGAAGCTCATGAGAACTAACTAATGTTTGAGATGAGTGTTAGATATCCAAGTTAAGACACAAAAATTTGACAAATGACCATGACCTATCTCTCTGTTTGGTTACATTCTTGTTATTTGTTGGTGGGCATATTATCCACCTGGGTGAAGAATGAAATATGTGGACAATTGAAATTACAAGCATATAATTCAGGGGTATCGAAAGTCAGTTAATCACCCAGTGGAAAATGTATTTTACTGTGAATATGGTATGTTTTGCACAAGGTTGCACAAGGCAACCTTGTAACAAGGTTTGCACAAGGTTGCTCTAGGCAGCTTTTAACAAATGCTAGTGTAAAAAACTTGAACTACACAAATTCCCAAATTCATACTAAGTACAGTAGTAATTAGGATTAAACAGTTTGCTGAAGAATGTATTACTGCTCTCTGAAATTATAAATAATGCATTATATATGAAATATAGTACAGATAGATAGATCCCAAGGCAATATACTTTTATTATCTGAATGAGGAATAGAATTACTCTGATTTCCAAAGCTATTAGCTTTCCCATACTTGTCTCTCACATCTGAAGATGCATACAGAAATTTCCTGTTTTACTTTTTTAAGATTCAGTGGAACCAATTTTCAGAAGGGCTTGAGGAGATGTAACTTTCTTGTTCTTCCATGGATCAGGCTATATACCTATCAAATGTTGACTTGAGGTCATTTTTAGGAAGATTTTTTATGTATTCAAAAAGTGCAGCCATGACTTTAAACAAGACTGTCCTTCACCCTTGATCTCCATTCAATTTGATCATAGTTTCAGAAATCTGGCTTGGAATGGATTTGAGAGTGAAAGAATAAAACATGAGGTTCGCATCTTCAGGGCGCTTTCCTGTACTTTCTAGCATGTGCTCATTTGGATGACAGAAACCAAGCTGCTTGCAAAAGGGCAAGGCCACCTTCTAGCTTCTAGAAGAGAACAAGACATGCAAATGATCATTTACTCTCTTGCTAAGCAAACATGGTCAGTTATTACAATGGGCCAAAGAGGGAATAGTAAAAAAAAATCACAATATGGAAAATAAACAGAATTTAAATGAGAGAAGTACTAATCATAGGCCTAAATCCTTGGTGTGGGAATATCATTAGAGAATATGGAGAGACAAATATCAATGATAAGTATCCAAATAAATTATGATGGGTTTCAAAGATACCTGTGAAGGGCATTAAAGAAGCTCTGGAAAATATATTTATAAAATATCTGGCCATTATCATTGTTGTTATTGATACGTTCTGTCCAGTATGTAAACTTAAAAGATATACATTGTAACTGAGAGAAAAATATATACTTTTAGATGTAAATTTTTTCCAAGCTATCTCTGTATTTCTCTGATATGATAGAGATAATGATTATTATGCAAAATAATTTAGAAATGCTCTAAACAAAATAAAACTTAGAGGATTTGCCGTCCCTTTTCCTGTTTTTCCTTCTGATCACTCCTGAAATCTTGCAGATGAGATTCCTGTGTTTTTCCAGTGCTCTGATGCGGACTGTGGATATGATTTTGGATTGTTGTGAGCACCCCCGTGTCCTTGTGTGAAGACCATTGCTCTTCCCTAAGTGATTCTGAGCACAATGATCTAACACTGACATTCCCCACTTGACTCCCTTTCGTGGTTCCTCAATTCCCCACAATAAGGTTCAACCTCCTTAGGAGTTTGCAGAGCTGACATCACCAGTCCTTTCCCACAGCCTTATCTTCTGTCCCCACATGAAACTTACAATGCAGCTAGAGCTGTTTCCCAAACAGACCCTGCTGTTCCCTAGGCCTAGGTCATGATTTTTCCCTTCATAACCTGGAAAGGTATTCTCCTGGTTAATCCATGTCTATTCTTTCTTCCAGACTCAGTCTAGGCCTCACCTCTTCCTGAGATCCCATCTACTCCCATCACTCTGGCAACCTCCCACAGTACCCTACCCTTATCCCTAATATGGCATGACTACCATGTTACTAAAATTATTTGTTTCTCTGGCAGTCTTCATTATCTTGCCAAATGGAACATAAAGGAGCTTCGTCTTCTATCTCCATCACCTCACATACTACTGATGTGTATTTGAGGCATGTTCTTATTTGTTTGTTTTTATTTTTGATTGAACAAAATAATTCAATACTCATTTCACTCTACTTTGTCCCAAATCTCCTTGCTCATCTCTTGTAGAGACATTCCCAAGTCTTGAAAATAAGATTGTGTCATTTCAGGGGCAAATCAATAGGCTTCTCTTAAGTAATAGGCATCTGGGAATAGTAGGCAAGGAGGATTGTTTTGATTAAGTAGAGGGAACCCCAGAGAGTAAAGAATGCCAGCCAAGGTTGGCCACATGTGACAGAACATGTTAATTTCAAAAGGGAGCCTCCCAAAGTTTCTGGAGACAGAGTGGTAAAGTCAGCTGGGAAAACACAGAGATCTCCTAATCCTCCTAAAGTTTCTGTTTTGATTTTGGCAGCACTGTAATTGCCCACCCACACAGGCATGATAATGTAAAATCTTTTGAGTGGAAATTCCTGAAAAGCTTAATTCAAATTCAGTGAATACGGAAGGGACAGACTTTGTTTGTGCACTCTATTTTTAAAAGCAGCATTCTAAAATCTGCCTGATAATGAAAATAATAAGCAATGCTAGTTTATAGGTAAACTCATTAAAGATTTCTGGAGGCAAATTCATCGAAAATGCACAGTTCTTGCCTTTAGATCAAACAGATGCCTGGAGACTGTATCTTTAACACCAACCTGGGAAAGTTATTCTTCCTGAGTATGAGCTGCTGCCTTTGTCTTATTTGCTAAAGGCAGGTAGGGAAATGAAATTACCAGGTAGAGACAAGGGGAGAGCAGTTTAGGTGTCACGAGTAGCATCCTTGTTTGCACTGTCTTTTTTATTTCAATTGGCTTCATGAAACATTTATTGTGTAGCTCCATGTGCCAAGGTGAGGTCCTGAAGTTACAAAGGTGAGCGTGACAGTGCTGCAAAGACATTTGCTGTTCAGTAAAGGCCTGTGACCTGTGCAAATTCCCACTGTGTTTAAATGCATCCTTTAAATGGCATTTTCTTGATGAAATAGTATAAATTTGGATCCTTCAGCACTCTGATTGTCCTTCTATTTTACTAATAAATGATTATCGTTATTGCCTTTCTCATGATATACTGATATTGTTGGCTTTGGGGTATTCCTCCAACCAGACCAGAACATTCTTGCAAAGTGATCTGTGTATAAGAACACAGAATCTGCATGGTGACAAATGAGTTCAAAAGCCAAAATCTGCATTTGTTAGCTGAGGAAGCATTTTAGGGGAAGCTTCTTAAAATCTCTGTGTCTCAGTGTTCTGACTTTAAAATACGAATAATATTATTTGCCTCAAATGGTTGGGATCAGCATAAATGTGTCAATAGACCTATGTGCATAGACCTGTGCTTTTCAAGGAGCAATAATCAATAATACTAAATATCAAAATTTTTATACCTAGACCAAGACTCAAATACCCAGGCCCTGGGTCCCAACTGCTGCTTTAAACTGCCCTTAGTTGCTTTTAACTTAAGGTCTGATCTATAGTTGAGGCTTTACCCGTCATTATATGCTATTCTTATTCACCCAGTTGTCTAAGAGAGAAATCTGGGATCCATCCTTAGAAACACCCTCACCCTTAACCACCCCACCAATCCAATTAGGTATCCACTCTCTCTCTCCTAACTCCATAATACACTCTTTCATCTCTTTCAGTCCCTACTCTAAGTCCTCACTGTTGCATGACTGGACACTGCAGTCATCTTTAAATTGTTCTGTTTCCTTCTACTTTGATTCTGTCTGGTATGTTTTGAATGTAACAGCCTAAGAGGCCTTTAAAGACATGAAACAGGCCAAATCTCTCTCTAGCATAAAACTTTGAATGTGTTCTTTTTAAAGTAAGGCCCAGGATTTTTAATTTGGTTAAAGAACCAGAGTGTAATATTATCCATCACTAGTCATACAACTTCATCTAGAGTCACCCTGGTTCTGTTTCCAGTTCCTGAAGAGTGACAATCTCTCTCTCCTCTCAGGCCCTTCCATTTATTGGCTATCTATTTGCCTAAAGTGTGATTCCTCCCATTGGTCATGTCATTGAGACTTAGTCTAAAACTCACTCATACAAAAAAGTGTTCCAAACCCTATTCCCATTCTGAATGGTATATTCTGTCTTTGCCCAGCCCTTCCCTTCACATCAGATTACTCCACCTGAGTGACTGTTCACTGTTAGCCTCTGCACCACTTTCTAAGTTCCACAAGGACAGGTGTCTTTGGACACCTGTTTTATCTACATTATCCTCAATGCTTAGCAAAATTTCTGGTGCTCAATAAATAATTAGAAAACAAATGAAAGCACAATAACTATTCATTTATTAAATGTATGGACTGCAGCAATGAATGAACTTTAAAAAGTTCACCATGCGTCAAAAGACCTATGTACATAGACCTGTGCTTTTCAAGGAACAATAATCTGCTGAATCTGCTCTGTCACGAAAACTAAGGCTTTAATATGCTTTACTTATTTTCTTTTTTCCTGCTCAACGTGATTTTATTGCAGAAGGAACCACATTTCAGACCATCTAAATATAGAGAGAAGGCCATTTTCATTTTGAAAAAACTAAATGTATTTTTTCATCTCATTCTTTGGAAATTCCTATTTAAAAAACAAAAAACGAAAAACAGCTCAAATCTTTTCTTGTAACAGATCTTTCTCAGTGAGCAGTGTCCATCATGCCTGGTCTTGTTGTAAAATGTGTGTGTGAATATATGTAGCCACATTGCCAGCCTTTCAGAAATCATACTGCAAGAATACTGTATTAAAACATTCACAGAATACTAATTCAGCCAATAATTATATGTGGCAGTGACCTGGGGTGAGAAGGACAAGAGCAAATTAGATTTGTAGAGATGGGAACATTGAGACCCTGAAAAAGACTGGGTGAAAAATGAAAGTTACACATATATATATGGAATTGATAGAGACTCAGAGAAGGTTAAGGATGACAGGATCTTCATTATTATCTTGTACAAAATAAGGGCAAGACTAACATAGGGCTGAGTGACAGGCTTTAGAATCAAATAGTTCTGTATTCAAATTGTGGCTTTGCTTTGAGATCTTGGCCAAATTCCTTAATCATCTGTATTTGCAATTCATAAAAGAAAGAGATATTACCTGTCTTCAGAGATTTTTGTGTGAATTACATAATGTAATACACATAATGCAATGTATGTAACATAGCACTAGGCATCCTCTGAGTCCTCAACCAAGGTCACTATTATGTAAGTCTATTATTTTGTGGCTGGAAAAAATATAGGACACAAAGAGAAAAGAGAACTGGCCCAGGAACATATGGCAAAGTAGAGATAAGGCTGGGGTATTCACTGTGATTAAGGATTCCCAGTCTGGTATTCCTTGCCCCGCCTCCTCCCCTCCCTTTCTCACACAGGTCATAGCAAACAGCAGCAGGTAAGGGAGGATGGAAAGTCACCAGAAGGGCTTTCTGGTTCTGGCAATATGTATATCAAGCTACAGAGTTAAAGGAGCCTCCTGTTGTTAGCACCCTTTGTTATGGCACCTAGGCAACTGGACTAAATATAGGGAAAAAATCCCTTAAATGCAAACTGAGTTTGCAATAAAAAAATTCTAATTCTTCAGTTTTAAGAAATGAAGTGACAAGAAAGCACAAGCTGAAGAGCTGATAATGTGGCTGCCTGGGTTCAGGGCAGGAGCAGAATAGAGTCAGTTTCTGTAACATTTTATTACAACTTGGAGACATAAGATGATATCTTGATGCTGTTTGAGCCAGACAGTTTAAACCAAGACTTTTATTAATTTCTTTATATAAAGTCACGCTTATAAAGGATGGGAAAGGCAAAGAACAATGGGAAAAGAACAGTATTTCCTCTGGCAGAGGGAAGATGTATAAGTTTATGTATATAGGGTTTTAGAAAACATAAGACATCTATTTTAATTAAGGATTGTGCTTCATGTAGTTTTGAGATTCGATTTAAGTAGGGGGCCTACCTTGATTATGCCAGAAATCTCCAAACTGAGCAATGACTATATGATTGATTCTCATTTAATGGCACTCCTTAAATGCCTGGAACAAATAAATACGAAACTATAGAAATCTGTAGGGAAAAATCTCTCACGAACAATGATTAATAGTCCAAGAACTTTGATAATAGAAGAATCTGGTCAGACAGGTAAATTAAGTATGTTTTAATAACCACAATTAAAAGTTAAACTTAAATTACAAATCAATAAAAGAAATAGGTATAATTTGATAAAGAACTAAGTATGACTTCTAGACATGAAAATTGAGTTAAAAGACTAATTTTTAAAAATGGGTTGAACAAAAGATTAGACATAGGTAGAGTTAGTTGGAATATAGCCAAGGAAACTCTCCAGAATGTAGTAAAGAGAAAGATAGAAAAAAAAGATGGGGATACTCAAGGCATATGAAAAATAAAATAAGAAGATTCCAAATATATATCTAATGGTTTTGAAAAATAAAATGAAAGGAGCATGGGATTATGTGAGTTACAGTATTTAAAGAAATCATTACCAAGACCTTTTTAGAACAGACAAAACCCATGTTCTGGCAGATTTAAAAGAACAATAAATTTCATGCAGAATCAAGAAAGTCAAATTAGACCTAGAACTATCTGAGTAAAATTGCACCATACTCAAGAGAAGATCATTAACATAGCATAGAGAAAAGACAGATTACCTAGAAAGAAATGGCCACTAAACTGACATTTCTCATTAGTAGCAGAGGCCAGGACACAATGGTACAGCAACTTCAAGGGCTTGAGAAAAATGAAACTATCATCCCATAATTTTATACTCAGAGTTTAAAATGATGAGTGAGGACAAATTTTGTTTTCAAATTCTTTAAACTGAAGGAATTCACTCCTCATGAGTTCTAGCTAAAAATACAGTGAAATAAATATGACCTAACTTTCCTTTGTACATGTATAAATATACCACAGTGAATCTCAACCATCATGTTCATCTGCAAGACACTAATTAAAAAAAATAGGTAAATAGCAGAAAGATCAGTAGAGTAGAGGGAAGGGAACAGGGGGATGGTGGGGGGGAGGGGAAGTACTGGGGACTGAATTGGAGCAAATGATACTCCATGCTTTTATAATTATGTCACAGTGAATCCTAATGTTATGCAAGACTAAAAAGAACCAATAAAAATACAAGAGTATATACTTAAAATGTAAAAGGAAAATTGAATCCAGAATGAAGGCATGAGATAAATGAAAAACTGGTGAGTGAAGAGTCAGATTAACATATGCACACATCTGAAATCAACATATACAAGTAAACTATGGTAACAATATGTAACTTAGAGCAAAAAGAAGATAAAACTAAAACACTGGAGAACAATAAATAGAGAACAATATCCAGAAAGGAGTGATTTGGGCTAAACTGTTCCAACATTTGTTATGTTAGAAGGAGAGTTAAGATACTGTTTAAATTTAAAAATATAAAAGTAGCCAACACAATACAGAAGCTAGCATGGAAAAATTCCTAGAAAATTTAAAAATAAAAATGAATAGAATAAAGAAAAATTGTTAACAGAAGTTAAAAGGAAAAATAGGAAGATGATGTTAAACACAAAGCAATAACAAGAAAACAGAAATAAATCCAAAATAGATAATTACTAATCATATAAAATGCCAATAGTCTGACCTTGTGTTTTGACCAGTGAAACAACTAAAAAACACACGGAGGCTGAAGGTCAAGGGTTGGAGAAAAAACAGTAGAAATAAATATATGATAATCAAACTTGGCACAGATAAAATATTTGGTAAAGTAGACTTTAAGGAAAAAAAAAACATTAGTAGGAATAAAGAAGGTCCCCATATATTGTGTAAAAGAATAATTTCTCAAGGATAAGTATCAATTCTTAATTTGTGTTATAAAATGAATTAGGTTGAAGAGAGGTAAAAATCAGAGAGAAACAAAACATTGAAAGCCTACAGTCCTAGTTGATACATTTTAACATAAATAACTTGGTTATTGTTTTAGTTTCCATGCTAGCTAAAACTTTTCTCTGCTGCACCTAAAAGATATGACCAGCACAACTATAGAACAGGATACGTTTATTTGGGGGCTTACAGTTTCACAGGTCTAAGTCCATGGACAGTCAAGTCCATTTTGGGGGTCTCAGAGTGAGGCAGGATATCATGGCAGAAGAGTGTGGAAGAGGGGAAGCAGCTTGCATGTTGATCAGGAAGCAGAGAGAGTCTCCACTCTTCAGATAATATATATATATATCCCAAAGCCACTTCCCAAATCCACCTTCCAGCCATACTCTACCACTTCAGTTACTACTCAGTTAATCCCTATCAGGGGATTAATTCACTGATGTGATTGAGATTCTCACAAAAACCAATCATTTTTCCTCTGATATCTTCTTGCATTGTCTCACATAAGAGCTTTGGGGGGACACTTCACATCCAAACCATAACAGTTATTAATACATAAAAGAGATAAAGTCAGGTTGGGGTTGTGGCTCAGCAGTAGAGCGCTCACCTAGCATGTGTGAGGCCCTGGGCTTGATCCTGAGCACCACATAAAAATAAATAAAGGTATTGTGTCCAACTACAACTGAAAAATAAATATTAAAAAAGAGATAAAGTCATTAAAGCTATTTCAACGATGACTTTACTGAAGAACATGTTCTTTTTGAGCATGCATGCAGTATTCCAAAAAGTAGATCGTTTATTAGCAAATGGGAAATTTTAATACTTATCCAGTGAATCAGTATTATTAAGTATATTTTACAATCACAATGCTAAAATGGATGGGGGACAGGAGAAAGAGAGTAAATGCAAAGGACAATTAGAAATTCATCCATAGGCTGGTGATTAAAAATATGTCTCTAATGAGCCAAAAACAGAGCAAAAATTGGAATATATTTATAAATGGACAATAATTAAAAGCATACATTTCAAAAGTTATGGTGTTCAGTTAATGCAATTCTCAGAAGAATTTGTGGCCTTTACATGCTTATGTTAGGAAAAAAAAGGCTGAAAATTAACTAGGCATTCAGCCTCAGTGATGAGGTAGAAAACAAAAACAAGAATAAACATAATAGAAAGAAAGAAATAATAAAATATATTAGCAAAACTATGAGCCAAGCAATAGAGTAGATAATATTAAAATGGCATATATACTTTCACAAGAAAAAGAAAATAAAGTTCTTGCAAGATTGACCAAGAAAATAAAACAGAAAGAAGTAGATTAGGGAAAAAATGATAAAATGATGAATATCTCAGAAAACTTATGCCATCAGAGAATATTTTTTAAACTATATAATGCCAATAAATTTGAAACTTATACAACACAATTTTCTAGAAAACTTTTAACTTACTAAAACTGACTTGAGACTAAAAAATATTTCTATTTGCATAGATGATTAATAGTTAAATGAATCAAGTAGTTGCAAGTAAGTAGGCTTCCTTCTTCAGTATGAATAGCCCTAGTGTGGTCATGTTTTCTTCATCTACCTAATTTCACAAATGCCTATATTCTGACTGATTACCCTTGGCAAACTCTGCCCACTCCAACTCTATGAACAGTTCCCACTATGCCAGACTCTATTCTAAGTACTTGTGATAAGTAATGAATCAGACAGTCTAGTAGAAGGGATGTGCAGTCTGGTAGAAGGTCAGAGAGTTTCACAAAATTTAATAAAGTTAAAGATGCAGTGGCACAAGGCAAGCGAGACACAGAGAATAGATTCTTGGTTTTCCAAAATTCAGCATAGTATTGGAAGTGGTCTCATATGGTTTGGTTTATTTATTTATTTACTTATGATTTTAAAGGTCTTTATTTGACATAATTTCAAGCTCATAGAAAAGTTGCAAGGACAGTACAAAAAAATCTTGAAAGAATCATCAGATGACATCCTAACCTATTAACATGGAGGACTCTACCCAATTCTACTAAAATGTAGGAAAAGTCAAAGGGGGAACTTCCATTATGGTAAAGGCAGCAGACAAAGCATTCCCAGAGGTTTGCACCAAAGCCTGGGAGGGACTGTCAACATTTCTTTAACATAAGAATATGATTGTTATTTGTATTTTTTGTTTTTAGATATACATGAAAGTAGGGTGTATTTTGACATATTATACATACATGAGGTGTAACCCATTAATGATTTTAATCCCATTCTTGTGGTTGAACATGATGTAGAGTTATATTGATCGTGTATTCATATATGAACATAGGAAATTTATATCCAATTCATTCTATTGTCTTTCCTATGCCATCCCTCTCCCTTCCTTTTATTGCCCTTTGACTAATCCAATGAACTGCTATACTCCTCCTCCCTATCCTCCCATTTATGGGTTAGCATTCAAATATCAGAGAGAACATTTGACTTTCGGGTTTTTTTGGGAATGGCTTATTTCACTTAGTATGATATTCTTTAGTTCTACCCATTTACTGGCAAATGCCATAATTTCATTCTCCTTTATAGCTGAGTAATATTCCATGGTATATATACAACACATTTTCTTTATTTATTCCTCTGTTGAAAGGCATCTAAGTTGATTGCATAGCTTGGCTATTGTGAATTGAGCTGCTATAAACATTGATATGGCTGTATTACTGGTAGTATGCCGATTTTAAGTCTTTGTATATAAGCCGAGGAGTGAGATAGCTAGGTCAAATGGTGGTACTATTCTAACTTTTCTAAGAAATCTCCATACTGCTTTCCAGAGTGGTTGCACCAATTTGCAGTCCCACCAGCAATGTATGAATGAATCTTTTCCTCCACATCCTAATATTTATTGTTTATTGTATTCTTGATAAATGCCATTTTGACAGGAGTGAGATGGAATCTCAGTGTAGTTTTAATTTGCATTTCTTGAATTGCTAGAGATGCTGAACATTTTTTCATATATTTTTTAACAATTCATATTTCTTATTCTTTGAGGTGCCTGTTCAGTTCCTTTGCACATTTATTGATGAGTTATTTGTGTTTTTTGTCATTAATTTTTTTGAGTTCTTCGTATATCCTGGAGATTAATGGTCCATCTGAGGTGCAAGTGGTAAAGTTTTTCTCCCATTCTGTAGGCTCTCTGTTCATGTTCTTGATTGTTCCATTTGCTATGAAGAAGCTTTATAGTTTGATGCCATTTTCTTTATTGATTCTTGATTTTATTTCTTGTACTTTAGGAGTCTTTTGAGGAAGTCTGTTCCTGAGCTGATATTGGAGCATTGGTCCTACTTTTCCTTCTTGTATGCACAGGGTTTCTGGTCTAATGCCAAGGTCCTTGATCCACTTTGAGTTGAATTTTGTGCAGAGTGAGATATAGGGGTTCAATTTCAATCTACTACATATGTATTTCCATACATATGAAGATAATACAGATAATACCTAATGTCATGTGCTATCTGGCTCTCTGGATCTTATTGATTTCAAAACTTTCTTGGTCCAATATGTCTCTGGAATTTCCAAAAATTTTCCCTTTGATTGGGAAGGAGTCTTAAATTTAATGGAACACAGAGTCAACAGCAAATGACATTCCTCTCTTATTGCACTTGGTTTTAAAAGTACCTTTTCCAACAGATCAGTTCTGTAATACTACTCTAGGAAAAAAAAAAAACAAACATATTCAGAGAGAATATCTATTACCAAAACTGTGTTGGCTGGTCAGCTTTGATATGGGGGAAATGAATCAGCCACAGAGGCAACTAGTTTTTACTCTCAATTATAGCACCCCGGTGGTCCCCCAATTAGGCAGGCTCCTCTCTGGCATTTCACTCTCATTTTCCTAGTGTCTACATTTAGCTTTAAGCTGGACTGGAGAAAACCTGTCCTTCCCACATTCTTTTTCTCTTTGCAGACATTGCAGGGCCTTTTATTTGAAAAAAAAATGAATGTTGTTACAGCAATTGTTGATAGTAGAGATTTCTCTATGAGGAATATTTCATGATCTAGAGTAGAGAATTTTATATAATGCCAGAGTAGGTGCACTTTCTAGAACATCTGTTAATCACAGAAACTAGGTAAGATTGAATGGAAGCTCATCAGTAATTTTCAACTCCAATCTTTTTTCTGATTTCTCAAGTTGCTAATTATTTTTTATTGCCTTTGACTGAAGATGTTGGGCCATCAGTATCCTATTAGATGACTCATCTTCCTAGGGCATGTTGAGTTTTACTTACCTTTCATATTGCATGTGTATTATGAACCCCTTTATCAACAGAAAGAACTATAGAGGCACCAAGACAATAATTCACAGTTGCCTCCATTAACCTCTCTACAAATCACCTCATTTTTTTTCCCTTTAGGATATTCCTACATCTTTATTAGTGGGTTTTTCATTCTACTTGACCACACACAATTTAAATCAATAGTGACTATTCCATTTGTAAATAAACACCCTGAGTTGGTATTAAAAATCAACATGTGAGCTTAATTCACACTATCCATTCATGTGATTAATCTCAGAAAAGAGGTATGGAGTGGGATCTGATATTTTCTATAGTTTCTTTATTTTTTTTTAAATCATCAGTGTCTATGCTGGAATTTTCAGGAATTCAGTTGTTTTCAACTAAGGTTGCAGACTCACCCAGGAAGGTTTTACAAATCCTGATGCCAACTATACTTCAGGCTATATATTAGAATTGAGCTGCTAGGTAGTAACCAGATAGCAGTGATTTTTTGAATCTTCTGGGTAATACTAACACACACCCAAACTGACAATCAGTGTTTAGTGCATTGCTCCTTAAACTTGAATATGCATGTCCCCAGTCAGTTCATCTGGGAAAGGGTCTGATGCTAGAAAAAAGCCTTGGGATTTCTAGTTTTTAAGGTGTGCATATTAATTATATAGAATGATAGTTTTCATTGTGGTATATCAGTGCATTCATGTATCATAATTTGATCAATTTTACTCCATAATACCTCTCCATATTCTCTCCTCCTCCTGCCCTTTTGTCTTATCTATTGTTTTCCTTGTACTACTTTCATGATGTATTTTTTCTCACTAGCTTCCACATGAGAGAAAACATGATATTTCTCTTTCTGACTCACTTTGCTTAACATGATGCTCTCCAGTTCCATTCATTTTCCTGCAAATTATGTAATTTAATTCTTTTTGTGGCTGAATAAAAATTTTATTGTGTGTACTTACCACATTTTCTTTATCCATTCATCTGCTTAAAGGCACCTGGGCTGATTCTATAACCTGGCTACAGTGATTGTACTATCATAAACATGGGCATTAATGAATTGCTAAAGTATGCTGACTTCATTTCTTTTGGATAAATATCAAGAACTGGTATAGTTGGATGATATGGTGGTTCTATTTTTAATTTTTTGAGACACCTCCATACTGATTTCCACAGTGGCTGTATGAATTCACATTCCCACCAACATTATACAAAGTTCCTTTTTTCCCAGATGCATGCCAGCATTTATTGTTATCTGTGTTTTTGATGACTGCCTTTGACTAGAGTGAAATGAAATCCTAGTGAAACTTTGATTTTCATTTACCTGAAGATTAAAGATGTGGAACATATTTTCATGTAATTTTTGGCCTTTTATACTTCTTCTGAGAAGTGTCTGTTCAGTTCATTTGCCCATTTGTTGATGGGTGTTATGGTTTAGATAATCAGTGTCCTCCAAAAGCTCATGTGAAACACAAGATAGTTTAGAGGTGAAATCATTGGGTTATGAGAGCCTTCATGTAATCAGTGCATTAATCTCCTGGTAAGGATTAAGTGGGTGGTAACTGTAGACAAGTAGGATATGGCTGGAGAAAGTGGGTCATTGGGTTGTGGCTTTGGATTATATATTTTGTTCCAGAAAACTGGAGCTGTCTCTCTCTGCTTCTTGGTGCCACATCCAGAGCTGCTTCCCCCGCCCACCCCACCCCCCATGTTCTTTCTCCATAGTGTTCTGCTTTACCTGTGGTCCGTAACAATTGAACCCACTGTTTATGGACTGGGACCTGTGAGACCATGAGTGCCAATAAACTTTTCCTCCTCTAAAATCATTCTTTTCAGGCCTTTTGGTTGCATCAGGGAAAAAGCTGGCTAAAAGAATGGGTTATGTGATTTTTGCTGCTGAGGTTTTTGAGTTCTTTATGTATTCTAGGACTCTAAACCTCTGTGAAGTGAGTAATTGGCAAAGATTTTACTCCATCCCATTCCATAGGTCCTCTATTCACATTCTTAATTGTTTCCTTTGCTGTGCAGAAGTTTTTTTTTTTTTTTTTTTTTTTTTTAATTCAATGCAATCCCATTTGTAGATTCTTGCTCTTATTTCCTGAGCTGTTGGAATCCTATTCAGGAAGTTGCTGTTTATCCTTAGAGATTGAAGTATTTACCCAATGTTTTTTTTTTCTGCTTTAAAAACTTGCAATGTTTCTGGTCTTCAGCCTAGATCATTGATCCATTTTGTGTTGAATTTTGTACAAGGTGAGAGATAGAGATTTACTTTCACTCTTCTGAGTAGAGATATCCAGTTTTCCCAGCACCATTTGTTAAAGGAGCTCTCTCTTCTCCATCATATATTTTTGGCCCCTTGGTGAAGAATCAGATGACACACTGTGGGTTTGTCTCTGTGTTCTCCATATATTTCATTTATCTCTTTACCTGTTTTTAAAGTTGTTTTTATTATTACAGTTCCGTGATATAATTTGGAATCAAGAGTTCTGATGCCTCTAGCTTTTAATTTTAGGATTTTTTTTTTATAGTTCTGTGAAGAACATTGCTGGTATTTTGATAGTGATTTCTTTCAATCTGTAGGTCTCTTATGGTCAGATGGTCATTTTAACAATATTAATTCTGCCTATCCATGAACACAGGAAGTCTTTATTCTAGGACTGTAATTCATGTTCTAGTGTGATCTTCATTTTTTTTTCCAGTTTTCTGTAAATTTCCTTGTAGAGATCTTTTACCTCATTAGCTAGATTTATACTTATAGGGTCATTTTTTTTTAAGTTTGTTTTTCTGGTTTCTTTCTCATTGGGTTGTTTGTGTATAGAAAGCTCTTGAATTCTGTGTATTGATTTTGTATCATTACTTTGCTGAATTTATCAAACCTAGAAGTCTTCTAGTGGGATGGTTATGGTCTTCTAAGTATGGGATCATAGCATCTGCAAATAGGGAGAATTTGATTTCTTCCTTTCCCAACTGTATCCCTTTGACTTCATTTGCCTAATTGCTCTGGCTAACATTTCAAGTGGTATGTTAAATAGAGGTGGTGAGCATAGACATTCTTATCTTGCTCCTGATTTCACAGAAAATGCGTTCACCTCTTCCTCAATTAGTATGATGTTGTCTTTGGGTTTGTCACTTACAATCTTTATGATATTGAGACAAGTTCTTTCAATCTCAAGTTTATTGAGGTTTCTTATCTTACAGGGTGTTGAGTTGCTTGGCAAAGGCTTTTTCTGCATCTATGGATAAAATCCTGTGATTTTTTTTGTCCTTGGTTCTATTTATGTGGTGTATTACATTTATTGATTTGTGTATGTTGAAACATTCTTTCATCTCTGGAATGAAACCAACTTGATTGTGGTGTATGATCTTTTTCATGTGTGGTTGAATTATATTTGATAATATATTATAAAGGACTTTTTGTATCTATGTTCACTAAGGATACAGTTCTTTAGTTTTCAATGAAGTGTTCTTATTTGGTTTTGATATCAGGATGATACTGACTTTATATATTTCCTTCCTTTCTATTTCATGGAACAATTTGAGGACTATGGGTGTGAGTTCTTTAAAGATGTAGTAGCATTCAGCTATGAATTGGTCTTGGACTCTTTTTTTTTTTTCCATATTCTTGCTTCAATCTCATTGTTTGTTCTTGGTCTGTTTAGGATTTTAATATTCTCCTGGTTCAGTTTTGTTAGATTGTATATGGCTATAAATTTGTCCATTTCTTCTAGATTTTTTAATTTATTGGAATTTAAGTTTGCAAAATACTCCCTAATGAGCCTCTGAATTTCAGTTGTCTGTTGTAATAATTCCATTTTGCTCTCTAACTTTATTAATTTTGGTGTTTTCTCTATTTTGAGTAGCTTAGCCAAGGACTTATCAATCTTGTTCAACTTTTCAAAGAACCAATTGTTTGTTTTATTAATCCTTTGCAATATTTATTTCAGTTTAGATTCCCACTACTAGTTTTGGTATTGATTCGTTCTTGTTTTTCTACAACTTTAAGATATATCGTTAGAATATTTGAGGACTCTTTCACTTTCTTAATCGTGGCACTCATAGCTATATAAACAGCCCTCATAAAACAACTTTTGTTGTATTTCATAGATTCTGGTATGTTGTGTTTTCATTTTTCTTTAATTCTAAGAATTTTAAAATTTTCTCCCTGATTACTTCAAGGAGCACTCATCATTTAAATTGTATTGTTTAGTCTCCATGTATTTCTCCATATTTTCCTTAGATTTTTTTATCTGTCAATTTCTAATTTCATTTAATTATGATCTGAAAAGATTCAAGGGATTATTTCAATATTTTTATATTTGCTGAGACTTGTTTTATGAATTAATTCATGATCAATTTTGGAGAAAGTTTCACGAATAGCTGTAAAGAAAATATAATCAGTTATTGTATAAACTATTTTATAGATGTCTGTTGAGTCCATTTAATGAATAGCATAAATATGACTTTTGTCTTTGTTGATTTTCTGTCTGAAAGGCCTATTAGTGAGCGTGTTGTAATAAAGTAGCCTATTACTAGTGCTTTAGGGCCTATCAATCTTTTTGAGTAATACTCATTTTATTAAATTAGGTATACTGATATGCAAGGCATAAATATTTAAAATCTTTGTGTCTTATTGTTGGATCACTCCCTTTACAAGTATGTAATGACTGCTTTGTCTTTTCTATTTTTTTTCTTGCTTTATTGCACAGATAACACCTTCTAGCACTGTATTAAATGAGAGCAGTTGGCATCTATGTCTTATTCTAAATTTAGTTGAAAAGCATTTTGGTGTCACACTGTTAATTATAATTTAACTTCAAGTTTTTTTTCTTTTTTATTAGAGCATTACAAGTATACATAGCATTTGAGTTCATTTTGGGGAAAAAATCATACATGCAAGGAATTTGATTTCAATTCCCATTCTCATCTCCTTTTCCTTCCCTCCTGCCTTCCCTTATTGTTTTTTTTTTTTTTTCAAAAGATACATAAAGGTGAAATTCCCTTTGGAATATAACATGATTTTGTTATGTGCATGAATATAAAATGATATTGTTAAATTCATTCCATTTTTCCCTTTTCTCTTCCATCCTCCCTCATAGGTTTATCTTCTACGCTACTGATCTTACCTGTATTTAGTTATATGTGACAGTAGAATGCATTTTGATATGATTATATAAGCATGAAATGTATTTTATTATAATCAGGATACCAGTCTTATAAATGTATATGATGGTAAGGTTCACTATGGTATACTCATGTATGTACATAGAAAAGATATTCTTCTGACTAATTTTTACTTGAAATTTTATTTTTCTGATAGGAGAACATCTATTCCTGCTTTCCTGGATTTAATTTTCATGAAACATCATCTCCCATCCTTTTGCTTTCAATGTGTGAATTTCATTGCCTATGAAATGTGTTTCTTGGAGACAGCACAGAGTTGGGTTTTGTTTTTAAATCCATTTTTCCATTCTATTCCTTTACTTTATGATTATCTTGGAAGTTACTTATTTCTTATATAATTATTGATAATGACTTTGTTGGATATAGTCTTCTAGGTTTGTGATCATTTTCCTTCAGGACTTGAAATATAGCATTACATGTCCTCTAGTTTTTAGAGCACCTGCTAAGAAATTTGCTGTTATATTTTGAATGGGTTGCCTTTGTAAGTGAGTTGGCACATCTCTTTTTCAGCTTTTAAAATTATTTCTTTGTTGTGAATTTTTGCCATGTTGACTATAATATGTCAAACAGAGTTTCTTTCTGGTCCTAGCTATTTGAAGTTCTAAATGCCTCTGATACCTGCATGTCCATTCCATCTGATTATGAAAATTAGGGAAGTTTTCTACTATTGTTTCACTGAATAAGTTTTTTTATGCTAAAACATTATTTATTCTGTTTTTCCTCTTCTTCCTCAAAATCCACAAGGCTTAATTTGTCTTTTTAATGTTGTTTCCGAACTCATGTGTACTCTGTTTATACTTTATTATTATTTTTTTCTTTATTACTGTTGAGTGTTCTAATTTCTCCACTTTATCTTTGAGCCCTGATATTTTTTTTTTGTTTGATTGAGCCTATTGGTGAGACCCTCCACTGAGTTTTTTATTTGATTGAGTTTATCATGTCCAAGATTTCTATTTGGTTCTTTTTCAGAATTTCTGTATAGAAATGCTATTTCATATTCTGTATTTTTTCCCCTTGGTTAGTTTCTTAGATCTTCTTTCATTTTGTTGATTACTGATCAACTTTCTGAATTCTTTGTCTAGCATTTCCTCCACTTTGATGTTTATGTTTTGGTTATGGTCCTGTTCTGAATGTTTTGAGGTATTATACTATTTATTTTCTCATGTTTCCTGTGTTTTTATGTCAAGAGTTACACATCTTTTGGAGTAGATATCTTTTGCACTGTTATGGAAGGGTCTGTTTTAGTGAGCTGCTTTCTTTTTACTATGTGCCCAGGGATGGGATATATCTCAGTATGACAGCATACACTCAACATAAGCAACATGATGCAATTAATCCCTTGCACTGCTTTAAGAGGAGATAATAATCATATGAGACTGCAAATTCTTCAAAGAAAATCATATCTTAGTAAACTATAAAAATTTATTGAAAATGTTTACATCTCCACTAGTCCAAAAGTAGAAAAGATAGCAATATTCTAGGATAGGCTTAAAATAGGTATTAAAGAAAGTTAAAGAACTATTAAATTATAGAGGATATGTAAACAAAACAGAAGAAGGAACAAAACGAGGGAGATTGGGGGAAACCAAAATTGATAATGGAGAATATAAAGAAAAAGTGCAGAGAGTATAAAAATGAGAGAGAGAAATAAATGTAGAAAGAATAAATCCAACTAATACATTAAAGTGATGGGGGATTATTAAATCAACACAGAAGATAATACCAGTTAAATAAAGGAGAAAGAAACTAACATTAAAGAGTTTAAAGTTATTTCTTGATGGGGTATTTGAGATGGAAAGATTTCTTATTGAGCTTCCAGATTTGGATCCTGTCAAGTTTTGGAAGGCATAGTAAATGCCCATGCCATTGTTGCTCTCTAACTGGAAGTAGTCTGAAAGTAGTGACTGCACAATCAATTCCTATGTTGTGTTGGGGAGCTGTCATAGTACCCTAGTTCATCTAGCTTAGTATTCTGCTCATTCTACCCACCTCTGGTGTGAAGTTAGGTAGCTCCCCCTGGTTATTAGCATGTTTGAGGACCTACAAGCTCTCTGAAAATCCTGAGAATATGACTACTCTTCCTGGATTGGACTTGTGTGCCCACCTTTTGAAATGCTATATATGCCAGGATCAAAACAGATTCTGACCTGCCCTTTTCTGGTGAAACCAAGGTGGTTGTAAATACTCCACAATGAAATCACACCCTTGACATTCCCCTGCTTAGAGATATTAACCTGTTTTAGGCTGTTGTAGTTGTGTGCTCACTCAGGTAGGTTTGGGAGCAGACGGTGTGTTAGACCTTGGCAGAGGTTTGGTGGTCCATGGCAGAGCCACAATGGTCTGTAGAAGAGGTAGACACAACCTGTGTCAGAGGCACAAGCCACTCCCTAGATCCTGTACTCCTGGGTAGTGCTGTATTCTCTGCTCTGCTTCCTTCCCAGCAGCTTAGGTTTTGTGTTTATCAGTTTTCAGCTTGTAGCAACCCCATTACACAGGTTACTCAGATGGCCATGTTCAATGGAGTTTCCCATGATAATATTTGCTGGCATTTCTAAAGTTTTAAGGAATAAAGTTTTAGGGATTTAATCCTTTCCAGAGATGCAAACTTGGACATGAACTTTTCACAAGGGCTGTCTGTCACAGTTTTCCACTAACAAATTGAGAGCAGTGAAGTGGAGGCTTTGCAGTTCCTGCCATAACTTAACTCAGTCTGACTTTCTCATCTACCACTTTTTCCAAATTAAGTTTGTCAACCTTGCCTCTCTCTTTCTCAAATTGTTATGCCTCCCCCAGACTTGCCATGGGTGCAGGTATAGTGTTATGGTTTGGATGTGAGGTGCCCTCTAAAAGCTCATGTGTAAGACAATGCAAGAAGGTGTAGAGGATTAGGTTATGAGAGCCTTAGCCCAACCAGTGAATTAATCTCTGATGGGATGAACTGAGCAGTAACTGAAGGCAGGTAAGGGGTAGCTGGAGGAAGTAGGTCCCTGGGGCCATGGCTTCAGGGTATATAATTTGTTTCTGGTGAATTGAGTTTTTCTGTTTCCTCACCATTATGTGAGCCACTTGTCCCTGCCACACTCTTCTGCCATCATGTTCTGCCTCACAGAATGGGACCAGCTCTCTATACACTGTGACTTCTGAAACTATGAGCCCCCAAGTAAACTCTTTCTCCTCTTCAGTTGTTCTGGTTGGGTCTTTTCATCATAGCAGCAAAAAAAGCTGACTAAAACAAACAGGTTCAGCGATAACAAATTCTTCTCTACTTTTGGTCCTAGTGACCAGATTTTGCATTTCTGACAGTCTAATATTGTGGCTCAGTGTCACCCACCTTGCTGGGTATTACCCACTGTTCCCCACCTTGCTGATTAGTTGCTTTCTTGAAGCTTTGATTCCAAACTACAGAGGCTTTAGATCTGTAGCTACCTCTACTCTAATCTCTTGGTTCTCTCTGTCATTCTTTAATTCTTAAAGTAACAAGGTATTAATGGAAATTGAGTTAACTCTTTCCTTCCCCTGTTTTCCTGAATGAGATACCATGTGTTACTTATGCAAAGACTAGACCTGTTCAGGTAGACATCAGGCAGCAATGCAGAAGTAACACCATCTTGAAGCTCTGTATGGCCTCAGGGTCCCCAATTTCTATAAACTGTGCAGATGGGCATCTAATATGTTTATGAAAAAGAAACCCTGCAAGCCAGACTCAAAAGCTCTATGGTTTCATAGAAGCATGAAGAGTTTCTTCCTAGGGGAGTAGCCAGAGACACTGTGGGGCAAGTCACATCTGAGCAGAGTGAGAATAACTAGGCTGAAAAGCAGTACCTTGGGTGAACTGTGCCAGTCTTCTCTCTGGAGAAGAAGTTCATGGTACCAGCTTCCCTTTCAGGAAACATTCTAATGAATAATACAAAAATAAAATATCTCTTTATGCTATTTACAGAAGTAAGCCAACTCTTTATTTAAAACAGAATGCATAACAATTCACTAGAGACAGTTTCCATATCCTCCTTCAACCTTCTGCCTCTAGTGAACCTCAGGAAAAACAAATGAAGCCCATCTTTACGTGCTTTCAAAAGTGTTCCCTGCAGTACTTATCAGAGAAGTTAGCCATACTGCTCAGGATACACAAGAATGAGCCCAGACTTTAATGCTGAATGGGTCCTTGTGTTCTGTGTAACTTGGGAAAATTCTTAACCCCCTTACAGCCTCTAATTTGTCTTCTGTAAAATGGGTTCTTGTGAGGATTAAAACCTTCCAGGTTCACACATGGGTTTAATTGGTCATAGTTATTCATATTTTTAAAATTTGCCTTGCTTCTATACACTTGGTTTGGTTGTTTGAGATTAATTAATCCCAGACATAAAAGGATGTTAAAAATGCCCTAATAGCTGGAAGAAGTTTAAAAGACTCCTGTATTCTCTTGTGTTCTGCAAGACTGATTCTGGTGAACTGCAATAATTTTGAGTGTTTAACACTTAGAGAAGGAAAAGCACACAGCCATTGTTCAGTAAGTGATTGTCCTCCTCCGTTCCTTTTCCTTCCTTCCTTCCTTCTGTGGGTTTGGGATCAGGATCTCGAGTCTAGAGAAGGTCAAGCAGTCTGACCACAGCAGAGACTATTTTTTATAGAGTATTTTTCAGAGTCTCAGGAGGAGCAGAGTGGGATCTCCAAGGAAACCAGGGCATGTGGGCCCTTCTTCTCTATTTTCCCAGAGCAGGAAGAACCGGCTGCTTCTCTTCTGCAGGACCAACTGGTGGGGGCTGGTTGTCAGGGCCCTCTGGGGCCTTCCATAATGGGCTTCTCAACAAATGAGTTGTGCAGTGTAATTATGTACATGAATTTGCTACTTTCTAGTCCCAGGTTGAATATTTTGTACTTGAGAAAATGTATAAAATGAAGCGGCCTTGATGTTGATCCTTCTTCTAGGGAGGTTACTTCATCAGCCTGAAAATCTCTCAGTGAAGATGATAAGGGTTTTGATCATTCAATTTAAACTTCGAACTGTGGTTTATTCTAAACCTGCAATATATTTTGCAGATTGGATTTAACATCTTATACGTTTAACATATGCTACTCTCGAAAAAGAAATTAAACCCCGTCCTTCATAAAATGTGTGTTTTTTTTTTTTATAGGACCTGAATTGAGGCTTAGTTTATCTCTAAAGAAAGTTCTGTTTTGCTCAAAGAAGTAGAAGAAGGATGTGAAAGAGAAATTTAAAAGTGAGCCCTTTGAATTTTGTGACGGTTAGCCATGCACTGGATGATTAAATTTTCCAGACAGAATGATATTGGTTCTAAAGGGGTACCCACTATATGCTAGGTAATATAGGTTATGAGAAGTTAATTTTTATTTATATGTCAGGAATTATTTAGTTTACTTGCATGACTTTCTTATTTACTTTTTGCAATGACTCTGTAAAGGAGAGTATTAGTTACTCCTCTGTAGAAATAGATGAGGAATTTGATTTTTATAGTATTTCAATATATTCCTCTGATTTAGAGCTAATATATGGTTGAGCCAGAATTGAACCCAGATGTGTCAGTCTGTTTACACTCAATATAACTCTGGTAAGGTGGTCCCTGAGTACTGGCCACTTACACAAAGAGGCTCCTCTCACTCACTGGAATGATTGCTGCTAGTGGACTCTGCTTTGGCTCTGTGTTCCTGTAACCCTTGTTTGTCTTGTGATATGATTCGTCACCCAGAGCTATCACCAGGCTGAGTCTCCATCCCCGTGATGTGAAGGTAAGATGGGGTATCTTGGGGACAGTGAATCAACCTGCCACTCAAATATGACTCCAAGCACAGTGCTCTTCCAATTCTGCAATACTATGTATGTGTCTGGAAAACTTGGAAGTGTTTTATCAAGTGGAGTGTTCTTATGATTGTTCATATACTTTTGAAATCACGTTTTATTTATTTATTTTTTTTAATTTTTTATTGGTTGTTCAAAACATTATAAAGCTCTTGACATATCATATTTCATACATTAGATTCAAGTGGGTTATGAACTCCCAATTTTACCCCAAATACAGATTGCAGAATCACATCAGTTACACATCCACATTTTTACATAATGCCCTATTAGTAACTGTTGTATTCTGCTACCTTTCCTATCCTCTACCATCCCCCCTCCCTCCCCTCCCATCTTCTCTCTCTACCCCATCCACTGTAATTCATTTCTCTCCTTGTTTATTTTCCCATTCCCCTCACAACCTCTTATATGTAATTTTGTATAACAATGAGGGTCTCCCTCCATTACCATGCAATTTCCCTTTTCTCTCCCTTTCCATCCCACCTCATGTATCTGTTTAATGTTAATCTTTTCTTCCTGCTCTTCCTCCCTGCTCTGTTCTTAGTTGCTCTCATTATATCAAAGAAGACATTTGGTATTTGTTTTTTAGGGATTGGCTAGCTTCACTAAGCATAATCTGCTCTAGTGCCATCCATTTCCCTACAAATTCTATGATTTTGTCATTTTTTAGTGCTGCGTAATACTCCATGGTGTATAAATGCCACATTTTTTTTATCCATTCATCTATTGAAGGGCATCTGGGTTGGTTCCACAGTCTAGCAATTGTGAATTGTGCTGCTATGAACATCGATGTAGCAGTATCCCTGTAGTACGCTCTTTTAAGGTCTTCAGGGAAAAGTCCAAGAAGGGCAATAGCTGGGTCAAATGGTGGTTCCATTCCCAGCTTTCCCAGGAGTCTCCATACTGTTTTCCAGATTGGCCGCACCAGTTTGCAGTCCCACCAGCAATGTACAAGAGTACCCTTTTCCTCACATCCTCTCCAGCACTTGTTGTTGTTTGACTTCATAATGGCTGCCAATCTTACTGGAGTGAGATGGTATCTTAGGGTGGTTTTGATTTGCATTTCTCTGACTGCTAGAGATGGTGAGCATTTTTTCATGTACTTGTTGATTGATTGTATGTCCTCCTCTGAGAAGTGTCTGTTCAGGTCTTTGGCCCATTTGTTGATTGGGTTATTTGTTTTCTTATTGTTTAATTTTTTGAGTTCTTTGTATACTCTGGATATTAGGGCTCTATCTGAAGTGTGAGGAGTAAAAATTTGTTCCCATGATGTAGGCTCCCTATTTACCTCTTTTATTGTTTCTCTTCTGAGAGAAAACTTTTCAGTTTAAGTAAGTCCCATTTGTTGATAGAAGATGGCCGCTGCGTACAGGGGTTGCTGAAGTGCTGAGCGTGGTGCTCAAAGCAGCGGCTTTAATAGAAATCACGTTTTACATTTCAGTTTGCTTTCAAATGCTATTTCTGCCAAAATGTAGATGAAAAGAAAGCTTTGTGAGAGATGAATGAGCCTCAGGACAGATCTGTACCTTAATTTCAGAAAGTCTATTTTTATGTCAATTTGTCTAAATACGTACAAATGTGTTTTGTGAAACTTACTTTGTTGTGAAAATTGTGATTATTTATAAGCCACTTGAGCCAAAGAAACCAACTAAGTAATGCCATATTTACCAATGATCCAGCCAAACCAAAGTCTACTCCATCCTCTCTCTACACCCCTTTCACTCTTCAGACCCAGTATCAACATATCATCTCTGCTACCCTCTGGCCCAGGTCCCAAGGTTTCATGAGAACATGAATAAAATAGGTTAGAATTTCTGATTATGCTTTTAGAATTATAACTATCCTAATTTACACATGTAGAAAATTACTTGATCTTGGGAAAAAAGCATCCCTGAGGGATTTTTCTCTAATCACACAAAATAATTCAGTAAATACAATAGTATATCGTACAAACTTGAGGAGCTCAATGTACTTCAAAATATACCAGCAATGTTCCAGAGATGGCAAGAATATGGCCTCTTATTCTAAATATTCCATCACAAAAATAGGACCTTTCAAGGTCTTCCCTCTGCCCCACACACTCTTGCACAAACATGCCCTATGCATGTGTGCTCAGCACTATTTCATTTCACAGTGGAAGGCACCACTACTAGCAGCTGTCCTAAAGTGAAGATGGACACAGAACTAATATTTTCTGGACTTTATAACCTAGTGGACATTTTGCTAGGGGCTTTACATATTTATTGAATAAAGGTCATTTTATTTTGTCATATTTCAGTTTCCCCACATATATTAATAATAACAATAATAAATTGCTTAACCTCTCTCGGTTGGAATTTTTTCATCTTTAAAATAAAAACAATGATATTTAATTCAAGGGTCTTTGAAAGCTATAAAAATTTATAAAAATTTAGTATGAAAATGCCAGCCATAGTTTCTAGACACCTGCAAAGGACAATTTTATGTCAACTTGATTAGGCCCAAGTCTCCATGTGTTCAATCCAAAATCAATCTAGGTATTGCTACGAAGGCATTTTGTTTTTATGATCAATATCTACAATCATTTAACTTTTGGTCAGGAAGATTATCCTAGATAATGTGGGTGAACTACATGCAATCAATTCAAAGTCCTTAAGAGCAGAGCTGAAGTTCTCAGAGGAAGAAACCCTGGCTATGGATACAGCTTTAGTTCACTTCTGAGGCTTCCAGCCTACTCTTTCTGACATCTGGCACATCAGATTTTGTACTTGGTTAGGCAGCATCTAAACCTGGGCATTACAATTCCTTGCAGTAAATCTCAGATAGATGAAAGATAAATGGGCTTCTCAGGAGATAGTGAGTTCCTGTGACTGATGAGCTGAGGAGGGCTACCTGATTATCTGCATATACTACAGCGGGGATTCAAGGAACAAGTTGTGATTAGCTTGGAGGTCCTTTAAAGTTTCTTTTCAACCTAAGTTCTGGATTCCATTTTCCAATTTTTCCCATTATATTCCTGGGGTATCTAGTTTCAGAAGGAAGGGGTGTCCAAAGCTAAAAATAAATACAAAAGAATGGTCCAGAAAGGTTAGGATTTTTCTAGAGAACACAGATTCTGCTTCATCCAGGGCATTTGAAGAGTGATGTGTTCAGACATCTGCTTCTGGTAACAAGTAGACTAGGCACCTTGAAAATACCTACTTCAAAACTGCTATATGCTAGATGAACCATTCCATTAAAAAGTGTTGAGAAATGTGGAATAAGCATCAATCAATCAACCACTAGACTCCCTTCATCAAAACAAGTGAGGAAACAAAAACAGGATGAAGAATAAAAAATAAGTGGTAAAATAATTCCAATCCCAAAGTATGTAATTTAAGGTGTATACCTTCGGGGGGAAATATTGTGAGCATGGGCTACAAAATAACAAAAATGCTTCACCAGGAATATGTGATAACCCTAAACCTGTAGTATGTAATAAAATCTATAGTATTACACATTTCTCATGAATTAAAATGTTCACCCTCATGGTGAAAGAATCCAACATAATTCTCTCAGTGGTTGATAAATTGATTAGAAATCCTACCCCCAAACAGTAAAATTTAGAAGATAATTGGAAAACTCAATTAGTTCAGGTGGACAGGGTGACCTGTAAACTCAGTTGAGCCAGAATTACCAAAAAAAATTTGATTGATTTACATATTTGCTTATGAACCAATCTGTATAAAGTAAATTTTATTGCATTAAAATAGTTGATATCACACTATGTCATCTGATCTCAATTCAATTAAGCTGTAAGTCAATAAGAAAATGAATAAACATAAATTCTCCACACATTTGAAATTAAAAATAGATACTTCTAAATAACTCATGAGACAAGACAATAAAATTTAAAATATACATATAAAGAAATAGCTGATCATCAAAATCCTACTTATACTATCTTGGAGGTTGCAGCTAAAATAGTACCACAGGGAGATTTTTAGCCATAAATATTACCATTAGAAGAGAAGACCTAAAATGAACAAGCTAGCCATCTAACTTAAAATAAATGAATAGAATAATTCAGATTCTATTCAGCCAGATTTCAAAAGGATAACATATAATATTATAGAAAGTAAAGAGAAAATAAAATTTCCAAGGTTAGTTCTTGCAAAGACCAATAAAACAGTTACCATGTCAGATTTGATCAAGAAAATTACATAGTAAGCATCACTATGAATAAAAACTAAAATATAATTATAGATGAGGCGACATACCAATTTGAACAACTTTATAATATGTGTGATAACCCCATGGCCACCTTCACAGCACCACCACCCTTATGGACTATGTGGCTTTTTCCAGGGCAAGCATAGAATGAACTGCAGAGCCAAGCTCCAAACCCAGTTTTAAAATCCCCAAGTTTTGCCTGTAGGACCACCAACTCCTCATTATCTAGTTGAAACACCTATTATGTAACTAAAATAAGTTGTAAGGAGGATCATGAAATTACTGTTGGAAATATCTGAGCCCACATGGAGCAAGAGAAAGGGTTGAAAAGATTGGAGAAATGTGACAGGAGGTCTGTCTCACCTCATCTCCTTTCAACCCTTTTGACTTCTATCATGAAAAGTCCTTTACAATTATTCTCTGTCAAGTCTTCAGACACAGTCACCTACAAAAGCACTCTCCCAACACTTTTCTTTCCAGTTTCTTTGCAGCCCTTCTGGCTTAGTGTGGTGCCTGAAATTCTATAATTCAACAGTCATGTAAATAAAACCTCATTTGAAGATGTTGAAGGTCATATTGAACTTGGTGTGTAACTTAATGGACTGCTCCATAAAAAAGAAAACTCATCCACATTCCTAGGGACCAGAGCTGCAAAAGCTATGTTTGTTTTTAGCAGGTATGTAAATACACTGAAAGGAATAATAGAAATGGCTCTAGTAATATTTAACAACCTAGTCCTTGCTGGGCAATAAGTCATTGGGTAATTTCTGGGAAGGAAGCAAGACAGAGATTGTAGAGACAGCTGTGAACAACATTGTGGTCTTTTCTGAAGTTCTGGCTGGAAATTACCATGAGTTCAAGAGGTAAAGAATATCCTGATACATCCTGACTGCTTATCCAAGAGAAAAACAGGGGGAGGAAAAAAATATTCACTGAGTACCTCCTCACATATTACACCATTGCATATGGTAACCCTATGACAACCTTGTGGGGCAAACTTTATTTGCCCCATCTGATGGACATGAAAATGGTAACTTAGAAGTAGAATACCTTGTTTAAGACTCATAGACAGTAGAGTCAGATTCACTATTCAATTCTGACTTCAGAGTCATGCTCATAAAATTACATGTTCTTTATGTCATGGAACTTCTCCAAGAGTTGACACACTCCCTCCTCTTTCTCATAGATTCCCTCTCCCCAGATCCCAGCCTGATCTCCATCAAGGAAGCTCCCAACCCTCACTGCTGGTCAGCTGCCTGGTTACTGAGGTTTTAAACTTCCTCTTCTTCACATCCATGTCCCCCAATCTGTGTTCTACCTTGGGAACATTTCTCCTATGTGTTCTCTTCTTTTTCATTTTCACTCTCACAATCTGGAGTGATATCACTTTTCTTCTGGATCCTGTCTTTACAGCCTTCCTATCAATCTCAAATGTCCCCTATCCAGAAATGCCCTCTTATCTCCATCTGTCCCAGCCTGGCGAACACAGTCTCCTAGGGAGGGGATGACGTAGGATATGTGTGGTATGGGGAGTACTCTCACAATTTAACCTAGATGATTTCTTTCAGCCTACTGTTAAGATTCTCGAACAGAGGTCTTTCTCTTACTCACTCCACAGCACGAATTATTGCTGTCAGAAACCTGTGATGATGATGCTCATGTTCTTTCTTGTGTGCTTGTGTGGATGGTTTGGAACCACTGCCCTAAGCCATAAACAGCTTGAAGGAGGATACTCAGTTGCTGATCATGCATGACTAGTACAGCATCTGACACTTAACAGATATAAAATAATTGTTTGTTTAATAAATCAGCAAACCGTGAACTCCTTCAAAGAAGGGACTACATCTTGTATTAGGTATATTTAGGTGATAGTTGGTGCTCATTGTATGCTAATTGAAGTTATAAATAAAAATGCATAGATGATATAATTTTTATTAGCATGTTCAGCTATGTTTGGCAATATTGAGTTACTTCTTTATTGCTTATAAGTAGTATAACTGAGCTCTTCATCTTTGACACTCAACCTAGAATCCCCAAATACCAAAGGATTTTTAAAGATAGTAATGGGAACTGGAAGTTATTTTCTGTATTCCCTAAAGGCTAACAAATAATGCATTTACTCAAATGAAGGTTAATTAAAATGACAAATTGCTTTGCTTTTGGCTGGAATGTATCAAATTAGTATGTGGTAACCTATTTTGTTTACATTATAAACTCTGATTGGCTACTATGTGATTAATAAAAATGAGACAAATTAGTTATTGCTAAATAAATACAGGTTATTTGATACATACAATCTTTCAAAGCAGTCTCCGTGGGAACAAGCACATTCAAAGGGCATTTTCCCCTTCACCCTCAAAGTAAGAGAACAGGATGAAAAAACAGGTGAGAGGTCCGGGCAGTCTCAACCCGCCTGGTATAGATAATTGACCTTGGGTTCTGAGAACTGCCTGTTAGTATTTTTCCTTCCCCTTTAGGATGAAGAAACTAATTTTAATTAAAAACTCTGGGAGGCAAGTTGTCTTTATTTCTTCCATATCTGAGAGCTAATGAGGCCCAGGGAGGTTAGGTGACCTTCCAGCAGCTGCAGACCACAGAGCTGAAACTGGAACTCTGTCCTCCAAGGCCCGAGCCTACCACTTAGTTCATGTGGATATTCTTTCTTCTTGATGTAACAAGGAGGAAAAAGTTAATGATGAACATTTAACTATTTGCTCAACAAATAATCTACTGTGCACATACTGTATGACAACATGGGCCAGGAAAAATCCAGCCAGAAGAATCCAAGTTATCAGAAGAGAGAAGGGGAGGCTTGAGGATGACACCACAATATCTCAAGGGGACACTTCTACCCAGATTCACCTCCCTGGGTGTCACCCTTAGTCTCCCCACAGACATTCAACCATGGCTCTTCATTAAATGATAGTCCAGATGCCCTTAGCCTGGCACTGTAGGTATTCTGTAATTGGGTCCACCTACCTGTCTTCCACATTCTTTAGGTTCTCTTCACACCCTTGCCACGAGTGGCTTGTGACCTCTTTATAACATACATCCTGCATGCATAGCATTGTTCCTATTCATGCTGTTCCCCCGATGTAAAAGCTCAATACTCAATATCCCCATCTTCAGGCAGAATGCTTTCCCTGCTTCTCTGACTGTGAAGTTATTCCCTTCAGGCCTCACTTGAGTACTTCAGTCACTACAAACCTGTCTCACTCCCTAGATCAAGTTCCCTGGAGCAGGGCCAAGTCTCTCTCATTTGCCTGCCACTGAAAGCACAGTCTTAAGTCTCAACTAATGCCATGTGTCAACCTGACTCTGTGCCAGGCACTGGTACCAAATGTATTATACACCACTTATTTAATTCTCACAGCGCGCCATGAAGAAGGTGCTATAGTTATCCCAGAGTCACAGACAAGAGCAGAAACTCAGGGCAGACCTGTCTTAGCTTGCTCTTACTAGGACTCTAAACTTTAATATAGTCCCTCCTCAAGTAAGGAGAATGAAGGAAAAGGATGCAGAGATGATGATCTTCCTTGTGTATGTCTTAATTTTTTGAAGTATTACTCACAAGAATTGGGTACTTTCAGAACATAGGAAGAACTTGGACTCAAAAAGGATGGAGACTTAGGAGTTTCAATGCAAAATAGAGAATTAAAAGATGATATGTGAAAACATGGACCATATCCACGAAAGGGCCCTTGGGAACCCTCACAGAGGAATGAAAGGAAAACATTTACATTTGTTCTGATGCCCTCTTTATCTGTGATGATGCTGGGTTCTTAGATATCTCTATTAAGATGGAACCCTGAGGATGTCTGGGATTGTCAGAGAGTGCTAAGAGATTGTAAGAGAGTTTCTGACAGACTTCCAACCACATCTACTTTATTGAGTAGTTTTTATTTCCTTATTTCAGTGACCTAAGGATGAGAGAAAGGCCAATCAGCACCACTGCAGAGCAGCTACAGTTTACTACGACATCTTGGCAGAATATCACACTAACTAAACTTTCTGCAAGGCTGCTGTGTATTTGATATGAAGACAGCAGACGGCTGTATTTTAGATGTAAGAGCATGTTACTGAGAAGACAGTAACTATTTTTGCTCAATGTTAAATTTGGAAACAAAGCTACAAATAGGATGAATGAATTGTCCCTGGTCACATGGCTCATCAAAGGAACATTGGGGTGCTATTCACTGGATTTTCCTACTCTTCCCTCAGAGTCTTTCTGCAACATCACCTTATTGACTATCCAAGTTTGAGAGCACATTCTCCTTCTGAATTCTTTTGCAGAATAGTACATACAGACTTGTAGCTAATGAGCAAACTGTTATTTCTCCTTCACTATGTTTCATTCTTGAGCTATCATGCTACTAACATCTACTTTATTGGTTTAGAGTAAATTATTCAGCTCTTAATTATCATATTATGAATGTTTAATTTTTGCCCTGATATTGTCACAGAGAAAATGTGCCCTCACACCAGTGGGCTCTGGTTCTGAAATGTGAATCCACATTTTCTTCCTCTGCAAGAGCAATGCCTTTTACAGTGGCTCAGAACATGTGCAGTCTTTGCCTAAGGGTTCCCCAAAGCTGCATACTTTCTTCCTTACCTAAGAGCCCATGATTAGAGAAGGCAATTGTTAAATGCTGGCATATCTAGGGGAGCACATTTCTTAAAATAATTTCCAGAGAAACAGAAAGTCAGTTCAAGAACCAGGAACTTCAGTTTGTAATTCACTTGGAGTAAATATAAGAGAGTGAAGTTTCTTTTTAATTAAGGTGGAAGGGAAGCCAAAAAGTTTTGCTGCAAAGCACATAGTTCTCTACGGTGCATTGCTAATGATCATGTGTATCTGTATCATTTTTAAGTCTACAGTCCCTCTAGGTCTGCATTCAGCTCAGAGATCGTCTGACTAATTTTCTATATTGGAAAAATCAGAGAATCTTATTCACCATGTCTCTAAATTTTCCAAATCTGTCTGCTCCTCACTGTTTTCCACATTTTTCTTATCTCGTTCTTATTCCTCCAGACCAGCATATAAGCTGCACTAGGTTTTCCATCTGTCCCTACCATCCACAGGTCCACCAGTGTGATCTAACACCTAACTCCAAACCACATTAATTGTGTACTTAAAATCCTTTCACAACTCTGGATCCTTCAGCAGTACCTCTCCAGATTTTCAATGGATAGGTCCATATGACTAAAGAAAAAAAAAATCATAACTCCGGGACCATAGTCCTAGTCTGAGCTGGTCCACAACAAGGTCAGTGTTTCTTTACAGTCTCTTACCTTAAACATAGTCCAGAATTTTTACATCCAAACAATTACATGTTTTTTTTTTTAAAGTATAAAATTGAAGCCTTTTTTTTTAAACCACCACCCACTAAAATCTATGAGCAACTTGGTATCTTATCTATGGTCCAAATCTATCTCTGGGCTTTGCAGTCTCTCTGAAATGCCACCTCCTATTCTCAAGCATATATATGTTAGTGTTAAAAGCTCTATGAAGTTATTCACATGTGAGATTCTGAAGGAAATAGCAATTTATTGAGACCAAATGCCAAGTACTGTTATATTCTTTCCATAAAGATATCATTTGTTATCTAACCACCCCCAAATGATGAGTATATTATTCTTATTTTATAGATGATGGAATTGAGGCTGAAACATATCACACACTTTTCCCAGAAAAAGGACAGGAGAAAGCACAGCAAAGAGGTAATGGCAGTTATGGGTGATTTTAATATATACTTTTCTCTTTCCAACCTTTCCCAAATGTCCACAAATCGTTCTTCCTAATAGCACTAATATAAACTATATGAAAAATTAAATGAGATAATCCATTTGAGAATCCTTAGCACAGTGCTCGCTACATCAATTTTATTCTCATTCCTTATTCATCTTTGTATCCATCACACCATGTAACACCCACACTCCTAATAAAGAGCCAATAAAACCAGGTTCTACTCAATTGGATTAACAATTCAACTAAAGATTATTTTAATGTTATTTTTCCCCAATAATAAATATACAACTATACATTACCTGCACCAGGGACAGCCTGGTTAAAATGTGTCTCATTAAACTGAATCTAAGACTTCTGTTAGCCAGTCGAGATATAACACCTCACATTTATTAAGGTCTTCCTATGGAAAAAAATACTATGCTTTGTGCTTTAAGGGCATTATGACTTTTAGTCATGCTACAACTTCATGAGACCCGCATTATTATGATCCCCATTCACAGAAAAGTAAATAACACATCCAAGGTTACCAGACCAATGAATGAAAGAACCATACCATAACTGGTATGGTTTCATTCCAAACCCCTCCTTTGAAATCCTCATGCTAAACCGTACAGCCTCATTGCTGTTTCCACACAAGCATTTCTAATTTTAGACATGTTCCAAGCCATCGAGTGCCTGATATATATCAGATACTTCGATTCATCTTGTTTTATCCATACAATAAAGCCTACTTTACTGAGCCTTTTTATATATGAGGAAAAAAAAAGAAGGTTGAAAGGTTTGCCTAAAGTCCCATGGTATGGGGCAGGGGTGGGATTAAAAACTAGTTCAGGCCAAGGAGCCCCCTGATTTTTGTGACTGCATGCTGCCTGTGTTTGTGCAGGGCCATAAAACTCAACACACACAGCAGATCTTTAACCACACTTTTAATAGAATGCCAAGCCAAGTATAAGTACTAGATATGCCTTTAGCAAAATTCAGCTTTGACTTTGCATAAAAAGCATTTCAGAGCCTGTAAAGGAAGTATTGAGCCTGCTCAGAAGCAGTTCATTTGTCTCTAGTCTCCATGGTTCCTGTCCACTGCAGAGGTTTGCAGCTGCCCAGCCTACCTCCGGGTTTGCTGCCTGCTGAGCATGCCTATTTCACTACAGTAGGCAAATGGACTTTGCAGAAGGAACACCTTGATGCTCCGCTCTTCTATTGATATGCAACACATCCCTGACCTAGCAAATGGACCTGAATTCTAACTACAATTTATAGACCCAAGTCCTGTTGGGCTGAAAGAGAAGATAAATAGACCCTCAGGAAGTTATTTGTTGGGGACTTGATCGCTGGACATGGATGTTCATGGCCTTGTCCAAACCCATAAGCCAATGCCATAACTGCTATGCTTCCAAGGGAGCCAACAGGGCTAAGTCAGGGAGGAGTCTAGTTGAGAGTCTCAGGCAGCAGCTTGAGGAGAGAGAAGGGGGTCTCAGAATCAGCATTCTTAGTGGATAAACTGTGCTTTTTTTTTTTTTTAAATCTGTCTATCCAATGCCTTTTCTTTTGGATTCTCCTGAGAAAAACAGTATAGGCTCAGTCCCACCCAGTTAGATACTGAGGCTATCTGAACTGTGGCTGATTTCTTTGCAGGGTGGTAAGATAGGGGTGGAGAGGTGTCATTTGGAATTTTTCTGGGTTTCTTAGAGCTGCTTATGAGGGACACCCTGAGTTTACAATCTCATCTTTGGTCCCAGGCTGGTTTACCTCAGGTCTCTTGCTCAGAATAGAGCTCCACTCTGGGTGCAGGCATATATTGCTTTACTGGCTTAGCATTAACCCTCTGGGACAGGTCCTTGGGAAAGCATTCTCCTCTGAACCAGACTGTCGGCGTAGTCAAGAGGATGCTACCTGCAGGTCTACAGGTGCCCACTGACAGGTCCTATCCCAAATAACCAACCCTATCCCAAACCTGGTTGCTCCTCAATATTAAGTTCTGGCATGCTATCTCCCTTTGAGTGCTCTTTCATTTTGCTATTTGAAGACTAAGCATGCTTTGAAATTAAGCCAATAGAAATCTCCTAGGAAGAGTCATTGAGACATTATGGGAAGAATATACTACTTCTCTGACCTTCAAATGTGGGTTATATTCCCATATGTAGCCATTTATGTGGCAGTATAGCAAAAACATCACTTTGAATTTAAACTGCCTGGAATTGCATCCTGCTTCTACCAATGATGACCTGGTATGTGACCTGGAGCAACTTACTTAAATTCCTTCTGATCCAGTTTTCTCTTTTATATAGAGAAATGACAGTTAACTATGTCACAGAATTATTGTGAGTATAAATATGTTAATAACTGTAAAGTGCTTAGAACAGGGCCTGGGCCTAATTTATAACTTTTTTTTAAAGGAAGGATAAAACAAATATAAATGTTCAATAAGTACTAGTGATGATTATGCTTCAATGACTGAACACTGAGGCACATAGGGAAGATTATATAAATTCCATTGCTGTTTCATTAGTGTTTTGTCATAGGGCGAGTGTATACATGTATTCATTTATAAACAACAACAGAAGTCAGTAGTTGATATCAATAATTTTTACTAATAATATTAATATAATAATGTTAAACATTAATTGAATATTGGGAAATAATTTTCCATAGTTGTGTTTTTTTTTTCTTCTGTATAACTTGTATTTTAGTCAGTCTTTTCACTGGTGTGACCAAAAGGACCCAACTGGAACAATTATAAAGTAGGAAAAATTATTTGAGGGCTCATTGTTTCATAGGTTTTAGTCCATAGAAGGCCGTTCCATTCTTGGTGCTTGAGGTGAGACTGAACATCATGGCGGAAGAGTGTGGCAGAAGGAAGCAGCTTACATCATGATCATCAGAAAGCAGAGAAAGACTCCTCTTTCCAGGTATACGATATATATACATACATCCCAAAGCAATATCCCCAATTAACCACTTTCTCCAGCTATACCCTACCTGCCTCTAGTACCATTCAGTTAATCCTACCAGGGATTAATTCAATGTTTAGGCTAAGACTCCCATTTCTTTGCTGAATCTTCCTGCATTGTCTCACACATGAGCTTTTGGGTGACATCTCACATCCAAACCATAACAACTTGTAAGAGAAGTACTACCTACCACTTGTTCTAGATTATATTTTAAAAGGATACACATACAGCAAATAGCCCCAGAAGAGAGAAATATTGTCTCTTTCTGAGGCAAAAAACAGGCATACTTACTGTCTATTGTGGAAGATGTGGGTTCCCTAAGTTCAAGGCTTCTCTTTTATAATGTAACCCACTACACATCTGTCCATCCATCTGGCCTGATCTGGGTTACCCCCGGAAATTTTTGGGGTCAGGTACTTTTGCAAACAGTTGATGCTTATGCTTCTTGCTGTACGGGGAGTAATAAAGTCCTTTGTCTCTGATCCAGGAGACTTGTGTCTTCTGCCAGTATTCATGCAGCGATGGCAGGATGACTTGATAGCTTGCAAGGCTGGCAAAATTTTAAACTCTACACTGTTTTTAATCCCTATTTATAGTTTCGTTTTGGTTTTGCCTGTAAAACCAATTCCATCATGCATCTAAACAAATCTGTGTCAGAACTGCACAAGCCATCTTCCTAAAGTATTCTAGTTTTTCCCAGGCATTACTAAGTCTCAAGGGAAGACTGCATTCCAGTGAATCACACCCTTCACCTGTCAGCCTCAACAGGGAGCTCAGACTACATTAGACTTTCCTATAGTCAGGCCACTATGTAGAAAGACCATGAGGAATGAGGCATTTCATGGTAAGAGAGATCATTAATATGTCTTTTAGTTCAAAATGGAGGCTTACCCTCTATGAATGACTTAGTTAAAAGCCTAATTGGGGCCTAATTTATAACTTTTTTTTAAAGGAAGGACAAAACAAGTATAAAACTAGCGACTAGACACTCTCTTTTCTTGATACAATGAAATATATATATATATATATATATATATATATATATATATATATAAATTGATCCTTTGTTCCAGAAAAGTTTTACTAGATAGAATCAGTCCAGCAATAATGCAAAACAAACAAACAAACAATACTTGGGTTCATGTTTTGATTTTTCTATTATCATAAGTGACAAGGAATTTCTTGTCACATATGTGAACCTGTTTCATTACTTATAAATATGGGTGTAAGGTAAGGGTGTAATACCCTTTCTCTTATTGGGTCATTATGAGAACTGAAGAAAAAAATAGTTGTAAAAAAGGTCTATTATCTGTGCATCCCAAATATGATTTATGCATGTTATACTTGGCCTAATGGTAGACAATAATATGGTTTGAATTTTAAGTGCCTCCCAAAAGCTCATGTGATAAAGGCTTTGTCCCCAGTGCACAGTGTTCAGGCAAGGGACATTTTGGGATTGGATCAGGAGGGCTCTGACCTCATCAAAGAATTAATCTATTGATGGATTCACAGCTGAATAGACTATTGGGAAGTGGTAGAAACTTTAGGCTATAGGGACTAGTTGAGGAGAGAAAGTCTTTGAGGACATAAGTTATATCTTGTCCTTGGATCTGTTATGTCTGTCTGTCTGTCTCTCTCCTTCCTGGATGCCATGAACCAAGAAGCTTTGCTCCACCAGGCACTTCCTTCTTTGAGGTTTCATCTCATGACAAGCCTACAGGAATGGAATCAGTCAAGCAGTGAACCACAAAAGGGGAGAGGTGTTGAGGGCTGGTGATTTGAATCTGGGAGTCATCAGCTGTAGATGGCATTTAAATTGAGATTCAGTGAGCCCATCTAAGAAGGGAGGGTAGAAAAAGAAGAGATTCTAGGCCCAAGCACTTCAAGTTACAAATTCTATAAGGTAGGGAGGGCTCAGCAAAGGAGAGGGATTATACAAGTCTCACAGGAAGTAAGGCTTGAGATCAACTTCCTTGAATGTGAAGAGCTGACATCACCTGAAAGAATACCTGTCCTGAGCCTACTGTGGATCAGGTGTTGTGATCATATCCCTCAAACCCTCAAAGAAGGGTATTACTGTCCTCACTTTACAGTAAGGGAACTGAGACTCAGGGACATTAAGTAACATGACTTGACAAAGAATACAAAATACAAAAAGGAGGGAAAGAATTTTAAATCAAGTCTATCTGGCTGAGTAGAATTTGAAGAGTAAAAAGAGGAGCAAATAGTTACTGAGTTCCCCATTTCTGGTATTTTGACATTCATACCCAAAGCCTCATGCTTGGAACGTTTACATCCTGGATCTTACTTCATCCCACAACATGGATATGAGGTCAGAATGATTAGCTTTGTTTTTCTAGTGAGGAAATTGAGATTAAGGGAGTTTTAATGAACTGGTCTCACAGATAGTAGGGCTAAGATGGAAATTCATATTTCTCTGATTACCAAGCTGACTTTTTCTCTTCTACTCCTTATTCCTGCTGGGAGTTGTAGAGAGAAAAGATAGGAATGTGGGTCCTGGCTGATATAAGAAATGCACCAAGTGCCAGCCCAAGTGTCTGGGCATGCCACACTTCAGCAGTTCTTCCTGCCCTTGTCTCTTCTCAACCAAGGCTCTAAGTCTTCTAGAAATTGCTCTCCAATGAACTGGCTCCTTGAACAGATGCAGGCAAGGAAGATACTCTGCCTCATCTGCCAGGACCTTTTGATAGCTCTTTTGCTAATTGGGATAAGTACTCACAAAAACACTATGATTTTATGTCAACCAAATTATCTGGCACTCACAATCCAAATTAGAGATTCAAGACACATGGCTGGCATCGGAGGAGGGAGGCACTCCTTCCTGCCATGATTAATGATCTGGAGTTTCCTGTATAGATGGGAAGCTAAGGAAAGTGACTCTGTGACTACTATTTGTGGACCTGCTAGTAGGTTCCAGGCATGATGATAAATGAGTGTGTGTGTGTGTGTGTGTGTGTGTATGTTTGTGTGCACGTGTGTGATTGCATGCATGCATGCATGAGAGTGCATGTAAGACAACTGGAGTGAGAATAAAGGATTATGATTCCCTTCTTACAGATGAAGAAACTACAGTGGTCCCTGTTTATCCAAGGTTTCGGTTACCCATGGTAAATTGTTATCTGAAACTAGTAAATAATAAATTCCAGAAATATTAAATAAGTTCCAAACTGCATAGCTTGCCATAAAATCTCCCTCCACTCATGTGTACCATCCCTTCATCCACCATTTCCACTCTGTGCTATGTATGCTACCTGACCTTGGGTCACTTAACAGCCCTCTCATTTATCTGATAGGATGTAGTGGTATCACAGCACTGGCATCCGAGTGGTTCTTATTTTACTTAATAATGCCCCCAAAGCACAAGAGTAGTGGTGCTGGCTATTTGGAAATGCCAAACAGAAGCTATAAAGGGCTTCCTTTAAGTGAAAAGGTGAAAGTTCTCAATTTACTAAGGTGAGAAAAAAAAATCATATGCTGAGGTTGCTAAGATCTATGGTAAGAACAAATCTTATACCCGTGAAATTGTAAAGAAGGGAAAAGAAATGCATGTTAGTTTTTCGGTCACATATCAAATTGCAAAAGTTATAGCCACAGTGCATAATAAGTGCTTAGCTAAGATGGAAAAAGTATTATGTTTATGTATGTACAGGGACAAGTAGTATATGCAGGGTTTGGTACCATCCATGGATAAGAATATAAAATGAAGAAAACTTGGGTAGAGCACAATTTTCAAGGTTATATGATGAGTAGGTGGTGGAGCAAGGGGCTAGATCTCATTCTGTCAAAATCTTATGCCCTATAGCAACTATGAAATTATTTTCAGTTTGTTTATTTTTTACTTGAAACACTGAACAAAAGGGATTTCAAGAACCTGATGTTCTTAGAATCTTTTATGGTGATCAAATCATTTCAGGAAGATTCAGAAAGAACCAGAAGGCTCTTTACAGGAGGGCTTCTCAAACTTCACTGTGCAAACAAATCACCTGGGGATTTTGTACAAATGTAGATTCTGAATCTGTAGGTCTGGGGAGGGGCTTTCTCTTCTGCATTCCTCACTAAGTTCAAATCTTAATTTCCCCATATGAAAATTTCTCCCATATGGCAATGAAAAGGCCTTACCTCATGGGGTGGTTATGTAAATTAAATGAAATAATGCATAAAAGGCACTTAGTATATAATGCCTGTCAGCACAGAAGGGCTCCATCAGTGGTAGCTATTTTTATTTTTTAATAAAGCAAGTTGTTTTACCAGATCAAAGGGACCAGAGGGTTTTTCTTCTAAGGTTTTCATGACGGCCACTGCATAAACAATGGGAGACTATTACTGGTCCTTGGGGTTGGCCTTTTGCCTCCCTATAATTCCAGCTTTGAGAAGGCATTGAAGAAAGCAAAGGCAGAAACTTAAGGCATGAAGGGGATTTAAAAATTATCTGACCTAGTCCACATCCCTCCTTACACAGATCAAGAAACTGAGGGCCTAAGAGAGCATCCCATAGCCCCTTCTGGTCAGCAGGCAAGTCAGTGGCTGTGAAATACACAACCCAAGTCTTCCCAGACTCAAATTTATGCTTTTCTCATATTATTATTCAACTGATGAATTTGCTACAGATAGCATGTCAGATCTCTCAGATTTGCCCTCTTCTTTTTCCCTCATTGTTCTGTAATTCCTCATTTTGAAAAAAAAAATGAAATAAATAGAAAGTCCCAAGTCTTGAGGCCTCACTTGATTTTGCATACACTAAGATACAAGGCATAAATCAACACAGTGAGTTAAAAATAAACCTCCTAGGTGGCTCTAGCATTTTCTGTTTAGCTTTTATTCCCCTTTCTTTTCTATTCTTCCCCACCCTAAGCATGGAGTAATGCCAACCTTAATTATGCTGGAACAGTTAGGCATTGGAAGTAAAGACACTGTACATGGTGAGCTCTCTCCAGGCTTCCTGTTTCCACATCAGTGAGGTGATTAGCATCACTATAAATAACAATAGCAGGTTTCATTAGTAGTTTGATTTTATTCATTTGTGTGCTCATTCATTCATTCAGCAAAACATGAATATTTACTTTGTGCCAAGTTCAATGCTAAACACTGGGGAGAAAGAAATGAATATGATTTTCTTTAAGAGCTTCATAGTCTAGTGCAGGGAAAAACATTTCCTAAACTGAGGGACAAGGTCTATGATGGGGAAGCCTAGGAGCCTAGGATTACAGATGAATAGTACTACCTAGCCTGGAGGGAGGGTCACAGTGTCCAGAGGGGTGGCTTATGAAGTGTCACAAATTCATTTCTTATTCTGGCAGCACGGATGCCAAAACTGAAATTATTCAGAGCTAATCCGGATGCTAAAAGAAATCTCTAGAGAGAGACTATGCAGAATATTTGAAAGAGATTTTAAGCCTGGGTTCTAGTCTTGGTTTCATATCCATTATATAATTGTCCTCAGACACGGTAATTTCACTTTCTGTAGCCTGATTTTCTAATTTTGAAAATCAAAGAATTTTTTCTAGATTGTGTCTAAACCCCTTTACATCACTGCAATGTGTATGTAGCTCACTAGAACATGTCTGTCTTGAGCTCAGGATCACACCGTCCTTATGTCTCTATTCCAGGGCCTAACACAAGTCTCAGCACTGAATAATATGTGTTTGTGGAGTATAAGAGAATTTAAAATTGGTTGAGGCAATAGGTTAAAAAGATGAAGTCTTTTCAAGCGATGCACTTAGCTGGGATTTTAAAAGCTTGTCTTTAGCAGTAGACACTATGACTTTTGGAGGCCTATGAAAATTTTGTACTAAATGAACAGGAACATAGACAATTTTCAATAAATGTTACTGTTGGCGGGAGTGACAGTAGCAGTGGAAGCCACAGAATAATCTGACGCCAAACTTCTACCACGGAAGGTCTAAAATAATAATTGATGTGTTGTTCACTTGGAGACTGCAGCTCCAAGACTTTCAGGAGAAAAATGAGTTTAATGAGAAGAAAGGCATTCAGTGAACATTTCACACTTGAGTGCAAAAATAGGAAAATGCCAGAAGAAGCAAAGGCTTTCATCCCAGCAAGACAAAAAGAGCCTTAAGAGGGTGAGACTGAAATGGGACAGTGTCAGACAGCAACCAGAATCCGGAGGAGCCTGAGAATAGAGCTCCTGGCCAGATACTCACAGGACTGAAGGCTTGGATGCTTACTTAAGGTACTTCCTGCTTCTGGGGCTGATAAGGCATAGATGTCAGTCTCCAGTCACCCAAATTAGTCTTTCTTTGTGGATGAGAAGTTCTTGTTTATGTAAATTCCTTCTTTATGAGCAGTAAGTTGACAAAATTGCCATAATTGGGTAGGAAAGAATGAATTATTGTCATTGTTATAGTCATTGTCATCGTGTTAGCTTTCCATGACTGTTCAAAATACCTGAAATAAACAACTGAAAGCAGAAAACATCTATCTGGACTCCCAGTTTCAGAGGTTTCAACTCATGGTTGCATGGCACAGTTGCTTTGGGCCTGTGGTCCCACAGTACATCATGGGGGAGTGTTAAGGCCTATTTACCATGTGGTAGCTGGGGAACAAAGAGAGGAGGAAGATCCAGCTTGGAATACCCTTGCAGGGCACTCCTCCAGCGACCTAACTTGCTTCTACTTGCCCAACCCTCCAAAGGCTTCAGTGCCTTCCAATAGCACCAAATGCTGGGGACCAAGCCTTCAAAATGCAGGTTTTTGGGGGACATTCATAAGCCAAACTATATAAATCATTTTTAAAAGTTGTTTCCCAAACAATGACAATGCAAAATGGGCAGTGGTCAGTGAGGTTTGACAATTTATTACATTATATATGTGTATATATATATATATATATATATATATATATATATATAATTATTTGTCAGTTATTCTTTTTCTTTTCTTTTTTTTTGGGGGGGGGGTGGTGGTGGTTACTAGAGATTGAATTCAGGGGCAGTCAACCACTGAGTCACATCCCCAGCCTTATTTTGTACTTTATTTAGAGACAGTGTCTCACTGAGTTGCTTAGTGAATCACTTTTGCTGAGGCTGGTTTTCATTCTCAATCCTCCTGCCTCAGCCTCCTGAGCTGTTGGGATTACAGGTGTGTGTCACCATACCTGGCAGGAAGTTATTCTTAAACTCCTCTGCAATTCTGAATAGTCATCTGTAAAATAATTTAACCCATAAAAGGTTGTTTTAGGAGGCAATGAGATGGTTAATGTAGAGCTGGCCCATGAAGAGTGCCCCAACAAGTGCCTCTTTCCAACCAGGTCTGCTTTTCCTTGGAGGACTGCATCTGTACAAGATAAGGCAGAATGGACAAACAGGACTAACAAAACCACAACAGGCCCAGGTGAGCAATGTGGTGGAGAGGATAGTGAAACTAAAGACTCTGGGCTGTGGCGGGGATGGTTAGACAGCAGGAACTCCCAGAGCACTAAGTAGTTGGAACTGCCAATTTGTACAGATCTGAAAGTCTTCAAGCCATGACAAATGGTTCAGAATCTCAGAGAAATGTATGGGTCTACGGCTCTGGGCACTAGTTCTGCTGCTCCTAACAGCACTTTAAGCACTGTGCATTTATAGGAAACTTGCTGTATGCAGGTCATTGTGATACATCCTTTCAGACATTATTTCACTTTATATTCACAATAACATGTGGAGGTAGGTACTATTATAATTGCTCTTTTACAGATGAGAAAACTGAAATTCAGAACATTTATGTAGTGCTCCAAGTCACTGGTAAATATAGTAAGGGGCAGAGTCAGGACTCACACCCTGTCTGAACAGCTTTGACTCTGACCATTATGCTAGTCTCCATGGCAGCAAGCTTTGGAACTTAGGATGTGCAGAGGAGACAGGGTGAGGGTGACTGCTATCAAGTTGTCATTATGTGTAACATAAGGTGTTATATAATTTCTTATAAAGTCAAGGATACTGCATTTCACAATTTCAGAGGGCACAGGAACCTCACACTTATCAGATATTCACATTTTAAAAAAAACACAAAACAATTTTCTGGTAGGTGATAGAAGATAGATTTGTACCAGGTTGCCATATTGGCCAGTGGAGAGGCTTTTATTTTTCCCAGTGTTAGACATTTGTTCTTAGAATAACCCATGTATATATGTTCTATCTAGAAGTCCTTTTTCAGGAAGCTGTACGGTACTATAATTCCTTCTTTACTCCATCCACAGCAAATTGACCATAGAGGACTGGCTGGCTCAATGACAGCCATAGGCTGGAAACCTGTAATGACAATGACATCCTACACTGTATATTGACCATATGACTCCCACTCCCACTTTTGGTAGAAAGGAAAAGTAGGGAAGAGGGAGAGAGCGATTTTATTATTTATGGTGGCATATTCAATTAGATCAGAATATAAATGGGCCAGTCACCATATTGATGGTCATGGCATCCTTTTTGGGGCCAGGCAAAGGGACAAGCTAGATTATTCTGAGAACGTTCTCTCCCTCTTTGCATTAAATGTCTTATGAATCATGCTGTTCCTGAAATTCTTTTTGATGTTTGTCCTCTGTTCTTTTCTGATTCCTCCCATTTTTAGCCTACACCTTAGCCTGGAGAGCTCAAAGTCATCCTTGTGTTTCACTCATAATACAACCCAGCTTTCCAAAGCTACAGCAGGCCACACAGAGTTGGAGACAAATGCCTACACAAAGGAGGTTTCTCTGCCTGACTGGTCCTTTCGACTTGGATCTCTACTGAATACTCTGAGGAAGACAGAGAGTTTGATTTCCTGAGATTCTGATATCCAGACAAATTGCAACACCATCTCATCCTCATTTCACTAATGAGAAACTGAGGCACCATTGGGCTAGTTTACTTGTCAAAGTCACACTTGAAATTGGGATGCTTATCTCCTGGCCCTGCTGCTTCTTGGCAGCACCCTGTGACCTGCCCTGCTAAATTGGCTTGTGCTTCTGATCTTATCCCTCACCAGGCTCTAAGGAGAAAACAAATCTATGCCTTCTTTTTGCCTAGAGTAGAAGATCCATTTCCACTAAGACTATCACTGTGTTGGTTCTAATGGGTCAATTTTTCCTTCTTGCCATAGATTTTTCTGTTATCATCAGTGAGTGACTAAACACCTCTTTCAGCAGGGTAAGCAACTTCAAGAGGAGCCCATGGTGTCTCAAGTGGACTCTTACCCACTTCTAAACAGTTTCAAGGCACTCCTACTTGTTACTAACTGTTGTCATAAGAATAGCAATATTGATATAACTAATGTCAATTCTTTTCAGTTGATGATCATCGTCATATAGATCATCACCGCATTGATCAATTTATTTGGGTGTCCAGCAAACATTTATTTTAGTTCAAGTTTTGTGCCAGGCACTAAGAATACAAGTATAATGAAGTAGAAACACATGTTATTTTCTTAGCAGCAGACAATTTTGCTAGAGAGAGACCCAATACCATGGGTTATTCTTTGGTTACTCTGCTTATGACAAAAAGGTCCTAGAGAGATTGAATATCTTCTCCCCAAGATTTCTGAGAAGTTGGTGGAGCTATTCTTCATGACACAGAAACAGGATTTATCTTCTGAGTAAAGGGGAGATGGCAAGAGGAGAAGAATGGAGAAGCTGGGGAGGAAGAGGCAGGGGCCATGCTCTGTAGGCTGGCCTAAGGTCTTTCCTCAGGACTCCGTAGATCTTTAACAAGATTGCTCAAGTCACATATTGGCTGGAGTGGATGAGCTTGATTTGTGGAAACCGAGGAAGAGGGTTGATGAGCAGAAAAGAAGGAAGAGCACTGGTAGTGGATAAGCTGGGATGGGAAGAAGGAAGGCTTCCCTAGACTGTGCTTTCAAAGAATATGAAAGCCCAAACCAGGCCCTCAGAAGCTCATGGCCCAGGAATTTGGCAGATGATAAAACTGGGGCAGGGCTCTAGAATATAGGGGAGCATGGTAAGCAGTAAGTACCCCAAGAATAGGCCATTTACCTCTGCCTAGAAATTACACAGTAGGAGGTGACAGGCCACCTATAATAAAAATGAACAGAAAGTCTCTGGACAGACATCAGGAGGGCATTGGTTAGCTGTGAAAATGCAGAGACACATTGAGTATTTGCTGTGTCTGGGAAGTCAAGTGCAAGGAAGTACAGAGAGAAACTGGCTGGTGAGGAAGATGGGCCACACCTGGGTTGGGGGGAACGTATGGCAGAGCAAAGGGTCACTGTCAAGAGTTTTGGAACTTGTAGCAAGATGTTTTTATTCTAAGAATAGGGAAAAGCCTGTGTTTTATACTGAAGAAATTCAGTCCAGGTAAAGCAATAAGGCTATTAGGCAGAATGGACCAGCTGCCTGGGGAATTGGGCAGAAATCATCACCCCTATCAATGGGTCTACCAAGGACACCCACATTGGAATAGGTGGCCTTGTGGGCAGACACTGTAAAAAGCCAGTAAGACCTGCTCTTGGCTTGGTGCAGGTGTGTTACTTACTTGACACCAAGCAGGTGGGTTGAGAATGCTGTTTGACTACAGGAATATTATGGAGCACATGCTATCTCTAGGTATGAGCTCTCTGCTTGGGTCAGGGAGACAATCTAGAGTGTTCTTTCTCTACTTTAGGTAACATGGAATGTGGAAGTCACCTCTGCTGATCTGTAGCATCTACTATCAGGTTTGGACATTTATTTGGGAATGTATTATGTGCCAGTCTTGGTGACAAATACTTGCACATTGGTTAGTTCCCTTACTCTTCTCAACAAGCCTGAATGGATGTTGGTGCTTCTTTGTGTTGTTATCTCTTCACTGATAGGTATAGTATCCAGAGGTCACATGAGTAAGTTCAATAATTGGATGAGAAAAACAGAGTTTGAACTTAGAAAAATTAAATACTTCAGATTCCTTTATTAACACTAAAGCAAGCTTCATGGCACTGTGGTCTATAAATTTTTTTTTTTAAAAAGATGCCACACTCTAAAACTAAAGAAGTTCACTTTCTGGAGGGAAAACAGCTTTACAAATATCTCCTTGCAATGAATCATTGTGACCTTTACAATTCCAGGAGGCAGGTGCCATTATTACCCACATTTTACAAATAAGGATACTGAGACACAGAGAGGTTGAATCATTGTCCCTGTGTTACATGCTTAAAAGTGGAAAGCAAGGATACAGAGGCCAGCCCTTAACCTCAGCACTATACCATGCTCTGACCTAGAGTTGGTGACATCATTACTCCCTACTCCATGACCGGTAACTCTGAGATAATGATTCTCAGTTGGGGGTGATTTTTCCTCCTAGCCATAGGTAACCATATCTGGAGACATTTAACAGTCCTCACTAGGTGAGAGGGTACTTTTGGAGTTTAGTGGGTAAAGATCAGGTATGACGCTGAACATGTCATTATGCACAGAACAGCTGCCACAACAAAGAATTAGCCACCCCAAATGCCTACAGCACAGATGCTGAGAAACCCTGCTCTCCTAGAGCACCTGGGAGACTGCTGTAAGGCATGGCCTCTTGTCTGTCTTGCTGTGTGGTGAGCTTGCCTATGCCTACCACAAAGCTGAGCCTGCAGTGAAGATCTATAAATGTCTTTGGAATAAAGAAATAAATGAATGAATGAAAAAACATACAACCAGGATTGGAAATATCAATTAATTCTGGCCATTATTCATTAAATCATACACTTTGATTTTAAAAAACAATACACAAATAATGAGCTGGAAATCACTGTCCCCAAAATGATTTTCAGTGGGAGAAGCAGCAGACAAGCACACAGAACTATGGGCCAATGCAAAAAAGTGAGGCACAGAGAGAGTCATCTGGGGCAAGGAAGTTCCAGTCTCAGGCTTCAGTGAGAAATGTCCCTTGGCAAATAAAGTGATGGCTTAAGATCTACTGGGCACACTTGGATTTTCATTTTTGATTTTTTAAACATATGAACTCAATTAATATTTGGAACAGGGTGAGAATGTTGGATGACACTAAAAAGCATCTCCCTCTCTACTTTCCTGTGCTGCTATCCAAGGCTGGTTTCCCTGCATCCTCCTTATTGTGGATATTCAAGATTGGTATTGGAGCAAACAGACAAAAAATACCAAGTGATGACTAATTAATTAAAGACCTAGAAAAATTACAATGTTATTTATTGCTCAATTACAGTAATTATTTCATCTGTGTTTGTGGTACAATTATCTTCCCTTTCTCTGCATGGTTTCTGGCTCCTCCTCTAACTACCCACTCTACTCGTATGTTGGTGTTTTTCTTTGTCACTGCATATCCTTGGGGAGAAATAGATGAGATATTAAATTGCAAAAAATGACATTAAGACTGAAAGTACCTCAGTGACCTATTTCATTTCACATGTAAGTGAATTGAGCCTTAAAGGGCAAAAGGACTTACCCCTTTAGAAAGACCAAGACACCCAGTGGGAACTTGGATTTCAGAATGCAACTAACTTTGCGATCCCATGGCAACCTAATATCTATGAAGTATGCATTTTACTTTTGCATACAGCAAGTGCCTAATAAACAGACATTTGTAAAAAGATACCAAGAAACCTATATCCTTACTAAGTGCAGAATGACTTCTCTTTAAGATCTGAACCTCTGACAGTTCCGTGTTGTCTGGCTTCCTTCAAGACACATGGATGTTTAGGGGAGAGAAATACAGAGGAGAAGAGTTTTCTTTTTTTCCTTCTCTTCAGAATCAATTTTCATGTCTAAATTTAGAGAAATGACAGGTGGTGCAAGGGAGTTCCTCTGGATTTCTTTTCTTAATGAAGCAGAATGACACAAGAAAAGAAAACGGGGCTCTGGGAAGGAAGCCTGAGGTCCCATCCTGGCTCTGACTATACCTGATCTTGGGAAAGTTATCTAAACTCGATGCCTCAGTTTTCTTCTGGAAATATGTTTATGGCTACCCTATGTGGTTGCTTTTAGGAGTGAATGTGAATGTGTGTAGCACAGTCCATCCCAAAGTGCACAGAAGGGGCTCAGCATACAGCAGTTATAAAAGCCTTTTGGAGCCAGGTGCTGTGGCGCATGCCTGTAATTCCAATGGATCCGGAAGCTGAGGCAGGAGGATCACAAGTTCAAAGCCAGCCTCAGCAAAAGCAAAGCGCTAAGTGAGACCTTGTCTCTACATAAAATACAAAATAGGGCTGGGGATGTGGCTCAGTGGTTGAGTGCCCCCAAGTTCAATCTCTGGTACCTCCCATCCCCTGCCAAAAAAAAAAAGGGCTTTTGGTAGATCTGACAAGAAAGTGACAGACAGTACTTTTTTGTCTCTAGAGGATAATCAGCAAATTTGATTTCCAACAAATTCAGCAGAGAAAGAAGGGTAAAGACTGGTTATTCAAAGAATTTGAGACTGATGTTGAAAATGTACCTTGCATTGGGACCCCTGATGTTAATATAAATGAAATAATGATCTTGTTACAACTTCTGCTTGTATGGTGCTCAGCTTTGCAAGAATTCATTTAGTCCTCCCCCAAATCCCATGAGTTGCTGCTAGTATTCATTTTTCATAGCAGAACTACAGCTCAGCCAGCTGAGGGGCACTGCTCAGTCACTCAGGAGGGTCAACAGGAGCTGGAACTTAGTTCTTCTGATGATTCTATTCCAAAGTGCGTGGTCAAGGTGATCCTGATCTCTCAAGCCCAATGCCATCCTCCCACCCACCCCACCAGCTACCTAATGAGAGTGGAAACTACACAAGTAAGTGGTAATCTCTTTACTCAACAAAAATTATGTTCTGCTGCTGCTGCCCAAGGTAAGGGACTTACATTGGCAATAGGGGAGGGGGAAAACAGGTTTGGAAGGAGGAGCAGTCACTCCAGCACCCTGCCCCTATATGCAGCCACACACAGTGCACTTCTCTGGGCTCATGTGATGGTTTGAGATTTTCACTTTGAATGGAAATGAGGCAACAGAGGGGATTGATACCTCAAACTAAATATCAGTTATTTTCCTACCTCTCCTTTGTTATTAGTTGAGCCCCTTTGATTACTACACATATAATTTATATGAATGAATGTATGCACATATATATGTATATAATTACACATACATGCATATACATGTGTGTATATATATACACACACACATTTTTTGAGTATTGTCATATGTGATCAATACTAAATTTTCTATGTAAACATGAGACACAAAAAAAATTAGTCCTTAGCTTAATTTTTTCAAACTTAGATGAAGTTTCTCTTATAATGAAATAGGAAAGGAGCTAATATTTATTGTCTTTGGTAACTATTAAAGCTACTAAGATATTAAATCTGTGATATATCAGTTAATCCCTAAAATAGCAGTGGAAGCTAGATAATATCCCCATTTTTATAGGTATGGAAACTGAGGTGCCAAGAGAATGTATAACTTTATCAAGGTGATACATTAATACGTGGCAAGGGTGGGAGTTAGCCCTTACTCCAGCACCTGCTGTCTTAACCTCCATTGTGACTAGGGTTACTGTGAGCATTGGCTCTGAGGTTAAAGTCTGAATTCAGATCATCTCCCACTTTTACCAGCTGTGTGAACTTGAGCAAGTTATTTAATTCCTTTTAGCCTCAGTTTCTTTAGCAGTTAATTGAGGATAGAATCTGTTGCCTTACAATAAATTTGTAATAGGTACAGGTTAAAAAAATAAAGATTGGCAGAGTATAAATTATATGGGGCAATATTTTGGAGAAGAGGGGAGTATTGCTTTGTGGTTAATAATGCTATACTTGTATTGGGAGAATCTGTCTATGCCTGGTGAGTCACCAGGCAGGATAGATGGGATGGCATGGACACAACATACCAAGACTGCATCAGATGTTCTTTGGTGCTAGTAAAGGAGGAGGAAGACCCTGGAATGTAAAACATGCAGTAGCAAATTATAACAGCCCCCAACACAGGCAGGGCAGTGTGGCATGTGGATCAAAGTGAATGCATCTGCAAGTGAACACGTGGGGAAATCGGGCTCATCATCCTGTCCATTGTGATTCTGCTGTTGCGTGTGTACTGACTGCTCTTAATTGCTGTGTGCTGTTCTTTTCATACTCTGGAAATGGACTGAATGGACCACAAAATGTATTTCAAAAGACAGGCAATCTGTGGTGAGAATAGAAACCTCCTTTATCTTTGTATAAAGAGGCCTGCATTTTACAAACATGATAAGAGCAAGATGATGACTTTCCCAGGGTAGAATGCTGATTAGAAAATGAACATGATTTTTTTTTGGGGGGGGGCATTGGGAAGATGGAATGATAAGTGAGTAGGAATACTTAGCTTGGTTGATTCTGTTTCTTCACCAAATACTGACAGGGGTTCCTTCCCACACTTGGGGAAAACACTAGCTCTTTGTCTTGGTTTCTTTTTGAAGGGAGACCAAGGAGATCATGTGCTTGATATTTTGTCAAGTGTTGGCACTATGCTGAAGGACAACACTCTCTCTAAGGGCATGCTGTGTCCCATGAGATATTTATAATAAGAGGGTTTATGGCCACAAAGTTTGTAAAAACTATCCTGTCCCACTGAAAGTTCAATGCCAAAGCCAATTTCTTTAGATCTTTGGAAGGTTCTGCAACAAACAAACTAGATATTGTTTCTTAGTTTATTTACTCATTGCAATTTTCTGCTTACTAAATAGATTTGGTCCAAACACAATTTTTTTAAATTTTAACAACAAATACACTGCAGGTAATGTTGGCATATAAGATCCGCATCACAGTCCTAGGAATCAGGACCCATGAAATTTGGTCCTGGTTTGATACTAACTTGCCATATGATACTGAGGAATAGCTTATTTGCCTCAGTTTACTCACCTAGCAAATGAGGACAGTCTATTGAGCTTAACTTATCACAAAGAGCTGCTCTGCAGTCAAAATGCTATCAGTGATAACATCATCAATTTTAATTCTTAGAAATAATGCATTAATTGCTGTGGTCAATGTGTGGTTCCCCCAAAATTCATATGTTGAAACCTAATGTAGTTAAGCACTGAATTTGTTGGTGCCACGATCTTGAACTTATTGGACTTTGACTGTAAGCAGTACATTTCTGCTGTTCATATATTGCTCAGTATAAGATGTTTTGTTAGAGGAGCTCCGATGGACTAAGACAGTAATGTAACAGGTTACTGTATTTCTTTATATTTATAAGGCTCATAAGAAAGCCTTTATTTCACTTTCATGTAAGACAGCAAAACAGAACTTAGCTAGTCCTGGCTGATACAGCAGTGTTAATACACTACGCCCTTACAGTTTTCTTGGCATTATCTATAAAATGAAGCCAATTGTTAATAATTACATAAAATAAAATACAAAATAGCTAAGTTTAAGCATAGTAGATTCACAAAAAATAGCTGATTCATTTTGCCTTTTAGTGATTTTCAATATTAAGTATTAAACAGTATTGATAATGAGTTTACCTGAAATTATACCCTGACATTCTATTAATTCACAGCAAGAAAATAACAGTATTAATAATATTTTTATTATTATATATTTTCTACATAGTGAAGCCTCTTCTTAGGGCTTTCTATTTTGTTAATAATTTCATCTGTTGAAGAAATTAAACAAACAACACATAGAATTAGGTAAAGAAAAGAACAAGACCTAGAATCTAGGCCTTTAACTCTTAAACCCATGATCTTAAAGCAACCATACAACTCTGCCTTGCTATACTTAAAAAAGAAATGACAATTTATTTCTCAACTTGAACATAACTCTATCCTTCATTTGGTAATATGGGGCCCTGACCAGAATGTTGGCTATCCCCAAGGCAGGAAGCCATGCAGAGTACCTGTTCTCCTTCCTGAATATTTATGATTCAAGGAGAAGTGACTGCTAGCAGTTCTAAGCCTTCACCATAAATCCTCATGCGGAGGCTGTTCTGGCCACAGACAGTTGCAGATTGGATTGGACGAGGAAAAACTGAGCTTGGGAAAGGTTCTTTGAAACTGCATAATCAGATTATGATAATTTCATCAAAACCCATTTCAAAAAGCCAACATTTATCATTAGTTTTTGTACTTCCTAATTATTTCATGAGAGTTATTCCACGCTGGAATGATAAAAACTCGAGCTTCAGAGAGCTTTTCTGTGCAGTGTATACACAGCCAATATATGCTATTGGCATGTGGGTCACATTTGCATTCGGGGACAGTTTTCTAAAAATGTCAAAGGAGGTGACATATTTTAAAAGATTGATACTGGTAATGAGCATTAATTTCTCTTAGCCACTTTCTACAGCTTAAAAAAAAAAAGTCCCAAAATAGTGAGTCCTTGCCAAGAGCAAAAAATTTTTTAAAAAATTACTCAAGGTGCACAAATATTTTCCTTGGGAGGATTCCACATACCAGAATACCTGAAGACTAAATCACTGAGAAAGGTACCTGTTGTCCTCTGCATCCTCCAATGATCCAATCCTGTTTTCCCTGTGGATCTTCTATCTGATGGAGGCACCACCTTTCATCCACTGTCTCCATCCACAATTGTTAAACTTATCTTGACAATCAACTTCCCCAGCCAGCAAAACCTAGTCAATCACTGGCTTCTCTAGTAGATGCTTTTCAAATCCATCTCCTTAGCTCCCCTATATCCACCACATCAGTTGAGGTGCCATCCTGTTTCCTCTCAACTAACAGCATGTTTTTCACATTTTTAAGTAGTTGGAGAAAATCAAAAGCAATACTTCATGACACGTGAGAATACATGAAATTCAAATTTCATTGTGTATAAATAAAATGTTATTGGAACGCTGCCAGGTTCATTCATTTGTGCATTGTCTATGACCAATTTTGTGCTGAGCAGAGCTGAATAGTTGTGATAGAGAACGTGTGGCCTGCTAAGTCTAAAATATTTACTCTCTGGGGCTTGACAGATGAAGCTTGAGGATTGTCTGTAGAACCATTGCTGCAGCATCCTCCCTTTTCCCCTTGCCCCTAGTCCTATCCTTCAGGACATTCTCCACACTCTACTCACAATGATGTAACCAACCTTCAGCTCTGATATTGCTGATCCTGTGTTTAAGTTCCTCCCACTGGGGCTGGGGATGTAGGTCAGTTGTTGTAGAACACTTTCCTAGCATGCATAAGGTCCTGGGTTCAATCCCCAGTGCCACAATAAATAAATAAATAAATAAATAAATACTTTCAACAACTTTCAATGACTCTAATCCATATTGCAAAAAAGACTTAAGTTTCAAGACTTAAGTTTCAAGTTTCTGTATGTTCTCGTGTCTCGTGGTATTCTGTCTCATCCAATACACTCCCTGCCTCCGTTTGATATTCTAGGCTTTTCAGATATACCCTTTCCTCTTTCCTATTCTGTTTAGACAATCTCTATTCTGTTACCCATTTCCTTGAAATTCACCTGATTGATGCCTACTTATCATTAAGAGTTAGGTTTCTGGGAGCAGTGGCCCATATGTAGAATCCTAGTGACTTTGGAGGCTGAAGCAGGGGGATCACAAATTCAAGGCCAGCCTCAGCAACTTAGCAAACCTTGTCTTTAAATGAATAAAAAGTGCTGGGAATGTAGATCAGTAGAAGAGCATCCCTGGTTCACTACCCGGTACCAGAGGAGGAGCAGGAGAGAGTTCTGTCACTCTCTAGGAAGACTTCCCTGGCCCCCACTGATCTGGGTGTTCCCCCACCCCCACACAGTGCTTCCTTCCCTCTTCCTTAACCTACCTCACACACCTTAGCATGGAATACCAGATTATTCAGTGAATACTGATTGACTAAGCAATGTTATATTTCACTGATAAATTTCTCCTCATATTTCAAACTTCATTCAATGTTCTTATTCATTAATAATATGTATATTTTTAGATCTTCTACATTGACCCACCCTAGAAATAGTCATATTTGCCTTTGGGAATGGGTTGTAAGGGATTTGGAAGAGTTTATAAGTAATGCAGTTTCACCAATAAAATAGTCTGCACATAGAGAAATATTCTGTGTTTCAGTAAACATTACATTTGTTCTAAATTTTAATTATACCAGTTCTTTCCTATGAAGAAACCACTTCTATTAAACTAATTAGATAAAAGTTCAGTGCCAAGAATAAAATTGATTCCTAATTTTATGATATTAATCAGCTAATAAAATTTAGTTTTTCTCTGGTATAGAGGCTGAGAAATCTTAAAGAAAACCAGGCCCCATAAGTCAGGTAGTAGGCTAAAATTATCATTGGGGTAATTAGTTCTAGTGTTAAAGTTCTATGATACCAAAATAAATATTGTGTCTTTCTTTTCTTTCCCCAACTCACTGTCTTCTTTGTTTCCTTTCTTTCCCTGCTGCCCAGACTCATTTTATTTTTGACAGTTTAAATGGGTTCTTTACAGACCTCATACTCTGTTATAATAGATTTTTGCCAAAATCTCAAGTTGCAGTAATATTCACAATAAATCAGTCAGATGGCTATTTTACTAGGAAAATAGGGAGAACACAGAAATTACCGGTTTAGCATGGAGTAGCAGCTTTTGCCCAGTTCTACTACAGTGTAGCTCATAAGCATTTTGTAAGTTAAATGTCTGAGTGCCTGGCAACTTGATCAAGCCCTGGCAAAAATGGCTTATTTGGTTTCTGATTTTCATGCTAGAAATGCTCAACAAATCCAAATTATCTTCTGGGGATCCATCACTTCTCTACCTCAATTATGGAATGGTTTGGGGCTCCCTGGACCATGAGTATTCCCCTCTCCCAACCTGGTTCTGAGAACTCGTCATAGGTAAATAATCCCAAGGAAGAACATAGATATATGCAAAAGATGTTCACTCCAGCTTTACCTATGCAAATGAAACTTTGGAGACCACTTAAATGGTTAGGTGTCTATGTACAGCAATATTTTGCAGCCACTAATCAGTACATTTACTGTATGATTACATAAAATGTTTATGATATGAGATAAAGGAGCTGATGTCTAAGGTAAATAATGACGTATGACAGTGTGAAAAAACTTGGTGAAATTCACATGTTCCTTTATTAGGATGGTTGGCTGAGGATTGCTATTTTTGTTTTATTGTTCAAATTTTCTCTGATAATTCTGTATTACTCTTATGGTTAAAAATTTTAAAGCATACTTTAATATGCTATGGGCTTTGAGTCTCCCAGAGTTTTTTTGAGTAGTACATTTAGAATGAATAGAAGAAAAGAATAGAGAAAAGATAGAAATTAAAGGGGGACAAAATGGTATTTGGGAAGGAAAATTCATGTGGCTATCACCAAATTATATGGAGATGAGTTACAGAGAAAACCATTTACACAGAACCCAAAGATTGTAACGGACTTAAATGTCACTGATACCCATCTTCCCATCTCAACTTTGTCATGTTCTGTTTTTGGTGTTCATAAGCAAACCCTGGCAATGGCAAAGTTTGTAAAATAGTGATCTTTGGCAGGGGATTCATAGTGAATAAAGCCCCAGGGAGGTTTTGGTTCCTATATGTTCGATATCCTTTTTCTTTTTTAATATTTTACTTTTTTATAATTACTTTTTTTTTCACAAATGGAGCACTGCTTTTCATTTCTGTGGTTGTACATGATGTAGAGTCACACCATTCATGCAATCATACCCATACATGGGGTAATAATGCCCATCTCATTCCACCATCCCCTCCCACACCTTCTCCCCTCCCCTCCCTTTCCTCTGCTCAATCCAAAGTTCCTCCATTCTTCCCTTGCATGCCCTCCACCCCCATTATGTATCAGCATATACTTATCAGAGGAAACATTTGGCCTTTGTTTTTTTTTTGGAATTGGCTTACTTCGCTCAGCATGATATTCTCCAACCCTGTCGATTTACCAATAAATGCTGTAATTTCATTCTCCTTTAAGGCTAAATAATATTCCATTTGCATATATACCACAGTTTCTTTATCCATTCATCTACTGAAGGGCATCTAGGTTGGTTCCACAATTTAGCTATTGTGAATTGTGCTGCTATAAACATTTATGTGGCTGTATCACTGTGGTATTGCTGTTTTTAAGTTCTTTGGGTATAAACTGAGGAGTGGGATAGGTGGGACAAATGATGGTTCCATTCCAAGTTTTCTAAGGAATCTCCATACTGCTTTCCAAAGTAGTTGTACCATTTTGCAATCCCACCAGCAATTAATCAGTGTACCTTTTCCCTGTATTCTTGCCAGCACTTATGGTTGCTTAAATTCTTGATAATTGCCATTCTGGCTGGAGTGCGATAAAATCTTAGAGTAATTTTGATTTGCATTTCTCTAATTGCTAGAGATGTTGAACTTTTTTTTTTCTTAAATTTGTTGATTGATTGTGTCTGCTCATTAACTTAGCCAATTTATTGATCAGATTATTTGTCTTTTTGGTGTTAAGTTTTTGTTTTTTTTTTTTTGAGTTCTTTAAACATGTTCTATATCTCAATTTGTATGATGCCTACTTTGTACATTCATTGATCTTTAGATTTATGATTTGTAGATTTTTTGTGCACATATGGAATACTTCAGGGAAATTTATTTAAAGTAAATAAATTTTAACCATAATATTGAACTTGTTCAGAGAAAAGACTGATTCAGAATTGGACTTGTAAGCAAACTAGATGCTAACACTACATTAACAGCATCATTAGAGAAGTGTTTCAGTATATGCACTCAAGTTATATAATTTAATAGTTTTTATTATTAATGTGTGATATTATATATGTGATATATTATTATAATTTATATGATAGAAATAATTTAAATATTAGAGGCCTTCCTATTTGTAGCTTAAAAATCTCTCCCAGGAATACACCAGAAATCATAATCATGGGTGAGTTTCAGCCAGTTCTTTTGTGGTGAACAATGGGAAATCTGGTAAAGAACCTCCATTCTACCTGTTTAAAAAGCATATAAGGCATATATCATAATGGAAAGATGCTTTCTATCAAAAGAGGCCAGGTGAGTTTTCAAGTCAAACTGGACTGAGATCAGAAACCGATCCACACAGTAAAATTATTTGGTTTACCAGGAATTGATTTTCATGCATGAGGGTATGAGAAATAAAAATAAGTTAATATTAAGCAGTTAGAAGAAAGATATCTTAGGGTTTGCAATTTTTTAAAATTTGTACTTATCTGCTATATTCATAGAATGTTGTTTGACCCTGGATCATATTTATATTTCAGAATTTAATAAATTAAATTAATGCCTAATTTAGGTGACAGTTTATTTCAGAAAATTGTACTAACTATACCCATGGTCCATAGATAACGATAAGCTTCCAATAATTAAAGAAATGTCTGAGTAAAGCAAATATCTTTTTAAAGGCTGTAGATATACTTGAATCTACAAAAAAGCACTACTATCACAAAGCTACACACATAAACGTACGTACATCTACACAGTACAACACATGCATACATGCAAACATTTTACAGGTGAACATCATTTTTTTTTCTATTAAATTATTCATGCTTATTTAGCATACATCTATTTAACAGCTTTAACGTGACAGATCTCTGCAAGGCATTGGCTATACAATTGATAAAAGAATCTCTTTCCTGAAGAAACTCACGGTTTTCTGGAAAACCAAAAATTCAAACAATTATTCCATTCTAGAGAGAATACCAAAGTCTCCTTAGAGAAAACAAAGAAAGCTTCACTGGAGGAGGTCATATTTTAAATAGGCTCTAGTAGGATGAGTAAGCGTTTTTTTGGACAGAAGGCAATGACTGGGGGCAGAATGAGAGTAGAGGTAATGGTACTTGTCAAGGCACAGAGGCCCAAGAGAGCATAGGTAGTGCTTGCAGCCAGCAGTAGTTCAGTTCTGAAAGAATAAAGTGGAGAAATGAGTAAAGGGATGAGGGCAGGAGTCTGACACCTAATAGCCTTGATGACCTCTAGTAAAGTTTAGAAATAAATGGGGCACTGTGGAGGCTTTTGAGCACAGTGGTGCCTATATGAGGTGTCTGTGTTGTAGATGTCATTCTGAAAACTGAGTGGTAGAGATATGGGAAAACTGATGGCTGCAGATTCATTGAAGGTTTTGACAGCTAAAAAATGTAGCCAAACAAACCACAAAAGAGATGATAAAGCCAGTGGATTGTATTTATGTCGGTTTATCTGTTTAGAGAAGGAAAATTGGGTAAATGTGAAAGGCTAAGGCTGCTTCTAGGTTTTTGGCTTTCAGTAGAGATTCATTCAAGAATACAGGAGAAGAAATAGATTTGATGGGGGATGATTTCAATTTTAGGGGAAATGTGGAACTTAAGTTATACATGGAGCATCCACATTGAAATATCTAGTAAACTGCTGGAGAAATATGTCTAGAATTAAAGTGTGAAGTCTAAGGTCTATATGTAGAGATTTGTGAGTTATCAGTCCTTGAGTACTATTGCAAGCCATAAATACTGGAAATTGTCCAGGAAAGCAAGGTGAGATGAACAGAGGGTAGAGGGTGGAGACCTCAAAGTCATTAATATTTGGAAAGCAGGAACCTGTAAAGGAGGTAGAGAAAAGTCATACATGAGGTTGGGAGGAAAGCTGGGAGAGGGGTGTTCTGGAATTTGAGAGTGGGGAGAATGTTAAAAGGGAAGACATTGTCAGGAATGTCAAGTACCTTAGAGCTGTCACGTAAGACAGGAACTCCAAAGCACCCGTCGGTTTTGCAACAAGAAGTTGTTCTGAAGTTCTACAGCAAAGCCCTTCTAGTGGAAATATGAGGCAATCTTTAATAGTTTGAAGGCTGATGAAAAGAATCCAGACAATTCAAGATGATTTTCTGCTATGGAAAAATAAATAAATGAACATGGCTAGAACAATACTAGGAAAACAGATAGAGCTAGGGCTCAGGAAAGTTAAATAACATCAATATTTCCATAGAGGTTCAAATCCAGGTATGTCAGGCTGAGAGTGTTGCACTTTTTCAACTATTATAAAGTACTCAAGCATTTTAACACAGGGTCAGACTCACACATGAAAAGTAGGCAGTCTTTACAATGGGTATTCTAATGTCAGCACCTGTAACACAGTACTGACACTCTACGCATGGAGTTCCAATCTGGGACTGATTCCTGGCTTCATCTGCCATGTATTAGTTGTATTAACTTGTAATGTTACTTAACATTTTTTTTTTGTCTTTTCTTACATGGGAATACAGGTATTTGGAGAATTAAATATGTTGATAAATATAAAGAGTGCCTGTCAATTAATAAATGCACAAAAATTTATAATTTGGGGTCAGAAAAAATTTTTTAAAAACTTGAAAGAAAATATTCACAAGGAAACCCATGGAGTTATGCTAAATTTAGAACAGTTTATCATACTTGACATGGGCTGCATGTCATAGACCCTAGTGATTGGCTAGCTTTTCTGCAGATCTAAGCTAAGCACAGTTTCTGAGTAAATAACTCTTTTGTTTTTTGTGTTTTCTAGATTTGTTTCTTTTCTACCCTCCTGAAGACGTGAGGGTTCAGAATAAGAAATGTGGACATCTGTTGTATCAGTATGACTAAACCCCTAATGAGCAAACGATATTTTGTGCTTCTCAAAGTATGTTTTGATCTTGAAAATAACCCTAATGCTGGTGCTGCTACTGACATCATTGCATCCAATACCTGTTTAGTTAGTAAATGGTGGTGTAGGGTCAGCAACCCAGGTGTTCTTCATTCAAAACACAGAGATGGTACATGGGGATCTAAAATTATTTACTTGTAAGAAATTTTAGCTCTTTCTGGCCTGTAAGGGCTATAACCTAGATTTAATTCAGTCCAAATTTAAGACTATTTATTAGAAGTGTATTAGGGTTTTCTAGAGGAACAGAAAAACAGGTGAATGTATGTATATAAGATTATTTATATTAATAAAAGTTTGATATAAATAATTAGTTCACATGATAAAGGGGGATGACAAATTTCAAGGTTTTTAGTGTAAGGCAGGCAGGCTGTAGGCTAGAAATCCAGGAGTGCTAATGTTTTTGTTTGGCTCCAAAGTCTAGACAAAAACACCTCAAAGAAATCAGTCAGTAAGAGTCCCCAGTTACTCAGTCTTTTTGTTCCATTTAGTCCCTCAACACATTAAGAGGGTAATCTGCTTTTATCTTTCCACCAATTCAGATGTAAATCTCCTCTAGAATACCATGTGACTAATTATCTGGGCACTCAGTGGCTCAGTCAACTTGACACATAGAATTAACCATCACAAGTAGCGTTGTGATAATTGCTCATACATTTATTGCCATGAGATTGAAAGCCCTTCAAACACCAGTTTATACCAATCATCTCTTCTTCTTGGAAACTAAATCTAAACACTTGTCAATACATGCTTATTGACCTGAGCTAGAAGTGCCACCCTACCCAAGGCACCATTGAATAGCAGCATTTCTGAACACACATGAAGCCACTCACCCTGGGGTGGTGAGCAGTATAAACTAATATCAGCAATGTTGCCTTTTCTTTTTGAATGGTTGCATTTTTAAAAGAAGGAAAATGCCTTGCAGGGATATGACAAAATGTAGATCATTTTTCCCCTTGAATGAAAATCTTGCTTCATATTGAGCAAATGTTTATTTAGGATGCTGCTGGGGGGAGAAAAAGGCAATGATGAGCACAGTAGAACTCATTTAGACCAGTATCTGCAAAAGGGGCTGATCTGCTAAGTGAACAGATGTTTCATGTGCTAAACCAAATTGGAGTGATGGCTGAATCATAATGAAGCTCTGGATGCAGGAATAAACCCATTAAAAGAAGAATGAATCCTGAAAAAAGAACACTGTATTCTCTTAAAAGAACTCTGTGTGCTAGTAAGATAAAGAAGATTCAAGCAGGATCTGGAATACCAGGCCCACTCATCATGTGCAAAAACGGATCCCCCAATACCAGGGATAAAGAGATGCAAATTTGGAAGCTTCTTTATGCTATGGAGGGAAAGTTTGTTAGACACCCTTGTTTAAAAACTGAGCAAGTACCAGGTTCCATATGAGGTATATTACAGGCATTGCTGTCTCAAGTCTATACCATACTCACACTTTAGGTGTCTTGATCCTCAGATGGGAAAACTGAGGTTCAACCCACTTGCCCATAGTCAGTAGGTAGCTAACCTGGTTGGCAACCAATTTTATATGGTTACCAAGTCAAGGCTGCACTATCACTAGGTGCATCTCTCTCAAGTGAAAAGAGATTTGCTGTGCATATAAGCTCAGTGCCAGGTGGGAGAAAGAGAGGTGGAGAAGGGGTACCCCTTGATTCCCCAGAATACATACCCAACACATACTTCACCCCTACATCCAATATAAGGCATCAACACCCTGGAGGAAATCATATTAAACTGTCAGAAATGGCATGGTACTGTCTCTCCCAATTATGTAACATAAACCACATTTTGTTGATTTCTCAGCAGTTTACAAACATTGCCAATTTGTTTTGAAGTTGTAAATAAACACAAAGGGGAAGGTGAGTCTGGTTTCATGAAGGTATTTCTCTTACCTGAGCCAAGGCATGTATACCCCTGTAGCTTTTTCTTTTCTTTTGTTACTGGGGATTAAGCTCAGGTGTGTTTAACCATAGAAACACACCCAGACTTTTTTTTTTTTTTTTTTTTTTGATTTAGAGTCAGGGTCTCTCTGAGTTACTCAGGGCCTTGCTAACTTGCTGAAACTGGCTTTGAACTTGAGATCCTACTGCTTCACCCTTCCAAGCCACTGAAATTACAGGTGTGTGCCACGGTACTGGGTCCCTGTAGCATTTTGAACATATTTCATCAATGCTTGAGCAACCACTAATATGGGCAACAATTTTAGACTATTAACACTGTAAATAACACAAAAATGTCCCATGGACATTTTTGGAATTGCTATTATGATCAGGCATTTCTAAGCACATCTATGGATTATGTCATTGAAGTATCACAACGGCATGATGAGATAACTACTACCATTATTCCCATTTTATAGGAAATGCTCAGAAGGTTGAGTTAGATTTGTTTTCTTCTCTTAAGGGACTTACAGTACAAGATGGGGGAAAATTCCATAATTTTATATATTTCACTGGGGAGTAACAGTGGATACTAACCATATTTGAGGCAGGGTCAGCCTTTTCTCTTATTTCCCTGGAACATTTTACTAAAGAAAGATGCTAATTCAAGTTTCTTCCCAAGCCCTCTGAAATCCACCCAGCCCTGTATGCTTTGCCACAACTTAGTTGTTCTGAGAGGGATTTTGTCCCCTCTGCCATTCCCATACCATGTGCCTAAACTCTTAGAGCTGAGCCTTTGCTTTTCATATTCATTAACTTAATCCCTCTTTATAGAGATAAAAAAACAAAACAAAACAAAACAAAACAACAACAACAACAAAAAAAAAACACCTAAAGCTCAAATCTGTTAATTAACTGACTCAAGGTTGCTTAGTTACATAGGTAAAACTCAGCATTTGAAGTCAAGGCCAACTTCAAATGCTAGTCCCATCCCATGACATGCCATCGTGTGTTAGGTACGGGTGAGAAGGTGTGTTTATGAACAGGTTACAGATAATGTCGAGTGCCAGGTAAAATTTGACCTTTACCTTTGAGGCAACGGAAAGCCTTGCTCTGGCAGGGCAGTGGTCTGAAGTTCCTTTTAGCAAGAAAAGGTTGGCTGGGATCTGGAAAGTGCACTGCAGTCAGAGCTGACAGAAGTTACAAGGGGGCGGTATTTGGCTTGGTGAATGTGGATGAAGATCAGAGCTGGAAAAACCAACAGGAAAAAGCTGCACAGTGAAAGACATTGACATTAGTCACGAAGAGATTAGCAAATTAAGGCAAAATGCCTTTGCAGTGAGAATTGGAAATAATGCTGGAGAACCTTGCATGCATAGGTGCCTGCCATTACCTCTGGCAAATGCTGTTACTGAAATCACCACTGCAGTGTCATGCATGTCTCCCAAGCTTCCTGGACTTCCCACAGCCAAGTGCTTCTTGCACCTTCTTTCAATCTTTCCACTTCTTGAAATGTAGATCTCCTCTTGAAATCACTACAGCATGGCATTCTCTGAGCTAGTAGCAAACCCAGGGCCCACACAAACCATCCCTTTCCTTCTAGTCCCCATGTTACTGGGAAGGAAACTGAAGAGCCCCAGGAGGGCAGGGTCAGGGTCACTGTCTACTGAATGTGAAGTCCATGGGGCAGCTGACTGCATTGCACTTGCACTTAGAAACACCTGGGTTTTCCTCCAGTTTCCCAGCTTCCCCTTTTTTCTCCCTAATTTAGCATTTTCTACATTATTTTGAACTACTTAAGGGTCTGTTTTCCCTCCAATTGACTGTGACCACTCCAGGGTAACATTTCTATTGCTCAGAACATGTTCATCAAAATAATGTGCTTCCAAAGTCCCCTGCATTTACTACTCATGAAGTGTTTCCCACATTTTATACTGTTTTAAAAAAAATCTAATCTGTTATACTGTAAAATTTTAGAGAGCAGAGGGAAATCTATATTGTTCCCTTTCTTTTATATGCGATGGTCTTGCAGGTGAGTGTGTATCCCTGTCCTCCACCTTCACTCCCCCATGGCTCACAGTGCCTGGCCCACACTGGCACTTAATAAATGAGAAAAGAACTAACCAAACAATCTCATAAAATCCCTCCTTTATGAACACAGTAGAAGGTGATCAGTGATCAGTGAGCATTTGCTCAAGGTGTGTGTGCCAATTGTTTACATAGTTTTAAAAATATGTGTTTCAACACTAAATTGAATAGCCCAGAGCACAGAAATCCCAAATAGATGACATATTTTTCGGAGTTATTTAAAAACAGCCTTGAGCCTAAAAGTTCATGTTCACACAGGGATTATTTACCACCTGAAAGGTTTTTTTTTTTTTTTTTTTTTTCCTTTGAGAACTATGGGACTTGACAAAAGTCCCTTTAATTCACTTAAATGTAGGATGGAAATGACTTTGTAATTTGAATTTAAAAAAAAGGATTTTCTCTTTTTTATGGTTTACTGAGTCTCAGCTGTAGCTAGTTAGCTTCTCATGTATAGTCACAAGACCTACATATGTCCAGGTGTATGGATATGAAGAAAAAACAATATGTAAGAAGCCACACATGTATGTTGCTATTGTTACTTTTTTTCTGTTATTTTATTATTTCTTGCCTTACCTCTGCTTCCTGAGGTGAAGTGGTGATTTAGCAGGATGTGGGGGTTGAGATATGTTTTGAAACAGAGATTCTGTGAGTCTTTTAAGACAATGCCATGCACTTTGCAATTTCTTTCTTTCTTTCTTTCTTTCTTTTTTTTGGTATAAAAACAAAGAGCATATAATTTGGTATCTGGTGGACCTAGGTTTTTGACTCAAAGAGCTGCTGCTTCCTTCTTTTGTATATGTTCAATACAGGCACATTTACAAATAAGAATACCTCTCCACCCAGTTGAGCCTGGCTATCTAATTTTCAGGGCTAAACACTGAAGGAAAATGCAGGGCCCCTGTTGGAAAATTATTAAGAATTTCAAGATCTGACAATAGAACATTAAACCAAGCATGGGGTCCTTGTAAGCCTGGGCTGTGGACTGACAGTTGGAAACACCCAGGAAACTGTCCCTGCAGCTGTCAGTGAGCTTTTGTAACACCTTTCACACCATATCTGACTTACAATAGGTATTTAATAAGGTTTAGTTTCTCCATGCCCATTTTTTTTTACATTGGGCTCACAAGAACCCTATCAAGTCTTATGTATCAGAAATGGGTTCTCTATATCATGGGGACAAGGCTGACTTCAAATGTACCCATTTCTTTCTCTTTAGAGACAAAAGGTGGTGGGGAGAGTATGAGAGAGGAAAATACAACCCAAAGCACCCAAGGTTTGAAGAATGAGAAGAATCCTAAGTGGTAGTTTGTGCTGTGTGGCCCTCGTCCCATCTGAAATCTGACCCTTTGAAATCATGAGCTACCTGAAATTCCAGATGGCCAAATTAAGGAACCCATCTCTCAGACAGAAGGTTCTGGTCTCAACTATTCTAATCTTAGGCATGTTGGGGAGGGGATATGGAGTTACATGTTTCCTAACAAAGGTGGATAAAACCCCAGAACTAATTTGTCCCAGATGGCTGCAAATATGGGCCCTCCTGGTTTTGTACTGCCCCCTCCCCCCCTACACTCCCATTCAGCTGTGGCATTACCGAAGAGGCTTGTTCAAGGCTCATCATGGAGTTTTAAGAAAACTTCTCCTTGAGGAATGCACATGACATCTGGAATTAAAGAGGTATTCTCTTTTAATCACTGTTCAATCTTCTGCAGGGATAAATGAGTACACGGGTAGCTTCCAGCTGCCCAAACTGATTTAGTTAAATAATGTAATCTATTTGTACACAAATGTGGAATAAATGTCACTGAAGTTCCTTAGCGTGCAGTTATAATGAGTTATCCCTTTCTCGAGGTGATTAGGAGTGTTTAGTTTTTTTTCCAAAGCATATCAAGCCTCATGATTGCCAATGAGCCAGGGACAACCTAAATTAGCCTCCTGCAGCTGCTGACCTCTACAGCCACAGCAATACCTTCCCTTCCAGGGACGACAATCTCCTCTAAACAGTAGAGTTGGAGCTCATTTTTTTCACTCCCTTTAAAGTGTAATGTTCCAAAACAGCTTCCACAGACTCAGCCTTCTTGAAGATAGTCGGAAAAAGTCAATCAGAATTTTAAGCTGAACAAGACCTTAGCACTCATTTAAACGTCATTTTACAAAAGGGGAATCTGAGGCCTAGAGAAGAGCTTATCAAAGTCCACATAGTAATGCAATGTTGGACTTGAGTCTCATACTCTGCATTCTGAGATGGGATCCTTTTTTTCACCCCTCACACACAGCCTAAGTCTGTTCAGGCTTCTGTAACAAAATACTAGGCAGCTTATCAACAAACACATTTTATTTTTCAAAGTTCTGAATGCTGGGAAATTTAAGATCAAGGCTCTGGCAGATTTCTTGCCTGGTTCCTCACAGATGGCATCTTGGGGCTACAACTTCAATAACAAAGGGGCTAGCTAGCCCTCAGAGGTCACTTATAAAGGCACTCACGAGAGTTCCACCTTGTGACCTAATCACCTCTCCAAAGCCTCCTCCACTAATACTATCACCTTAGGGTTAGATTTCAATCTATGAATTTTGGAGGGGACATAGGTTTTCAGATCATACCATAAGCCTTTTATTTTTCAAACTCTGAAAATGAAAAAAATACTGGGTGTCAGAGGCCCTGTATCTATGGGTAAGGAACCTGGTCTTAAAAGCAGGTCAACTAGGTGCCAAGCCATGACAAGACAAATGTTCTCTATAGGACCTCAGTTTTCCTACAAGAAAAAAATGGGAATTGGGCTTGCTGTCCAGGGTTTGTCTATTATATGGTAGGCATTCTAACAGCATTTAGTTTTTTGAATAGTTGTGACTCTTTTAGTTAATGGCTTCATTTCCTGTTCTCAAATACATCTTCCCAAGGATCCTTTCTAGTTTGTTAAATCACCAAATTAAAAAAAGAATAACATAACTAAATTATGAAAGCTAAATGAAGAATGATTTCATGTACTGTTTTCCCTGAAGAGAAGAAGCATGCAAGAAAGGAGATGTACAGAGTGGAAACCACCAAGTCCACAAAATGAGATTTCGCCTTTTGCGGATGAATATCTATCTTCCTGTCTTGGTCAGATAGCTGTGAAAGAAGTAGTTCTATCACCTTGTACAAAACTGACACCCCTGCATCTACTCCTGGCTTCCAAGAGAAAAAGCAATCATTGTGTGCTATTTAAATGTCTTCATAAATATAATTTATAGCCATGATACTGATCAGTCCTGCATGCTCTTAAAAGATCAATAGTGCCATGTTCATTAGTCCTGAACTGAATAGCTCTCAAACTTTGGCCAGAAGATGGTAACTGCTTTTAATGATTTTTTTTTTTTTTTTTTTTTTTGCCAGTTGCCATCAAAAGTAGAATCTTGTCACTGGTAATTTCCTTAGTTATCTAGGGGCTTTTCATTCACTCAGCCAACCATGAAGGTCATGAAGTTGCTCCACAAAGAAAACTACGGTGCATTCCTGGACTCTTAGGATAAAAGGCACAAGTATCTCACAGCTGCCTGGAAATGGTTGTTTTTACTCAAGCCATATGGTGATGGGGAGCCTATGTTCTACATCTGGAGTCATTAAGATACTATTAAAAGAAAGGGGATAGATCTGGGTTCTAATCCCAGAAGTACCAGTTGCTTACCTGTTCTCATTTTAGGGAAGGTATTTAATGTGGAAGAGTCCTATTTTTGTCTCCCAAGAGCATGCCTACTGAGAGGTAGTATAATCTTGTGTAATCAGTACTCTTGAAACTTGGATGTTTTTAACCATAAGATATGTATTTAACTGTGGATTGCTTTAAGCAACACAATGCAGAGGAACTGACTTTATGCCAATTGTTAAACAACATCTTAAAAAGACCTGGCAGTTTTCACTTTAGCACTCTGTGGGAAGATAGCTACTGAAAAAGAAGTCCAGCTCACCTGAGGCTGCCATGCTGTGGGGAAGACCAAGAAGCCATGTGGTAAAGCACACATGGAAAGGAACTAAGACTGTAAATGATTCTCTATTTGATTTCCAAGCTGGTGGTCAGTATTGACCTTTCAGCCATGTGGTTAAATGCATTTTATACCGTTCACTCACTGAGTACTCTGATACAACAAGTAGTAGTAGTGCTGGATTAACAAAATTAATTGTAAAAAGTAATAAATTATGGTAAGTTACTATATTTAAAGTTGTTTTTTTTTTTAAAAAAATAAAGTAGCACAGAACAGAAACAGCCAAACTCCCAAAGCCTCTCTCTCTGAATCCAAGTTTTCCCACCTGGAAAATGAGGTGTGGGACTAGATAACCTATAAACTCCACCAATACCTCACTCAGCCTCACCTCAGTCTCTATTTCTGCCTTTTTCTTTGATTAATCCTGGAAACAACACTTTAGCCCCTTTGATTCATTTGCAAGTCTTTGAATACCTTAACTGTAACAGCTCAGATACCTCACAACTTTACAAATGTGTTCTTTCTTTTTTCTTTCTGTTTCTCTGCCATGAATACTTTTCCCTCTTAGGTAAAATTCCCACTCATCCCTACCCATTTGCCACCTATGCCTCCTGAGTAATTTTTCTGGGCTCTGAGAAGTATTATATGAAAGCTGACAGTGTCACAGTGATAGTGAGGACAAGTCACAAATTCCTTTGAGACCCAGAGCAGAAGACATCCTTATATCCCCATGTCAATAATCTCTTTAACTTAAATTGGGGTTTTGTTTTCAAATGTTATTATTAGCTAAAAATAAGTGAATATATGTGTACATGTGATATTTACACACAATATAGTAGTTATAAAATGCTCAATATATACTAGGTCTGAATATTTGATTTGGATAATCTCTTTGAATCTTTATAGTAACTTATATTATTCAAACACTCTTAATATCTCCATATTGCAAATGAGGAAACTAATCTCAAAGGGTTTTTATAAACTGCTCAGGGCTGCCAGGCCCAGTCTTGGCTTCCTTTAACTTTTGTGTTCCTACCTAGTTTTATAGCACTTTGCACAAAACAAGTACTCAGTAAATGTTGAGTAAGCAGATGAGTTAGTGTGTGAGGGAGTACAAATTCATTCCAAATGCATAAATAATTTTTCAAATTATAATACAGGTAAGGCATGAAAAATTTTAATATTTTACAAATCCACAGTTCAATAGAAATATCCAGAGAGAGCCTCTCCCTTACACTCAGAGAGCAATTAGTTTTTGGAGGCATGTGCATGACCCTGGGGCTAGCATGTTGCTGGCTTCTTAATTTGTGAGAAAATGTTTCTGATGCCCAATGAACTTGTTCTCCTCTGTCTTGATTAGGTGATGCATGCTCTTTGATGCCAATAGGTGGGTTTCCAGGACTCTCAAGGTGTTTTAACACTACCTTAGGGTTTATTTGCTAAGAGCCTCATCTGGAGTATGTGAATGAGGTGAGAAGCACAAGAGAAAATAGATCCACATCGATGGAGAGGCTGTGTGCCAGACATGGGGCTGGGAGGTCTCAGATATGTGATCTTATTTGATTTTAATAAAGTTTAGAAACTGTAAGCCCTTGACCCTAGGTCACACAGCTGGTGAGCAGAAGAAGTACCGGATAGTACCAATGCAAATCTGTCTGATCCCAACCTGGTGTTTCCTGAACTCCATCATACTGCTACCCACTGACTCTATCCTCTGGAAGTCCATAGGGCATGCATACATAAAATTATCAAATACACAAGCTGTCTTGTAGTTCAACATTACCTAAAAGTTGTGTATATTGGTTATTACAAGGATTTGTGGCAGAGCAAGTTGCTGAGTGCAAGCATGGCTTCCTGGTTGAGATGAGAATACAGAACTTGAGAGAAATTGGGTTGGCAGGAGGAGCATATTGGTGAATGGTTGGTTGACTGGAGAACATGAACAGCTTAATAAAGCTGTTCTCCACTCAGTAACTCAGAAAGCCCATACTGTGCCATTACTGTCCTGAGAGTGTCTGCCTGGGCACAGGCTGCTCTCTCTACCTGCCATTCTTTTCCCAAGGATGACCACCCTGATGAGACCACATCTTTACTCACAAAAATCCAGCCTCAACTTCTTCTCCAGTTATTTAGTGAACACTGTGGGTCATTGAGTCAGAATACCTGGGTTTGAATCTTGGTTCTACTAGTGAATAGATGGGTGTGTCTTGGATAACTAACTTCTGTAGACTCCACATCTATAAAAAACAAAACAAAACAAAACAAAACAAACAAACACATAACCTTGTAATTTTATGATGAATATTACTTTAGTCAATAGGTATAAAGAAATCAACACAGTACCTGACAATTCTGAGGGCCAAATAACCCTATATGGAAAACAATGGTGATGGAGTAGGAAGAGGCAAAGGGAAGGAGAAAGTAGTGGGGAGACTTTTTCTGAAAACTCCATAGCCCCCAACATAAAATATATTATATCATCATCAAGTCAATACTGCCCAAGATACAGGCCACTCTCAGGTTCATCTTCCTACCTCCTCTCCATCCCAGTGGGATAGCTGATCATGTGGTAGTTCTAATTTTAGTTTTCTGAGGACTCTCTATACAGTTTTTCATAATGGTCGTACTAATTCACATTTCCAGCAACAGAGTATAAGAGTTATGCTTCTTCCATGGTATATGTGCACAGTGGAATATTATTCATCCATAAAAATGAAATACTGCCATTTGTGGCAAAATAGATGGAACTAGACAACATTATGTTAAGTTAAATAAGCCAGACATGGAAAGATAAATACCATATGTCCTCACTCATGCATGGAAGCTAAACAAGTTGACCTCAACAAATAACAGAGTAGTGATTATTTGAGGCTAGGAAGAATAGGGGAAGAGAGAAGAGTGGGGGGTGGTATAATATGTACCAAGATATAATCAAACAGGAGAAATATGTTCTAGTGTTCTGTAGCATAATAGGTGACAAAAGGTACAACAACCTACTAAATGCTTAATGGAAAACTAGAAGAGAGGAGTTCAAAGGCTCTAAAAAGAAAGAAATGATAAGGAGATGGGAATGCTAATTGCCCTGATATCTATCTATCCCTGCCCCCATTCTCTCTCTCTCTCTCTCTCTCTCTCTCTCACACACACACACACAGTGAATAATCACACTGTATCCTGTAAACATGTGTAATTATTATGTATCAATTAAAAACAAAATTTAAAATGATGAATTAATCCACAGAACACCCACCAGTATCGCCTATGGCTTCCTGAGAGGAAGCCAAATGAGCAAAAGTCTACCAGGAAGACAAAATTTTTAAATGTGCACAAATATAAACATAATTCTGCTAAAGAGAATTAAAAGTTGTCACAGAAATTGAGAAGGGAAGGAAGGCAGCTAGTACCTGTTGAGAGCTTGGCTTGTGCTTAGCACTGTGCTGGGTCAGGGGCAAATGCTAACTAAGATTATCGGTCCTGTATAGATAATTCTATTAAGTCATGCTTATTTGGTGACAGATCACATAAGATGGTGACAGCACTCATAATAAAATGTGATTTATTAAATTTATTAATTACCCGAATTGTGATAAGTGACTTCCTGGTTATCTACTCTATTTTTGATTTCCAGAGGAATTCTTTGTGATAGACATTATTGTGTCAATTTTATAAAAAAGGAAGGTGGATTAATAAGGTTAAATGACTTGACCAAAGTCATATGGCCAGGAAGGGCAGGATCAGATCTGAAAAAATAATTCAAAGTTAATGATCATTTCTATGAAGGATGGTTGCATTAAAACCAGATATTAAAACCCATTGGGTTACATCATCAGATATTAGGCCAAGTATATCATCAAGATGTCAGAATTGACTGGATATGGTGGCAATATCTGTAATCAGGGCAGGGGTATCCGTAGTTTGGGATCAGCCTCAGCAACTTAACAAGAACCTGTGTCAAAATAAAATAAAAAGGGCTGTGGATGTAGCTCAGTGGTAAAGTGCTCCTGGGTTCAATCCCTAGTACCATCAAAAAAGAAAAGAAAGAGCCAAGCAGTGCCTGGGTTTTCCTGTAGACTTCAAGAGGCAACATCTGAAGCAGCTACAAACCATGTGCCTTAGGACCTTTAGCCACAGGGCATGAGTGACTGTGGCCCTGCTCTTGAAGTCCTCTGCTGGGTTAGCCCCATAGTTACATCTCTGACAGGTTGTAGTAGGCCAAGGACTGAACATGGCAGTGACAGTAATGTACACCCGTTTCTGGGAGTCTCTGGGACCCCTTTGAACTGACTTTGCCAGATTTCACTTAGACTGAAATCTAAAATGTTCCCCAATACTCTCTCTCTCTCTCTCTCCCTCTCCCTCTCCCTCTCCCTTTACTTGAGGTCACAGATTACCTTGTAATCTACTGGTTTTCCAAGTTTCCTTAGTAACTTCAGTATTCTATTTCACATGGCCTTCTACCCTAATAAAATTTCTGTGTGCTTAATCTGGTTTGCAGTCTGCTTCTTGGAGAACTGAGACTAATACAATGCAGAAGAGCCATGTCTCAGCAAATTGCCTCACAGAATAATTTAGTTTTGAGGATGATTGTTGATGCAAAATTAGGAAATAATCATGAAGCTTAAAGATGACCATTTTTATGGGATATTAACTCCCTTATAATATAAAGAGAATTTAAAATTCATTAAGTGTTCCATATCGAGTACCTTGCTTATTTCTGAGTGCCACCCTATGATGTAATATCATCATTGTCCAGATGAATCTGAAGCTTCAAAGACTTACAGAATTCTCTCAAGGTTACCCAATGGTTTGTGGGTGAGCTAAGGCTCCATACAAGGAGTTCTCATGACCCTCAGAACTTTCATAGAAGGTGATTTCCACACAGTAAAACATAAGTGTATGTTGTTGCTCATGTCAATGTCAGATCTATAACATGATGAAATACAATGCGGTCTAGACCTTCTTAAATGATTTCTGAGAAAAGACATGTGCCCAGTACAAGCGGAGTAGTGAGTATTCAATTGTGGTCAGTTAAATTAAATTGAAAATTGGCAAACATGGAAAAGAGTTTTGATATTTACCAAAAATCTAATAACCTAGGAGCTCGGCAGGTTTACATAGGTTTGTTAGGCATTCAATTTTAAAATGCCATGTTTGTTTTTAAAAGGAAAAAATAGATTCATAGTATTAAAAAAGGAATAAACATGACATGCTGATAAATAGTAGAAAAGGAAAATAGAAGACTTTATAAAATTACAAACTATGGACCTAACATTTGCATAGCATGTTGTAGCCTGCTGAGCATTTTTACATGGAGAATCACAAATGAGGTTCAGAGAAGATAAAATCCACTTTCCCTCCATGCCTGAGATTTTTTTTTTTAAACTACAGTAGCAAGGAGTTCTGGCTATACCTGTAGGTCAGGTGGAGCAGATAAAGTTAAGGGACCTGAGTCTACATGCAAATGTTTGCCCAAGCCTTTAAAGAGTACATTTCTCCACTGAACATTGGAATGCAGGATTCTAGGAGGCACAGTCAACACCATTGACATAAAAATGTGTGTAGCCTGGAAGCAACTGTGAATGGCTCTCTTGTGGCCAGAGCAGAATGATGGTACAAAAGTGTTCAGACTGAGTGAGGGAGAATCAGTCAAATGTCATGTGGTGATGAGCTGGAAATTTTGTTTTATGTATGTGTGGGATCTCCTTCACTGAGGACTTAAGACCCTTTATATGGTTACTTTTTACTGTGAAATGATGTTCTGTTTATGATTTTTAGACAAGAGCCAGTGAAATTTGGAGTTACATCCTTTTCCCCACTTCTATGCTCTGAAGTAATTTTTTAAAAAAAATTAACTGAGACATAAAGACATAAAGATCATGCATATTGATTGGGCACTGTGTAATATTTAGACACATGTATATTTTGCATAATGTTTAAAACAGTTAAATATATTTATCTCTTCAAATATTTATTGTTTTTTATGGTGAAAAATTTCAAAATCCTCTCCTCTACCTTTTTGAAATGTATGTACATTATTATTACCCACTGTGCATTAACCCAATAGGTAGTTTTGCTCTTAACTAACTTAGTACCCATTGACCAACTTTTCCTCATTTCTCACCACCCACTACTCTCTCCAGCCTCTGCTAACAACTGTTTTACACCCAATTTTTTGTGAGATCAATTCCCTTAGCTTTCACATGAGTGAGATCTCATTGTATTTGTCTTTCTATGTCTGGCTTATTTCACAGAATATAATGATCTCTGGTTTCATCTATGTTGTGTCAATGGAGAGTTTTAATGTGGTGCTCTTTTCCCCTTCCACAGACTAAGAAAATTAAAACTCGGGTCATCCTACTGCATTGTGTGTTTTGGGAGAGACCTTGGTACAGTAGGGGAGCCCTGGACTAGAATTTAGGTGACCTGCACTCTAGTGCCAGCACCATAACCAAGTAGTTTTGTAACCTTTAGCAAATCACCACTGCTTTCTGGTCCTCAAAAGAGGGTAATTCCTAGCAAATGCAAAGCCATGGGTTTAATCCCCAGAATGGAGAAAAATAGAGGAGGAGGAAGAGACAGAGGGTATGTGTTGGGGAGACTACAGCTCTAATTTCCTTGGGAACCATGTAGGCAATGGATTTTACGACAATAGAGAGGGAGGGGAGTTTTTCTGAATTGAGAATGGTCACCTACAGGTGCTCCAAGACAATTTTTTTTTAAGAGAGAGAGAGAGAGAGAGAAAGAGAGAGAGAGAGAGAGAGAGAGAGAGAGAGAGAGAGAGAGAATTTTTTTAATATTTATTTTTTAGTTTTTGGTGGACATGACATCTTTGTTTCTATGTGGTGCTGAGGATCGAACCTGGACTGCACACATGCCAGGCAAGTGCACTACCGCTTGAGCCACATCCCCAACCCCCAAGACAAAATTTTTAAAACTCAGTGTTAGGAAAAAAATCTGTAGTCCAACATTGGTTTATTGGATCACCATTTTTTAAACTCTGAACTATAAACTGGTAATTGATAAGCATTTACTATTGTATGGTATATACCAACTTCATATTAAATGATTTTGTCCTAAGGTTTTATATCTACTCATTACAGAACAAATTGGGACAAAGTATTTTATATACAGTAGATACAGGTGGTAGAGATCGATTAGAAATAATAACAACTCAGAATCCAGAGTTTTGAGTTAATAAATAGACTTTTGTCAACAGCAAGAGAATCAAGCAGATGAAGAAAGAAAAGGAAAAGGAAGCCATGGGCCTGGAACACAGCTCTACCTCGTGAACCACGGAAAATGGACCAAAATGTGGTAAAGGAAGAGAAGCACAGATGGGAAGCACACAGATGTTCATGAGAGGCTGAAAAGAGCTCACAGCACAGAAATCCAGATAAGTTTCTAGAATGATCCAGAGCAGGCCTACATCTTAATGACTGTCTCCCCAAGGTGTATCCAGAAGAGGATAGAAAGTCTTGGGTTCTACAGTCTGTGACCAACAGGCTGGCAAAGATGGGGTTCTGCAAGATCAGCTTTGCAGGAGAATCACATAATCTTGTGACTCTAGTGTAGTTAAGGAAAGCCAGTCCTAGCTCCTAGCTCAAGGAGTGGGGAAGTGTGCTAAATTGCTGAGACGCTGGCTTACTGAGGAGGACTGGTGTTACGGTCTGGTTATGTGGTGACCCCAAAAGCTCATGTGCAAGATGATGTAAGAACATTCAGAGGTGTGATGATTGGATTATGAAGGTTGTAACCTGATTAGTGGATTAATCCACTGATATAGATTGAGGTAATAATTGGAGGCAGGTATGGTATGGCAGGAGGAGGCAGGTCATGGAGACATGCCTTTGGGTTTATATTTTGTCCCTGGTGAGCAGAGCTTTCTCTGCTTCCTGACTGCCATGTCTTGAGCCGTTTTCCTCCACCATGTCCTTCTGCCATCTTATACTGCTTCACCTTAGGCCCAGAAAAATGGAGTTGGCCATGTGTGGACTGAGACCTCTGATACCATGGGCCCCAAATTAACTTTTCCTCTTTAAAATTGCTGTTTTCGGATCTTTTGGCCATAGTGATAATAAAGCTAATGAGAACAAGTGGAAAGAGGCTGAAAAAGTTGGAAGACCCTGCTATTAGAAGTCCTGGTGAAGTGTAGGCACAAATTATGGCACAACACAGGTATTTTAGTTATCCTAATGGATCTCAGTACATTCTTCCTTCATCTAAAAGAACATAATGCATTAAGTCAATAAGCACCGAGCCTTGTTTGGTCCATCTTTGGCCTTATCAATAATGGGCATGACATGGTCCTATGTGTAGAGCAAACATGGCAGAGAATAGAGGAAAGAAGGGCCTGCTAGGCAGAAGACACCAAAAGGTACCAAGAGACAAAATCAGGCTGCTCTGTAGGAGGAACAGACAATGAGGCTGGATGCTCTGCAGGGGAAAACTGGTAATGAATAAATTGCATGTGATAAATAGAGAAGTAAAGAGGGGTGAATCTGGGGTAATTAATAAAACCAGTCCAGGCCTATAACTGAAGGGACACCTCAGAGAACACAAACACACAAGAATCCAAAGGAGGGCTAATCAGCATGTTAGAGGGGAGGATTAACAGAAATGGGCTCTTTTACTCTTGAGCTAAATAATCCCACAAAAGCTTTGTATTATCTGTATCAGGATTGTGCCTGTAACATAATAGGTTCTCAATAAAATAAATGAATGAATTTGTTTAAAATAAAGACATGATTTCTAATATTTATTCATTTATTCTTAGTAGCGGGGATTAAACCAAAGGGTGCTTAACTGATGAATTTTATTCCCAGCCCTTTCAATTTCTTGAAATAGTATCTCACTAAATTTCTTAAGGCCTTGCTAATTGCTGAGGTTGGCCTCAAACTTGTGATCCTCTTGCCTCAGCTTCCCAAATCCCTGGGATTAAAGGCATGCACCATTGTGCCTGACATTTTCTATTTTTTTTTTAATTGCTTGAAGATAGGCTGAGATTCAAAGGTGGATATAAAATATCCCTAACTCTAACAGCTCAAGGCTACCTTTGAGATTGATCCACACAACCCCTTTATTTCCTGTGTGCTTCATCATTCAAGCCTGGGGTTAGAAGTGGCAGGCAAATTAGACAAGGGGCATGGGAAGCTTTTAGGACCAGAGACTTCATTGCTTTTGTCACAAGGTCTTGGGCCAGCTTTGCTAATTATCCACATGCATAGAGATGATGGACATAAACTAGCCCTTTGTACCAGCTGCTCCCAAATAGCCTACGGGGATTGTCCAAGTGACTGTAAACAGTCTGTCAAAACACTCCTCTGTGGACACCTACCTTCCCTCAGACACTATTGTATTGGACTGCAACAAATTGAACACTCCTCGCTAAAAAAAAAAAAAAAAAAAAAAAGAAGAAGCTTCCTGAACAAAGTTAGGCGGAATTTTCCAGAGGATCAGCATGTCTTAGTTTTTCTTCCATCCACTAAGATTAGAATGGTTTACCAAAAACCAGACACCCCACAAATATCCTTAAGGACCATCATCGTGCTAATTCTCAAGTCTCCTGAGCACACATTTTCCAAAGAGCAGCAGGATTCAAGTGAAAGGCAGGACTGGTTTACAGATAAGAATGGAGAATAAAGATCAGATGAAGAATTAAAAGTTTATTACACTTTGTGTCTAAGTAGTCTGCCCAGAAGCAACTTAAAAAAAAATACACATATCAAACTTTGAATCCTTTCTTAGATGGAACCACGAGATATCATTCATTTGTGTTGTCATAATTGTTAAATGAATTTTCTGGTTGAATAATCTTTGGGAAAATATGTTGCCAATTAAATAAACATTAGTTAAATAAGCATGAACAATCAAAAAATAAAGTAGCTGGAGAGAAGACACTCCACAAGAATTTGGTCATCTGGCCTCCTTCACTTCTTTTCTGACCACATCCAGATTTTGGAATCCAGATCCTGCCATGCTCCCTCTCTCTAGGATGCTGTCGCTCAAGGTATTCTGTCCAAGAAGTCCTAATCCTTGGCCCTTTGTCATGGACTTGTATATAGCTCACTTGTAGGTGATACATATCATGCTTTAGCTTTTTGATAACCCCAAAGTTACCAAATTTCTTCTATTCTCTTCTAGCACTCTGTGTTGGCAGGAATTTATCATATTATCTAATTATTGTTTATTTAATGGTCTCCCCTGCTTGCCTGCAGTTTTCATGGGTAAAACTTTTCCATTTTATTTGTGTGCCTTCAGTGTCTAACATAATGCCTGGCACACAGTAGGCTCCTAATAAATGTTTAAAGGAACCCCCTTTATAGTCATTCATTCTTTATTTCAACTGTGAAGCACTTAAAGCCTTATGTCCCCTTTATTCCATGCAACCCCTTTCCCTCAAGTTTCAACTCAACTATGACCTCCAAAATTTCTTCCCTGGTATCCAGTTTTCCATTCACTGTACTTTGCAGTTCTTTCTTTACACTTCATGCCATCTAATTTATGCTTTCCATCTCTTTGCTTTTATAGGAAGATACTTGGGAAGAACTAAAGAAAATTATGCATCTGAGAGTTTAAAATTTTGATTTACTTGTGTTATTGAAGAATGTAATTGGGCTCGTCTGTTGAATGCTATTTGGGTTAATTTGCCACACAAATACCACAGACTGGGCACCCCACAGACAAATACCACAGAAACTTATTTTCTTCATTTTGGAGACTATAAGTCCAAGATCAAGGTGTCAGCAGGTTTGTTTTCTGCAGAAGCCTTTCTCTTGGCTTGCAGGGAGCCGCCTATTCAGTACTGCGTTCACACACCCGGCTGTCTCTTTTTATATACTATTTGCCTTTTATAAAACTACAAGTACACAAGTCATATTGGAGTAGGGCCTTTCCTAAAGACCTCATTTTAATTTAATTACCTTTTAAAAAATCTTTCCAAATACAGTCACATTCTGAGATACTGGGGATTAGGGCTTAAAGGTAAGAATGGGGAAAGGGCATAATTTAGTTTATAATGTGATGAATTTCCAGTTCACTGCTTACATCTGGGATATCCAAATAGATGGGAAGTTTAGGTTTCTTTTTTTAAATTTTTTTTTAGTTATCAATGGACCTTTATCTTATTTATTGATACGTGGTGCTGAGAATCGAACCCAGTGTCTCACACATGCTAGGAAAGCACTCTGCCACTGAGCCACAACCCCAGCCCAAGTTTAGGCTTCTTGACACAGACCATACACACACTGCAGCCAGGCCCATCACAGCCAAAATACATACTGGCCCTGGAAGGCCTCAGGCCATTTGTATCTTGTAGTGTGTCAGGACTCAGGAATCTAGAGAGAGACAGGTCTGTGGGAAATGGAAGGAAGTTATGATGGGTCCAAGCCAACTCTGTTGAAGAACCTGGAGAGGATGCAAAGTTATCATTCCTTGCTCATGGAACTGACATGGGTGAGACTTGAGTCACTGCTTATCCCAAAGAAGGTTAGAAACAACTGGTGGGATACTGTGATAAGACTACTTTCAGGTGGAGAAAGACCATCATAACACTGAGAGGAGACCATTATAAATTTCATGAAAACTTACTTATTTGCTATTTCTATAGCACAAGAAAACAAAACAAACAAAAATGCCACTACATTTTTTTGCATTACCTATTATGTCAGTGTCTTGTTCAGATTAGGATTTGGGACAGTCAGGGTCAACATGGGGAGGTATGAAGCGAATCAGACATGGTTCACAGGAGATACTGCCTAACAGAACAGATAAAGCATGCTCATAAATTAGAAGAAATGACATAATCCCTGACAGTCTTTTGTAAAGTGCAGAGTCCTGCACAAAGGTAGTTTTTCTTGTGAATCACTGTATCACAGTATCAGTAGTGCTGGGAGGGCAAAAACAAAGTGCAAGGGAGATCAAAAGATGATTTCATCCCTATTATCATTGTGCAATGTTTTGGGCCTGAGTAGACACAATACATTTACATAGACAGACACTGCTAGGCCCAGGAAAGTCTTTTCTTCTGCCCTCCTGGACCCTATGGAGAAATCAAGCTTCTTTGTTGATGTCTCCCCCTTGCTCACTCTAGTTGATACCAACAACATGATGCCAGCAGTGTCCTGAGGTAATACAAGCACTTGAGTGAAATTCTGAAGCCACCACCTGCCCAGTACCTGACCCATGCACTGCTACCCATGCTCCTGGGCTTAAATGTCTTTAGCTGTGAGTGTGGTTCATATTGTCTACCTCATAGCCTGTTATGTGCACATTACATGCAGTCATTACATGGACAGGGCAGAGCACACTTCTCAGTATCAACTATAGTGTTACATTGGGCTTCTTCTCTCAGTTTTCATGATAATTCAGGAGATAGGATCAGAGTCCTTGTAGGTTGCACATCTTTCTCCCTCTCTTCTGGCCCTCACAATGAGATTCACTTTGGAATCACACAAAAGACAGAAGTTGGTGCACTAAAGCTCCAAAAAGATAAAGATGCAGTGTTCCTTAACTTTCCTTGAGCTTATGGGAGTTTGTGTGCACAAGGGGCCAGGGGTTCTTCAACACTGTCTACCACTCCACCACTTGTTCTCCATAGTTGGTGTCCGTTGCAGAGTACATGTTTCATTGCTAGCAACCACCTGGTTGACCTTCCCAGCTTCAAGGTACTGTGGAAAAGTCTGGTCCAGAAGGGAGATTTTGATCCAGTCTTACCTCAGCCACTTTCTATTACCTTGGGCAATAAACTTCTTTGAGAGTCAGCTTTCTCACATATAACGCACAAGTACCAAAAGAACTGGTTGCATGATTCTGATGTCAGGATTGAATTAAATAGCATTTTATTATTATTCTTGCCATTATTAGTCCTTCAATGGTTTGGATAGTGGTAGCATGAAAAACTAAAATGGAGAGATCAGAAGTTACTGGCTCAATAAGCTACTTTAAAATAGGAACAAGAAAATCCCCATTTATCCAAGTGTATCTGCTTTTGTCCCTAGTTTTAAATTTATCAATTTTAATTATTTAAAGGAAGAAACTGGCCTGTAGCAGATGGTTAATACTTTGATTACTTGTTTAAGATGTGTACTACATTGCATCAGAAGAAAAAAAGAAACATTGGGCTACAGTTGTTTAAGTTAGTACATGTCATTTGGAAATGGTAAATAACACACAGGTTAGAAATTTGCTACAAATTTTGATTCTTGACCTAGGTCTTATTTTCCCCTTTATTCATTCAATTAATAACTAGAAACAGAGCTAGCAAAGATTGAGAGGATGAATAAAAATAAAAGAGGTAGATTTTCACTCACTTATTTACCCAGTTAATCGATAATTTAGTTTTTGCTATGGGCTATAAATTCTTTGTGATACCAGTGAAATAGTGGAAAAATAAAGCAGTTATAATCTATGATTTTTTTAAAATTGTTTTTTAGTTGTAGATGGACACAATTCCTTTATTTTATTTTTGTGTGGTACTGAAGATCAAACCCAATACCTTCCACATGTGAGGCAAGCACTCAACTACTAAGCTATAACCCCAGCCCTAATCCATGATTTTAAAATAGTTTATGGTCTATTACATTCCAAAAGAAAGCGATAGACACTACAAATTAGTAAATGATTAATTTCTGTGTATTAAAGTAGGAGGAACACAGGAAGTGCTAAATAGATGATAATGTATGTGTATGTGTGGGAATCCTCTTGCATAACAGGGTCAGAGATGTCCCACTAAGGGACTAACAGTCAAGCCAAACTCTGAATGAGGGTAATTGTCAGAGTGTGTCATGTTCTTCAACTTCTAGGAGAAAGTGGAAAGATAGCTTCTTTTTTTGCCATTCAGAAATTTCTAGATAAATTTTGTAACTTAAAAACTGAATTCACATTCATAGCAAATGTGAATCGATCATTTCAGCCAATAAATTTGTACTTCCAGTAAAATGGCAATTAAGATTTTCCTGAAATCTCTAAAAATACCAAACACGGGAATAAAGATAACAATTTTAAAAATTCACAGCCAAGTTCATGGGCACTCACTTATACTGATTCTCAATATGCACACAAGGAAATTTCCAGACCACAGATATACAGGGAGAAACCATAGTGATAAATACCTGCTGATTGGTTAGCTTGTAGGCATTTGTCAGGAACAGGTATCTAGAGTCTTCAGTGTTAATGGCTTCAGAGCCACAAAAGATGAATAATTAGAACTTAGGGCTGTTTCACGCAGCTGAGACTCTCAAAGGCTATATCCACATTCAAGGGCAGTCTGAGGGGATAAAAAGGGTGCCAGCATAGGAAAACCACAAGGAGAATTGTGTGTTGTCATTAGCTCTGGAGGAGGAGAAAAAAAAAATGTCTGAGTGAGAATCTGTAACTATAAGTCACATCTCAAGCTGTTTTGGAGTTTGAAATCTCAAGTATAATATGAATGGCAAAAAAGAAGCCATCTTACTAAATGTGATCTTGAGTTGATGGTGCCTCAGGGCTCCTCATAGAAATGTAAATGCTAATTAGATACCACAGACTTTCATATTTGAGGATTATTATATATAAGAATGTTTAGGATGTTTAAAGAAATGATAAAATAAAAATTGGTGACTACAATGTTATTTCCAGAAATAACAAGTAATTTAAAAGAACTATACATATAGCACTTCCAGAAGTGAAAATCACAATCATTTAAGAAAACACCACCCTCCCCAAAACAAATAATAATAATAATAAAAAAAACACCCTTATATTTGGGAAGAGAAGTAGAATGATCTTAGATGAAGAGTGTGTTAGTGAATTAGAGGAAGCATCTGAAAAAGTTATATATGTATAATGTAGTACAAAGGAAAAAAGTGAAGAGAAAAAAGTTAATAGACATGGAAAACAGACTAAGGCAACTAATATTTGTTTAAAAGTACAGATGCTCCTTGACTTATAATGGGGTTATATAAGTCCATTGTACCCTGAAAGTATCTGTAGGTCAAAAATTAAGTTGATACACCTCACATACTGAACATCATAATTCAGCCTAGTCTTCCTTAAAAGTACTCAGAAAATTTATGTTAGTGAACAGTTGGGCAAAATCATCTAATAAAAAGACTATTTTATAATAAAGTGTTGAACGGTTCAGATATTTAAAAATCATAATAAAAGTACAAAACAGAATGCCTTTTCTACTTAATGCATATCCCTTTCCAACACTTCATGAAGTGGAAAATTAGAAGTTGAACTATTACTGGGGACTCTATGTAGTCCCAGGGAAGAAAATGGGAAAAATTTGGGACACGTAATATAGAATCATTATATAGTTGTGAATGTTCTAGAACTGATAAAAATAAATCCTCAGAGTCATAAAAATGTCTCCCAAATCAAGGAATATATATATCTCCAGATACATTGTGGAGAAAATGCAGAACATAAAAGAGTTGCAGAAGTCTTTTAAAGGAGCCAGAGGAGGAAAAAATTAAAAGCAGAGGAAAAATAAAAACAGATGGCTGACTTTACATCAAGAGTGAATTCAAGAAAACAGGAGGGTATCTCAGAACGGAGAGAAAATAACCCATAATTGTGTAATCAGCAGCAGTATCTTTTAAAAAATGAGTCAAATCATATTTTAAATAGACAAGAACAGAGAGTGACCACCAATAAACTCTCCTGAGAGAAACTTAAAGAACGTACTTTATAAGGAGAACAATCCCAGAAAGAATATTTGAGTTATAACATATAATGGTAAGTGAATTCCTTACCCATGTATAAAAATAAAGAAATTCTGATTGTGTGAGAAAACAGAGTGGATAACTTTAATGGTTTAAAATTAAATAAAAAGTAGAATATAAGACAATCTTAATATGGGAGACAGGAAAGCTTCCTGAAATAACCAAAAGTGAATAACCAGGTTTAAAATCATTTAAGATGGCTTTGGATGGAGGGAGAGAGATTTATTACAAGAAACTAAAGGAAAATACTTGAAGGGTAGAAATAGTGTAAAAAACTGGAAAAAGTTACAAAAGAAAAAAAGTTATTAAAACACATAAAAGTAACAAAATGAGACATATAAATAAATCACAATATTAGTAGCACAATAGTATTTAAAATCACTAATTAAAATTTCAGAATAAATTTATAAAAATGAAACCCAGCCACATTAGACTGCTTATCCAACTCCAACCCTCACCCCCCAGAAAAAGGAAGCTTCAAAGTGAAAGGTGGAAAAGATTTATCAGGTAAATACTAACCAAAAGGCATAAACTGCAGTGATATGTTAGTTATAAACAAGACAAAAAAGACTGTAAGACAAAATGCATTATTAAGGCTGAAGACCATTATTAACCATAAAACATTTAACTCAACTGAAACGTTGTGAATCTAGCTGAACAATATTGTAGACTCTGATGATATAAAACATAGATGGCTAATATTGACTGCAATGCACTAAAATTGATGAGTCAACAATTACAGTGACAAACTGTACAAAACATATTACTTGGTAATTTATATAAACATTAGTAAGAATATGGAAAATGTAAGCAGCAAAATTAAAAATCTAATTATTGTGTTAACAAGAATTACAAAAATTATATTTATTTATAATCTCATAGATTTTTTCCAAAATGATCTGTTAGGATGTAGTGTAAAGTTTAATAGTTTAAAAATTATCATATAGTCCAAGATTCTAAACACAATAAAATTAAATTAGAAATTTATAATAAGTACAATACAAAACAATGATGAATTTAGAAAGTTGGATCAAATAAGAAATAATAGAAAAATTTAAATTCTTAAATTGGATGATACTGAAAAAACTTATGTATGAAAACTTCTAAGATATACTTAAAGTAATATTTTGAAAAAATTTCATATGGGATCTAAAATTAGCACAGAAGAAAACCTAATAGTTGATGAGTTAAAGATGATTTTAATTAAAAAATGAAGTGTAGAGTACAAGTAATAAATGAAATAAAAAACAAAATAAAATAATAATAAGATGATATTGTGGGTACATTAATGAAATAGATAAACATGTATGAAATCTGTTAATGAGAAAGAATGAAGGCTTAGATAATATGCGGGATTAAAAATAGTAAATAGTGCATAACTGCAGATACAGATACAGAAGATAGAGACTACAAAGAAATTAAGGCTAAGGACCTGAAAACTTGTTCATGACAAAATAGGAAACCTAAGCAGTTCTATTATAATTGAGTGTATTGGATCAATAGCTTAGTATCTATTCACCAACAAAAGCATCAGGACTAGATAATTTTTACAGAAGAATTTGCTAAACATTTTTGAATACTTCTAATATTTAAACATTTCCCAGTCCACTTTATGGAAGTAGTATCTTCAGAAATAATTCAGTATCAAAAGAAGATTAGAAATCATGGTTCTTAAACAGATGAAAACAAAACAAAAATAAACTTCATAAAGCAAGCCACCAACAAAATGAGTCTAGTAATGCTTACTATATAGATAAGGTATCATGAGTTATGTTCCTTCCAGTAAAATGATACTTTTCTGTATGAAAATATATATTAATTCTATTAACCATGGTAAATATTAAAATACTTAAACTAAAGCCAGTAGATCAATCGTTCATAATTTAATTTGGGAAATAAACAATATGCAGCTTTCTTAATGGGATAAAGGATATCGACTGAAAACCTACAAACATCATACTTGATCATTAACACTGGATTTATCATTAAACTTTGGAAGAATTCTCAAAAATTAAAAATTTTATCAGTGTACATGTATGAATATGCCACAGTGAACATCCACAAGAAATTTTTAAAAAATTAAAGAATAAAAATAATTATGGGTAAATGGTAGAAAGATCAATAAGGGGAAGTGAGCAGGGGGTGTTGTAAGGGATTGGGAAGGAGAGGTACTTACTGGGGTCCTAATTAGAATAAGATATATCCCATGCTTGTATCATTATATCAACATGGATTCTACTGTCAAGTATAACTAAAAGAGAACCAATAAAAAAAGATTAGAATGCCAGCCATCACAATTTATGCTTAAGAAATCCCTAAATATACTACTTAAACATAAAAAGGGTTAAAAGTAGAGGCAAAGAATTACAAAATAAGCAAAACTGCCATTATTTGCTGATGATTTAATTTTAGGAAAAAATAAAAAATTGTGCAATTAGAATAAAATGGTAGTAAAATTTTAATGTAAGATCAATACATGTTTTAAAAAAGCTATATTGCTATATACCAGCACACATAGTTTATGATGGATTAATAAGGTAGAATTTTTCATTACTATAGAAAAATACATATACCTATATAAATATGTATAGATATATGTATAGAACATATATTTGGAACAAGTTCATAAACCTTATAAGACAGTATTAAATTTTACTGAAATGTTAAAAGATCACCTAAATGGAGAAATATACTGTATTCATGGATAAAAGGAATGTTTGTAACATTGTTTTGAATTTTCTTTCAACTTGATCTGTAAATTCAATGACATACTTCTATGTATGACTAAAGGATGGAAAAATTAGTGAATGTTGTTGGCTAATTGGTCATGCATATGGAAAACAATGAAATTAGATCTCTACATCATCTGGAGTATAAAAGTCAATTGTAGGTAGATTAAAAATCTAAGTAGTAAACTGTATAGTTTTTAGAGAAAATGACCCCAGCATTTGAAAGATTTCTTAAAATAGTCACAAACTGCAAAGACTAGAAAGCAAGAGTTGGTAAAATATAACCACATTTAGTTAAAAAAAAACATAAAAAAATAAGATTGAAAGTATTGGGATAGCTACCTAGATTGTAAAATTTATTTAGAAAGTCAGTTAAATAGTCAGTTTACCCAAAAATATTTGGCTAAAAAATATGAACAAGCATTTCTCAGGAGTCACATGAAAGAACAATTTTAAAATGTTTATCTCAAGGTACATGGGAAGAGGCAAAACAAGACCTACTGATGTATGACACATATAAGATAACTTAAAAATTTTAAACTCAGTATCAAGTGTTAGTGAAAGTCTAAAGTAGCAAAAAGTCACATACAGTAATTAAGCACTGATCTACAGACCCTAGACTGAGAAACTGTCACTGGTGTATACTGAGTCACATTCAAGAAAATTCAGCAATTAAATCTCATCAAATAAAAGAAGCCATGAAGAGCTGAAATGACCTTTAAAATCAGAACATCCATTATAATGTATTCTTTCAATGAAGTACTATCTGTTGTAGCAATAAAATGAAGTAAAAATGGACTAGGGTTGCACTCACTAATATCAATGATTCTTATAAACGTTGAGTAGAAAATGACTGCAATAGAATATGACTGCATTTCCTATGGTAGGAAATGATGTATATATAAACACACATAAGTTTTAAGTAACAAGACCATATCTAAAGGAATCATTAGAATGAGAGAGTAGGTCTCTGGATATCAGATCATTCAGTAAAAAACAACTTCATTCTTGTATACCAACAGTAAAGAATTATTACACAGTAAAATGCCATTTTCCATTTATCATAACAATAAAATGCCTACATATACACACAAAAATGGCAATCATTGCTATGCAAATATGCAAATGGGTGTTATCTACACCAAATATAGAATAGGGAAGGGCAGGAATGCCAGCAGAGAAGGCAGTAGGGGCTTTTCAATTGCATTGATTCTGTTTTAGTTCCTAAAGAGGGTGGTGTGCCTTTCACTACTAATGCTGTGCATGCGTGTGTGTGCATGTGCATGCATGTGTGTGTGTATGTGTGTGTGTGTGTACACATGCATTTATTTTTATTATTACATATTAAAAAAAAATCTGTAAGTCTGACTTCACATCTACTGTGTAGCACAGGAGACAAGGAAAGTCAGTTGTTCGGGTTCTTCTTCTGAGTCCTGGTTCCCCTACAAGCCAGGAGAGGCTGCCAAATGATGACAATAAGGTACACTTGGGAAGAGGAGGCAAAACCCAGAGGTTCCAGGTGATATCTCAGGGGCTACTGAGGTTTCTTCTGTGCAGTCACATTTCTGTTCTAAATACCCTCAACTTCTAAGACTTTTTTTTCTTTTTCCTTTTAGGAAATCTTTCCTACATAGAAGCAAAATTCACTTTCCTTGAGTTTCCTTATGGATTCCTGTTGTTCTTTCATATTCTGTATCTTTCTGTAGGTAACCATGCTATTCAAATGCCTGCTTTTTCTCCTCTACTTGTCCACACAGGGTGGAGTCTGTATTCCCTAAAGCAGAGTAGCATCAGATGAAAGCCGGGAACCATGCTCTGTATTGGGAGAGCCAGAGGCCAGGGAGTCAGGCAGCCCTAGACTCCAGTCACAGCTTCAGTCTCTCCTCGCTGTGTATCCTAGCAGCACAACTTCATCTCTTCATTTCCTCAACTGAGAAGTAGAGACAATAGCTAAAATGTCAAGAAGTTTCATTGTGAGGATTAAAACTGTGGCTCATAGTACCTAACCCAGAGCAGGCCACACAGTGAATATCAGTTCCCTAACCTTTCAACCTGTGAGATCTGGGAGTACCTCTAGGAATGGGAGTTGCATTCATGCCAGTATTATGGGAAATGCAGGTTTAATGAAAATCTATCTATACCGTGAGCCTAATTGCTTTTGAAAAAGCAACCATTTAACTTGGGGCATTATGAGGGATTAGAGATGATGATTTTATGCACTTACAGTCACACTTAGCAGCCAGTGGCTGATGTTCAGCAACTGGTAAAATTCAGACCATGAAAATCCCTTAGGATACTGATAGTCCCTCCAGTGCAGAAATCAAACAAATCCCTGCATCACAGGGCCAAATTCCTGCCCCTGCAGTGTCATTTATTCTCAGTATAAGCCTTAATTAATATAAAAAGTAACTACAAATCTCTACCATCCTTGACACATACAATAGTTTTTTTTTTTCTTTTTCTTTTTAATTTGAAAGGTTGCAGTCATATGATCATGACTTAGGTAAATATGTCTCTGCTTTCCAGGGAGTTCCTGGAACATCACTTATTCCAACAATTTTACCTGTCACAGACATTATATACTAGTAGCACAAACTTTTCCTTTCCTCCCCAGAACAACTGTCTAGTGATTGGAAGATGCATTCCAATGTCCCTTGAGTTTTCTCTTCTCCTGGCAAAATATGGATTCTTTCTTTTCAACTATTGTTCAAGATACATTTTTTCTCTAAAAAGGGGATGACAAAAAAGAGATATGTTCAAAAGTGGTATTATAAAATGAACAATGTTCTAGTTGTATTCAGAATAGAAACTCATAGGGCAGGTTCATCACCTCCCTTGTTATTTTTGCTGAACTCCTGCAAACACCTAAGATTGCCTGAGTTTTCAATGACATTGTTTCACTTCTAACCAAATCCTGAGTTTAGGGGAATTAAAATCCATAGTTGGCACACGACCTGCTGCTGAGCTGTGACTGTGCATGATTTATGATTCAACAGGTAACTATTAAGTGCCAGCTACTGTGTTAGCTACAGGAAATAGAATCAAGACATGGCTCCAACTTTCAAGGAGTTCTCAGTCTAGGAAGGACAAGGAGCAAACCAGCAAACCATAACATTCAGTTTGTGATCAGATTCCCAGAGAAGAGTAAACCCAAACTTGGAAAACCCTTGCAAGGTTTCCCAGAGGAAGTGATATAGAAGAACCAATGGACATTATCCGGGTCAGGAGGGTAGAGGAACCAAAGTAGAAAGAGCTAGAGTTTCCTCAAAGAATAGAGACTAGGTTGCAGGGTAAGTGTCCCAAGAAAGGCAAGGTATCCAAAATTATACAGCATTATTTTAGCCATAATCTATGAGAAATTTACCAAGATGTACATTAGCACAAGAGAGACCACAGGCTCCACCCCTTCATGGAATATTGGCAAGGTTCTACAGGAGCAGGTATTTGGAAAATATAATCTGCATATAAACAATGCAGTGTAGTTGAACCAGAGAATATGTGAGGCTGGAAAGATTCCAAAATTAGAACCAAGTGAAATAAGCTTTAGCTTGTTAGTTTCCATGTTTTTGCTCCAGTTCCCATTTTTAATCAGTTTATATCTACTTTCATTACCTTTCCCTGGCATTGTGTTTCCTGAGGGGTCAACTGGAGAAACAAGTCTTTAAAATATAGGGAAATGTGTCACTATATACATAAGAACTTAATCTGTTAAAGGTTACTGGTATGGAGGCAGGAACATGTATAAATAATGGAGAACTGATAGCATACTATATAAGATGGAATCAAAGGGCAAAGGTTAAAGTTTCATATCTGGGATTTTTGAGCAGGCTCTAAAACTTCTTTAAGACTTTATTTCATTAACTATAAAGTGTATATAACTAACGATATTTAATTGATGTAAAGAAAAAAATTTGAGCAATTCTGTGAAAAATGTAATCTATTGGATATGTATTTTGCATCAACCACAGAATATAAAGCCCATGAGGGCAGAACCTCACCCACTTCCCCCCCCCTTTTTTAATCCTGGGATCTCAGTATCTAGAACAATACTGAGCTTATTGAGGAGCTTCAAGTTACTCAGCAAATGAGTACTTGTCAGATGAGAGATTGAATTATTTGCTTATTCAACTTTTCATAAGCAAAAAAGATTGTGTGTGTGTGTGTGTGTGTGTGTGTGTTGTTTTGGGAGGTGGTAGTTAGTGAATGATGAGAGTGGCCTACTGGAAGTGAATTAAGGTTATAGATTTATCAAATTGGGCTCTCAGAGACTGTTAAGATCAGACTCTATATGACCACACTTTTTAAATAATGTGAGAATCCAAAGTCCAGAAAGATTGTGGTCACACAAACAGCAGAACTGGAAACAGAACTCAATTCTTCTGATTCCTTTGCGTGTGTGTGTGTGTGTGTGTGTGTTGTATTTTGTCTGTTACATGCTGCTACTGTAGTTATGATTCTAGATGGTATTGCTCCATATCTCATTCTGGAGATCCACTGATTGAGCTGGTCCATAATCTAAAGATAGAAATATAGCTTATGAGGAAATTCTTGTAAGGTAGAATAATATTTATTATTACATAAGAGTCTTCTGCTTTACATACAAAACAGTCTTTTGCATATTCATTACATTGTGCCACCTGGAGGCACTTTTGCAGTCCCCATCTGTGTCTCCTCCTTCAACACAGTTGTCTTTATTGTAGGACTGCCTCCAGAGAACACGGAGTAAGCCTAGGAAGAACCTTCATCTAAGAGGAAGATTCTACAGCATGTGTTAAAGAATAGTGTTAAAGCCTCTCAACACTTATTAGGGGATGTACTCTCAATTGTAAAGAAAAATCTTAAAATGATGAGAAAAAGGCATCGGAGAAGAGAAGCTATTTGTCATAGTGTTTCGTTTGTTTTCTTTTTTAAAGAATGGGAGATGACATAGGTTGAGCACCTATAATAACCTTATAAGTAGGTATTCTAAATCCTATTTGGCAGATAGGAAGCTAAAACTCAGAGAACATTTCTATTGTATCAGAACTCCAGGTTCTGGTAACATATGGCTTCTTACCACATAGGTTCTGAATCCTGTTTGGAATGATCCAAGGGAAAAATAATTAAGGTTCTACCCACTCTAGATACCCATCAAATTGACTAAGGTAAAACATATGCACCAGAATTTCTAAAAGCTGTCCATGAGAATCTACCCCACCGTCAATGTTGAGAACTATTGATTAAGACCATAGGTTGATGAGCATATTCTACAAAGGACTGGAGATAAAAAATTTTAGGCTTTGCTGTTCATAGTCTCTGTTCCAGTGATTAAATTTTGCCATTGTAGCACAAAGCCGCCTGGATAATATGCAAACAAATGAACATGACTTTGTTTCAATAAAACTTTGTTTATAAAAATCAGATGGTGGGTTGGATATGGGTCGTATTGGGTCACAGGTGGTGGTTGCCTTATTGTTTAGACAGTTTGTGAACAATCAATCACAAACTGGAAGGGTGCATATTTAAGGCCAGGTGATATTATTTTGTGGAAGGAAGGCCGGGTTGGTTGAACAGAACAGTTAAAACTAAAATATGTCTTCTGAAAAACAATTTATAAAAGCATGTATAATGCAAAAATCTGGATTTTTTTATTGGGAGGTTAATATTATATTTTTAAAGGTCTACTGTGACCAATATTAAGATTTTTAAACACCAGAACTACCTTCTGTTCAAATGCTTTTGTACAAATCTATAAACACATGCCTTCTCTTTTATGGCTGATATCTTGAGAGCATTTTATGCAAAAGATTCATGGTCCACATCATATTTCTGCTCGTGCATTTGGAGTAAACACTGGGGCGTGCATACTCATAATCTGTTGCCATCATTTTTCAGACTGTTACCTTTGACAAAAAGTAATACTACAGGGGTGGTCAGGGGTTCTGCTTTCCTCACTGGAAAGGGAAAAGTCCTGCATTTTAAAGTATCATTTTGGGTTTTTCTACTTGGCTTAGTGGTTTACTTGCCCTGGGCCCATCAGAATTGGGTCATAATATCTTTTTTACTTTTTCAAAGTGGTGACACTGTCTAGCCTTTCTCAGCCCTGTACAATTCTAGAATTCAAGAATCTAGAATCCAAGAATCTAGAATCTAAGGTCTAGCCAGGTGTGGTTAGGGCATGGAGAACATGAAAGGGTCGTACCAGTGGGAAGAGATGGGGTTTCCTGGGTTGCCTTGTCGTCCTGTGAATGCATCATGGCAGGGAAGACCAAGGCAGCCATGTGCTCCTAGCCAGGCTGTTCTCTATCAGCTCGGGTCTTGATGGTCTGGACTATGTGTGGAAGCTTCTGCCTCCACATCCTCTTTCTGCTCTTATTGTCTCTACTTCTGAGCTCCTCACCTCTGCATTATACTTCACTTGCCAACCAATAACCTGATGAAACTGCCATTGAGATCTGGCTCTAAAACCTAGTCCAAAGCTGGGGATATTAGTACACACCTGTAATCCCAGAAGCTTGGGAGGCTGAGGCAGAAGGATCACAAGTTCAAAGTCAGCCTCAGCAACTTAGTGAAGTCAGAAGCAACTCAGCAAGACCCTGTCTCAAAATTTAAAAAAATTAAAAGGGCTGATGATGTCTTTCAGTGGTTAAACACTCGATTCAATCCCTGGTTAAAATAACAAACAAACAAACAAAAAAACAAAAAATAGCCCAAGCAAGCACCTGGGCCTAAAGGAATTGACAAAAATGTTAATGATTAATAATAATAAATCTATCAACTGATCCTTTGAGAACTTTCTTTATATACCTCTTGATCAAAGCATTTCTCATTTATTATTTTGGACAGGAACAAAATAAAGACCCTTGGAAGGAGATATTTGAGGCTATCCTTAAAATGCTCCCATCCTGTTCAAATCTTTGATTGGTATAATCGGTACTCCTCATCACTTCCTGAAAACTTGCTTTGAATTGTCCCTATGAGATGAGCCTGTTGTTCTTCATACACTTTATCCGGGACAATACCAATCAAATCAACCCCCCTTGACGTGAGGTGAGGACTGGAATCAAATTCAGGTTCAATTTCCCCTGTGGTTATTGGAAGCCAAAGGCCACTCCCTTCAGGGTATCTAGAACATAGGTGAGATCTGCTGATGATACAGAGAGCCCAGGCTTGCTCCCTCCAGCCATCCTCAGCTGGCTCGAGGTCTTTACCATGACTTATACTTGTGCCTGTTTTATACTTGGTGTCATGAATGACACCAAGGTGAGAAAGAATCACTCACCATTTGGATGAGTTTAGAGTTTAAGCTGACAGACGTATAATCATAGTATCCTTATCACCACCACTGCCCCCGCCACTACCATCCCCACCTCACCTACTGCCACCAATATCATGATCACCACCACTCCCACACCACTAGTGCCATCAGGGCCCCCATGAGCCAGTGCTATCACGTCCTGTCCTACCCACACCACAGCTGCCAGCCGGCCCCATTGCATGGCTACTCTTTGTCAGGCAACAGGTAGTTTGTCCCAGCAACACATCAATATTACAGTGATGCTCAAGGTAAGTCATAGAGGCTCAAATTTATAAATAAGGAAGTAGGGATTTTGAAGGGAGAAATCATGTGCCCCACAGATTCAGTGGAGGCTCCTCTGAATAGATTTCTTTGGGACAAATATTCCAGGGTATGTAAGTGTTTATCAAACAAAGAAGCCCCTAGCATTGTGGCATTCTGAGCTGAAGAGAGATGACAGTTCCTGGGTTAAGGTGTTTACTTACCCCCATGGCCATCAATGTACTAGCTTTAGATTTTACTTCTTGCATTCAACTCAGCAAACAGCCTAAAGAAGCAATTTATTTGTCATGCTTTCCAAACATAAAATCTAGTTTTCATCTTACCATTTTATGGAATTTTGTATATTACCACTGAAAGTAGCATAGAGCCTAGCAGATACATTGTTTTAGAATCACAATTCGAATTTTGAGAATTGGTGCCAAGGTTGGGTCTCTACAGAATGGTCAAACAAGCTGCCTGTGAAGTTAACAAAAGTTATTCTATGTTTGTTAGTGAGGTGAGTGAAGGGACACTTATCTTCACAAAAGATATTCCCCAAGACTTGCCAACTAAAGTGCTGCTTTTGCCTTGATGGCTCACAGGATACAGGACATTAGCATGGATTGCTGAGAAGCAGTGAGGCTCTGGATACTGCTTGTGTGATTTTGGTAAAACTAAAAAGACCTAAATGTTTATCAGATATGGATAATAATTGCATTAAACTCATAAGGTTGGAAGTAAGTAAATGAATAGTGCTTTGAACTTTTTAAAGATGTCAATGCTGGGGTTCAGAGAGGCCAACCTCTGTGAGTCACCTATGAGCTAGTGGCAGGTAAGCACCAGGGCTCAGACACTGTCACTTATAGCTCACTGTTCCTGTGCTGAGCAGCTCCATCTGTGTCTAAGAATAACAGGGCACATGAGGCTGATTACAAAGCAACAGGACAGAACTCAGATGCCATCAAGTACAAGGTGATCATGTTGGGGTTGAGGATTTAAATGTCCCTCCTTGGGTTCACTCAAGCCTTCCCAATGTCCATTACCCTCCCAAGGGCATTTCACTATCTCTGGTCCCATGACAGCTCTACACTGTTAAAGGTGTTGAGGAAGCTACAGTTATTATGGTTATTAACATTTTATGAGCTTGTTATTCACCCCTTAAGCTCCTTAATATGAAGTGGTGCATTTTAAAAGCACAGCACATACTTAATTGATTCTGGCATAAAACTGTTGTTGGACTTCTTGGGTTTCTGTCTTTACTTTCATTCATTCATCTATGATGAATTAATTGGGGTACTATAGATTTACAGAATTAGAAGTGGTATGAGGCAGCCCCAATTTTTCTAGCTGGTAATCAGAGAATTGCATTAATGTCAATGGACCTTTCTTTTTGCTATCATGAATGATGACTTGTGTTTAACATCTAGGTCTTCCCCTTGCAGATGCATCATATAATGTCAAGTTTTAAGGGACCTAAAATTTCTGCTTCATGCAATGGTAACTCATATTTGAACTCTGGCTCTTCATATTTCCAACTTTCACTTATGCAAGTTTTGCCAATAATTTTCCTCAGCCCTTGAGAAAAAAAGTTTGTCTTGAAAAAGTCTTAAAAGTTGGGAAGCATATGCTCTAGTTATGTGTGACAATCTAAGCCTTTCTATGATTTTTAAAATGGAAACAACAGCATTTGTCATATGGCTCAAAGATTTTTAGTGGCCACATGAAGATTATAACTCAGACTCCTTTACTCTCATTTCTGTGATATTTAATTGAAATATTGCTTATAAAGAGGTACATACAAAGATGTTAAGAATGGCAAAGGAATACACAAGAATAAGAGGTTATTGTTACTATCACTGGACAATTTGCCTAATTTCCTTTTGTATTATAAAGAATGGAAAGTGAATCAAAGTTAAAATTATTTCTTCAAATAAAAATTGTTGATGGTCATCCTTGTGCCTTCCACTTAATAACAGCTTAGCATGCATTTTTTCATTACTTTAAATTCTAGGACAGGACAAGCTGATCCATGTTCTTCAAAGGATATGCATATCAATATAATTTGCACGTGGGCTGAGAGTTTGAACCATCTCGTGTTCAATAGAGACTCCTATTTTTTAGTTTCTTGTCCTAGTGGAGATGAATCCTGAATATCGAAATAAGACAGGATGAAAAACTGGGATTCTACACTTCCTTGTAGCAATAATGTGACAAAATATCTGATCAGCTGGTTTCTCAAATACTTGCATCAACTAAGAAGAACAAATGCCCATCATGATACTAACAATTGACCTTTCCTCTCTTACTTTCAAAAGTGTTATCAAATACTCCTCTTTTCTTTTTTCTTTTTTGATACTAGGATTGAACTCATGGGTACTCGACCACTGAGCCACATCCCCAGCCCTATTTTATATTTTTATTTAGAGATAGGTTCTCATGAAGTTGCTTAGTGCCTTGCTTTTGCTGAGGCTAGCTTTGAACTTGTGATCTTCCTGCCTCAGCCTCCTGAGCTGCTGGGATTACAGGCGTGTGCCACCTTGCTGGGCCAAATGTCCCATATTTGATCAAGTCTTAGCCAGGCACATGTTTTTTGATCATGGTTTTTCCAGTTTAGTTGAGGACACTAAACTGGACATGTAAACCTCTAATCACAGTACAGTATAACCTTCAAAGACTTGTGCTGTAAGGGACAAGAGCAAGGACTGAAAAGGCACAGATAATAGTGATGCCTGGGCAGAGGAGAAGACACATGAACAGTCTTGAGAAATACGTAGGAACAGAATAGATGTAGAAGGATCACAGTGACATTCTTACCACAGAGGGAAGACGGTGACCAAAGACTGTATAAAACCATGATACAGCCTATGGGTGGCAATTTTTTGCTGTTCTGGAACAGCACAGTTGTTCCAGGTGAGTGGCAAGTGACAGCACCACAGGATTTGGCAGGGGCTAGGTCTTTGAAGGTTATATGAGATTAACTTTTGCACATAGAGTAGAAATTCAATGGCTTGTCTTTTGTGGAAACCTGTAACTTATGGAGGGGAGAACTGGTGATATTTGTAGGATTTTAGTTTTATGATTTCTTTATTTACCTCTAAGATGGTAGCAATACACAGGGTGGCTCAGAAGTTTTAGTTTTGCATCACGCTGGACATGGAAAGGCACTGCTGAAGGTCAGTCCCCCTACAGTGTTCCTGATATCATCCCTTCTCTTTATCTCAAAGTGTTTACTCCTGAAATCATTCTCCCTTTCATGGGTCAATAGTTTCTTCTTCCCTTCTAGATAATTCTATCACTGCACCAAAGTAAAAACAAGATTCTCCTTTGACCTCACTCTCTTTCCACTATGGTCTGTATTTTTTCATTTCCTTCCTTAAGAGAGATTTCTTGAAGTAGATTCTGTAGCTTCTGTTTATCCTCTTATCATTTCACATTTTATATTCCAATTAAGTTTCCACCTCCACCATATCCAGAGACTCTCCTCCAGTTCTTGCTTCCTGTTCTTCTATCTTGGTTCCCCTCAGTAGCCACTGACATGGCTGACCCCTTTCTCTACATGGAAAGGTGTCCTTTTCCTGGCTTCCCTAAGGTCATACTCTGCTGAGTTTCCTCCTATCTTGTAGCTGCTTCTTCTCATTCTCCTTTGTTTTCTTTAAAACATGGAGTGCCCCCAGATTTTGTTCTAGGCTCTTTTTCTATGTCTGCTCTCTTTCAGTCCCATGGGTCCCATCAGTGCTCACATATCCACATCCCCAGCCCCTATTCTTTTACAGCACTCACCTCATACCTAGAATAAGGCCAGCATGCAAATATGGCTCATAAAGGCCATTCAAAACTCTGCTTCTGACCTCATAACATAACAGTCTCTTCTTGTTCATGACACTCAGATCACATTTTTTTTTTATTTCTTTAGACATATGAGCTTGCTCCCTCTTGCCACAGGGATTTTATCTCAGCTGTTCCCTCTGGTTGGGAGGCTTTTCTCCAAATATTCACGCAACCAGTCCTTTCTAGCCTTCCAAGAGCACTTTATCTAAAGTTGTCCCAACATACAGATCTTCACATGACCTTAACTGAATTCTTCATTAGCTCTTATCACTATCTGATAATTTTTCTTATTTCATCTTGATTGTCTGATGATCTTTCTCTCACCAGAATGTGAGCCTCATGAGACTGGGAACTTGTTTATCTTGTTAATTGCTTTATCCTGGTCTGAGGATACTGCCAGGCAGTAGTAAATGCTCAACAAATATTTGTGAGAGGAATGAAGGAACAAATAAATGTTAGTTCTCTACCCACAAACCCTGTAAGCAAATGCTATTTGAGTGGATGAATAAATAATAACCATCATGGTCCTCATCTCTCAGGAGCTAGCCTTTGCAAAAATCCATCACATGCAATCTATTTAAATTGCTCCATATGGTTTTTCTTGGGTTACTAGGTTTACCTTGTCCTGACTTTGTCCCACTGGCAGATTATCCTAATTTCTCTGAAATCTTTGACCTTCTACTTTTTTTTCAGGAAAAACAAAAACAAAACATTTATCCTCTGCAAACCCAACTCCCCCCCACAAAAAACAAACAAACAAACAAAAAACCCAGAAGCAAAAGTTAGCAGCTATTATTAAGTATAGATGCTCTTGAAGGGCTAGAAGACCCTTGCTGGACATTGTGGCTCTGGAAGTTTCCTCTTGGAGCAGGAATTAATGAAGCATTCTGAGGAGTCTGCCCTGCAGTCTCCTCTCATGGAGGGCAAGTTCACGCAAGAGACATGCAGTAGGCTTGCTGCTAGTGTAAAGTGGAAACCTGAAGGTGGTCCAGGAGGCAACGCTGCAGGGTGGAAGGGGTTAGAGGGTCATATTTGGTTTCACATCTCAGCTTGGCTCTTCCTAGATGTATGATTTTGAACTAGTTGCTTATTACTTTGAGTTTCAATTTCTTTATCTGTGGAGTAGGCATAATGATATTTACTCCATGGGATTGTTGTTCAGACTAAGTAGAAATCAATATTTCATTTTTGTACCTAGTATATTTCCCAGCACAATGTAGGTGTTTGTTGTTATTAATGACAACAGTGGTACCAGTAAAATTAACTCTCCATTCTAAGAGCTGACTAATTCAAATAACAGTTTGGTTATTTATCAAAATTTTACTTGGACTTTTTGTCCAAAGCATGTTTAAAGGTAAGGCAGAGAAAATAAATGACTATTAAGGCTCTAAATTTAAATAATCTTGTTTAAGCTGGCTGGAGTAATTTTCATTTCACTTCCTTTTATAGCTAACACCAACAATGCAGTAAGGAACAGTATGAAGCATTGGGTTCTTTTCAGGAGACAGTGACACAGTGGTCCCAGGCAGGAATGTGGGGTGAATGTGTCTGCACACTGGAGTATATGCTTTCAATTCAATGCAGTTAACATTTTTGAGGAAGCACAGTGTACCAAAATTGGACTCACCACTCTTATATGCATTTGCAAGATATGCTACAAAGCAGGCGTGATGGCCTCAGGTGAATAGATGAGGGCTGATGCTTGGAGTTGTTCACTGGCCAATCTATAAAGCCAGTACTCAAATGAGAATGTGGCTGACATCAAGGTTCATTGCCCATAGCCTTTGCCTCTTGAGTCTGTCTCTATTGTTGCTACTTTATTCTTGGCTCAGAAACGAAGTCCTGTCTCTTGTTACTAGAACTGCCAAGACCATTCCTCTGGTAGCCATTGGTAACATGGAGGTGGGTCAATATGCAGAAGCATATCTGGTTACTGACAATTAATTGGTTACCATAGGCACCACCTTTTCTTGTGACCTCTTTCCCTGTACAAATTATTTTTCTCTTCTATCCATATTTTGCATTTATATAACTAGTATCCCAAAGAAGTCCTCTCTACCCTGGGATAAAAGCACAAGCTGATACAGTCAACAACTCCCAGACTTTTCCTGTAAGTTTATTGACTAGTTGACCTCCCTTGGTCACAGCCTCTATTTTAAGGCCCTCGGTTAATGGGCTTGATGATTTTGCCATATTACCCAGTTTTAAGGACACAGGCCTTCCGCTAGTGCTTAGTCAATTAAATCCAGATTTGCAGAGTCCAGCCAGGGATCCTGTGATCTGTCCCAGAGAGATAAGAGCATACTGTGCTCACTGTGGTGGAACATGCTGACAGTTGGGAGGGGCTACATTAGCTCTGTTCCAAATGGCTGAAACAAAAGCATTTCCAAGGGTAAAGAGGCACAGCTTTGCCGTCTCTTATGTCTTTTAAGGAGGAGATGGAAGAAGTATCATTACTTGAGAAGAATTCTATTTTCGATTACCATCCTCCTTTTAAAAAATCACATTTATTCACTGATGGTGCAAGGATAGTTTATTGGAGAGCAAAATGAAACAAAACACATATTATGGTTTGGATGTCAGGTGTCCCCCAAAAGCTCACATGTGAGACAATGCAAGATGTTCAGAGGAGAAATGATTTGGTTGTGAGAATTTTAACTCAATCACTAGATTAATCCCCTGATTGGGATTAACTGAGTGATAACTGAAGTGGTAGGGTATGGCAGGAGGAGGTGGGAATTGGTGCATGGCTGTGGGGTATATATTTTGTATCTGGAGAGTGGAGTTTCTCTGTTTCCTGATAACCACATAAGCTGCTTCCCTCTGCCCCACTCTTCCACCATGTTGTTCCTGTCTTATCTTGAGCCCTGAGGAATGAAGCAGGTTCTCTATGGATTGAGACCTCTGAAACCATGAGCCCTCAAATAAACTCTTCCTCCTCTACAGTTGTGCTGGTCAGGTCTTTTAGTCACAGCAGCGAAAAATCTGACTAAAACAACACTGAAGGGAAGAACGGGAACCACAAGAAAGGAAGTGTGTGGAGGAAGAAAAGGTGAGCTCAGGAGGGAGGAGACATATTTACTGAGCAATTTCAATTTACTGGGAACTGCCGTATGGATTCTGCTCAACTCAAAACAATTCAATTCATAGATATAATTATTCATCTTTAAAAAATAAAATAAGAAACTGAGGTATATGCAGGAGCATGATGTGTCAAAATCACACTGCTGGTTAGGAGCAGAGTGTTGTCATACATTTACTTCTTTTTCCTAACTCAATTAATCCTAAGAAACTCCATGGGATAGGCCATATTCTACCCTTTATCCGGAAGAAGGGAACAGAGATCTCTAATAGTCAAAAACGTTTGTAAAATACTCTTAAACTTAAATTGGTTTCTTTGTTATAAATCTTCTCAAAAATTTTGTTCTACTAATAGTGACTCTGTGAGATGACTGTATATTAATTAATACCATCTTATTTCACAAACCATCAAAATTTGATTCAAACTTTTTTTATTTTTATTTTTTTTACTTCTTGTGTCTTTTATATATTTCCTTTTTTCCCTTTTTTATTAGTTGTTCAAAACATTGCATAGCTCTTGACATATCATATTTCATACATTTGATTCAAATGGGTTATGAACTCCCATTTTTACCCCGTATACAGATTGCAGAATCATATCGGTTATGGACTTTGGGACTATTCAGAGAAAGATTATTTGTTTGGCCAGTTCAAAATATAAAACTGAAACATGTTCACGATTTGACCTTAGGGAAAGCATTTACATTTTGTGAACTATGATTTTCTCATCTGTATAATAAAGGAAATTATTTCTTTCATCTTTGCAGGAAACATATCAAGAGCCTCCCTATTATTTTCAGGAGGAAGACTCTCTTATTTTCCTTCAGGTCCTTCAGGGAAACCCTTCTGATCATCAAATACAGCTGCCATTGGAGGTAGCAGAAGGTGAGGAAGCAGAACCCAAAACTGAGCAAATAACTATAACTACATTATATCCAGTTCTCTTGGTAATTCACTGATAAGGCCTTCTTTATGTAAACTCTGGAGACAAATTCATTTAGAACCCTAAATCCAAAGGAGCTATCCTAATTGGGCCATGTCTCCCATTTGTCTGCAACCAGAGAACAACACCTGCAAAGTAAGCCCTTCCTTGTGGTTAAGAACACTAAGTATGTGAGGCTGTGGGATGGCACCACTTATGAGCTATGGGACTTGGAGTGGGTTGTTCAGCATGTTAGTTTCCTCAATACCATATGCTGAAAATTAAGTGATTTCTTTTATATAAAGTACCCTTTCTCCATTTCTCCCTGCATTGAACTTTTGGTTTTATTTGCCTTTTTTCCAAAGACAAAATAAGATCATGATACAAATTGAAGGAAGTGGTCATAATACCTGACACAGAGTGAATTCCCTACTGTAACATTATCCTAAAGGCGGCTGGGCTTCTTGCTAGAGATGTGTCTGCACCAACTACTTTCTGAATGGTAGCTGTTGGGGTGGGACAAGAAAGACTACCTTACTTATCAATGTGGAATCTTCATTCTCTTTGTTCTTGTGGACTTCCTACTGATCCCTGTCCCTGATCTACCTGGCTTAACCTGTAACTCTAGTTTGTTCAAATTTCTCAATGTTTTCTTTTTCCTAGGAGGTCCTCCTGTCCTTCCCAGGTGAGTACATGATGCTGGCAGGTTACTGAGCCCTGTGCTTCCATCAGTTGCACCCATTTTACATGCATGTGATCTTACATTATCTCAAGCAGATCATGTCTGCTTCCCTAGAAAGCCCAGTGGGGGAAAAGACAATATTTCTTTTGCTCATTGCTGTCCCAGAACATAGCACATTCCCAGAAAATTGTATAAATTTAAAAATAACTACAGGAGAACATACAAGGTATACATCTTCTCCAATTAATGACAATGCATCTCAACTTTCAAGTCCATTAAGCCTCATTTTCTGTTAACAAAATTGTTAGATAATCCAAGAATGCTTGCATTCTGCCAATCATCTGATCTATTGTAAAGCTTCACTTATATTGAATCTATGATTAATATGAGAAAGGTTTTAAGTTCTCTTTTATACTTAGGGGAAAAATTCTGATGACCCTTCAGTTCAATTCACTTGAACAAAATCAGCACTGTTACTATGAGTCCAGAATTGTATTTATGCTTATTCTTGAGAGATCTGCAATCAAATGGAAGAGTGTGACATGCTAATAGATAATTTTTGAACAGCATTAAAATGATGCAATAGAGGAGGACATGAAATCCATAAGGTTCATATGAAAACACTAATGAAAAGAACTTTAAAACTTTGAAACATTAACTAGACCATTATTGACATGAAGAAATGGAATGATAAAACAGTTGGATAATTCAGGGAAATACCTACCATCTTTCTCTAGGGACCACAAGCTTGCATTTATATTTAGTCATAATGGAGCTGGTGATTTTAGATATTCGAACTCTCATGAAATAAAGTAAATAAAAACTGGTGTGAAAAGGGAGTCACAAATATTTTCAAATGACACAATTCTTATTCTTTACCAGTTTTCAATGAAACTATCCTAAATTTTATAATGGAATATGTTGCAAAGGAAAATGAATGTCAATTAGCAGTAGCAATACATATTTTGAACATAGTTCTTAAAATATAAAAGTAACAAGTGTTCATCTCTGACAGCTGGCTTTAAAAATAAGGTGCAATGTGAATTCACCAGTCTGCATTTGATTAATATCTCCTGTATAAGGATCTTTAAGCAACTGAAGTTCCAACTTGGTTTGAGATGGACACCTCAGTTGGGAAAGGCTTCCGCTCCTCTTGGTAAAAAGTCTGATAGCTTATCATTACTTAAAAAGTTTTAGCTACTTCTACCTCCCTTTAAGAGTAGTATAATATACTGGAAGCAGGGCGATGGTGCATGCTTGCAATCCCAGCTACTTGGGAGTCTGAGGGAGAAGGCTTGTAAATTTGAGGTCAGTCTGGGCAATTTAGGGAGATCCTCTTTCAAAAACAAAATAATTGAACAGGGCTGGGGATGCATGTCAGTGGTGGAGTGCTCACCCAGCATGCATGAGGTCCTGGGTTCAATCACCAGTACTGAAAAAAAAAAAAAGAAAAGTTTGTGGGTTCTGGAATCATGGAATCAGACATAACTGGGTTTAAATCTCAATTCTGATGGTTTCTAAGTGAATTTAGCATCATAAAGTTCTTTGATATTTGGTTTCCTTCTTTTTTCTTCCATGTAAGAATCTGTATAAATTCTATAATCTCTATGTTTCTTGGTTACAGAAATTGTTTTGTAAAACAAACAAACAAACAAAAAAAAGCTTTCCAACCAGAGGGTCACAAACACGAAATTCCATTTGTGCTGACTGATGATGTCAATGAGTAAAAGTTGGAAAAGCGCAGGTGTATACATATGTGGGAGTCTAGAGAAGCAGAGAAGAAACCATCATTCTAGAAGGAACAGCTGTCTCTCATCTCCAGGTAATTGCTATTTTTGAATGAAAATTAATTTTTTAAAATATTTGTGCCTTTGCAGATGTGGATGCCATTTTTCTCACTTTGCTGGGCAGATTAACTAGGAGGATGCAGACAGGATCACACAGCAGGCTGACTTGCCTTCCTAGGTGGTCTCTTCACTTACTCTGACTTGTCTTCCTCTGTCCTCAAGTCCTATTTCCCCACCACACACCAAATCTTTTTTTGAATAGAATTTCTGCTTTTCCTAAAATCACAGCAAAGTTTACGGAGCATATATTTTGCGTCAGGCATTATTTTATGAACTGTATGCATAACAAAAGTTTAAATACAAATATATACATTATTAAAAATGGAAAAAATATGAATGGACAATGGTGATGTTCATGCAATGTCTGACTGTGTTGAATAAGCAAATTCATCAATATTGTTTTGCTGGACTTTTTACAGAAAAGTCACATATTTTCACATTGGTTTTCTCTCCCACACCCATAAATGAGCATTCCATTTTCAGTATAAATATTTCTGCAGGCATATGAATTATTCATCCTTACTTCTTATCATGACTTCAGATATTTAAATAATCTGAAAAGAATCATTCATAATCATATGTTATAATCCAAAGACTTTCCAACTTGATCTTTTTAATGTTGCTAGGATTACACTGACTTTTTACTTTCCTTTTTTTTTTTTTTTCTGGTACTGGGAATTGAACACTCAGAGGTGCCACATCCCCAGCCCTAGTTTGTATTTTGTTTTAAGACAGGGTCTCACCAAGTTGCTTAGCACCTTCCTTTTGTTGAGGCTGGCTTTGAACTCATGATCTTCCTGTATCAATGTCCCCAGCTGCTGGGATTAGAGACGTGCACCACTGTTCCTGGCAACATTGACATTTTTCTATTTTCCACATTTTTTATTGGTGCATTATAGTTGTACATAATGATGGGATTTGTCGTTACATATTTGTACATGTACATAATATTACTTGAGTGATACAACAGAATGAGTTTGAGTTCTGGCTTCATCATCACTTTACCAAGGCATTTGGACAAGCTACACAAGCTTGATGTTAAACACATGTGGTAGAATCCATGCTGTTAAGTCCATTGTGAAGAGTGTATCAGATGACAGATGCACTGCTAGTACATGGTGACAGCTATCCTCAACACTGTCCCTCTTGCTGATGGTTGTTTTGTGAATTGTTGTAACTTTGATCAAAGCTGGTTGTGTGATGCAAGCATTATAAAGTTATGATTGCCTGGACTCCAGTTCAGTGCCTTTTCTGAGTTCAAGGTGAAAGTATTCATGCCCCACTTATCTCTTGAATAACATATTTCCAGAGCTTTGATAGCAACATTAATCATATTAAAATAGCTCAAATTAAATACAATTTAAGCAAGCACTACTAATTGTTTTAAATTCGATATTTCTTTAGAGCAAATGCTGTGGGATGAATATAAATTTAAAGGTGAAATTGGGTTTCTTACCTAGTTCTTATTTGTGCGTTAAGCTGAGTTGATTTCACAGTGAAAATGTCCTTTTTCTTCACTTAACTCTGAACTTCACTTTGGGAAGACACTCTCACCTCTCAAGTTTCCTGTAATTTTTGTGTCAAAAACACCTGTTGACTTTCTAGCTCACCTATCCATATCTACTTGGAAAAGTATGTGTTACTGTTTTTTTTTCTCAGAATGTGAAGCAATTCTTATAGTTCATGCCTAAACACAAAAATTTATAATCCTTGGAAAACTCCAGAATCCAAACAGATGCCTTGTCCTTGGACATCAGAAAGTATGAAATCCAGAGCATATCTGCAGCTAACCAGAGGATTTACTTTTCAAGTTACTCTTCACATGTACTTTTCTGATGACAAAGTTTGACCTGATTTGGATAAATGACTTTTAAAAAGCTTAAAACTTTATTGGCCTGGAGATTTTCACTTCTAGTAGGGCCAGATAGAATAAAAGTAAATGAATGGAGAGATACCCCACAATAATGAGCATAAGAAGGCTAGAATAATCATATGACTGTCAGCTGAGGTAGACTTCAGTGCAGAGGGTGCTGCTAGACATAATGCGGATCACTGCAAGATGACAAAGGAGTCAATTTGCCAAGATGACATGACAATTATAAATATCTGTGAAAGAGCTTCAAATTATGGTAAACAAAATTCTACTGGTTGGTATAAGACAAAAAAGAAATAAAATTATACCAGTTGATGTGAGAGATGGGAGAGAGAATGAGAACACTATTTACTCCATTGAAATAATTCATTATCTACAGAATGCTCTATTCCATGCCTGCAGAATGCACATTCTTTTCCAGCCCATGCTACATTCACTAAAAGGGGCTATATTCTGGGATGTATAATAAATTTTAATAAATTTAAAAGGATTTAAATAACTAAATAGTATGTTATATACTTGCAAGAACATTAGAAATCAATAAGCTATCCAAAGTACCATATAAGGAAACTAAATAATATACGATATACTTGAGAATTAAAAAAATCACACACACAGGTCAAAGAACAAAGAAAGACATCACTAGGGAAATTAGGAAAAAAAATCGAACCAAATACTATTGAAAGCACATTTCAAAATTTGTGTGTTGCACCTATAGCAATCCTTAAAGGGAAATTTATATGTTAAATGTATATGGTAGGAAAGAAAAAGATCAAAATTTAATAACCTAAGCTTCCAATTTAAGCTAGAAAAAAAATATTATATTAGTCTGGCACACTTCTGTAATTCCAGCCACTCTGGAGGCGAAAGGTTGAGGATCAAGTTTGAGGACACCATTGGCAACTTATTGAGATCGGCTTAAAAAAATAAGAAGAACTTGGGATATAACTCAGTAATAGAACACTCCTGGGTTCAATCACTACTACTGCTACTACTACTACAACTACACACACACACACACACACACACGATTATATTATTTAAGGAAGAAGAAAGTAACAAATGTAAGAAGATACATAAATTAAATAGAAAACAGGGAAAGAATAAAAACAAAAGTTGATTCTTTGGAGTCATCTACAAAATTAATAATCATGTAGTTATACTTATCAAGTCAATAAGTGAGAAGATAAAGTGCCAATATTAAGAAGAATATCTAAAGCACAAGAAGTTAATTCAATAAATAACATTCTGCCAGGAAATTAGATAGCTCAAGTGGAATGAAATAGTACTTAAATAAAACTTACCAAACACAACTAAAAATTAAATTAGTTTGAATAGCCAAATTTATTAAACAAGTTGAATTTGTCCCAGAAACCTTTTCACAATGTATATTCTACACTCTGATAAGTTAACTGGATTACTTTGAATATTTAGAAATGAAATGATTCAAGTTATTTACAAATTCTGTTAAAAACTAGAGAAAGAAGAAAGATATCCTAACATTTTATGAGGTCAGAATAACCCTAATGACGTGACTGAACAAAGACATCATAAGAATAATATCTCTTAAAAAATAGTTTGCAAATTACTAGCAAGTCAAATCTAACAATACCTAAAAATGAAAATACATCATGATCAGAAAGAGTTTATCCCAGTAAGGCAGCATCTATTTAACAGTCATAATCCAATCAATGTTATTCACTATGTTAAAAAAATAAAATGAAAAAAAAGACATAAAATAATTATAATAATTTCAGACAAAGCATTTGTCAAAATCCAACACCAATTATGTTAAAAACTCCCAAAGAATAGAACTTCCTCAACCTCATATAGGGCATTTAGAAAAATCTAAGTGCCAAATCATATTTAATTGCTAAATATTGAAAACTCTTCCTTCAGATGTGACAGTATTCCTCTCTTGCCAGTGATTGAGGGATCATTTTACTGGAAGTCCTACATATTGCAGTAAGGCAAGAAAATAAAAGACCAAAGACAGAAAGGTCAAAATAAAACCAGACTGACTTGCAAATGACCTGATTTTTTATGTAGAGAATGCTAAGAAATGTGTAAACTACTAAAGCTCATGATTAAATTTAACAGGGTTATAGGATACAAGACTGGTGTGCAAAAATCAATTCTATCTTTTAATTCTAGCATCAAACTTCTGGAAAGTTAATAACAACCCATTCTTAATAGCACAAAATATAACAAAATATTTCACATCTTCTAAGTGAAAACTGTGATATATTATAAAGAGAAAGCTGGATTTTGTTTAAACTCTTAGTTCTCTCAACATTCCAGGAGGTGTTTGGAGGAGGAAGTTACCCATTGATGAACTAATTTCAAAATTTATATTGAATTTAAAGACATATAAGACAATCTTGAGAAAAGATGACCAAGATTGTATGACCTGCACTGCCTGACTTCAGGACTCATTATAAGGCTACAATGATCTAGAAAGAGTAGTCTTGACATTGGGATAGGTAGATCAAAGGAACAGAATGGAGATCCTAGAATTAGAGCTCTTCTGACATGGTAATTGAATTTTGGAAAAACAACAGAGTAATCCAATGGATAAAATAAAAAAAAAAATTAAATCAATGGAGCTGTAATCACTAGGTTCCAACATGGAAAATAAAAGGAAACCAAACTCTACCTAACTATATTAAAGAAGGCTCATGGACTAAATGTAAACTATAAAGCTTTAATCCCTCATGTTTTGAGGATAGGTGAGCGTTTTTTTCATACAGGTCCCTGAATGGGACAACTATAAAAGAAATGATAACAAATTAGACTTCACCAAAATTAAAAATCACTGCTTATCAAAAAGATACTATAAAGAAGATAAGCTACAAACATGGAAAACTATTTTTAAAGATAAATATCCAATAAAGGATAGTGACCAATATATGCATAAATCTCTACACTTAGTTATTTAACCAGTACAAACAAAAACATACATTCACAAAGGAATTGTATAACATTTATAGCAGTTGTATTCACTACAGCTCAATATTGGCAACAGCCCTGGTAACCTACAGTAGGAGAATGGATAAAGAAACTCTGATATATTCATTTAATTGACTACTACTCATGAATAAAATTACCCACTCAAACAACAATATGGATAAATCTCAAAAATATTTTGCTGAGTAAATGGAGCCTTACACAACACAGAACACACCATATGATTCCATTTATATAAAATTCTGAAACAGGAGAAATTTGTCCATAGTAAAAAGTTAGACTATTATTGCCTTTGGGGAAAGGGGAATGATTTTAATATTTTGTGTTGATAGTAGTTTGGGTTACCCAGAACATGAATTTATCAATACTCGGTGAAAATACACTAAATAATTATACATGCAAATTGTACACTAAAAGCTATAAACAAATATTGAACTCTAGAGATACACATCCTGAATTATTTAGGAAGAAATGTGTTCACGTATGCAATTAACCTTGAAATGTATTGAAAGTCAGATGGAGGAAGAATAGATACATAGATCTATGATAAATCAAGTAAATAAAATATTAATAATGGAGTCAGGTAGTGGGTATATGGGTACTCACCATAAGATTTTCAATTATAACGTGTATTTTAATGTTTTTGTAACTTATTTTGAGGGAAATAAGTTTTTTTTTGTATCCTAGAAACTTACTCTTCCAAACAAAATAATTAGTTCAAGCTCAGCTACATTAGGAAAGGAATAAAATTGTTGCAAATGATTCCAAGTGGCTTGCTCACCTTTTACAGGAAGTTTTGGGTGTCCTTCTGCTTCCTTTCCATTCCCAGTTCAGTGATGTTCTGCAGTGTTTGCCAAAACCTCTTCTTGAAATTCTACTTTATGCTGCTTTTCTTTCCTCCTACTTTGGGTCTTCTTTTGCAGTCTTCTTATTTCCTTTGCCGTCTTCTTTTCCTTCCCACCTCATGAGAAACGTTTTTCCCCACAGGCTCTCCACAAGTGCTATTAGCTCTCTTTATTTGCTCCATTAATACATCTCAAAATCAGTCTATAGGACCATTGATTTTAGAATGATGTTGGTTGCTCTTAAGAAACTGTTTTGAGCAACTAATAAATTTCTGATGTTTAAAAAAAAAAAAAAAAACAACCCAGACTCACTGAAACACCAGGAAGCACCCAAACTATGTTGTCTGGGAGTGAGACCATGGACTCTATATAGTTACTTGAAAGTGATCTTCTTCACATGACTTCTTAATAACTGATTGGCAGACCCGTCAATGTGCAGACCCCTCAACGTGCAGACCCCTCAACGTGCAGGCTCATCAAGGAGCACAGCTGCACCATCCTTTCTGGTGCTTCCATTTTCTTTGGATGATTCAGATTACTCCCTGTCTGTTTCTACTTGCATTGTTTTTGTTTGCCTGCTTGTTTTTGTTTTGTTAACCCTTAGATCAAAATCCTCCCATAGCACTCTGATGGTGTTATGCCCTTTCACAGCTCCTGCTTAGTCTTAACAACCTAATTAGAATCTCCCTATTTGAGGAGCCACACAACTGGTTCCAATCTATTTCCATAGTGTGAAGTGCCCCAACTTTTCTTTCTTTTGTTCTCTATTTCTGAAATATTCTTCCGCTTAGTTTTTCTATAAGAGCCTTGTGCATTTGTGACTAGTTTCCAAAGTAGGAAGGTTGGTTTTATCCTGAACGCTAGTTTTTCAGCTTGCCAAAACAAAATAGCTTATAACTATAAAACAGTGTTATTATGTTCACAAGAATACTAACTTTGCTATTATAAAGCTTAAAATTTTCTAGTTTGTAAACCTTCTACATCAAAACAATTGTTTTAGTTAGCATAATTTTCAAATAATGGAAGTTTTCATAGAAACAAAGCTATAGTACAAAGCTTAGAATCAAAGCTTATTTGTAAGGTCTTGGGCAGGAAGAGTATTTGTCAATTACTCAGCACTGCCACAATGCCTGAGACCCACAGGCTCTCCACAAGTGCTATTCATTACATATCCTTCAATATATAAAAATTCTTATCACTAATATTATAGAATTTTGTCAAAAAATTTTATTAGATTCTTATATAAAGTTTTGACATAAGATCTTGTTCACTGTGTGTTTTCTACACATGTTAGTTGCTTTCTCTTCATAGCTACAGACATAGCTAGGCTCTTCTATCAGGACAAACAAATGTGGAAGTGGGGTGAAGGTGAGCTAGCCTATCTCAAATGATAAAGGGGTAAGGGACAATGCAAATAATTTACCCTTGGCTCCAGAGTTTTGGTGTTTCTGCTTTCTTCATCATCTTTACATCAGTATTAGCCCTGTCTCTAGCCCTGTCTCTTGCCTGAAAAACTTTTGCTGAGTAGTGAATATGTTTGGAAGAGGAAGTGCTCTCCTGTTCCCCACCTGCCTGAGGCTAGACTTTTGTCTATAACCTAATGAAGAGTATGTGTTAAGAGCAGACCTATACACAGAGTTCCTATTATTCTTGGAGTCCATGGAGATCAGGGGTCAAGCAGTTAGGTAGCCGGGGAAATGATGATGTTAAAGATTCGCATTGATCCTTCAGATGCCAATAGCTGAGAAAATGCAGGCTCTCTGTAAGGTCTTTGTTTAAACTCACACTGCTTATGGGAGGCCCATTAAAGCTCTTTGATAACTCCTGGCTTTAAAAAGCAGTTTCTATAAACCAGTACCAGTCAATTGTTGGCAGGTTCAGAGTCCTGACTGAAGTTTTCAAAGGACTAGAAGAGAAACAGTTGACTTTACCCACCTTGTCTTTTTTTTGCTTCATTTTCAGGTTGATTCCAATCCTTAAATATTTACTAAGCACCTCTATGTGCAAAGCACAGGGCTTAATGTCAAGCATCTAAAGCAAGAGAAGTATATGCCCTCGTGTGGCTGGAGAAGCAGATTATACAGAGCTAATCATGCCATCAAACAGACTGCAGCAGGTGCAGGAATAGTGACAATGGCAGCTTTCATTTCTAGAGTGTTTTTTAAGTGTTTGATGGGGATTCCATACATATTGTGTAGTCTTCTTAATACCAAATGGAAAAATTCATTAACTACCCTATTTCACAGATGGAGAAACTAAGGCATCCAGGAGTTAAGTAACTTGAGAGATGATACAGCTGACCAGTGTGGAGCAAGGATTTCCACTCAGATGTTCTCTCTCCAAAGTCTGAAATGCCGAGTGGTCACAGCGGGGGGATGAACTCGAATGGAAGGAAGTTAATAAAAGCTTTTCATGGGAGTGGAATCTGAGCAACAATTGGGAATATGCAGTTATTAGGATTCTGACCTAGAATTGTGTAGGGGAAAGGGCATGAAAGGTGACAGAAAATGCCCACAGATTCACAAAAGCTTAAGCATGTGTGCACAATTTGGGAAAAGAAACTCTGAGAACACACAGTCAATTATTAACAATAACAATCAAATAAATATGTGATATGGACAGAGACAACTCAGGTTCTAAGAATTTACCATGACCAGTGCATTGGATGAGACAGAAAAATAATCTACTCCTACTGAGATCCAAGAACTTAGGAGGAGAAGCTGGTACTACCCAAAGTGCACATTTTCACTTTTCGGAGCAGCAAAGAGCTGTGTAAGTCTCTTGACTGCTATTGTCAAATATTGAGCACTGCGGCGAGGGTGGCACTGCTTTTCCAAACAGTGTTATGGAATTCATTCATTCATTTGTTCATTCATTGATGAAAGAAGAATATAAATAAAGCCAAAAAACAAGAAGGTGGTGTGACCAAGAGAATATTCACTGATCAAAGATGTCTGTCATAAAAAAATGGAAACCTCGGATAAAACAAATTGGAGGAGTTTTCTGCAGTGCAGGTCCTCCTAGTACTGTTACATGCTGATATCCACTGTGAGTCTTCCAAGAGTGGAAGCACAGTATGTGATTTTCAAATATATTCGTTCCCAAAACCCCTGTTTTATAGACTAAGTTTATGAAATGCTAAGTAGCTACTCTTCTGGATCCCTGGTGGCCAATTTTTTCGTGCAGAATAGAAATAGAGGTGATGCTTAATATTTGGTGAGCTATTCCTTTGTGTCAAGTAACGTGCTGGCACATGTGCACGCATAATCATCAATTCTCGCTAAAGCTCTTTAAAGTAGATGTCATTGGCCCCAGAATTTGCAGATGAGGATACTTGGGCTCTGAGTAACTAACTGGCACAAGGTCACATAACTGTTACACTGAAAGAAATGAAATGGTGCTTTCTCTGTAAAGCCCTTTCTCTTTCTGGGACAATAGAGTCCTTGTACCTTGTTATTGACAGAGCAGAGCTGGAGCTTTGATTTTCTTCTTGCATAGATTTCTTAAAAATATAGGGGCCAGAACATTTAATGAGCTAGCTTTTTTTGCCCACCCCTAGCACTCAACTCAGATTCAGCAGAGGACAGTCTGCAGCCCAGCATTCTTAGATTTCCCTCTTTATAGGTCTATCTCTAGGTTCTAAGGTCCTTGATAGCTGTGACCATGACATATTCTTGAAACTCTAACATTAACACAGTATTTGGTGTTGTTTACAAAAGAAATGTCCAAATGTGGAGGCCAAACCACAGGGTCAGATGTTTCTTGCCTGCACCAAACTGTCTCTATTGCCTTTCATGGATTAGTTTACTTTGTTTTTATATGAGTCCTGAAAGGATTGGGTACTCATTTACTTATGGTGACCATTTCTAGAGCAAAAGAGCTTTATTGTTTCTATCCCATCATGTTGGTATAAGAAATATACATGACTTCTGTTCAACTGAATTCAAATAAAAACCCATCCAATCTAATCCAATACATTTCAGTACAATCCCGTATCATCCTGTGTTTTTTTTTTTTTTTGAATTTGTGCTAATCTGCAGTCTGCCAGGATTTTATTACTGCTATTTCCCCAGCTCCTAGTGCTGTTCATGGTACTTGCAGACATCACTATTTTTTTTTTAATGAGTAAATGCTTGAACAATTATATGTTGTTAGGTTAGGAGAAAGCATCAAAGTGAAACAAAACAAAATAAAAAAAGTTGAGTTCACCCTGGATCTGTCGGTTATTACTCATATGAACTTGAGTGAGACATTTTAAAAATATTTTTTTTAGTTGTCAATGGACCGGTATTTTATTTATTTATGTGCAGTTCTGAGAATTGAACTCAGTGCCTCACACATGCTAGGCAAGCGCTCTACCACTGAGCCACCATCCCAGTCTCTTGAGTGAGACATTTACCTATTCTGAGTTTTAGTTTCTTCATCTATAAAAGGGAGGGAATACTATCACCTACATCAGAGAGTGATTGCTTGAGTTAAACATGATCATTCAGGGAAAGGACTCACCATGGTGCCTGACATGTAGAAATAAACTTCTTGCTATGATATTGATAGTGTTATACCAACTATATTTCAATAGGAGAGTGAGTGAGTAAACAAAACCGTCTACATTTACTAAACCTGTGAGTACAGTGAAATTGACAGCCATGGACTTCAGGACTAACTCTGCCCCTTAATTGCTATGCAGCCTTGGAAACACCACAGGGCATTTTTGAACTATTTTCTTATCTATAAATTGGGACTAACTATGTCCACATTTCAGGGTTGCTTCTAGGCTTAAGGGAATAATGTATGTGGGAGTGAGTGATTGTGATAGAGGTCTAGAGAGTTGGAGGGAGCTACTGATACTTTCCTGGGTCTAGCACCATCCCTTAATATGCCCGGAAGAATTGGCTGAGATGCAGACATGTAAACAGACTTGCTCATGTGACTTGACTACAAATGTAAAGAAAAACCTAATAAAATACTGTTTTGAAAGAGACTTAAAGCTGCGCCTCTTCCTTCAGTACACATAATACTGTGACATTTGCATAGTTCAAAATATCATGGCTGATGTCCATAAGAAATAAAATATAGATAAGCAGTGTATAATAAAAATTGTAGGATTTTATTGGTGTTAGTGCCTAATTCTTGTCTTGTTCGAGAAAACTAGCAATCTGCAGGGCCCTATCATCTTCTCCTCCAAGTGCTCAGCCTAGCTGGGGTTCTAAGACATGGACTTTTCAGATTTATCTTCAAAATAGTGACTTCCACTGAAAAAAGAAAGTCCATAAATGTATCCCAAAATTAATGTGTTTGCATCATTTCCAACATTAAAATAAGAGAAGCAAATCTGGTTAATTTGTACAGTGCCTTTTATTCAATAGATGTTGAACCAAAGTGTAATGAATTCATATTAATCAAGGTTTGATATTTAGGGGTACAAAAATACACAATGTACACGTTGTTACTTTTCTTTTAATATAAATTTCCTCCTTCTTTTAGCATCAAGCTTTTCCTTGGCAAAATGGGCATAGCAAAACTTAACTCTAGTTGCTGTGAAAATAAGCAGATATTTATATTTATCTGGAACTTATGTATTATGTGAGTGCTTTATGAATACAAACACAATTTTCATAACAATCTAATGAGGCAGATACTATTAAAATCCACACATATGAATAAGGAAATTGAGTCAAAGAGTCTTACTGATTTCCCAAGTTTGCATTCTTAGCAGGGGTAAAGCAACTAGCAAGGTTCTTGGTGAATACTAGGCTAATTTTTAGGGATGGTATCCTTGCTGGGCCCACAGATGATCAAGCCCTCTCATTTCACATAGTTAGAGCCTCATCATGAAAAGAAGGAGAACGTGAGTGCCATGAAGATGATGGAGAAAACCACAAAAACCACAGATTTTTTTCAATAACAGTATTTCCTGAGTTAATTCGGCAGCTCTTCAATTTGAAAGCTCAAGACAAGTTTGGCTGGGGCAGCTATAATTGCATAGACTATTTTTCCTGCTTGGTGCTGGCTGTCTCAAAAACCCAGCAAGCAGTGACTCAGGAGAATAAGGTTCAGGGAGGTTAATAATGGTGACCAGGACTTGAACTCATGTCTCACTGGTTATAAACCTCATTCCATTAAAGCACAATAAAATATGAATTCAGCCACCTGGGTCATTTAGAGTCTTTCAATTGCATGATACAAGGAACTTCTGCAATTCCCACTTGACAAACAGTGTGAGACTACTTGTTCCCGATTTTGCTAAAGGTGCTAAGGATACAAAAATGAATGAAATATAGTTCCCATTATACACTGGGGAAAGGTGTCAGAGATCATCAGATCTGCCTTTCCTATGTCTTCCTACTCTTCAGTACTGAGGACATTTACAAGACAGATTCAGCTAAAAGTAGCCTTGAACCAATAGGAAGAGAACTCCATGTCTCCAGCAGATGGGTCCTGGCATGAGTCTGGTTACCCTGACCTGATGTTCCTGTGTCTGAAATAACCCTAGGCACTCCCATCACCAACAGGTGAAATCATTCCACTTATTCTTGTTTCTTCAACTTTTATTCCACTATCATGTCTAAAATCTCTTCACATTTCCAAATGGGGCTAGAGGCCTAGGCAGAGCTCCTTCTCATCATGACTCAGCCCAGTCCCTCTGCTTCTTCCCACATGGTCCCCTCAACACACAGGTACTAGCTCAAGATGATACCAATCTATGGAAATCACAGGGAGTGGCAGAATTTGCTACTACACCAGACTACAAGTGCCATCTTATATTTATTTTCTATTACTGCATTATAATTTACCTGCAAATTTCGGATGTTAAAACAACACATTTCTTATCTCCCAGTTTTCATAAATGAAGAGTTTGTCACATTTTTAGCTGGATTCTCTACTCAGGGTCTCAAAGGCTAAAACAAGGTATCTACCAGCTGCTTCCTCATCTAGAAGATCCACTAGGGAAAGATCTGCTTCCAAACTTACTCAGGTTGTTAGCAGAGTTTATTTTCTTGCAGGTGTAGGGCTAAGATCCCACTGTTTTGCTGTCAGCTAAGGACTACTCAGCCCCTAGAGTTTACCCTCAGATCCTGGCCACCTTGAACTGAGTGATAGGGAAGTTTCCTCTTAGCCAATCTCTTTCCTTGTTTCAGTCCTTCTGACCTCCAGTTGGGATGTCAGAGAAATCTCTTTGCTTTTAAAACACTCCTGTCATTAAGTAGGACCCACTGATGTACTCTCCTCATTTTAAAGCTAATTGTTCCATGTAAAAACCAATCAATAGAATAAAATCCAAGGATGCAGGAAATCATCATGGGGTATTTAAAATTTTGCCTCCCACACTCGTCCACATAGAGATCCCGGCTGCCAGGTCCTGCCTTTCAAACTCCTTAAAGAATGATGCCAAACCTCTGTAAGACCAAAGTTGTGATCCTTGCCATTCACCCAACCTGAAATTTGGGCAGGTAGCTCCCATTAGGAAGTCAGCATTCATGGCCAGCTCAGTCCTTTTAACCTAGTGCAGATTATTCCCAGTAGTGGGAATAGTCTCTTTCCTGTAGAGGCCACCACATGCCTCACAGCTGAGCCAGCTTGTCCAAGATGAGGTATACAGTTAGATAAATTGGATACAGTGTAACAAAGGTTATCTGGCTGACATAAATAAGGCTATGATATATACACTGCAGGGAATTGTGGATTCTACTTTGTATAAGAGGAGTTGTAAAATGGGAATTTGGCAGAGGAGTGACAGTTGTCATAGATTCAATAGAGGAGCATAGTTTTATTAGAAAACAGAAGAACATCCATGAGATAGCCAGGGAATCCCAAAAGAACAGGATTCAGTAGTGTAAATTTAGTGAATGAAAGGGAATACCTGAATTTAAACCAAGTGACCACGTAGAAGTGGGATGGAGCTGGAGAATATCGTGCTAAGCAAAATAAGCCAATCCCTCAAAACCAAAGGTCAAATGGTTCCACTGATATGCATATGCTAATTCACAATAAAGGGGGAGCTTAGGGAAGAATGGAGGTACTTTGGATTAGGCAGCAGGGTGTGAAAGGAGGGAAAGGGCCATGAGGGTAGAAAGGATAGTATTATGAATTGGACATTATCACCCTATATACATATATGATTACACAACTGGACTGGTGTGATTCTACATCATGTACAACCAGAAGAATGAAAAGTTATAATCCATTTATGTATGATGTGTCAAAGTGCATTCTACTGTCTTGTGTAACTAATTAGAACAAATAAATACAAAATAGAGGGCTTATGTGTCATAAGTTACATTGGAATTTAACTCATAAGTAAAATGTGGTCCTTGAAGGTTTTCAGTATGAGATGATATCAGTGGATGTATTTTGAGAATAACTGTCCTAGTGACAGGGAGGGAAGGTGAGTTGATTATTTAAGATGGGGTCATCTAGGAAGCTTGATGGCCATAATACTAGCTGGGGGACTAGAGAGAGAAGAATGGCTAGAATGCTCATTTTGGAGGTAAAGGTGAGATGAACATAGAGGCTGCATGAAGAGGCTTGAACATTCTGCTGACTTGCTTCACAAAGTTCTATGCCACATCACATCAATCATTTTATATTCTTCCCTAAACGTTGCATATGTCTGTCTTCTTCCTTTAATAATCTACACGAGCCTCCATACATTCATTCTTAAAGTGTCAGACACACAGTTTTACCAAGGCTGGGCACAGCTGCATGGATTAACATGGTGAATGCTGTTTCCCCTATGGACTTAGCATTACTACTTGTCCTCCCACTGCCAATACCTCCAGAGGTATTTCATGTTTCATAATGAGATTACTTAGTTTATTTAGACAATCTCTAAAGTGTCACTGATTCCAGAAATCTTGTTCCAAACTTTCCAGTGGAGTGATTGTCATAGAAGAATCTGCATATGGCTTAATGACATTGGCCTCACCCTATGTCCTAAAACTGACATTAATATCTATAAAAAATGTTGGAAAAGCCTAATCTCTGGTGATAGAAGTCAGAAGAATGGTTGTCTTTTGCGGTTCCTCACTGTAGGGGAACAGGACAGAGCATTCCGAAGTGCTAGAAACGCTAACTTTAACTGGGTGGTGGTTTCATAGCTTTTAACTGTGTGAAAATGCATCAAGCTGTGCCCTTAATATCTGTGCACTTTACTATACATGCATTATGCCTCAATAAAAACCAACAAATAAAGGAAAAATAACCACATGTCATTCCCAAAGCTTATGTATAATATTTATAAGGTGAATTTTATGATCTTCATTATTTAAAAAAAAAAAAAAACCTAAGATTCAAGTTTACATGCCTTCCTCAAACTCACATGTACATCCAGAGGCATAGTCTACATCCAACCCCAAAATCACCATCATTCCAAAGTCTTTATTCTTTCAGCACAAGACCAAGGGATTTCAAAATTTATTTCTGCTTTGTATTCTTTTCCTCCCTGGAATATAATGACCATGTGTTCCTCTAGTATGCATATCAAATTTACTATATTCTGATGTGGTAGACTTACTGGGGCCACAATGAGGTCACACTTGCTTGCACAAAGGAAAATATAGCCTCTATTTAGCTGTCTAAGGGAAAATCAAGCTCTCAGATAGGAAGCAGGACTCGGAGGTAGGGGTTTAGAGTGGCCAGAATGGATGGCCCTGGCTCTTACTTGGCCCTCTAGTTGAGGACTCCTGAAAGGTCGAGGAGATGGCTCTGTACCTGAGTGTAGATTGTGGTGTAGAAGCCACAATGTTCAAATTGTTACATCATGTTTCATAATGAGGTTGCTTAGTTTATTTCCCCTTCATATTCCTTAAGTAATGCTTCCTGTATGTAGTAAAATCTCTTCCATCATTTTTCCCCCCAAACAACAAAGATCCCTCAGCTTTACTACGTACCTACGTAATAAGAATAACTGAAACCTGGACCATTTTAACCAGTTCCTCTAGCTGTTTCTTCTAATGCACACCAAAGTGTAAAACCTGCTACCAAGAGTTTAGGATGTGCCAGTTTCAAAGCACCTCTGTTCTACATGGAGTCTACTTTAGAAGAGGATTACTCTCTTCTGAGCGCAACATGAAGATCAGTATAGTTAGGAAGCCCCAAGCAGGGGGTCTATGAGGCCGGACTCCTCAATTTATCATGGAGATCCCTCAACCCACTCCAATCTTCAGAATCTGGATTTTTTTTTTTTTGCTTTTCCTTTTATTTTCCTTTCTCCCCCCACCCCCGCCACCTATTTCTCTTTCTTTCTTACAATATAAAACACACATCTTTGTAGACTTTGGTTTTATGCAAACACAGTGTCGTGTAAGCACATATAGTCAACATAGAGGACAATTATATCACCTTCCACATTCCACTTCCCTTCTAGCCTTTTGTAATCTAACTGCTTTTATTTGTTGGCAAACATCTGTTTTCTGTCCACTTACTTTTTTTTTTCATGGTGGTACCAGGGATTGAACCCAGGGGCACTCAAGAACTGAGCCACATCCCCAGCCCTATTGCTTAAAACTTTCATATTTGATATTTACTCTAAAAGCTACTAAATTCAATTGTCAATCATAAAGATAAACTCAAAACTTATTTAGAGACAAGTTCTCACTGAGTTGCTTAGCACCTTATTGTTGGTGAGGCTGGCTTTGAACTCACCATCCTCCTGTCTCAGCTTCCCAAGTTGCTGGGATTACAGGTGTGTGGCACTGAACCCAGCTATCCATGAACTTTTGCATTTTTCAGAACGATGACTTCCTGCATAAGTGGAATCTTGCCACCTTTGACTATGGTGTTTTACTTGCTTAGCATAATGTATTTGTGACACAGAACCCACCCTGCTGTGAATTTCAGTAGTTCATTACTTTTTATTGCTGAGTAACATTCCATTTCCTGCCAACTGTGTCCAAGGAGCAACTGCCTGGCTCAGGTGTATGTGTGAGCAGGTGTAGAGTGTGTGATTCAGACCCCCTAGTTTGAATGTGACAACATGACACTGAACAGCTTTGTAATGCTACCCAGTGACATTATGAATAGAAAACAATCCTGTTCCTTTGTATTTAGAAATCTATGGGCTAAGGACAAGTTTTAGAAAAAGTGATCACAGAGTACCAAGATTTACTTAACGATTTTCCCTCTATTAATTTTAAATATTTCTCTTATTTCCAGCCAAATATGATTCTGTGGGGAGTTGAGGAAGGAACATGAGCAGGTCTATTCTTACAAGTGTCCTTGTTACAGAACAGAAAGTGTGGAGTGAAGTCAATCCCCAGGCACCAGTCAAGGGTCTGCCAATGTCCCTCTGTGGGACCCAGAGTGAGCTCAGTCACAGGTCTGAGTCCCAGTTCACCTCACCTAACTCCTCCCATCTCTGCTTATCCTTCCTTGGCCTTAGGGAGTCAGGTGAGGTGACAGAGGTGAGAACCTGTGAAAACTCAGAATTGATTAACACGTGTTAATTGCACTGAGAGGCATTTGAGCATGTGCTGTGTCCTCACCAGAAATCTGCACAGCCCAGGAAGACATGCACCTATGTTACCTCCGATGACCCCTTTGAGGAAAAGGGAGAAAGAATCCAGTTCAAATTCAGAGAGTTACATTTGAGAGCCATGTTGTAGTTAGTTTTTTCCTAAATAATTTCAGGTATTAAAAATGATCATTTGGATTCTTGTGAGTTTGGACAGGTTAAAACTCCCTTAATTTTTTTCTTTTGCTTAAAACATTCATATTTGATATTTACTCTAAAAGTTACTGAATTCAATTGTCAATCATAAAGATAAACTCAAAACCAACTTATAAGCATAAAATATCACTTTATTGTAATTAAAGTTTGCATAATACATTCTTAATTTGGTAGAATAAAGTGCTGTAGTATGTTATGTATCAAGTCATCTAGAATTCTAATGGGTTTGAAAAAAAATTAACACTTTTTAAAGTTAAACTCACGATACTATGCTCCTTGGTGAAATGAAAATAGCATGGGGTTGTTAGGAGGTTAAAATATAACATACACACAGAGCTTAGAGGGCTGTACACTGAGTGAGCGCTTGCAATGGAGAGTCTATTCAGGATACATTTTGGGATAAATAATCTTTGATAAAATAAGATACCTCACCTCAAGGAACTCAGTCTTATGTGTGTAGGTGGCAAGGGGGAACAGTGGTATTGGGAGAAGCAGATAAAAAATTAATTATGACCCAATTAGATACTGACCTATAAGATAGACATAGACATATTGATATCAGAATAGGGGAGACTGAACTCTAACTTTCCAATGGTTATGAGAACAATGATCCAGTCAATCTACTAGAAGTTAATATATGGGATGACTTTTAAAAATTAAGTAGCACTTAGGCAAACGATAATGACAATAAGAACAATAATAAAAAGAGGATGATTTCTAGGCAGATTGCCTAAGGTCCTGACCTTGACTACCACTCATGAGATGAATGACTGTGGCAAGACGCTATTCTCTCTACTTGGTGCTAAATCTCCTCAGAAACTACCTCATAATCAAAAGGATTGAATGAATTGTGAAATTCCTGGTGCATTATATATATCTTAATTGATATGTACTTGTAAACAAAAATAAATAAATAAATAAATAGGCTGAGGGATCCATGGGTGTGGTGACCTCTGAAGGAAGAAGAACATGGTTTTCTTGGGTGTATGATAAGGTTCCTTTGGTAAGAGGGTAGGGTGTGAGGAGAGAAGCTGCCAGCTAAGGGAGTGGAGAGTTCCATCATGGAGAAACGTGTGTGCATCCTTCTAAGGAGGTTGAGTCTTACCCTGAGCAAAAAAGGAAGCAATGAAAAATGTTCAATTCGTGACCTGGGAAGACCAGAATCAAGGAGCCCAGTAAAGATTTCTTGTGATGCTGCAACCAATAAATGCTGGCGGCCTAAACTAGAGAAGTGAAAAAGTAACAAGGAAATAGATTGACAGATGTCTGTGATGGGAACTAAACTTTACCCCCAAATGTCTGGCTTTGGTCTGAGGGACTGAAGGAGCAATTCCCTGAAAAACAGAAGGTAAGGGGTGGAGGAAGCAATGGCTAGAGTGGGCGCTGCATATGGGACCTAGACTGCCTGGGCATTCTAGGTTGCCCATATGGTGACTGATGACGCCACAGCCTGAACGGATGGATGGATGGTGGTCCTGGTGTCACCAGAGCACAGGGGAGGGGACAGGACCTTGGCTGTCTTCAATTAGGGTGGATATGGAAGTTGAGGTCTATTTCAGGAAATAAGCCCCGAGGCTGGATAGAGCTCAACTGGAGCTGAAATCTTGAATGCAGCAAAGAAGAGGCCTTGAAGATAAGAAAGGCCAGATTCCTGGGCTGTGTGTGATGCTGTCAGTGCTGCCTCATCCACAGGTCCCTCCTAAAGATAGCAGACCCCCTGAGACTCTTTTTGATGAATCACTGTGATTTGAGGCAAAAACAAACTGGCTTCCTGCCTAAGTTAGACTAGGATCTGATGAGCTAAAGATGTATGACCTGGAAACCGGTCATACATACTGTCCCCCAGTCCTCCCCCTCCTAACTCAGCTTAGAATAAAAGAAAAAGTGTCACCAAGAACATTTAATATTAGATAGTGGTGCTGGGCATAGTGAGTCCCTAAGCAACTCAGCAAGCAGCTAAGTTCTCAAAAACAAAACAAAACAAAACAAAAAAAATTAAAAAGGACTGGGAATGTAGCTCAGTGGTAAAGTCCCCCTGGGTTAAATTCCCAGTACTGCCCCAGCCCCAAATTAGGTAGCAGCAATACGAGTCCATTCATGTCCTCTTGGAAAGGATAGGCACAGAATGGGTATTCTGAGCCATGCTTAGCTGCTCTGGGAGGTTTGGGCCAGAGTGCTTCCCAGCTGGGAGAGATGACAATGTCTTGCTGCATGGCCCCTTACATGCTTGCAATTATTTACATTATCACCCACCTTTGTGAGAGGAGGATACTGAGGCTCAACATACAAGTCAATTACAAAAAAACTTAAAACAAACAAGCTCATTCAACCAGTGGCTAGAAGTCACAGTCTGAGACCAAGTTGTATATTTTTTCCTCTCCTAAACTGCCTTGCCAATATTTTGATAAATATAATTCAATCAGCAGTCTATAAGTTTTATTAAAATGTCAAGAGGCTTACCAGCCAGAATGAAAACACAGGATAAAAAACACATTTGTGGGTTTTACTAAAGCCAACACTGTTGGAATATAATTCCTACTGTTCAACAAATCCAGGCTCACTCATCTCTATTCTATTGTGCTAAGAACACAAAGTGATAGGAGGAATAATGTTTTCCTTTTTCTCTGCTCAGGCTTTGAGCTTAAAACTGGACGCAGCATGCCGCTTCTGCTTCCAAAGCCAGGGAATTTGATAGCTACCACACAAATGCATTTTGCTTCATTTAAAATCTTATTCTCCAAGTTTGGAACAAATGGCTACCCTTTGCACTGAGAATTTATTTGTCTGTTATTCCATTTTTTTTCCTCAAAAATTACAAATCATAATACATAGTTATTTTATTTTTTAGTGGTTCTAATTCCTCATCTCTAGTAAGGAACATGAAAGGAAAACCAAGCCCACTGAAATGGGCTCCAGTGTTATCCAGCTTTATCCCACACTGTGGCTTTTAGGAGGTAAAAGTTGGCATTATCAGAGGTCTCAAAGGCGCACCAGTTGCTGGGATGTACATCAAGGAACAAAGCAGAATCTTTCCTGAACAAGCGATTATCAAATTACAGCCCCGTCACCATGCTTCCTGGGAAGGGTCAGCACCTTCCCTTGTTCCCAACAGACAAAGAATGTGTGACAGGCAGATCGATACTTCAGTTAACTAAGCAGCTGGCTAATCACAGAACTGACAGCACACAAAGGTTGTTTGAAGACAATGAAATAAAAGTGCCTTTTTATAGATTTTTTTCCCCATTCAACAGCTTGGTGAGTTTTGCTTTTTATTTTTTTAATTTTGTTTCCTTTCTCCTTTATACATATATTTATTTTTTTTTCACTAGATGAGACTGATGGTGATTCTAAGTTCAAATTTCCAAGAAGAGAGCACATTCCTCCCAGCTAATGATGTGCATGCAGGATGTGATTTCTTGTGAATAAGGGCTGCAGAGCAAGAGAGGGAAGCAAACTGATTTGTCAGCCTCGGATGGAAGATGGAGGAGGCCCAAATCAATTGTCATTAACTAATTACTCTTTTCCTTTTGTCAAGATAAATTGGTTCATCCAATGTGTTTTCTAAGTGTCAGGTGAATTGCATTAAAAAGGATAAACAGCACTCTTTTCCAGTACACTCTGTCGAAAATCTTAACAGCTTAATTGTTGTTCTGCTGATGAGAGAGGCGGTGCTGTGTAGTAATTAAGAGAGGAGTCTGGGGTGACTCTGAAGTGAAGCTTCCTCCAGCACTTCCTGGAGCAAGCGACTTAACCTCTCTGCACCTGAGTTTCCATAACTGTAAAATAAGGATCGAAACAGTGTTGGCATAACTATTCAAAACTGATAACACAGTTGTCCTCCCGTACCTGCTGGGAATACATCCTAAGAACCCCCCAGGGAATGCCTGAAAGCACATAAGACCGAATCCTAAATACTCTTTTTTCCTATGCGTGCCTACACACATTTAATGTCTTTTCCATCTTAGCACTTATTATTTGTGGTGGCCGTAACTTTCAAGTTGAGGTGTAACAGCAAAACTAGCACAATTGCTTTACCTTCCTCACAATTTCAGGAGTAGAAGATTCATTCTTACCATAGGTTTGAGCAAATTTAGCATAAGGTTGTTTTTATTTTTCTTTATTCTTTGAGAACTTTCACTTTTTTCATTTGAAGGAAACTCTTTAAAGCTGTTAGCAACTTGGATATGTCAAAGAGTAATGCACCATTCAAGCTGGTGCATCCAGTAACATAGTAGTTTGAGGCCATTATTAAGTAACATAAGGGTTACTTGGACACCTACATTGAGATGCTATGGCAGTCCACCTGGTAATGGAGAGGGCTCCTGAATGAGCAAGAGACAGGGAGTATATACAGCGTGGATGCACTGGACAAAGGGGTGGCTTTTGACCGCGCACAACTCAGCAGAGTGGCACAAGATTTCATTGCACTACTCAGAATGGTGTGCAATTTAAAACATTATGAGCTATTGATTTCTGGAATTTTCTGTTTAACATTTTAGAACTGAGGTTAACCATGGGTAACTAATTATGGAATTGCAAAGCTGTGGTTAATGGTGGACTACTGCTTGGATTTTATCAGGTAACATTACAAAACAGTCATGGAAGGTGCTAGGCATGGAGACTGGCCTGCACTAATGGAATGAACATCCAATAATACACTTTTCAACCTTTCTTCCTTTTCCAGGGGCATAGGAGAGCCACAAAAACATGAGGGCTGCTTCTTTTCAATGTAAAATATATAGATCCTCCCAAAATCCTTTCAGGACTACGAAACAGATTCTTATCCAACAACACTTTAATTGTCACAAAATTTTGCATGGGAGGGTGTTTGGATTTTTTTATTATAGAAGACACTAAAACTGAAAAAGATTGTAAAACTCACCAATGCAGACAGTCACAAGTTACAGGGCCAGCCCAGTGATGAAGGTAAAACATTCACAGTCTGTGATCTGATCTCAGTTGAATCTTTGTTTCATGATTTCTTAGCTGTGTGACAATGGGAAACTTGCTTAATCTCTCTAAGCTTCAATCGCTTCATCTACCAAATAGAGATAACAAACTTCTACTCTTTCATAGAGTTGTGGAGAGAAGTAATACAAAATAAAATCAAGTGCAGAAAACTTGAGATCTAGTAAGCATCCAGTGAATGTTATTTGCTACTGTTCATTCTTCTTCTTGTTGTTGTCATCCTAAACATTACTAATTAGGTAAATACTCCATGGTGCATAATTTATTTGTTATAAGTATCATAAACCGGATCTATTTCCACTCTTATTTCCTCCTCTTCCTCCTCTTCATTTCTCTCATCTTTTTCTTTCTTTTTTGGCCACATATCAAGTGCAATTAGCATACAGAGCATATGAGCAATAGTCTTCCTAGTGAGAATAAAATGTTGACACTTTGGTCTGTGTTGGCTCCAAGTGAATTAGTCCCCTTGACCATGACTCTAGGTGCCCTATGGTGACAAAGTACAGTTTCTTCGTCTGCAGTGTAAACTGACATCTGACCACAACCACTTCCTTCTGATATGCTGTCTTCATTCTGGCCATCAAGTAGAGTGAGTCTAACACTTCCTGAGCATAATTCACATAATGAATGTTGTAAAATGACCATTATGTGCTAGGAATGGCATCAGGGGCAAGAAGTAAAATGGGAAACAGAACATGATGCTTTTCTGAATGGATCTCTCTCTCCCTCTCTCTCTCTCTCTCTCTCTCTCTCTCGTTTTTAATTGATTCTTTTTAGTTATACATGACAGTAGAATTCATTTTGATATAATTGTACAAGCATGGAAGATATCTAGTTAGGACCCTGGATGGGACTTCTAACAAGTGGGGAGACCGAGCTATTTAACAAGTATCTGATCACAGTCATGGTCAGGGTTATGAGAGTGACCTAGTGTCACATGGACACTTATGAGACTCATACAGCCCTCTGGGAAGGTTTTCCTGAGCATGTCTCACTTGGGTAGGCTCTGAACATGAGTAGAAAATATGCAAGAGGGGCACAAAGGCCCTGTTATAGTTTGGATATGAGGTGTCCCCTAAAGCTCACATGAGACATGCAGGAAGGTTTGGAGGAGAAATTATTGGGGTATAGCCTTAGCCTAATTAGTGAGTTAATCCCATTAGCGATTAACTGAGGTGGTAAGGTGTGGCTGGAGGAGTCAGGAATTGGGGCATGGCTTTGGGTATATATTTGTATCTGGAGAGTAGAGTTTCTCTCTCTGCTTCTTGATCACCATGATGTGATCTGCCTCCCTGGCCACACACTCCACCATGATGTTCAACCTCACCAGGAACCTTGAGGAATGGAGCCAGCCTTCTCTGAACTAAGACCTTTGAAACCATGAGCCCTCAAATAAACTTTTCCTCCTCTATAGCTGTTCCAGTCAGTCTCTTTAGTCACAGCAGTGGAAAAGATGACTTAAAACAGGTCCTGTGGTGTGAAAGACATAGAAATTTTAGGAAGTGATATGGGCATGGCAAGAGTGAAGTGTGTGTTCAATCCCCTCGCGGTTTGGAATTGATCCTAATATGAAAAAGACCCCCTCTCCATGGCTGTGGAAGTTATAAGTCTATAAAAATCAGGGTGAAGAAAACTAACCAAATTTGCATTTTGGAATGATCACTCTGGGGTGAAGAATAGATAAGAGGAGGGCAGAAATGAGTGCAGGGAGGTGAACCAGGAAGCTATTGCTGTGTGTCATGCTTCACAGCTCCCCACAAAATGCTGTAGTATTCCAGTTTTCCAAATGACAAGTTTGCACTTTGGAGACATTTAATTCACCTTCTGTAGGTCTCCGAACTAGCCTCTGGCAATGAGAGGCATGGATCTTTGAAGACAGACAAGATCTGGCTTCAAATTCTGCCTGAAGACACAGCCTGTCTAGCTCTCTTTCTCTGCAGCAGGTCTCAGAATAATTTCAGCAGAGGAACGTGGCTCTTATCACAAAATGGGACATGGGTGAGGTCAAGTCACCCAGTTTGTTATGAGAGAGAGAGAGAGAGAGAGGAGAGAGAAGAATTCACAAGAATAAATAGGTACATTTTTAGGAAAGAATACAAAATGAAGGAAGGTGGAGAAAAGCATGTTCTCTGCCAGGTAGACACATGACAGGGAGGTGCAGCCTTCACACTTAGGCAACTGTGGACGTGCAAGCCCACTGTCCTCTCCCTCTGTCTGTGGTTCTCTTCTCCCTGCCTTTGTACAGGCTGAATCCTCCAGGCACTGCACTTCACATTGAGGTGACAAACACTTCCTGTTATTAATGACCTCAGTATTCCAGTGGTCCTGCAGATCTTTCCATATCTGCCCTCTCCCAGCTCCCAGCACAAAACTAATCCTGCCCTCCTTGGCACCAGGCTTGATTGTCACTGAGCACTTCTTCCTTTTCAACTCTCTCCCACGCTGGGCTCTGAGATCTTAGAGGGCAGGTGGATGTGTAACCGATGTGATTCTGCAACTTGTATTTGGGGTAAAAAATGGGAGTTCATAACCCACTTGAATCAAATGTATGGAAGATGATATGTCATGAGCTTTGTAATGTTTTGAACAACCAATTAAAAAAAATAAAAAAATAAAATAAAATAGAATTAAAAAAAATATCTGCATCTCTAACTTTGGAAAATGCTTGAGAATAAATGAATGGGAGACAGGAAGGAAAAGAGAAAAAAAAGAGGAGAAGAGGAAAAGAAAGAGATGGATAAAAAGGCAGAGAATAAATAAATGGATTTTCAGTGGGCTGCGGTTTGGCTCAGAGGTAGAGCGCTCACCTGGCATGCTTGAGGCACTGGGTTCAATCCTCAGCACCACATAAAAATAAAATAAAGATATTGTGTCCACCTAAAACTAAAAAATAAATATCATTTTAAAAAAGAAATGTATTTTCACTGTAGCTTATATTTCTTAATTGTTGCCCAGAAAATAAATATTGAGTGATATGTGAGTTCCTCTTACCTGTAACAGAGTGAAATAACTCAAAACTATTGTAGTGTGTCATCCAGGTTCCTATTTCTTGGAAGAATGAAAGAAATATTCATGTAACAAAGGCCAATTTGTTTGCTTACAGAGGTAAGGAGATGGAAGATATTCTGGGTGGCAATCTGACAAAACATGTCCTTTCTTGCAGAAATGACATTCTTTTACAAGAAATGTCTATCCATGGCAAAGAAGGATTAGGGGACAGTGCTACAAGACAGTCCTATCTATTATGAATCATTGTGTTCCAGCAGACAAGATCCTATTGAGCTGAGGGTGAGTGTGCAGGGGTAGTCAGGTTTTATGTACTTACTGAGTATCAAGCATTATGGCTTGGATCTGGAGAGTCTATCAAAGTCTCATGGGCTAAAAGCTTGATTGGCAGCCTATTTCATCATTGGCAGCTGGAAAACTCTGGGGGCAAGGTGGAGCTTAACGGAAGGAAGAAAGATCATCAAGTGTGTGCACTTGAGGGAGATATTGGGATCTTGGTCCCTCTTTCACCCTTTGCTTCCTGGATGCCATGAGGACAGCAGGTGCTCTATCACATGCTCCCTGCCATGATGTTCTGCCTTGTCACAGTTTACCCCCCAAAATGGGACCAAGAGACCATAGGCTGAAGCCACCAAAACTGTGAGCCAAAATAAATCTTTCCTGCTTTTTTAGTTAATTTTCTCACGTATTTTGTCACAACATAAAACTAACACAAAATCTGTTAAGATTTAATATCTTCCTATCAAGATTTAGGGTGTATGTAGAAGATCAATAAGAAATTGTGGCATTTGCAGGTAAATGGATGGAGTTAAAGAAGATAATGCCAAGCAAATTTAGCCAATCCCCCCCCCCCCGCAAAAAAAAAAAAAAAACCAACAAATGCCAAATGTTTTCTTTGATATAAAGAAGTTGATTCATAGTGGGGTAGGGAGAGGGAACATGGGAGAATTAGACAAACTCTAGATAGGGCAGAGGGGTGGGAGGAAAAGGTGGGAGCATGGGTTAATTAATGATGGTTGAATGTGATGATCATTATTATCCAAAGTACATGTATGAAGACACGAATTTGTGTGAATATAATATGTGTACAACCAGATATATATGAAAAATTGAGCTCTATATATGTAATAAAAATTGTAATGCATTCCACTGTCATATATAAATAAAATAATTTTAAAAATCAAGTTTAAACCAAGACAAAATAAAGAAATTGTGTGTGCAAATAATTTGTTAAGAATACATTTTAGTGTGTGCACAGAAAGACAAATACAACGTGTTCCTAGTGATATGGAAGCTAAGAAAGTCAATTTTACAGAAGTAGAGAGTAAAGCAGTTGTCACCAGAAGCTAAGAAGGGTAAGAAAGATAGAGGGGTCTAGGAAGAGATACCAAAATGCAGTTAGATAGAATGAATGAGTTCCAGTTTTCCAGAGCACAATAGGCTGACTATAGTTTACAATAATTTATCATATATTTTTATAAAGAACCAGAAGAGAGGCATTCAAATCTCCCAACACAAAGAAATACTAAATGTCTAAGGAGATGAAAATGCTAATTGCCCTGCCTTGATGATTATGCATTGTATTCATATATCAGTTTATCACACTCTACTCCATAAATTTGTACAATTATTATGTGTGTTCAAAAATAAAGGACAAAACTATATGATCATTTCAACAGATAATGAAAATACAATTGACAAAATTCAACCTCCTTTCCTGATAAAATCTCTCAAGAAATAGGGAACAAAAATTTTCTTGACACAATAAAGGTAATTTATTAGAAGCCTATAGTTAGCATCTTGATTAATGGTAAAAATTGAGAATGATTCTTCTAAGACCAAGTACAGGATAAGGAAGCCAGCCCTCACCACTTTTCCTCAACATGGATTTGGGAGCCCTACTTAGAGAAATTAGAAAGAAAGAAAATAAAGAAGGAAGGAAGGAAGGAAGGAAGGAGAGAGAGAGAAAAAGAGAGAGAGAGAGAGAGAGAGAGAGAGAGAGAAAGAAAGAAAGAAAGAAAGAAAGAAAGAAAGAAAAGGCATCCAAGTAGAAAGGGGAAAAATTAATTTTTTTGTTTGCTGATGAAATAATATGTAGAAAACTCTATAAAGACTCCATCAAAAAGTCTTAGAACTGATAGTTGCAGGATACAAAATACACATAAAATCATATGTGTTCTTTACATGAACAATGAATTATGCAGAAATAAAAGAAATTATGCACAAATAAAAGAAATTGATGATGAAGAGGGAATTGTTTACAAATTGTTACAAATTGTTTACAAATCCAAATTACCCAAAGCAATCTATAGATTCAATGCAATCCCCATCAAAATTTCTTTATTCTTCAAAGACAGAGGGAAAAAACTTCAAAATTTATGCAGAACCAGAAAAGACACTGAGTAGACCAAATAATCTTGAATTAAAGGAACCAAATTGGAGGCATCACATGACCTGATTTAAAGATATATTACAATTGTAATAATCAAAGCAGGGCAGTACTGGCATAAAAACAGATATATAGACAGTTGGAATAGGATAAAGAACAGAGCAATACACTCACACATGTAGAGTCAATTGATTTCCTAAAATAGTGCCAAGAACGGACAATGGGAGAAGTGACAGTGTCCTCAAAAAAAAAAAAAAAAAAAAGGTGTTGGAACATTTAGATATCCACATACAGAATAATGAATTGGACACTTATCTCATACCACATACAAAAATCCACCTCAAAACTGATAAAAAAAAAAAGCAAGGTATAGTGGTGCACACTTATAATCCCAACAGCTCAGGAAGTTGAGGCAGGAGGATCCCAAGTTCAAAGCCAGCCTCAAATAGTTAATGAGGCCCTAAACAACTTAAGCAAGACCCTGTCTCAAAATTAAAACAAAAACAAAAACAAAACCCACTATAAAAACAACAAAATAATAAAGGGAGCTGGGATGTGGCTCAGTAGTTAAGCACCTTAGGATTCAATCCCTGGTACCAAAAAGAAAAAGAAATTGATGAAGAACTTAAATGTAAGGCCTAAAACTATAAAACTCTTAGAAGAAAGCATAGGGCAAAGCTCTATGGCATTGGGCGAGGTAATGATTTCTTGTATGTGATCCTAAAGCAGTCATCAAAAGCAAACACAGACAAATGAAATTTCATCAAAAAGGTTTTGCACAGCAAAGAAAACAATGGTGTGAATAGACAATCCATGGATTGTGAGAAAATATTTGCAAAACATATATCTGATAAAGGGCTGATATTCAACTCAAACAATTCAATAACAAGAAAACAAATAACGTGATTAACGAATGAGCATAGGACCTGAATACCTATTTCTCAAAAGAAGATGTACTAATGGCCAAAGTTTTATGAAAAAAAAAAATCAATATCCCTAATCATCAGGAGAATGCAAATTAAGACCACAATGAGATAGTACTTCAAACCTATTAAAATGCCTATTAGGAAAAAGACAAAAAAGATAACAACTGTTGGCAAGACTGTGGAAAAAAGGGATTCCTGGTATACTTGTGATGTGAAAGTAATTAATTGCAGAAAATACTGAGAATGGTATGGAGGTTCCTCAAACGACTAAATGCAATTACCATACAGCACAGAAATTTCAACTCCGCATTTATATCTAAAAATATTGAAACCAGCTTGCTAAAGAGATATCTGCATTCCCGTGTTTGTTGCAGGATTGTTCATAATAACCAAAATACTGAATCAACCTAAGTGTCTATCAACTGTTAAATGGGTGAAGAAACATGGTATACATGCACAGTAGAGAAATATTCAGCCCTCAAAAGAAGACAATCCAGTTATTGGTGACAATAAGGATATTATGCTAAATGAAATAGGTCAGATACAGAAAGACAAGCATTGCATGGCTTCATTTAGTTTGGAAATTTAAAAACTCAAACTTTTAGAAGCAAACAGTAAAATAGTGATTATCAGAGGCTGGGAAAAGGGAAGGAAATGAGCAGAAATTGATCAAAATTTACAAAGTTCCAATTAGAAGAAGCAGCTTTCAAAATGTACTGCACAGCAAGGTAAATCATGCTAAAAATAATTTATTGTATATTGCAAAATTACTAAAAGAATTGAGATTTAAAATGTTCTTATTACAAGACAAATTTGTAAGATGATGGATGTTAATTAGCTGGATGTCATCATTCCACAGTACATACACATATCAAAACATTACATTGTACCCCGTAAGTACATAGTTCTAATTTTTATTTAAAATAAGAATTTAAATTAAAGAAATTGAAATTTAAATAAAAATTCAGTAACTATGAATATGCAGCCACAAGCTTAAGTGCACAAAGATGTCAGATCATTTAACTTTTAAAAAGTCAAACAAAACTTTGAATACTGATCTCAGTGAGCTGATGGAAAAGTCAGACTCAGTAAATATTGGAGTTAATTGCCCTCTAGGGTTCTTATTCCGAGTACAGCCTTATGGGAAGGCTCTTGGGAATTTAGCTACATTAGCCATGCACTGAAAAGGTGGTTGCCTAGCCTCTCCCAATGGTTTGGGTTTCAGCAGTTCTGCTTTATCATGTCATTTTGGGTATCAGGGCTGCTGCCAAGGCCAGGTGTTCTGGTATCAAGTCCTGTCTTGTTATCTCAGACTTGGTAAATGTTCTGTGGCTCAGGGGCTGAACATCCCAGATGAAAGGCATAGAGTGTACCAAGATACCAATGATGAGCAGATCCAGATCTTTGTGTTCTTCTGACTTTCCAGAATCTTCTCTTGTCTCCGCTACTCTAATTTTGCTGCTGATTCTGCCATTCCTTTTACTCCCTGTACAATTCTAAAAAGTTTTGATTCTTTTCCTGTCTAAATCTAGAGTATAATCACCTTAAAGGAACAGTGGTCCCTCTGGGGCTAGCGACAAAAAAAAAAAAAAAAAAAAAAGGCTTCTTCCAGAGATTGGAGACAGAACCAGAGAGAAAGAGTCAATACCATCCCCCATTCTTCTGACCATTGTCCCATGTCAAGGGGAAACAGAACATTGAGGATACCTTACTAAGTGATCTTGACACAATAATATGCCAGAATTTTGAATATTTGAATTTTTAAAATTGTGGAAAAATGCACACAACATACACTTTATCACCTAAACCATTTCTAAGCAATGGAGTTCAATAGCATTAAGGACATTCAGGTTGTAGAGCCCATCTCCAGAACTTTTTCATCTTGCAAAACAGAAACGCCCTCTCTGTTAAACAACCCCCTTCTCCCCACAGCTCTGGCTGCAATAGTTCAACAAGTTTCCATATGAATTTGACTACTTTTGGTACCTCGTATATGTGGATTCTTACAATATTTCACTACCTAAATGCCCCCAGGGTTCAAGCATATTATAGCATGAGTCAGAATCCCTTTACTTTTTAAGGCTGAATAATATCTCATTGTAAGTATGTGCTACATTTTGCTTTTCCATTCACCTATCATGGACCCTCAGGTTGTTTCTACCTTTTGGCTTTTGTAAACAATAATGCTATGAACACAGTGATATAAAATAATGCAGTTTTAACACATAGAGGTGTAGGGTTATTTTTAATCATAATTTAACTCACACACCTCATAGACCAATATGCTCTTTGGAATGTAGAACAGAGAAATTGAATCTTTCTTACTTGGTGAACCTTTCTCTTAAGGATGGGTGGCCAAAGGGACTGACCACATCAACTACCTTCCAGGCTCAGGACTGTAGCTCAGACACCTATCCTCAGGGTTTCTGGAAGGTTATAGTAAGTAATTCTGTGAAAACCCAGGTATACAGTAGGCACTATAGACTTGCCATCCCCTCTCTTCCCTTCTAATCCACTCTGCTGTCAGTGCAGACGGCTGGGAATGCCCAGGTCCCAGGGTTGCTTACAGAGCATCAAGTATTCTGAAAATGATTAGACTGCAGATTCTGCCTTCTGTATAGTCAAAACATTTAAAATACCATTAAACCTCTGCTTTCCCAGCTCTGTGGGTTTCTGCAACCTACAGCTCACAAAATTTTTGTGTCTGCAGGGGTTCATAATATACTCCAGGCTGAGCGCGGAGCTGCACGTTTCCACAATGCGATGCTGGGGAGGAATGCCAT